>NC_067137.1:49115479-49715479 GCF_903995435.1 Acomys russatus | reverse complement strand
TCCGGGGATGGCAGTCTTGAGAGTGACCCAGAGACAGATGGTCACCAGGATCTATGGGGTAAAACTGCTCCCAAGCTTCTAAACAGGAAATGACAATGGAAGCCATTCCCGAGTGAATTAGTTCAAGAATCTCCCATATTGTACTTCCTGTTAGAATGCATGTTTTCATTTTCAGACATAATTTGTTCCTTTTTACCACAAATAAAATAGATATGTAACTAATCACTGTGTCTAATACTGCATTTCATTTGGATATGTTCCAGGAAGCTAATCTGTTGCCATTTTCAGAGTTTACCAAATGAACCAACCAAATTCCTTAAAAAATAATTCTGTTTTTCAAACTTAGAAAAATTACTAACTCTGACAATAAAAGTCCAAGTAATATTGACAAGTGAAAAATATTTTATCTAAGAAAAATCCCATACCCTGCAAAGAAAGGAAGAAAGGAAGGAGGTAGGGGAGGGAGGGAGGGAGAGAGAGAGACAGAGACAGAGAGAGACAGAGACACAGACACAGAGACAGAGACAGACAGAGAGACAGAGAGAGACAGAGCAAGAGACAGAGAGATACAGAGAAAGAGACAGAGAGAGACAGACAGAGACAGAGACAGAGACAGAGACAGAGACAGAGACAGAGACAGAGACAGAGACAGAGACAGAGACAGAGACA
The DNA here is from genome assembly GCF_903995435.1 of Acomys russatus. NCBI lineage: Eukaryota > Metazoa > Chordata > Mammalia > Rodentia > Muridae > Acomys > Acomys russatus. Next base: position 49,714,810 of record NC_067137.1, on the reverse strand, counting down.
GAGGAGCCTAATTACTCTGAACAAGGCCTTGTGAGTTTCTGCAAACAGATTCAATGCTGCATGTGTGGATGCATGGTTCAGGGCTCTGCTTAGTGCAGCACATTGGAGTATATGCTTCAGTGCTCTATTCAATGTTGAATGTCGGGGTACATGCTTCAGTGTTGTACTCAGTGCTGCATGTGTGGGTGCATGCTTCAGTGCTGTGTTCAGTGCTGCATGTGTGGGTACATGCTGCAGTGCTGTGTTCAGTGCTGCATGTGTGGGTGCATGCTGCAGTGCTGTGTTCAGTGCTGCATGTGTGGGTGCATGCTGCAGTGCTGTGTTCAGTGCTGCATGTGTGGGTGCATGCTTCACTGCTGTGTTCAGTGCTGCATGTGTGGGTACATGCTTCAGTGCTATGTTCAGTGATACTTGTGTGGGTGCATGCTGCAGTGCTGTGTTCAGTGCTGCATGCTTCGGTGCTATGCTCAGCCATGCATGTGTGGGTGCATGCTTCAGTGCAGTGGGAACAATCATCTGTTCACTCAGTTACAATAGTTAAAACCCAGAAATCAGCTCACTGAAGAAAACAAAGACTAACTCCTCCAGTCTCATTGAATGCTTGTTTGATTATCCCATTCAATTGCTACTTTCCTTAGTGTTTGGAAGCGTAGAGATATCTCCACCTACCCTATGACCAATCCTGTGCTCTTAAGGATGATACCAAATAACACTTCAGGATAGAAAACAAATTCAGTCTTTGGACACAAAGATATCTTAGAGATGTTGGACTTGTGTGTGTGTTTCCTAGCAAGGACACTTGCAATGATTACAAAGATTCAGGACCCAGGCTGTTTCTAGATATCTCTCAGAGCTCACAAAAGACACTTACAAAAGACAACAAAGGATAATAGCATGTAACCCACCACATACAGTAATCTGATATATTTGTGGTGTAAGACATATTTACATAACTTTATTAAATCTAATGTTGCTAAAAGGATTTACTTTTTAGTTTCATATCTTTTTGGGGGGAATTTATATGACTTTCATAAGCCTTTCACAAATAACTACTAAACAAAAATGTACAGAAAGGCTTTGTTAACTTCGCTTTCTACTGTATGACTTTAATGTTATCTATAATAACATGAGAAGTTGGAATTCGGAAGCAGAGCCAGTGGAATGCAGACTAAACTCCAATCTGCTCAGTTGCTTTCTGTAGCTCTGCCAACTGCAAAGTCCTTTCCTGTCTTCCCGCCTATGAAAGTTAGCACAAACCCAAGCATTCTTTTCTAAACTTCTATTGTCTCTTTGTCTCTCATCAAAACCACCAAAAGACTGTTGAGCAGGAAGAAATAAAAATGAGAACATCCATCTATAGACTTAATTCCAAGTGCCCCGCCTTGTTGAGATGCTCCCCCCACCCCGTTTCTGGGTAAATACAGCTCTCCTCTGGTTGTCTTTCATTTTACTTTTATTATGCTGTCTAGAAGAAAATGAGTATTGTCTCTCTAAACAATATTAAAGAGTACTAAATCTAAGACTAACCTATCAATGAAAGAAATAAAAATAGTACAGTGAAACTCATGGTCATACAAGGAAAAGAAAACAACAGACTCGAGATTCTGATTTAACAGGCATCAGAGTGAGACCTGCCACAGTGTCACTTGGCAGGACCAGCACACTTTCACTTCTCATCTCCACTTACATTTTGTTCTGTTCAGTGGTTTATTTGCTTGCTTGATATGGGGCTTCAACATATAAATCAGGCTGGTCTCAAAGTCATAATTTTCCTGCCTTGTCTCATGAATACTCGAAGTATAGGCAAGTTATACCATGGATAGCATCACACAATGGTTCTACGGCCTAAGTTTTCCAAATGTAGCATCTTTACATAAATTGTCAAACACTATACAGCTTCTTCTTTAGTGCAGAAGCAAACAGACATTTTTCAATAGTAATAGGTTCAGAAAACACTTTAGCCTTGAAACCATACATTTGCTTTGACCTTGAATATCTGAGGTTTTAAAATACATGTACAGAGTAGAAAACTATGGGACTTTATAAAGTTTATAGACTATAAAAGTTTTATTATAGCTCATATATAAAAATTATAAGAATGTATACTTGTAAATATTTATATTAAGAATAACTATAAAATATTTTAGACATCAATAAAATAAGTCTGAAACCCCTTATTGGCTTAAAACATTCATACCTTAAATATTAGATATGAATAAATTCATAACTATATCAGTAACAGACTTTCAGATAATTAGAATGCATTCCTCCAATAGAATTTTATATTTTACAACTCTATAGCAAAGTTGGATTAAAAATAATAAAGAATACAGCTTTGTTTTTTAAGACAATGTCTCAAACTCTTGACCTCATACTCCAGACCTCTGCATGATAGGCTTACCAACGTGCTCTACCATCCTGGATGAGAATAGCCTTAAACTGACTGAGGTACCTTGAGGGACTTTACAGGCCTTTTCTCCATTCCATCTTGGGTAGCTCATTAAAAACCTGGCTTTGCAGTTCTCAGCTCAGAATCACAGAGATCTGTCTAAGAGCAAGCAATAGACTCCAGACTCTTCTGGTTTTAAGCAAACCTGTTTTCCAACCAAGGAAATATCTTGGGTATAGAGACACAGAGATATCTCCCTCCATCTCAGCCCTTAAGTACTCAGAGCATGCTGGATATTGGAGTGCTGTATTAAAGCTGCTGGATTCAGCAGGTAAAAACCACAAAGTATTAAGTTAAACTCAAACTGCATATAAGCAAATGTGAAATGCATGTGTATCCCATGTGATATTTAGAACACATTTAATACAAACATCATTCATGGCCTCTGAATTATAACTCAACAAGGTATTCAACATTTACCTTGCAATTCTACTCTCCACTGGAAAGCTGGCTGCAGTGCAAGCAGACCCTTTGTACCTGATGTGAGTCATATAGTCCTGAAGGTTCCAAGGATTGGATATGTTCTCTCTCTCATTTGAGCTTTGCCTAAATACATTTTATTTCACATCTGCACACTGTGGTGTTAGCATTGTTCATACCTAAGTCCCTTGTAAAGATGGAAAATGATTTATTTATAATTCCTACCATATTTGTATACTATAAACCAAAAATTACAGTACGTTGAGAAGGAAATATTCCTGACCAAGGACACAGACTGAAGTTCCTCCTCTACCCGTCATCCATCTATGAGCAAGAATCTGTATTCTTTGGAGCTTGGGGAGCTTGACTTTCACAACCTCTATAGTTTCACCATCTTAGATTTCCAGGATCCTTTGAAAATTGAATGTTTCATCTTTTTAGTGGCTAAACTGGGTTCATTTATATATATTTTAGAAGCAAAGCTTACAGCTACATCATAAAGAACACTGAAGTTCTCCCTATGAGACTGTCTTTATATTTTCTAGACTCACTAACTTGTACAGACAAGCTGATGTCACTTTCACCTCATACTATCGTCCTACTTCAGACTTCCGTGTAGGGTTGCAAATGGCACACCATGCCTCTAGTGATGATAACCGTTATACTTAATTCAAATGTATCTATTTAAAAATATGCCTGCAGACTAATGGCATACCTTAGATAATTTCAAAAATGTATAGTTGTATTTGAAAACACATTATTTTGCTGCTTTCTCACACATAAGTTTAAAATTTTTGTTTGATTTTTACATTGTGTACAAACATGTGTCCACATGCACACATGTATGCAGGCCAGAAAAGGGTTTCAGATCCCTTGGACCTGGCATTACAGGTGGCTGTCCCCTGTCCAATAGGGATGTTGGAAAACAAACTCAGGTCCTCTGCAAGGTCTTTTAAATGCTGAGCTATCTCTCTATCTCCTAGCAACAATTTTAAATATCTGTGACTACCTGGAAAGCTAGTAATGAATCATATTTATTCCAAACAACCCCAAAGCAATTGTCAGACTTAACTTAATCACCTACATGAGACCTCAAAAATAAAACTATAAAGTAGTCACGGGTCTGATGACAGCTATGTGTGCACAAAAGACAATTGTAACTTCTCTATGAGAGTCTCCAAATGTTGTACAAATCCCATCTCTTTGTATAAAGAATGACTAGGAGCCAAGCATCTTGCCTTCCACTTTAACTAGCTTGTTGCTACTAGCATAATAACAAATGCTTTTCTCCAGCTAAGTGCTGTGCTCTGTCAAAATGTAGATGCCAGGCACTCACTTTAAGTGCTTAAGTAACATGTACTTGGAGAAAACACTTGATCACTAATATTAGGCATACAACTTAAAATTAAGTAATTTCAGATTTGCCACAAGGCATGAATAATAATTCTACATGATTTCCCATAAAATAGAGGACCTCAGTTAAATCTGAAGTTTAAATTCCAATTTGGAACATAATTACAAATTTATCTGAAGTATTTTTGTTTAGCAAACATCACAATCTTATTTGAACTACCTAATAGCCAGCTTATTACGTTCTTTGGGGGTTTTGTTTCCTTAATTTTCTGAAGGGAATTTCATACATGAATGTTATATTTATATCATCTTCATCCCTCCTTTTCTCTTCCCATACCTCCCAATCCCTCTCAAATTCATGTCTGCCTTTTTAATTATTGTTACATATATGCATATATTGTTACATATACATATGCATATGCATATATATATATTACATGCACACACACAGACACACACAATCTATGAAGGACATAGCCTACTAAGACCATTCAGTGTTGCTCATATATACATATGTTTAGGACTGGCTATCTTGTACTTTGTTTTCTGTCTCTCAGCAGCAAACAATTACTGAAGGTCTTCATCGAAGGGTGGGGACTTGGGAAACTCCCCCCATGTCAACTGATGTTACCTTTTATGCAGATCTTGTTTAGGCAGCAATATTACTGAAATTTCATGGGTGCAACTTTCCTGCAATGTCTAGAAGACACTGTCTAGCAGTAGGTACCTTGTTCCTCTGTCTCTTAGAACCTTTCTTCCCTCTCTTTCGTGAATTTCCCTGAGCCTTTGGTATAGGAGTTACATTATAGATGCATCAACTGTGGCTGAGTATGCCAGTTGTCTGTTTGGACTTAAGGCCTGCTCAATAGGAGGGAAATTATATCGTACACTGTAAATCTAGTCTAGTCAACTATCTGTGACTGGAGCAGTAATAGACTCTAGAAGACAACCTACTACTACTGTTCTCCTAAACTAATACAATAATATAATCTGTATTGTAAATAGTTGTCATTTCGTCTAACCCCCTCTCCCGCCCCCCCCCCCTTCTGAGACCAAGTTTCTCTGTGTAACCTTGGCCATCCTAGACTTGATTTATAGGCCAGGGTAGCCTTGAACTCACAGTGATCTGCCTGCCTCTGTCTCCCTTAGTTGTCTTTTCTTATACCCACAGATAGGTGTAGTTCTTACCCCCATTAAAGAAGTTTCTTCTTGTAATTGATGGACATTTTCACAGAGATCCACACTGGTCAAAACGCAGAGCTTACATCTTTTCTCTAAAACATTTGTTTGGTTTTTATTGTCATCCTATAGCTGAGAGGTTAGACGCATGACAGCCCATGAAGAGAAAAGTAAGTCTATGTGTCTGTGTGTGTGTGTATGAGAGTGCATGCATGTTCTCCTAAGTACAGCACACATGTGGAGATTAGAGGAAAAACTCAAGTGTCAGCCCCTTCCTTTTACCTTGCATGAGGCATTGTCTGTTGTCACTCTGTACCAGGCTAGCTGACACAAAAATTCCTGTGGATTCTCTGGGCTCCACCTCCCATTTCTTTTTAAGAGCACTGTGGTTACAGCCTCGCCCTACAGCAACAGCTTTTCACACAAGTTCTTGTTGTTCAACCTCAGCTTAGTCTTGTATGCAAAAGCCTTAGCTCCTGAAAGCTCTCCCAGCTCCAGATGAGTCTTTTCCAGCCATCAGTTTGTTTGTTTGTTTGTTTGTTTGTTTTACCATCAACGTCCATATCAAAATCACTTCCAAACTATTAGAAGTATGAAAACACCCAATCCGTAAATATTAACACTTTAAATACCTGTGAGTAATTTAGGAGGAGTCCGCTTAATAAAATATTCCTTTCTTTCACTTCCCTTGCTAATGCCCGAATCCACATCAGGCTCTCCAGCTTCTGAGTGAGCGGCACCAGTGTGAAATCAAGGCAGTGCACCTGCAAACATAAGCACAGTGAAGAGTGATGCTCAAATCACAACTGCGATGTTCTCTTAATCTTGTTAATACAGGTTACTAATCTGTAATGTCCTTTAGGCAATAAATGCTTTATACATGAATAACTTATCCCTTTTAAATATGAGGTAAATAGTCAAGAAGAATATTAATTTTAGATACACCAAGATAGCAAAGATATTTTCTTCAAGGCTGCCAAATACAAATAGCCAAAACACTAAGAATGTAACATTTATATAATTCTTGGTTGTTTCATGGTTCTTTTTGCTCTAGGTAGTTTACTGTATATATGTATAATATTACAAATATATATGTAAAAAAATAAAAAATATTTAATGAAAAAGAAATAAACTCTAACATTCTGTTGCAAATCATACCAGTTATATAAAAATACAATTCCAGTAATTCAGTTTAACTCATGAACTACAACAAGGTTCGCTATTTAATAGCCTATGAAAACTAATAAAAGTCAAAGGAAGTAAATACATACAGTATTTTAGAATATCTGATATCTCTAATAAAGAATTTGCTGTTGTTATAATAAGCCCAGGGCATTTTTCTATAGAACATTGTTTCCGGCAATATCAGTATTCTAGAAAATATGCCAATTTAGTGAGGAGGGACTCAGTTATCTCTAAGGAGCTGGCCACTGGGAGTTTGACCATGCTCCAATGAGTATATGGGCAACACAAAATAGACTTGGTGTATTTTTTTTTTTTTTGAGGAGGGTATAAGGGTAGGAGGTTGAATCTGGAAGGAATAAGAAGTTAGTGGTCAGGATGCATTGTGTGAAATTCCCAAATAATCAATAAAAACATTGTTAGAAAAGTAAATTAATTAAAATAAAAACAAGTAATTAAGATTCAAAGGATCACAGAGTGATGCTTGCTTATTTTTCTAAATTATTATAGTTTTTCCAAGATAATTTGTTAAATGGAAACATAGCAAATTACTCTTATAGGAAACTGCCTAATTCAGTGGTTCTCAACCTGTGGGTAGCCATCCCTTTGTAGGTTGAACAACCCTCTCATAGGGTTGCCTAAGACCATGGAAAAACACAAATGTTTATATCACCATTCATAACAGCAGTAAAATTACAATTGTGAAACAGCAACAAAATAACTTTATTGTTGGAGGGTCACCGCAACGTTAGGATCTGAGTTAAAGGGTCACAGCATTAAGAAGGTTGAGAACCACTGGCAGAAATGATGCAAAGAACACTAATAAACATGTGTGTTCTTTTAAAATACCTAATTTAAATGTTTTTTTCAGAGTTATAAGTTTCCCTTTACGTATGCTTGCTAAGCAGAAACATTTTAAAGCTTACCCTACCTTCATGCCCCTATGTGGGTATTACCCTTCCACCCTGCTCACACAAAGAGAAATACATTTCATACCAAACATACATTTTATTATGTTTCTTCTATACCATACAGGGATGAATTTATCCATCTTAACATTGAATTTGTTTTTCTAAGTAAAATTATTTATATGAAACTTTTTATTTGTTATTGCTGGAGATTAAGCCTAGGGCTTCACACACAGCTAACATGCATACAACTATTGAGCTTTGTTCCAGCTCCTACAATGCTCATTTTAAAAAGACATACAATATTTTTAACACATATTAGGTTCAATAGATATTCAATAAGTGTTTTAGAACTTGTCATTAATACAGTTAATTGAAAATATGTATATATAGCTATTTCACATCATAAGTACAATTATATGGCAAAGAAAAAACTTTAAAATGACATTCCACAGCGAATCTAAGCAAAAAAAGGAGAAAATTTTTCAAGAAAATTAAAAGCAGAAAAGCTTTCCCGTGAGCTAACCAGCTGCTGTGTAAGGGGAGGAGAATATGGCTCTGGAAACATGGACCCTTCCTTCCTATCCCTGCTTCCCTGTCACCATATAGGTAGAACTTCAACTTCTTTATGAGGCAATGCAGCTCATGATAAGAATAACTGCTATCTAATGAGCTGCAACATGCTAGACTACACTGCTTGACTTTCCACCAGTGTAGTCTAGCTTGTAAATCGATGGGTGGTACCCAGGCCCTCGGTGCCCACCAGCTATAGCAAGATATACTGGTTCCCACTTAGAAGTCCTATAAAGGGTGGTTCACCAACCAGAGACTCTTTCATATCATCGATGAATCTACATCTACAAAGTCTCCTTCCTATGGATTTGCAATATTTAAGTAAACTGGACTTGGAGATCAGTTTGCAAACAAAAAACAAGCTAACTTACCAGACTGTAGACAATTGTGGATATTACAGTCATAGACAGAACTTAAAGTCAGGGAGCTGGCTAAGGGGTCAGGTCCTCTCCTCAGTAATGCTGCCGGAGACTGTACACCTTGGTACTAAGTCACCTTGCCTGAAAGACCACTGCAGAATGATGCTGAAGGCGTCAAAGTATGATGAAACTTTTAAATCTTTCTAAGTACCAGTATCACATAGACACTATACAATTCTGCTGGTTACATGTCACCCATAATTAATGAGTGAACTAAGAAATGGCTTATGTGTTTAACCTTGGACAGCTCCATGGGTGGCAAGGGCTCTGGCTCCCAGGGTTTACACAAAGCCATCTGCACCTCCTGTCTCCTATACTCAATCCCACATATGCTTTAGATTTCTAGAGTGACCAGCTAATATATCACTAGCCCCAGAAGACTTCCAATTAATTTTTAATAATTTAAAATGTGATTTTCATTAATCTCTAAGGACAGGTACATTTGCTAAAGTAACAGAACTAAATATTTAGTATAATAAAACTCCAGTTTACCACTCTTAATTCCATTGTTCATGCTTCCAGGAAGCCCAGAGAGTGAAGTCAAGATTTGTGGTCTGAGGGGAAAGAGACTGTTTATTTGACTAACAAAAAAACTTAATTTCTGGAGTTCTAATGTATCCAAATAACACATTGCTGAAATCCAACAAAAGTGTAAGGAATTGGTCAAGGAAATAAGTACTGGTAATTATCAAATAAATGACTTAGAAGAAAACAGATTGAGACCCGTGAGTTTGACACAATAGATACTATAAAATGACCCACATGTGTACAGAAAGTAAACTGGGTAGATTAGGCTCAGCAAAGCAAAACATGACTTTCCAAGAATGCACAGGCTATATCTATCAGCTGGTAACAGTGGCCAGCTGCTAAGCAGATCAAAGCAGCATTTATCACCAGGATCAGAAGAACTCTTCAAAAACTTTTAACTTGCTTCAACTATTTAAGAATTATATGAAACATATTAATGAAATTATTTTAGTTCTGTGAACTGTATTTCAATAAAAGAGAATAAGAGCATGAACAAGCATCTCACACTGAACTGCCTCACTCAGAGCAAATCTCAATGTCTTCATGAAGGTCAAGATAGAATTTTGATAAATGGGCACAAATTAAGTTACCAACTAGCAGGGAAGCGCAGACTAAATGCAGAACAACTGCTTTTCAAATCTCTACAAGCCACCACATATCCTAGAAGACTGGGGAAATGATCACTTCCGACAAAATATAATAAATTTAAGAAATCTGCATGAACACTTTAACCATACAAAAGATTTTGCATTTTCTTTTGACTTTAATATTTTTAAGAATAAGTGTTTTATAAAAGTACTAATGATATATTGGAGTGCACAATTATTTTTCACACCTTCACTTGAAAAAGCAAAAGGACAGAACCAAAACTGTATTTTAAACAGTCAGAAGAAAAAATTCAAAGTTTCCACTACAATTGCTAAGATTAATTTTCCTTCCAATTATTTCACAAAGTGCTCTGCATTATAAAAACATAATCTTAGGGCTGGAGAGTTATCACTGTGGTGAAACATATACGCATCTCTTGCAGATGACCTGGGTTCTGTTCCCAGAACCAACGGGGAACGGTTAGCAACAGCCTATAACTTTTCCTCTAGAGGATCCCATTCTGGCTCCTCATCTTCACAGGTAGCTGCACGCACATGTGGGTGTGTGTACACACACATGAGAAAGAAAGAGAGAGAGAGAGAGAGAGAGGGAGGGAGGCAGGCAGACAGAGGCCTAAGAGAGAAATATGTTAAATAGGTCTTAAACTTTATATATATGGGTGTTTCCCCTGCATGCATGTTTGTGCACCATTTGCATACAGTGCCCAAGGAGGCCGGAAGTGGACACAGATTCTCTACAACTAGAATTACATGTTGTTTAAAGCCGCTACGTGGGTGCTTGGAATAAAAGCTGGGTCCTCTGAAAAAGAGGCCAATGAATTTAGCCACTGAGCTAGCTTTCCCACACACTATCTTTTTTTTTTAGAACATAGTTTTGCCCCTAACCTATAATAAAATAATCCTATGCATTATACACAACTACAGTAATTATCAACACAGATAGATCATCTGTAATAAACAAGTTAAAAGCAATACTAGTGATTGATACGAGGCATTTTATATATAAATAACGTCAACATTCATTTTACTTTCTTCCTACAGAAATCTTCCAGAAAATATAAACTGCCAAAGTATGAAGTTATAAGTGTGTGAGTGTTCAAGGGTTTTCCATATCACATGTACTCAAATGTCCCTCCTTTCTTGGTAGGTTAGGCCTTGGAAATCTTGCCTTAGAAAATAAAACCATTGTTAAGTCAGAGTGTATTTAATATAGCTACTCCCAGATATTGCAGCTCAGCCTCACCACTCTCTGAAGAGTGTCAGTCACTTACCCTCATGGCAGATGCATATTGAAGAGAAATATGCTGCCAACACTGAGGGCATGGCACTGCAGTATCAATGGTGCACTGAGACAAAAAATCCAAAACTCAAGGATGAGTTTTTACTGAGTCAATAACCAACTCTAAATAGCCATAAAAAGTTTAAAACTATTGTGTCCAAGTGTCTTAAGTTAAAAATAAAAAATAGTGTTCCAGAAAAAAAATTATCTTAAGTTGCAGCAATCTGCATATTATTTGTGACTTCCCAAAATTTTGTTTTTTATCATGAAACTTAAAAGTTGTCTGTAGATGAACTGGATAAGCATTGTCTGATTTTTTTTGTAAGATGATTAATTTTTTGAAGTTCATTCATCAGTGAAAGAGGCTGCATGTATTTCCTCCATCAACTACAAAGCCCACTACACACCACCTTGAACTTGTACGAAAAGATGCAGGTATATCTATACTTGTAAATAGTTTTTACTTATATGCTGAGCTAATATAATTCAAAATAATTATAACATCAAATGGGCTTTCCAAAAGATAATGTATCTTGATTATAGTGAGAAAACCCATTTTTTTTCAAACCTCAGAAACCCACAAGGCAGGCACATAGTATCTGTAAGCAGTACTTAGAAAGCCTCTGCAAGCATTCTGAGTCTTCATCCAAAGTGCAAGTGGACCCATCAAGTAACTTCAAGCATTACAATATCCCAAATATATAAAGAACTCAAGAAACTAGAAATCAAAAACTGAATTTAGCCCACAACCGGCTGACTCCATCCTTCTGGGTCTTAGCACAGGCAGGATACTAGGGCACAACAACAGCCTAACTTCTTTCAACTAATCCCAACAACTCCATAATAAGTTCACCAACCTTTAACACATGAGCCTTTGAAGGGCATTGCAGATGGGAACAGCAATACACACTGTCTGACTGTCCTGCCCTACAGCAAGAGCTCATAGAGCTTGCAGCACCCCAGCCAGATATTAGCACACTAGGCAGGAATGATCTGCCAATTCCCCAGTTACTTCTCATTTGAGAATTTTCTAGAATGAGAATAATGTTTTATTAAATTATTTTTAAGATCCCATTTTCATCTAATGATTCAGGTTTCAATTACCCAAAGAAGACAAGCATTGACATTATTAATGCCATGTGTCTCCTGTGGTGAGGCAGACTGAGTGCTAGGCTTACTCCTGAACTGAGGATAATGGTTTTTATGACAATCAACTCTCACAACTGCTGTGAGAATTAAAGGGGGTCATTTATTTTTAAAAGAGAACGGTGACTCATTTCTTCACCCATCAATAAGTGTCTGTTATGACTAATGTTGACATAATTGCATTAATAATACGCATTAGCAGGTAACATTTGTTAGGAGGGTTCTGAGAGTTACAAATGGAGAATTCCATCTTTGCCAAATGTGAACAGCAAGAAACACAAGATCGCCATTGAACTCTATCGCTTCAGCATGCCTGGAACTCAATCCTAGTCATCCACACTCTGAAGAGGGTTGGCAGTGGTGCTCTCCAGTGCTCTCTCTCTCTCTCTCTCTCTCTCTCTCTCTCTCTCTCTCTCTCTCTCTCTCTCTCTCTCTCTCTCTCTCTCTGCATATTCTAGATGAGTATTCTGTCCCGAGGACTCAACAATGTGTATGTGACAATGACATGACTGTATTAGGTGGCACCATTCACAAATAAGAGGTCTCCAGTAACGATGGGGGTAAAGCGGAGGGCATTGATAAAACTTGCTGTGCTCCACCTTAGCAGTGACTCAAATGAAGTCTTAGCTTCAGAATCCTATAAAATAAATCCTCTGGTGCCTGGAAAATTGAATTATATTCTGCTTTTAAAGGGATCACATGTGCAATTGTTGCAAACAGCATTCCAGTCTAAGCATGTTCGCCAAGAGTAGCACTTTGCACTGACTCCATCACCTTCCCACATATTTATAAAAAGCCATTCAGAGTCTTAGAAAACTGCAAAAATAATCTATTTTTAGGTCACTTCATATTCTTATCCTCGGGGAGGAGTACTTAGGTTTGGTAATGTTCTTACCATGTTCCTGTCTCTGCTAGAGAGTCAGTTCAAAGTCCATGGGTGCTTTGAATTTCTGTTTCTTTGGCTGGTTTTATCCTGTTTTAGTTTTCAGAATATAAAATATTGCAAAAAAAATGGTTCAAAAAATCATAGCCTATAATTCAGACATATAAGACTTGGTAAAGTCATTGACATATTAAATAATAATATATTTATATGTAATACATGTACATACTATATTTAGTGCCATTATATAAAATGCAAGATTTAAAAAATATTAAAATTCAAATATTAATGAAACAAAATATACATCAAACTTGTCATTATGTGAAATCTTCTTTCGTTTTGTTTGGTTTGGTTTGGTTTTTTGTTTGTTTGTTTGTTTGTTTGTTTTTGTTTTTCAAGACAGTTTCTCCGTGTAGCCTTGGCTGTCCTAGACTTGCGTTGTAGACCAGGCTGGCCTCGAACTCGCAGAGGTCCACCTGCTCCTGCTCCCTGAGTGATGGGATTACAGGTGTGTGACACTGATCCCAGCTATGGGAAATATTCTTAAGTATACTGTGACAAAAATACTAGGATTATCACCTGGGCACCCAGCCTTCAAAACAAAAAGATCCTTCTTGAATGTTTTCTACCTTGCTATCAGGTCCCAGTTTTATGGAACATAAAATTAAAAAGCTACATCTCTCTCCCATTTACTATAATACCAATCTTCATTTCCTTGCTTTCATATGTATTTCTTTTCTTTTTGTTTATTTGTTTTATTTCTTGAGATTGGGGGGGGGGTGTCTCACTATGTAGCCCTGGCGGGCCAAAAAGTCTCTATATATACCAGGTTGGCCTCAAACTCACAGGGATATGCCTGTCTCTACCTCCCAAGTGCTAGAACTAAAGATGTGTACCCGACACGCTTAAATACTTTCTGATTCATCATCTGCCCAACTCCGCTAAACCTGAGCTGCTGTGGCAGGAAAACCCATTATTTCGTTATTTCTTAGAGCATTATTAAGAAGTTTCTTCTAAATAAACCAAATTCATCAAGGCAACACTTCTCAACCTCTGGGTCATGACCTGCAGTGGTCGGATATCAGATATCCTGTTATCAAATATTTATATTACAATTCATAACAGAAGCAAAATCACAGCTATGAAGTAAAAAGGAAATGATTTTATTGTTGGGGAGGGGTGTCAGGCCAACATGAGGAACTGAAGTAAAGGGTTGTCGCAGCACCAGGAAGGATGAGACTCAGTGCATCAAAGGCCCCTCTGCTTTGTCTAACCCATTCTTTGTATTGCATTCAGAGTTTCAAGTTAGCAATCCAACCTTGGCTCTTAGCTATTTGTGTAGCCCTTCTCCTTCAGACCCACCCACCAGTTCTCTCCAGCTCTAACCACTCCTCGCTACTCTATCATGAGGGATGATGTTCTTCTGACACGTCAGAGCTGGACCTCTGCTCAGTGTGCACTTCTCAGCAGGCTAAGCAGTCAATTCTCCTAATACCTCTCTAGACACGCTAAACATTAGAGCTGTGTTTCTTCGCAGTTCACCTACACCTCCTTGTTCTCTCAAGTAGTCATTGATTCCTTATCTACCACTTATTTAAATGGGAAAGAACACAGGAATTCTTGAGCTGTTATCAACTATAGCATTTCCATAGTTACTGTGGTCGCTAAAATAAATATTTTAAAATCCCCATTTAAAAAAATTTAAAAGATAAGTACAATTATATCTGTACTTAACTGAGATAAAAATAATATGGGAACTTATCTAGAATAAAATGCCACAACTCCTTCAAAATGGATGACTTTTTTTTAAAGGAAGTAGCTATAAAGCAAAATGTAAGCATTTCAAAAGATTTTTTCACACAGATGTTTAGTAAACACTATATGAATCTCTATCATTAAAAAGTCAAGTAGTACAAAGGACAGTTCACTGGAGGTGACTAATAGATTTTTCTCTATTATTTACACAGAATTATAAGAGGGATCAGGAACATGGACTTTATCATTGAGATATTCATTTTCAAAAACTAATGCCCAAGACAGGTATACAAAAATCGCCTGGTAGGAAGAACTGATTAATTTTATAACTACTTTCAATAGAGAGGTGGTGGGAAGGTAATAAAAAAAAAAAAACAAAAAACAAAAGGAAACAGCTAGGATTATCCTTAAAAGCATGCACACATTGTGAAAATAAGAGAATAAGAATGATGAAAACAAAAGAAAAATAATTCATAAGTCTTTGTCGGTTGCAAAAGTGGCTTGAAAATGGCATTTCAGCCAGGCATGACAGCACATGCCTTTAATCCAAGCACTTGGGCAGCAGAGGCATTCAGATATCCAACTCACAGTTGGAGGCCACCCTGGTCTACAGAGTGAGTTCCAGGATAGACTCTTGAGAAAGAAAGAAAGAAAGAAAGAAAATGAGAAAGAAATGAAGGAAGGAAGGAAAGTAGGAAAGAAAGAGGGAGGGAGGGACGGAAGGAGGGAGGAAAAGAAAAGAAAGGAAAAAGAAAAAAGAAGAAGAAACAGGCATGCCACTGCACCTGATTCATATTAAACATGGCTGGTACAATGACAACTGCTCTACATTTGAAATATACACAGTGGAGAGAATTGAAATGTGAAATGATTATACAACATGCTGCTGTTTAGAAATGGAAAATATTTTAAAAAGAAAATCCCCTTAGATGCAAAAAGGGCATAATATCTTTTTGTGGATAAATACTATTCGGAACTGAAGGTCATAGACACTAAGCAGCTCGGACAGGTTAAAGTGTGCTAGAACTAGTACCCATACCTGGGGCATTAACTCCAGATTCAGAAGCCCTACCACGTTAGTCACATGAGAATATAATTAACTTTCTTAACTAAACAAGATTAACTCAAGTAATGTACACAATTAAATAGTGTATGCAAAGTCAGGTTCCATATGTTTATATCATTTATATTATATTAAATGTTAAGCAAGTATAACATATAAGTTTAACAATATTTAAAATGTGTAGTAGTTTTGCAAAGAATCATTAAGGTAGGGTTTTATTAAAGCTCATTTCATTATTTAAATAGAAGACAATAGCACAAAAGCATCAAGGTAGAGAAACTCTCAAGCACATTTTTGTTTGTGGTATATACATTTATTAAGAGTAAAAAAGCATTTACCTAGAGCAAATGCCTCAAAGCACAGAGTGCCTCCACAGCCTGGGTAGATCATTACTGTATCATTCTCTCTAATCACAAAGAGAATAGTTACTAGGGAAAACATACACACATTATCTCTTCTCAATCCCTGTGCAGTTTTAAGCTAAATTATCTACTAAAATATGAAACCAGAAAGCTAGAGTGCAGCTACCACAATACGTCAAATAAATAAGTGGCATGGCAATGGCTAACATGTTAAACACAATTCTTCCACTGGATCAAGCATTTTTTTTTTTTTAATGAATGACAAAGTCAATCATCCAATTCTTCCTAGAGCTAGCATCAATATAATCTCCTTAGCAAAGCAGTCACTTTTATGTTCTTCATTGCTTTATTGGCCTTACTGCTTCACATGTCAGTTTTCAAACCGATTAACTAGGATCACACTGGCAAAAATAATTGCAAATTGTTTTGCGCACTGAACCAAGCTGACTAGCCTAGTGAAAATGGGAAATAATTAGGAAATCCTAAATCTGTGCTTAATTATAAAAATGTACTTATAAAAATTAGAAAATGTCCTCTAAGTTCCATTCTGCTTCAGACTTCATTAGGCCACCACTGTACCTAAAAAAAAAGGAATGCTCTCCTTTAAGAGGATTAACAGTAGGAAGGTTTATCTATGAGAATCCTTTCTCTATACACCACCAGTTGATGTTCATCACAATTAATCTTTGTCCATTTCGATCCTACAACATAAGCTTTCCGCTCACCATGTAGCCATAAGCAAAGATCTAAAATTATAGCAACACAGCCACTTCTCTCCGTTTAACACCCCTCATAAAAATGACTTCAGCCTGCCCCTCATCTTTGTGTTAGAAACTAATTCCTTTATTACCACACATGTAAAAGGCTCCAAGGGAAGTCTTTAACCAGTATTTATCTAGGTTTTATTATTGACTTAGGCAGGAAATACCTGAGACCTACTGTATCAGCACAAGACAAGAATTTGTAAAACTTGTACAAGTAATTCCACTTCTGCTGAAGTGGTACGCAGGCAGGAAAGAGAAAGCCAATACATTCAAGTAGAAATTATAAATACTTAACATGGAATGCAAAGAAAATACTTCAGAAGGAAAAGCAGAAGTGTTCACAAGGTTACAAAAGCAATGCAACTGAGACTGCAGCGGAACCAGGACTACCCCAAGGCCAGCCAGTGGTGAGCTCCCAAGCTGCAAAAACCACTGCAAACAACAACAGTCATCTAGAGACAGGAAGCAAACAGACTGACACATAACCCCAGTGAGAGACACTAGGAGGGAAAGCGCTCTCCTTTGCACGTTGTTGTGAAAGAACTTGTACCTTGACAACACAGATCTTCAGACTAGGAATGACAGGCTTAACAGCAGAAAATGTACCAAGTGAGCAGTCAAGTAAAAGGAGAGAAGTAAAAAAAGCAAAAAGTAAAAGAGCCATGTCTAGAATCTGGTGGGAAAAGTTACAAGATCGTGGATTTTTATAGCTTAAATTCAGGAAAGGCCTCATGACTGTGAAGCTAAAATAAGAAGCCATTATACTTAAAAGAGGCCCTGCCCTATTTTCCAATTGGCATTTGGTCTTTATTAGGTAGGAACATTGGATACATCTATGTGTATATATGTATATTTTTAATCTTTTTTCCATTATTTAACACATTCATGAAAGCATCAAAGTAGCAAGTGTATATTTTGTACAGCACACTGGATTGATTCTGTTCCTGGGGCTGCCACTGAGGGCTGTGGAACCTTCTGGAAACAATTTACTTCTCTGTGACAGCTTCCTCACATGTAAAGTATCAAGTGTCAATGGCTGATGGTTTTCTGGGCTTTTTATAAGTTATTGTATTATTTGCTGACATGTTAAAATATTAAATATTTTAACTATTTTCAAGACCTCACATTCTGATCTGTTATACCTAAAAACTATTTCCTACCAACAACAACTAAGCTAGGTTTAATACCTTTGAAGCCTTAATTATGTTTTTCCAACACTAAAATTCTATCTGATACTTTATAATTTTTGTAAGAGTGAACTCACAAAGTTTCCCATTTCATCTAACACCAATAAAACTGTACACTGCCAATGCAAGGTGGAGCCCCTGTGTGAGAGAACTATAGTAAAATTATTTTTCTATTAAAGAAGTACGCACATGATTTTACTAAGTAATACTGAGCTTGCTCTACTTCTCAAGTTTGAACTCCCATTCATAAATGTGTTGCCTAATTTTCCACAATTTTGACAGCTAGTGATTCATTTGATGCTTAGAGGATTCATTCCTACATACTGAAGAATTAAGCTTTAAATCATATGCTGTCCACTCTCTAAAGAATGTTTTGTGGAAACACAGCCTGGAAAGATAGGATTCCTACCGAGCTTTTCAGACATATGTGTATTGTGAGAGTTTTACCAGATCTATAACAGCTCTTTGACCATGTCTCCATCTCAGTTCACAGTCTTAGTCCCTTTTATTCTTGTTTCATTTAAATGGAAGCCAATGATTTCCTATGTGATCTTAATATTGAATTTACTTTTTTATGAAATTACTTTTTAGATTTTCAAATGCTGTATTTCTAGATATATGTCTGTTATTATTGAAGTAGTAAGTGCAAACAAAATAAGAAAATAAAAGCTGATGGCTGTGTGTATGCCCTATGTTCATATTTCTTGTATAAGGGTACCGTGAAAGGAACTTTCAGATAATCCTCTAAGCAGCAGCCATCTGACGAAGGAAGTCAGATATACATGGCCCCCAACTGAGACTGTCTACTTCGGACATTTCTTTTCCACCAGGGTGTGGCAGCACCCTGCACTTAGTAGAAACCAAACACTGAATTCTGATCTTCTTAACTAGTGCTAGGATACTCTCTCTGATACTACACAGTGAGTGTCAGTGTCCAGCTAGCTACACTATCCTGAGGGAAAATCACCTACATACTCCACAGCGTAAGCTGCTTAACCACAGTGTTACGTATGTTATGGATGTCAAATGTATTGTCATCATAAGATGGGCTTCTTGGAATGTATAATAAACCAACTGTAAGTTGTGGAGCATTTATATCATACAGTCTAAGAAGGCACAAAAAACAACTTCAGTTAACTCATAAAAAGCTAGGACCCCTTATAGGCTAGACTAAGCAGCATCAGATATCATATTTGAAGAAAGAAAACAGCCAGTGTAATAAACAATGAACTTTACTCATAACAAGATAATAGCCAAAAATATAGGGAACATACAAAGTCAGCTCTCCACAAAGAAGGAAAGGAAGCACAAACCACCTCCACCAGGGCAATGTTCTCCCCAGTCCCCATCCCTAGTCCTGAAGGAAGAGATGTAACAGGAACTGGTCCATGGGCCATGAGGAGAGATGCAGGAGCAGTCCAGACTGTGAAAATGTAGGCTCAGATATACAGGGGGAGGAAGTCCCCCTCAGGCACAGTCATAGGGGAGGGGAGTGAGGGGAAAATGGGAGGGAGGGAAGAATGGGAGGATACAAGGGATGGGATAACCATTGAGATGTAACAAGAATAAATTAATAAAAAAAAGGGAAAAAAATAAAACAAGGCAGTAAACGAAACAAACAAACAAAAAAACCAACAACAACAAAAGAAAATGTAGGCTCAGGGGTAACCCATGACCCTGAAGCTCAAGATCGTCTATAGGCACCATGGAGAGAACACCATAAGAAGGAATCACACGAAACTGCCTGGGTAAAAGACAACACAGGTATTTAAAAGTAAACAGCTGACCAAAGTAGTGGCTGTGGCAGGATCATGTAATTAGCACATTGTGATGGTTTGAAAGAAAACGCCCCAGAGTATGTGAGAAAGTTATATCCCTGGAGGGGGAGACCTGGTGGCACTCAGAGGAAGAACAGCAGGTTACCAAGAAGAGACTTGATACCCCATGAGCATATACAGGGGGAGGTAATCCCCCTCAGGAACAGTCATAGGGGAGGGGAATAATGGGAAAATGGGAGGGAGGGAAGAATGGGAGGATACAAGGGATGGGATAAACATTGAGATGTAACAAGAATAAATTAATAAAAAAAAGGGAAAAAAATAAAACAAGGCAGTAAACGAAACAAACAAACAAAAAAACCAACAACAACAAAAGAAAATGTAGGCTCAGGGGTAACCCATGACCCTGAAGTTCAAGATCATCTATAGGCACCATGGAGAGAACACCGTAAGAAGGAATCACACGAAACTGCCTGGGTAAAAGACAACACAGGTATTTAAAAGTAAACAGCTGACCAAAGTAGTGGCTGTGGCAGGATCATGTAATTAGCACATTGTGATGGTTTGAAAGAAAACGCCCCAGAGTATGTGAGAAAGTCATATCCCTGGAGGGGGAGACCTGGTGGCACTCAGAGGAAGAACAGCAGGTTACCAAGAAGAGACTTGATACCCCATGAGCATATACAGGGGGAGGTAATCCCCCTCAGGAACAGTCATAGGGGAGGGGAATAATGGGAAAATGGGAGGGAGGGAAGAATGGGAGGATACAAGGGATGGGATAAACATTGAGATGTAACAAGAATAAATTAATAAATAAAAAAATTTTTAAAAATGACATAAAAAAAAAAGAATGAACCCCCCCCCCCCCCCCGTGGGTTCCATAGGGAGTGGCACTATTTGGAGATGTGGCCTTGCTTTGTTGGAGGAAGTGTGTGACGGGGGCCGGGGGGGCAGGCTTTGGGGTCTGAGAAGCTCAAGTCAGGCATAGGGGCTCACTATTACTTTCTACTGCCTGGAGATGCAGATGTAGAACTCTCAGCTCCCTCTCCAGCACCATGCAGGCTGCCACGCTTTCCGCCATGACAATAATGATCTAAATCTCTGACCTGTAAGCCAGCCCCAACTAAATGTTGTCCTTTATAAGAGCTGCTGTGGTCAGCTAGGCAGTGGTGGTGCACACCTTTAATTCCAGAGGGATTCTGATCTCTCTGAGTTCAAGGCCAGCTTGATCTACAGAATGAGTTCCGGGACAGCCAGGACTACACAGGAAAACCTTGTCTCAAGCCAAACACACTCACAAAACGAGTTGTCTTGGTCATGGCGTCTCTTCACAGCAGTAAAACCTTATCTAACACACAGATGTTCCTGATCTGAGCATAAGAATGAACAGTGACAGTAGAAGCCAGGGCCCCGATAAGACAAACATCTCTAGCTGAAAAAGTAAACAACCACGCCTGTGTGGTCACATTAGTACCTAGGATTTAGGAACGCAAGCATTGGAAGTGTGATCACCCAGCACCAGCAGAACAATAATAGGTAGAAATTACCCAAAACCTGCTGACTTCTGGGGGAAATCCAGGACTGACACTGTTGGAGCAGAGTTTGTTTTCCAGAGCACACAGCAGGTGGCTGTGAGCCACCTGAAATGCCATATTGAGAGGCATCCAAAGCACGTAGTACACATAATTAAAAATAAAACCAATATTTAATAAATCAAAGAGGATGTAAACAAACTCCTAAATAAAAACACAAAAGTACAGCAAACAGAATTGTGAAAAGACAATAAAGGACATGAAAAGGAACCCAATAAATAAATTAAAATACTAAAAAATAAAATTAAAATTTTAGAAATGAAAATCTCAAGTCTTAAAAATAATAGGGCCTTAGGAAAAAAAACTCCCCGATACAATGTATAAGGAAAGGACAGGCATATGGCACACATTTACAAGAGAAAATGTCATGGAAATAGGAGAAAAACTTCAGAGTAAAAGTGCCAATGTTAATCAACAAAATCATAGCAGAAAATTTCCAAATCTATGATGAGAGATGACCATGCATATTCAATAGGCACAGATAAGACCAGAGAAATGCCTCTCCATACTGTAGTCTAATTAAGACCCTAAGCACAGGAACAAAGAAAACATACTGAAATTTGCAAGATGGATAGACAAAGTCACATATGAAATCAAGCTCATCAGAATTCCAGCAGACTTCTCAACAGGAACTCTCACTCTAACTCATGGAATGTGGCCCACCAATTAGCATAACCACGATGGGTGAGCCCTTGAGGACTTTACAATGTTATGGAGGATTACTCTGCTTGTTGTTTTTGTGGCCATCATATTCCTCATAATCTATGAATCGTATGAGAACTCTATGGAGGCTGCCAGTCTCTCAGTGGGTAGTATACTGGAATGCACGATAACAATGTTTGACCTCTTTCAGGCACTGCTGCTGGAGCAGACAAATGACTCAACAACCACCCTTGGAAAGAACCTAGAAAGGTAGAATGTTAGCAATGACCACTCCCTTTAGAAAGAATTTGTAAAAGTAGATTGTCTAGAAAGTTAGGTTAAGATGTTTTGGTCAGTGGCTCAGATATAGAAAATCGTGAGGAACCATTTGAAACTCAAAAAGGCACATTCTTTTTAAAATATATTTTATTAATTTATTCATATTACATCTCACATGTTATCCCATCCCTTGTATCCTCCCATTCCTCCCTCCATCCCTCTTCCTCCCTACTCTCCTCCCCTGTGACTATGACTGGGGGGGAGCCGTCCTCCTCCTGATTATGATCCTAGGGTAGCAAGTCTCTTCTTGGTAGCCTGTTATCCTTCCTCTGAGTGCCACCAGGCTTCCCCATCCAGGGGACGTGGTCAAATATGGGTCACCAGAGTTAAAGTCAGTCCCCACTCTCCACTGAACTGTGGAGAATGTCCTGTCCATTGGCTAGATCTGGGTAGGGGTTTGACGTTTACTGCACATATTGTCCTTGACTGGTGCCATAATTTGAGCAGGAACCCTGGCCCAGATCTGCCCATCATAATGTTCTTCTTGTAGGTTTCTAGGACCCTCTGGATCCTTCTATTTCCCCATTCTCCCATACTTCTCTCACCTAGAGTCCCAATAGGAAGTCTTCCCCTCTATCCCACTTTCCTGGTAAGCAAAGGCTTTCATGAGACATGTCCCTTGGGCTAGTGTCCAGATATAAGTGAGTATATACCATTTGACTCTTTCTGCTTCTGGGTTAACTCACTCATTATGA
Source organism: Acomys russatus (assembly GCF_903995435.1). Taxonomy (NCBI): domain Eukaryota; kingdom Metazoa; phylum Chordata; class Mammalia; order Rodentia; family Muridae; genus Acomys; species Acomys russatus. Next base: position 49,691,706 of record NC_067137.1, on the reverse strand, counting down.
TCATTTCTAGCTCAATCCATTTGTCCACAAATTTCGGGAAATCCTTGTTTTTAATAGCTGAGTAGTATTCCATAGTGTATATGTACCACAGTTTCTTTATCCATTCTTCTACTGATGGACACTTAGGCTGTTTCCATGTTCTGGCTATTATGAATAAGGTTGCTATGAACATGACTGAGCAAATGTTCTTGCTGTGTGCTGGAGCATCTTCTGGGTGTATTCCAAGGAGTGGCACACTCTTAATAGTAGAGCCAGGGACTTTTTGAAGTTGCCAGGCAACAATAGCCAAAATCAGCACTTGTTGATGTGACTCTCTTGCTGAAGCTGGACTGGTGGTCAGGTGATGATTACTTTTTTGTTCCTATTTTTGCCCTCAGCTTCATGATATGCTTTAATAAAAACTGTTAATGAGTACATGTGCACTTTGAGGATTTAAGGTAGAAATAGCTCATAGTTTTTTATATAAAAGTTTAAACTTGTGATTCGTTTAAGATTTTTCTAAGATTACTTTTTAAGATAATTGATTCTTTCTTTGTAACCACAAATTGCAGCCTGCCAGTAAAGAGAACCTGGATGAAAAAAATTACCTCGTTTGCTTACACTTCATTAATCTATCACAAGTTGCTTAGTTACAAATGTATGTGGGTTCTTGGCAATAATTTGTTTTTCACATTTGTTTCTCACCCATAATACATAAAATATTTAATCATGTGAGGGTATTGGGGAACATTTTTTCTGCATATACTCATTGTAATTGTTCACTTAAATAAAAATAGAATGTAACCACATTGTGATTTTTGTACTGCTTGAAAGATTTGGCTGGGATGTATAAGCTGTGGGAGAAAAAAAAATAAGTTGTTGGAACTCACTCATTTGAGTTTACTCCACCCACCCAATATGTATATATTGTGTATATATGTATATGTGTATGTATGTAAAATGGTTGGAGCTTGTTCTTTGGAATTTGCTCTATCCACCCAATGTGCATATGTGTGTGTTTCTGCATGCACTTATACATGTATGGATGTGTGTGTGTGTGTGTGTGTGTGTGTGTGTGTGTGTGTGTGTGGAAACTTGTTGAAGCTTGTTGTAACTTGCTTGTTGAAGCTTGTCTTGCTTCATCCATCGAGTGTGTGTGTGTGTGTGTGTGTGTGTGTGTGTGTGTGTGCGCGCGCGTGCGTGTGTTTATGGTCTTTTTTCTCCTGTTTTCCTTTTCTCTTGTTGCTGGCAATATGCCCCCATTGGTTACAATCAGTTCCAGCCTGGAGAGCCAAGCCTTTTACCCTCAGTTGGCTGGGTAATCAGTCACTGGTTACAAGCAGTATTGGCCCCATCACAAATTCTATGCCCCATTCAGTTTACCCTGTGGTGTTGAAGCTGGACTTCAACAAGAAATATACCTGATTATCAAAGACAAATGCTTCCTTGTGAAAAATAATGCAAATGGCATACCAACACAAATAGATGCAGAGAGTGAGCAGGTGTCCCTGTTTTAACATCTGACAAAATGACAGTCTTAGAAAAGATACCAAAGGTTACTTCATAAGATGAAGGGAACAGGCTGGAGAGTTAGGAGCTCAGCAGTTAAAAGCACTGACTGTTCTTCCAAAAGTCCTGAGCTCAATATCCAGCAACCGCATGGTGGCTCACAACCATCAAATCTATAATGACATCTGATGTGTATTTCTGGCATTTATACATACATGCAGATAGAGCACTCAAATACATAAGAATACATAAATAAGTAAATCTTTTAAAAAAGGTTAAAGGAACAACCCATCAAGAAAGTACAACAACTCTAAATATATATGCAACATACACTGACATACACATTTCATTCAAAAAACACTCTATATGTAAAGTATTTATAAATAAACTGCAACACAACAATGGTGAGTTGGTGAGACTCTTTAATAGCCCAATCTCATGAACAGATGGGTCATTCCAAAAAGAAGCAAGTGAAAAAGCATCTTAGTTAAATGCGGCCTAGATGAAATGGACCTGACAGATAGCAACAGAAAAATCTATGCAAATATTGCAGAATATACAATCTTTTCAATAGTTTATGTAACTATCTCTAAAATAGACTGTATAATAGAATGCAAGGCAAGTCTTAGCAAGCATAGGAAGCTGAAATAATTTCTTATATTTTCTACTTCATCATAACGAAGTAAAATTAGAAGTCAATAGTGAGGGAAATCAGCAACAGGAAAATTCAGACTCATGGAGATTAAACATGGTATGGATTGAGGAATGGGGCATCAAGGAAAACAAGATGTAAAATTGAAAATGTCTCAAAGCAGAAAATAAAGACACTACATATAAAACCTGTTATGTACACTGAAAGCAGTCCTTAAAGTACCTATGTTTAAAAGTATAAGATAGACTTAGGATTTTAGAATATCTGAAAAAATGGCAATCTAGAAGAGATAAAAAGCCAAATCCTAAATCAGCACATGAAAGAAATAATAAAGGTTATGGCATAAATTAACAAAATGGAAGTGAACAAATATAAATAATCAATAAACTAGAATCCTTAAAATGTTAGATAATCCCTTAGCCAAACTACCCAAAAGAAATAGAAGATCAAAATTAATAAAATTAGAGAATAAAGAGTAAAAATGACAAGAGATACCGATAAAATTCAGAAAATTATTAGTGCTATTAAACTGAAAAGCCTAAAAGAATTGAATGAATTTCCATACTATACAGCTTACCAAAATTAAACCAAGAAGGCATAAACAATTTAAACAGATCTATAGCAAGCAATGAAACAGAAACTTCAAAAAAAAAAAATGCCTTAAAAAACAGTGCAGAGCCACATGTACTCACTGTTGAATCCTACCAGATGTGCCAAGAACTAATGCCATGCTTCTCTAACCACTTCATACACTAGAGAGGGGAGCAACACAACCACAGGTTTTATGAAGCCAATATTATAGATATCAAAACCAGATAAACACACAGAAACAAAACCAAAACTGTATGCCAAGTTCCCATATGAGCACAGATGCAAAATTCTCAATAAAATACTTGCAAATCAAATTGAAGAACACGTCGGAAAAACCATTCATTTCTCCCAATTAGTTACAACCCAGAGATGTAAAGACTTCAATACATACTAGTCAACAAATATAAAACATCACACAAACTGACTTAAGTGTAGAAATCACATGAATGTGGCTTCCACAAAGTCAAGGATCCGTTTATTGTGAAAAGCTCTTAAGAAATTAGGATTAGAAGGAATGTACCTCGACATGATAATATTCTATAAAGAATAACAAACTTACAGTCACCATTATGCTAAATGGGAAAAACTCAAAGCATTTGGACTATAAAATTCAGAACCAGCCGAGACTGCTGACTTTCTCTATTCTTATTCATGTGAATGTCCAAGATTTTAGCGAAGAATTAGGACTGGAAAGGAATAAAGCAAATGCACATAAGAAAGCAGCAAGATGGCATGATCTTCTTCTACATGGGAAACAGTAAGGATTCTAAAAGGTAACTCTTAGAACTAATGAACACTTTCAGCAAAGTAGCAGGATACAGCAACAGCATAGAAAATTCAGTAGCAATGACGCATAACAATAATAAACATACTGAGAAAATATCAGAAACGCAATTCTAATCACAAGACCTTCAAAACTAATACTTTGGAAGAAACCTGCCTAAGGAACTGAAAGACCTCTACAGTGAAATTTTTTAATAATGGACAAAAACAATCTAAAGAAGAAACTACAAGATTTGGAAAGATTTCCCATGGCAATAGATTGGCAGAATTGAGACTGTACACATGTTTACTGGAAACATTGTATAAAATTCCAATGACAGTGATATTTTTATGAAACTGGAAAAACCCTAAAATTCATAAGAAAGCATAACAGATTGAGTAGCTAAAGTATTTCTAAGAAAAAAGAACAACGCTGTAGATAATCCACTCCTGGCTTCAAGATATATAGGGTCACATTCATAAAAGCACTAAAAGCAGCGCAGAAAGCACTGGGATAATCACAGACACATGGATCAATACAGTCGAGTGGAGAACCCAGAAGCAAGTGCACACAGTCCCAGCCAAGACACCTAACTTTGACAAAGATATATAAAAAAATCATAGGACAAAGTTTTGTGAATAATGGTTCTGGAAATATGGGAAGGCACACACATATAAGAATGAGCCTAGATCCCCATCTCTCACCCTGAATAAAGCGCAACTCCAAACCCATCAAAGATCTTAACATGAGATGTGAAATGAGGAAGCTGTTAGAGGAAAATGCTCAAAAATATAGATAGACAAGACTTTCTCACAGTAGTCCTCCAAAGGATTAAATCAGTCTCAGAAAGACAAGTCTTATGTTTTCTCTTTTCTTTGGATCCCAGATTTTGTAGAGATGCATAAAATCATGTGAATATTTAGGAAAACAAGAGGAGAAGCCTAATTGCCTAAGAGACAAAGTCAACTAATTGGAGTAGAGAGGAGTGGGGAGAAAAAGAAGGGTCAGAACAGGAGTGAGGTGAAAGCAAATTATGTAATGATATAAAAATATCATGTGAAACTTGCTATTATGTACAATGCCTATTCACCAACACAAAATACAGAAATCATACTTTAAAAGAAAATTCAAATATAGTCTTACATAATTTTTGATAGAGAAAGCACTAATTTTAACATGTATTTAAGACATTTTTGCTATCATAAACTACCTAAATTGTGAATGCTTTCATATGACTAATCTATAATAGAGTCTTTTATTCCAAATAGGGAATATTCTTCTAGTGAGAGATATACTTGTTATCAGACAATGTGTTTCTATTGGTCATAACTAAAAGGCTGTATGGAACAACAAATGTCACTAAAAATGCACACAAAACGCACACAGCACTGTGAGTTATTCTACCCAATATTGGTTTCCTACATTTAATACAAACATCTGATTTTAATCAATTGGCCAATATTTACAACAATCTCTGACTTATTGTAAAAATATGCAGTTAAATATACCAAAATGAAGATTTTTAGGTAGATCAAAGTAATGCTAGCTTCCAACATGGGGGAGGAGGGCAATTGATCACACCATTGGCTAAAGGCAATTAGCATTTGATTGCTCTAATAATGTCATACGTGTAGTGTGACCACACAGCAGAGCTGGTCCCAATCCCAAGACTAGTTGACCAACACAAATTGGACCCAATGGGGTAAAAGGAAAAAAATTCATCTTAAAGTTGGGTAGAAAGACATAGGACAATTAGAGGGTGGGCATATGAGAAGTAGAGAGGATGTGTTCAAAATGCACCATGTGACGTTCGTAAATAATTAAGAAAAATATAAAATCTAATGCAAGTTTGTTCCTTAAATAATACTAAATGTTATCAACAGAGGAATATGCCAAATTAAACTAATATAAAAACAAATAAAGGGAAAATAATAGTGATGAGTAAATAGATGACCTAGAACAGTATTTTGAACATTAAAGGTTTAATAAAAAACTTTTAGAAACCTAAACTTACCCAAAATATTTCAGAAAAAAAAAATCCCTTGAAATGAAGTCTATTATAACATATTGTTATACAATAGCCACATGACTACAAAAATTATGAAAAATAAGCTTTTTAAAAAGAAAAAACAAATGTACTTTAATAAATTTCCTAATTCTTTTCAAAAAACTGTTTCCTCTTGCCTTTTTGCGGAAGTATTGTACCCTACTTCAGCTGGATCTCGAAGTAGAGCCTGCCTACGCATGTCAGCTTACCCTTCGTAATAAAGATCTCCAGTGCTAAAGATCTCTAAAGCACTAAAGAAACTCCTCTGAATTTTCATTAAGCAACCATGTAATAAAGACTTGTGCAAACTGTAGATTAAAATCTAGTCCACTACACCAAGAATTCAGGAGCATATTGGGGGCTCCTTTCAGTGTGTAATTTCCTAAATAAGATCAACTCAAAAGCTGACTGTCCCTGTTGATGACAGAAACCAAGGAATTACAAAAGGATTTTGTATATCTACTTGACAAAATGAGAAAATGTGACCTTCATCATTACTAATCCCAATGCCAATGATTACCTCTTTAAACTACCCAGGGCCAGTGTGATGGCTCAGTAGATAAAGGCACCAAGCATGTACAGAGGATTTAAGCCCTAGAATACAGTGAAGAACATAGTCAACTCCTATAAGTTATCCTCTAACCTACATGAACATGTGTATCCACACTTGTACACATGTGTGCACACACACAATTATTTCAATAATTAAACTCAATTTTAAAAGTTCATACACTAATACTTGGGTCAAATGCCTCAGTTTAGTTGACCTCCAGCCTCCTTTTCCTGTATTTGACCTCAACAGCATGGGAAATAGTTACAGTGTAAGTGATAACCTTCAAAGTTGATGAATATCAGTTAAAAACTTCACAGATGTATAAAAGAGAGTGAAATGAACATAATTTCCCTTGGCCTTTAGCTGACTCTCCTCAGGTAGAGTCAAATTGGAAGTTGGTAGCTCTTATATGGTTCCTATGGCACGAAACAGTCCTGTAAGCATTTACAGTTTGGAGAGAAAGAGATAAAACATCCATGTACTCCCAGCACATGGAGATGAGGAGCTCAAGGCATGACTGGCAATGCGGTGACTGTGAGACAATTTATATCTACTGAACCATATTATTTCAAAGAAAAAATACATATTTATCTATAACTTATAATTTTAGAACATGTTTATGATGAATAAAGAATATCTATGTACAAACACGGCCAGATTCCTTTTTGTTTAGTCTCAGAATTTAAAGTCATTTAACTAAAGCCTCATTAAAAGTCAAAACAAAAGCATATTTTTGTAGTAATTCCTCAGCAAAGTTAATTTAGAAGGACGTGAAGTGAATAGACTTCCGAGACTTCTAATATGTACATCTTTCCAGTTAAATAAAAATGTATACATGTTTATGGACACAGTTGTGTTTATCTTATAAACTCCCCCACTACATGTATATATATTTTTCCATTAATGTTTAAAGAATAACATAGCTAGACATAAAGTCATTTTTATTTAATTTTATAATCGTATTATTTCTCTACTTTTACTAACTTGGAGAATGATTAGCTAAATTTTCATTCATAAGGCAACAACTTTGGGATGCCTTTGGTCTAATGTGATGATTATGGCATGAATAACTATTAGCTTAGGAATCATATGATGGAGATGAGATACTGAATTGGGAAAGAGAGGCTTTCCAATGGAAGTACTCAGGAGAAAGATAGAAGGGGTGATCAAAGCTTAGAAAGCAGGTTAATGGAAGTGAACTTTGAATCATCCTATCCAGAGGGAAAGAAGATAAGCCAGACAAGTACCAAGGGCCATGCCACCACTGCAGGCTTGCAAGGGCCCAGTGCTGGGCTGGAAGTTACTTTCTGTATTCATTCATGCTAATCTATACAACGTGGGTGTTACCAGCTTCAATTCTACACTCAGGAAAATGAACTTCAAACTGGAGCATCTTGAGAAAGAAACTAAGCCATTGGTCTCTTCTTCTCACTGGACTGGACAAGCCCCCTGGCTTGTCACCTATGAACATCAAATGTAGATCTCTATACAAATAATCTGGACAGAGAAATAGAGGGCTCAACCTAGGATTTCAAACATATCCTTCACCCCAAGAGCCTTGCAGCCTTCCACCATTGAGCTGATTCCAAAACCTTCCTAAAGCACTCAATGACACTCTGTTGCTCCAGAAATCACGCAAGTATATAGACTTCCATAGTAGCTGCTCCCCTCGCACCTATCTTTAGCACACATAACCAAATACACTTAGCCAGTGAATAAACTAATCTGACTCTACCCAACCCTTCCCTAGTCCCACTGCTCACACTCGAGGTATGCATAATGCAGAGCTTTCTCTTTTTCTGCATAAATTATCTTACCTATAGCAAGAATTAAGCTCCCATATCACAGAATAGGCTTGAGTGTTTGGCATAGGGCCGTCACTAGAAATTTCTGAGAATGTTGGAAAGCCCTCCTCCACAGGGTAAAAAATGCTACAGACTTCAAGGCCTGTTTCCACATCCAGTAAGTCTAGCATAGATTCTGATTTTATTACTCAGTGAAGTCTTCAGTCAATGTATTCTTTCAGTCAACTGCAAAGGTGTGTGTGTGTGTGTGTGTGTGTGTGTGTGTGTGTGTGTGTGTGTGTGTGTACTACAAAACAAATAAATACACACATATATGAATGTATATGTGGTATATGGGAGGTGGTTTGTCTCTCCAAAAATGTCTAGGCCACTCTTCTAGATGCCACTCACTCATTCTACTTATATTTTCCATGGCATAGAGAATCCATTGCTTCTGCTATGTTGACAGAACACCCTAAATACAGCTCTTAGACATTAGTTTAAAAACCAGTCAACTTGGCCACATATTTTGCTGTGCTGGTGAGAATAAAGAAATTAATGGCTAGTAGAATCAACCAGTTTTCCAATTTCATTGAGCCACATGGTCATAACTACAAAGACAAAAGTCAGCAGAAAAGTCAGCCTAGGAATTCTGAAGTCTTTTGCACATTGGTGGATACGCAATTGAATCTAATCTTTTCCAGGCAGAATTGTTAAGTTCTCAAGAAGAAAACAGAGGTGCAATGAGAGTAAAGCTACAATAACTCACTTACCAAAACAACAACTATGGGATATAGGAGAGGACGGCTGCTCTCTTCAATTATACTCAGTAGCTTCTGGGTTTCTTGAAAATCAGAGGGCACAACCTCAAAGAAAAGAAAGTAAGAGAAAATGAATGGAAGACCTTAAAGAATAGAAGTTGGCTCCTGGAGGGGGAGAGTTCTACATAATATCCAATGTATTTATCAGATTAACAATTAAACCACTTTAAAAGAAACCTACAATTTATGGATATTAAGATTTAAGCAATATCCTGGGTTAAATTATGTTATCTATGGGTGGAAAATTAAAAATACTGTCTATGGGAGAAATATTTGCATCTCATGCTAGGAATTGGGTTCCAAGAATAATGTTTTCTTATATGAAATAGTAAAAAAATACAGTTTTTCAGCACAGAGTAGATAGCACATGTAAGGGTTCAGAAAGGTGTATTCTCTTTGACACTGTATGCTCGAGTCTCAAATTCTTCCAGCCATTACTGTTTACTACTTACATTCACACAGATGAAACTGTAGCATTGGTCTGTGATGAAGTTCTGAATATCTCCACCCACATGGTCCAGAACCACAGACGTGACTTTGACACACTAGGAAAAAAGCCATACCAAAAGACATTTATCATTTAGACAGACAGGCCCACATGAACATAAGCGACTCCATGACAAAGCAACAGATCTGTTCTAAACTCATGGAGCCTTGTAGCATGTACAGTAACAAACCCAGCTGAAGTGTATCAGACAACCACAAGAAAGATAATTGGAATTAATCCATGAATAATGTTTACTATTTTAAAATACAAAAAAATGTAGGAATTGTTACAAATAGGCAAACAGTTTTGCAGACTGAGGAAACACTCGGCAAGGAGCATGGTTTGTGTTTTATGAAGAATTTGTTACAGTGGATATTCAGGGGCAGGAGGAGAAAAGCTGAGCGGGATGTGGTGGTGGGACTGCAGGGGCCTATTAAGTACCATAGTTTAAGCAGCAGATTTCATTCCACCTGGAATGACCAGAAGCAAAGAAGGCAATAAGAAATTATTACAATGATGTCTGTTAGAGAGAAATAGGAACTGCACTTGGGCAGTAATAACCCAAAACAAAGACCCTGCCAAACACTACCTTCTAAAAGGTAGCTAATCTGGCTGTGGTGGTACACACCTTTGATCCCAGCACTCAGGCACAGTGGCTGGTGGATCTATGTGAGCTCCATGCCAACCTTGCCATCATAGTAAGACTCTGTCTCAACAAACAAACAAAAGGTCGTAACTTTAGACTAGATCTAGAAGGGGCAATATATCAATCATAAAAATACTTTCCCAATAAAGTATTTATAATTTGGCATTCTCTTGAGCCACATTTTTCTTTAATTATAAATACAAACTTAAGGTCAACAATTAGCAATGGGGCCTCATGAGGCTGAGAAGCTTCTGTAAGGTAAGACTCACTGTCAACAGAACAAAGCGACAGCCTACAGACTGGGAAAAGATCTTTACCAACCCTACATCCAAAATATATAAAGAACTCAAGAAATTAACCACCACCAAACCAAATAAAACAATTGAGAAATGGGGATCAGAACTAAATAGAGAATTCTCAACAGAGGAATATTGAATGGCTGAGAAACACTTAAAGAAATGCTCAACATCGATAGTCATCAGAGAAATGCAAATCAAAACGACTCTGAGATTCCATCTTACACCCATTAGAATGGCTAAGATGAAAACTTCAAGTTACACCACATACTGGCGAGGATGTGGAGAAAAGGAACACTCCTTCATTGCTGTTGGGAATGCAAACTTGTACAACCACTTTGAAAATCTATTTGGCACTTTCTCAGAAAACTGCAAATAAGGCTTCCACAAGATGCAGCTATTCCACTCCTTGAAATATACCCAGAAAATGCTCTGCCACACAACAAGGACATATGCTCAACCATGTTCATAGCAGGCTTATTCATAATAGCCAGACCTGGAAACAGCCTAAGTGTCCATCAGTAGAAGAATAGATAAAGAAACTGTGGTACATATACACTATGGAATACTACTCAGCTATTAAAAACAAGGAAATGTCAAAATTTGTGGACGAATGGATTGAACTAGAGATGATCATACTGAGTGAGTTAACCCAGTGGTATACACTCACTTATAATTGGATACTAGCCCAAAAGGCACATCCTACAAAAGTCTTCACTTACCAGGAGATTTGGATAGATGTGAAGACATCCTACTGAGAGTCTAGGGAAGAGAAATATAGGAGAATGGAGAAATAGAAGGACCCAGATGGTCTTAGAAACATACAAGAAGAACATCATCATGGGTGGATCAGAGCCCAGGGGGTCTGCTCAAACTCTTGCCCTAACCAAGGGCAATACAACAGTAAACATCGAATCCCTACTCTGATCTACCCAATGGACAGGACATTCTCCACAGTTATGTGGAGAGCAAGGACTGACTTTGACATGAACTCGGGTGTTCCATATTTGACCACCTCCCCTTGATGGGGAGGCCTGGTAGCACTCAAAGAACGGATAAGCAGGCTACCAAGATGAGACTTGATAGCCTATGACTATATAGTGGGGGAGGAGGTCCCCCTCGGTCATAGATCTAGGGGAGGGGAATAGGGTGAAAGTGGGAGGGAAGGAGGGAGGATACAAGTGATGGGATAACAATTGAGTTGTAATCTGAATAAATTAATAAAATTTAAAAAGCAATAGGATTCTTTTATAAAATCTAGCTGTAATAATGTCCCAGGAACTCATATCTCAACATTCACACCTGCATTGCACATATCATACTTTACAATCTATACTCCTAAAACAAAATGCTGCTTCTAACACATGGAACTGTAGCCCCAAGATGCTCTACTCCATATACTGTTATAAATTATGGGAGAATAGAGAGGGAAGGTGTCAAGACCTAGTTCTGGCATAAAAACTAGTTCACTGATAACGCTTAAGATTTTTTTTCCACTTAAAATTTGTACTGAGCCCTAAGTTCAAAGAGAACTTTCAAATATTCAAAGAGAGTAATCATATATTATTCAAAATGTATATATGTATATATATATATATATAACAAATATCAATTTATTATGCATCAAGTTTTTACCAAGAAATCACGTGAGCTAGATATTACAAAGAAACGCTAAAGTATTCCTGGGCCTCTAATGTATCCAAATAATTTGGAAGGCTTTATCAGCTAATTTGCTCCAGACTCTTCCATGATGTTTGTATGGCAGACCCCTTGCCGTGACAGCTATGCCTTTCCTCCTGCAGACTCTCTGACATTTTAGAAAGTAAGAGTAGAGATGTCAGTCTCCCTGGAGCAGATTTCCAAAACATTCCCAAGTCGTAACGATAGGTCTCCTATGTGACTAAAGGATGAGCTGATTTGTCAGAATCCCTTGCTTAAGACTACACTTTCCTAATATCAGAATGCTTATAAAGGCCTCACAGCCAGGCAGCAACTGGCCAGCAACCTCTTGTAGGAGTGCATTTCAGAGAGGAAGCTCTGCCTTGCTGTTCTTGCTACTGCAATGGCTATGAGGAGTAAATTATCTTTTTACAGAGCCTGCTGCCTCAAGTCTTCAAAAGGAAGACTGTGGTACTGTGTCAGGGTAAGTTGTATGCATGGAAGCTAACTCATTTCTCATTGGTCAGATAGAAATCAAGGCAACCACAAAAACAGATCTTATCATGCAGAATTCTGAATTCAAAAAATGATTTAGTTTTAAAATTTCCTTTTGTATACACATAAATGAGATCTGTGCTAAAATCATGAGCCATATAATGAATTAAGCTCCTAAATATCAAAACGTAGATGAACTTCTAGAGCACAGAGTTTAGAATAATTGAGAAAAGAAACAGGTATATTTTTCACAACTAGCAAATGCTTAACAGGGCTTAAAACTCTGCCATACATATGAAAGAAAAGCAGTTTTAAGTTAAAAATACCATATATTTTAATTACCAATAATTACCAATAATCTCTGAATATTACATGGATAGCATTCTGATAATTCTATCAGTAGTATATGCTGTAACTACAAGAACAGTAACAGGATGACTTAAGGTATAAATAAAAAAATAAATAAATAAAAAGAAAGGGCAGTAAATGCAATATCACCAAAACTACTGATAAACCTGAGATAATGTTTAACATGCAGAGAAAGCTATTTCTAATGGTTAAACAAAGACAACACCAATACATCAGAAATCCTAGACTTCCAATGACAAGCCAACACATTTGTAAGTCAGTTTTGACACCTTCCTGTGAAAGACGAGGAAAGGCTCACTTTATTTCCGCTCCCAGCAACAGCTGGATCGTATTCTACATACTATAAGGTAACTGCATATGTTACTCCCATATTGTACGTGCAATAATCTGTATCCAAGAAAACTAAGCTTAATTCATTTTCATATAATTTTATATTGAATTATATTCATCTGTAAGAGTTTTGTGGACTTGTGTTTGATATTCATGTTGGTCCAAGCATCCTGCCCACTATACCTGTGGTATATTCCTTGAGCCTTTTGTTTTGAATTCTAAGAATAACTTGGCTAGGGATAATCCTGGCATTATACTTTTTCTTCATACATTTGCACATACTAGCCACTGCATCTGAAGACCACATGCTTCCCCGCAGCGCTTCACTCCATCTCTCACTGACCCGCTCTTTTCCAAGCACTACACCAGCTAAATTTCAACACTTCCTGGATTTTCACAGCTGTCCCCAGTGATGTGATATCTGAAATTCTCTTTCCTCCTGTCTTGTAGCTGAGGAACAATCAGACATGAGATGATACTCCTGAATTCTGATTTTATTTGAAGCTTGCAGATGAGACTCCATTAAATTTGAGTGGCCTCTGTGGGGATGTAACAGTCATGCAGTATGTCTAAGCTTTGCTTGCTTTGGGGTTTTACAGGAAGGGGCACTTTAAGGAACTCTTTATCTGGAGACACCTTGGCAGATTTCCTGTTCAAGAGATTTCTTTCCAACTCCCCCCTGACCTCTGCTATACTGTGCTTCAGGATGTTGGCTTGTTCATCTAACTGAACACCTGTTACGGTGACTCTTGTGAACTCACAGGATAAGGGATTTCACATGGCATAGTTTAGGAGTGTCAGTATATCATGCAGAAAGACGTGAAGTGGACTAGAGAGATTCAGGCCAGGGCCAGACAGGAAACAGAGAAGGGGAGCCATCAAGTATTTCCTTTGGGCCCCAGTGTGAAAGAAGGTGAGGTGCACATTCTGTATAAGTTTAGCCTACTGCATAACTCATACCCACTCCTTAGTCTACATGGGAAAACCCACACTGACACATCCAGAGCTAGGCCTCTCTCAGGTAGTTCTAAATCCAGCCTGGTTGGCAGGAAAGAGTAATCTTCACATTTTATTTCTTACCCTTGTGATTTTTTTAAAAAGACCTGGACTGCCATTTCAATCTCTGATGGGGGTTGAAGATCAGATAGTTTAGCCTTACATTCAAGTTTAGGGAAGAAGTTCTTTTTAGATCAAGATAGATGATTTAAGTTAATAGAGATGAAATATGAGAATGAATTTGGTAATTTTCCATCCATTTCTATCTTTTGGAGTAGCTTGAATAGTATCGGTATTAGCTCGCCCTTGAAGGTCTGGTAGAATTCTGCACTGAAACTGTCTGACCCTGGGCTTTCTTTTGGTTGGGAGACTATCAATGATTGCTTCTATTTCTGTAGGGGAAATGGGATTAGTTAGCTTGTTTATCTGTTCTTCACTCAACTTTGGCAAGTGAAATTGATGAAGAAAATCGTCCATTTCCCTTAGATTTTCAAATTTTGTGGCATATATGCCTTCAAAGTAGGATCCTATGATTCTTTGTATTTCTTCAGTGTCTGTTGTTATGTCTCCCTTTTCATTTCTGATTTTGTTGATTTCAATACTGTCTCTCTGCCTTTTAGTTAGTTTGGCTAATGGTCTATCTTGTTGATTTTCTCAAAGAACCAGCTCTTGGTTTTGTTGATTCTTTGGACTGTTTTCTTAGTTTCTAATTTGTTAATTTCACCCCTGAGTTTGATTATTTCCAGATATCTACTCCTTTTGGGTGTTTCTGCTTCTTTTTTTTTTTCCCCCCTAGGGCTTCCAGTTGTGTCTTTAAGATGCTTATGTGCGATGTTTCCAAGGACCTCATGAGGCTGAGAAGCTTCTGTAAGGCAGAAGACACTGTCAAGAGAACAAAGTGACAACCTACAGACTGGGAAAAGATCTTCACCAACCCTACATCTGACAAAGGTCTAATATCCAAAATATATAAAGAACTCAAGAAATTAAACACCACCAAACCAAATAACCCAATTGAGAAATGGGGCTTGGAACTAAACAGAGAATTCTCAACAGAGCAATATCGAATGGCTGAGAAACACTTAAAGAAATGCTCAACCTCCTTAGTCATCAGGGAAATGCAAATCAAAATAACTCTGAGATTCCATCTTACACCCATCAGAATGGCTAAGATCAAAAACTCAAGCGACACCACATGCTGGCAAGGATGTGGGGAGAGAGGAACACTCCTTCATTCCTGGTGGGAATGCAAACTAGTACAGCCACTTTGGAAATCTATCTGGTGCTATCTCAGAAAAACGGGAATAGGGCTTCCTCAAGACCCAGCTATTCCACTCCTTGGAATATACCCAGAAGATGCTCCAGCACACAAGAAAATTTGCTCAACTATGTTCATAGCAGCCTTATTCATAATAGCCAGAACATGGAAACAGCCTAAGTGTCCATCAGTAGAAGAATGGATAAAGAAACTGTGGTACATATACACTATGGAATACTACTCAGCTATTAAAAACAAGGAATTCCCGAAATTTGTGGACAAATGGATTGAGCTAGAAATGATCATAATGAGTGAGTTAAACCAGAAGCAGAGACTCAAAGGGTATATACTCACTTATATCTGCATACTAACCCAAGGGGAATGTCCCACAAAAGCCTTCACTTACCAGAAAACTGGGACAGAGGGGAAGACATCCTATTGGGACTCTAGATGAGAGAAGCATGGGAGAATAGCAAAGTAGAAGGATCCAGAGGGTCCTAGAAACCTACAAGTAGAACATTATGATAGGCAGATTTGGGCCCAGGGGTCCCACTCAAACTAAGGCACCAGCCAAGGACAATACAGGTGGTAAACTTTAAACCCCTACCCAGATCTAGCCAATGGTCAGAACATTCTCCACAGTTGAGTGGAGAGTGGGATATGACTTTCTCACGTACTCTGGTGCCTCACATTTGACCATGTCCCCTGGAGGGGGAGACCTGGTGGCACTCAGAGGAAGGAAATCAGGTTGCCAAGAAGAGACTTGATACCCTATGAGCATATATAGGGGGAGGTAATCTCCCTCAGGAACAGTCATAGGGGAGGGAAATAATGGGAAAATGGGAGGGAGGGAAGAATGGGAGGATACAACGGATGGGATAACCATTGAGATGGAACAAGAACAAATTAATTTTTAAAAAAATTTAAAAAAAAGATGTTTACTTCAAGTTTGATACATATAAATAGCCAAATCACTATGAATGTAACATTTATGGAACTCATGATTGTTTCTTGTTTCTTCATGCTGTATATAGTTTATTTTATGCATGTGTAATAATATAAATGTATATGTTAAAAAAGAAACATAATAAAATAACAATAATAATAATAATAATAGTAATAGTAATAAAAACACTTCTGGGTCTGAAAAAAAACCTGGACAGGAGAGCATTTGCAAATGATCTTCACACTGCTGCATTTACTTGGTTATCATTTTAAAATATTTTATAATATTAATATTTTAATATATTATTCTATTTGTATATTGAACATTATGAAAAAAATTCCCTAATATTGAGAATATTTCAAGACTAATGCCTTAAACAGTTTCATTTGCTATTTCAGAACATACAATTTTATAGATGTTGCATTTTATGCAACTCCAATTAGATTAATTCTAAAGTAGTGAATGCATTATTCAATTCCTCTTTAATTTGTTTATAATCCACTTTTTCAAAACCTAACACCAACTCTGTTCTTCAACACAGAGATTTTTAACCTTGAAGGCCATTTTCCTTCTGTATTACAAACACTGGTCTAATTCTATATGTACTAATTAATGTCTTAAAGGTTTTTTATATTGCTTAAACTTTATTTTTCACGACTAAGTTGACATCTTCCTTCAGAACACAGGATATGGATTTATGTATAGCCTACTATTCATCTGTAGAATGGTAGGTATTTAGCTGTTATTAAAATATATTTGCTCAACTGTTCGATAAATTTAAAACTCCGATTAAAATATAGCACCATTCATCAGATATGTATATACCGAGAGTATTTTACAAAGGCTATTAAACACAAATCTACATATATGAATACACACACCAACTAAACTATAAATTTTTTTTTCTTAAAACCAAGACCCTTGATAATTATTTCCAGTCAAGTGTAATTATTTTTGGTCCTACAGCTTTTTTCTTGGCTAGAAATAATCAATATTTTTTATGCTTGAGTAAAGAGATTTGACTTAACCTAAATATGCAGTGTCTTTGACATCCTAATAAACAAAAACCATGTTGGCTGCCATTCCTGTGTCTGAGCAATGCTGTAGCAGCAATCAGGGCTGTCATTCTTGATGTTTCCACTTGCAGGCCCAGCACAGGGAACAACCTATGGCTAGACAAACTTTCTTCCTCTAAATATTTTGGCTAAAAACATTTAAATATTTAAAACACATTTCCAAGATATCCAGCAAAATTAAAGAAGTATACCAAAATTAAATGTTTTTGTTATAGCGTAACGACCATTGAGTAAAGACTTACCATGCACTAAGTACAAACATCTGTGCAGTGGAAATACTATTTAAAGCGTGGGCACTAGGGAGGAAGATGGGCAGTAAGAGAGCTTCCTTTCAAGAAAAGTCAGGGCTTAACTAAGCCTAAGAGGCATCAAGTCCAGGAGCCAGAGATTCAAAAATTTCTGAGAAGCCAACCCACTTTTTACAGAACTTGTTGGCTGACTCATCTCAGAATCAGAATTGGCCACTATCCCACTTCACTCCCATTCACCCTGCAGCCCTAGTGTGGGAATAAGCAAGGGAGTGGTGGAGAGATGTACTTTCCTTCCAGTCTGACTAAATGTTAATGATTACTATAAAATCTTTGTTTTCCTTGTTTGGTCCACTTAGCTTTGAGCCTTCACTATGGTCTTCCTATATTTAAGTCAGATTTTAACCTAGTCTAATTAAGAACTTGAACTCAGGAGCACAGTTCCCTGGCTTTCAATGTATCTCTGGAACATTCTTTCTGTGTGATTTTTATAGTCTTACTGTGTCCTGTGGCTCAATTTATTCATTGGCAAAATAATGCCTGTTAGAATCCATAGTATTAGCTAATAAATGAGAGACTAGGATTGCTGCTTTTAATGTCTTTCTTGAAACCTGAGAAAAATGTAGCTGGTAGGCAATCAACCCCAGTGTTTGAGGTGATGCCTGCTATTCTATACAAACTAAATGCCCCAACCACGAATGCTAAACTGGTGAATGATGTCAATGTTCCTCATCAAGACCCAGACCCTTTGCAGCTGATCACACCCAAAGAATTACCATTCACTAAATGCAGACATCTGCATAGTTCAAATTCTATTTAAAGAATAGATACCATAAAAGAAGATGAATATTCAGAAAAAATCCTTTTAAGTAGGAATATATGAAGAGAAAGCAAAAGAATACTGTCACCAAGGGTCTGTCATGCCATGGGGCCACTGGGACCTATTCTCATCTCAACAAAGAAAGCGCCATGTTTCCATAAGCATGTGTGTTACAAGTCTATGGGCTTTCCCAGCAATCCTTGTTCTAGATCCAGTAAGTGTGCTAAATCCTATTCAGATTTCTTCCTTGAAAGCACATAAACTGATATCTCCTTGAACAGCAACATATTAAATACGGGCTGTTCTTACACTCTGGTGCTGGCGATTTGATCACAAGATCTTGGCGGACAGCCTTGCGGGCACACAGAGGAAGGAGATGCAGGCTATCACGATGAGACCTGATGGACTGTGGCCAGATGGTGGGAGAAGAGCTCCCCGCCCCACCCCCACCCCATGCTCCACCCCGTGGCCCCCCCCCCCCCCCCCCCCCGTTGGAGGCCTTGGGGAGAGGAATGGGGTGGAAGGGGAAGGGAAGGTGGGAACAAAAACATAAGAGGGAGAGGATAACAATGGGGATGTAGTGTGAATAAATTATAATGAATTTAAAAATCAATTAGAAAAAATATGTTCTGTTCTTAACTCCACTCAGTTATTTCACATCTTCCCCTTACAAATAACGCTTTTAGCATATTATTCTATCTCCATATTGCCTTCACATTTAAGGCCTTACATTTTCACCTTTCTGGGTCCTAGATTTGGATGAAAATATGTAACAAGTGTCTTCTAATTAAGGGCTTTGGATTTGACCTTGGAGAAGAACTGGATCCTTTTGAAGTACTGCATCCAGTATATAGCAAGTAAGTGGGCAGAGGGATTACAATCCCAAGACTCCCTTAAGGATGGTCTTCCCTTTTTAATTCCAAAGACTATATAATGGGGATGAAAACAGAGCTGGTCCTAGCAAACATGAGTTCCTGTCATAAGGAACTCAAGGTCCCATTCAGTTACATAGATATTAAATATCCAAAGCTGAATAGTGTGTGAAAAACTGTAAGGCTCCCACACAATACAAATCTAATGAAGCCTGTGCCTCTCTCCTCAGTCTGCACTACAGAATGCTACACCACTTTGTGGCTAGTGGGCTACAAGTAAATAAATGGATAATTAATCCATAGATTGTGTTTGGCAAGCACTATACATATATATTTCCCAGATAAAATGACAAAGGACAACATGTTACATGGTATACCCAGTAATGTGATCTGTTTCTATTTAATAATGCATAAAAACATTGCAAGAACTTACAAGCTGACATAAACAAATCCTATCTTAACTAAAAGTACAAAGTCACAAAAAGTAAAGTCCTAGTGAGCGATGGATAAGTGTAAGGTTCCCCTTATGTGACCAGGCAGCGTTCAACGAGGGCCAAACTGAACACTGAGCTTTCAGCAGTGAAGGAAAGGTTTCTGTCTTTGAGAAGCTCATATCAAATGCAGAAAATGGCTAGTACGATCTGCACACTTAGATGTGCATGAGAACCTCTCAGAACCTTATACAAAACATGTATCTTTCATTTTCCTGGATGTAGGAATCAGAATTTCTGAAACACTACCAATTGGTGATAATATTACCAGTCTCCTGACAGCAGGATAAAGTAAAAAAGGATCCTTTAAAAGCACACAAGTTTAAACGGGCTCTCTTATCCCAAGTACGTATAATCACTGAGGGTGCATCCACATATAGCAATCCAGAGACCATGTTATCCCTGACAAAAACCCAAACTACTGCTTTTCTTACCATCTGAAATTAATTACCTATTTTTTTATTAGATCAATCAGCATGGTGAACATGAATGACAAGAGTAAACAAATTTATTATTCCAACTAATTTTCCTTCAAATTCCTGACAAATTTACATAACCTAATTTTATTTACATGTATAAAGTTGAATTTCTCAAAGGAATAAGAAGATAACCTAGATGCATACGTAAGTGACATTTCAAATTTTCTACATAAGCATGAGCTGATATATAGAAAAAAACTAACTCCAATTATTGGCAAAATATCCTTAACTTGAAATTACTACTCAGAGGCAACTTGAATAATGCCATTATATCTCTTGTGCGCAAACTACTTTTCTCGAATGTACATTCCTCTTGATTAAGAAATAGCTTTGTTCTGTCTAAAAATATACCATGTCGTACAACTTTTAATTATAAGATATATATTAGTAACCTGTTAACTAGGTATTATTTAGCGTACAGGTTAAAATTATTTACAAACATTAAAGATAGATTTATATTTGCAAAATATATATATAAACAGAATCACAAGATGTAAATATTTAAGCATGAATATTTCATAATGTTATATGTATTATACACAGGTAAATCTGTGTTCTGCTGTGCATGCGCATGTGTGTGGATAAGCCTGCGGGCCAAAGGATGATCTTAGGTATAATTCCCTAGGTATTATCCACTTTTTAAAGGCAGTGTTTCTCACTGGCCTGTAACTTACAAAGCACCCTATGCTGTCATCAAGCCCCAGAGATGGTACTGTCTCTACCTCCCAAGCACTGGGGCTCCAAGGACATGTTACCACACTCAGTTTACTTACCTGGGTTCTGAGGAATCAGCTAAACCTTAGTGCTTGCAAAACAAGTGCTTATTACTGACTGATTTATTTCCCCAGGCCTCGGGGTATTTTTAAACCAGGGATTTCTTAACAGCAAAGAAAGGTATATTCAAGGCTCAGTAGAGAATATTACTGCATATTCTGAAGAGACTTCACACGCTGGATGCAAATCCACTTCTTCACCCCGCAGCTGCTTCACTGTCTAGAGCTCATTTCTTCATCACGGCCTCTCTTGTAATTATAAAAGGCAGATTACCAGCAATTACATCGCTTCAGCTGACTCGCTTCAGCTAATTCCTGCAGCATCTACAATCCTGCCATGCCTTGAATCTTCTCGTCTTGTGAACTGGTGTCAGGTTATGAAATCAATTAGAACAGAGTGTGCTTAGTGTCTTAAACTCTTTGCAATTCCTCACATGATTGATGGATACCTAGCAGCTACCTATTTATCTACAGAAATGTATCTGGCTAATGTCCCAGCAAAGATATATTCTAGAAGTCTGCTTTAACATAGTTCTATCATCATTAACCACAATGATTTATATACATATACATATACATATACCAAAGCTGTGTGAGGGACCTGTGAAAAAAGGCAGTGAAGGTGGTGTGTTTAATTACAGTACAAAGTAGGATATGCAGAATGACCCCACAGTTAGTTGGTCCATGCAGGGTTCTAAGGACTAGAAATCTGAAGCCAACTCCAGGAGGACAGTGAGAAAATACTGAGATTTAAAACATAAAATCAACAAGTATGCTGCTACAAAAGAAAAGTGAAAACTACATCATTTCAAGGCTCAAATAAGACAACATGCTGGGACATGAAAGCAATATATTTGTAAGAGAGATGTTCAGTGTAGACAGCAGCAGGGCTTTAAATGCCCAGCCACACCTTGAGGACTTTGATTCACACATACTGAGTAGTCACCACAGATGCAGAGAGTCAATGTGACAAAGAGAAAACAAATGGAGAAGTTCTAGTTATGGGTCTATGAAACAAGTTTTCAGGTAACAAAGCTACATGGATAATTAAATCATAAGCTCGAAGCGGCATTTTGCTTCAGTTATTGTAGAACCGCCACACTCTGGAATAATAATGTATCTAGAGCCACTGGGACAACAGAATAGCCTACCATTTTGAACTTTAAAGTAGAATTATACCACAGACAAACAGTTGAAATGCATATCCTCACCCAATTATTAGATGAAGCCTTAATAAATATAAATGACTTTTTAACAGTCACGCGCCCTCTAACTGGATGAAAACAACCAAGAAAAGTAGAACTATAATAAGTACTAAGACTATTAGCTTAAATTAAAAAGCATAACTTCCCAGTATGTGCCTATTTACTAAAAACAATTGAAGCCAGGTGTGGTTACCCACGGTGTAAGCCTGCAATTCAGGCTAAGATAGCATGATTGCAAGTTGAAAGAGAGTGTGGGCTATGTGATGAGTTCTCCTGAGATCAAGCCAGGCTGTAGATGAAGAAAATGAAAGGAAGGGGTTGGGTGAGATGGCTTAGTAGTAATGTCCCGGCCCCACAAGCTTAAGGACCTGAGGTCAGGTCATCAGCACATACATAAAGTGACAGTCACGGTGGAGACTATATGTAATCCCATCACCAGGAACTCAGAAACAGGAGAATCCTTAAAGTGTGATGGCTAGCTAGTCTAGTTGAATCAGTCAGCTCCTGGCTCAGTGAGGGACCTTATCTCCAAAATTAGGGTGAGAGATCAAAGATAGCTCCCAACATCAATTTCCAGCCTTCACATTTATAAGACTGCATGCATATCTGTACACACAAAAGCATAGATACGCACAAGAAGGAAGGAGAGTTAGAGGAGGGAGTGAAAGAGGAAGAGAGGGAGGGGAGGAAGGGAGGGGGGAAGGAGGGAATCCAACTATTAGAGGTTAACAATTAAATATACCAAAAAGCTGGCTTGTGGGGCAGGGGGTGATTCTACAGTCCAGGGTACTGAATTCCAGACCTTACGCATGCTAAGCAAGCAGTGGATCACTATGTTATGCCATTAGTTTAAGGGAACGTTTTTGGTAAGGTCCTATATGGACTTTCTACAAAGGCTATTTCCTGTATGTATAAAACCAATTTACTGAAGTCGAAGGCCTATTTCATGAAAATAATAACATTGGATAAAAACTCTGATGATCTACTGTTCTATGTTCTGAATACTCAACATTATATTTGTTAGCACTTAGAAACTGTGACATCACTCTTATGTAAACAAGGGTACAGAGACCATTTTTATAAGTGATCTTCCTAAGAGAAGAAGGGGAGTATATGGGAGGGCTTGAATGGAGGAACAGAAAGGGAGTAATTGGCAATTATATTATAATATCAAAAATTATTAAAAAGAATAACCCTTGTGGAGGGCTAGGGGAAAGAGGGAGAGAGAGATAGAGAGGGAGGGTGGGACCAGGAGGTAATGAGAGAGGTGACTACAATCAGGATGTAAAAAAATTAAAACTGCAGAGCAAACAGTTAGCTTACATTCCTAATCTCACTACATGGGAAGAGCTCTGAGACAGGCTGAGACATGCATGTTTTTTACATCTTTCGGCTCTACTTTCTATTATCTCTCACTATAAATCTGATCTGCTATAGATAGTGCTATAGACTGAGAGTTACATTGTTTTGAAATTTCCTTTACCAAATTATCCCATTACTTCTGAACCCCACCTCATGAAAATTGTCAGGACTCGGGCAAGACATAGCTGATTCTTTGCCACGGTTTAATTTAAATGGCTTCTAGCAAAGTTCTCAGTAGAACTTTTGGTCCCCTCTGAAACGTTCAAACAGTTTATTGTCCACACTTCTCCCTTCGTTCTGCCTTTAAGTTCCAATTACAGGATTCAGGGCTCTATGAGGCCACGGCTTCAAACGGCTTCACACTCCTCCTGTGATCCAGATGCAAAGGCCTACAAACTACATAGTGCAGCTCCCAGCACTGCAATGACCCCGACTCTCACTTGTTATTTTGTTGTTGTCATGACAGAATACATGACATAAACAACCTAAGAAAAGATGGATTGGCTTTTACCCGCCCCCTAGTCTGAGCAGCCACAGCTCATCAGTGGTGTAGGCATGGCAGAGTTTATGACAGCTCCTGCTTACAGTAGCAGAAACAGAAAACAGAAAGCAGAGTGGGGCCAGGCAGACTATACCTCGTGAAGCCTGTGATCGGTGACACACTTGCTACCAGACCTCACCTCTCACAGGCTCCACAAACTTTTAAAGCAGAACCACCAGTTGCAGACCAAGTGTTTGAACACATCAACCTACTGAGGGCCGTTCACTTCCAAACCCAAACAAATTCCATGAATGCATCAGTATGTACATCCCTGAAGTATGTCTGGAGAGCTCTTTCTCAGAAATACAAGGTCCAGAAAAGTAAATAAAGCAGAAGATGACAGCAAGACTGATACTAAGGTCCTATGACTTAAATGTCAGTGACAAGTATGTGCACATAAGTATGGGGTAGGAAATGTGCCTATTAACATATAGTCCTCCCCATTTAATTTATAGCCACCTCATACATGAATTTGTTATTTTCCATTATGTTATAGTTAGACATTTGGGTCACCCCTAATGTATGTTGCAAAATTCTTCCCAGGCAATTACCATAAGCATACCCAATGCCTTCCTTCAGTTTCAATGGGGAACATTTCTTCTATTCATATCAATAAAACAATCCCCCCTATTGTGTGAGGAACAGCTCTACACCCACACTGATCTGCCCTGCAGATTTCAGCAGTGGTGACTTCATCATTTTTATATGCTCTTTTCAAAGTCAGACAAAAGCTCTTGGGAGAAAGAAGTTATAATATTCACCATTTTGTGCTTTTCTGTAAATTACGGGCTGAAAAATAGAGTGACGCAAGATAAATCTGCTTTTACAATGGGAGAGAAATCTACATGAAACCAGATAAATCCCTATCTGAGGCAGCCACTTCTTTCAGACTTAACTATCATCCTGTCAAAGTTTAAAATGTCATACTAATTTTTTTCTTTTATACGGCTCTTGGGAGATATTAATTAGCAAAAATCATTTTGCATCAACTAACACCACAGTCATGTATTGACTACGTGATCTTGTACAAATTAAAAACCAGGAGATTTCTTTAATTGCAAAACTGAAGGAGAAAATGATAAGGATAAACACATATACCTCTGTGCTGATGTACAGAAAGCTACACAGAACTGTTAGGCCACAACAGTTAAGGACGAAAAATGTCCACATGAGTATCTGTAGCTAACAATTAACAAAGCTAGAAGCCAGAGAGCGCTAAGTAAGAAATGACAGCTCCTTCCAGCATCCACCAAGATTCTTTGGATATCCAAACATCAGGGTTAGAAATGTTGAACAGGTGTTCTATTTTAAATCTCGTCTGAAGATTCTGAGATATGAAGCAGTGTTAGTCCCATTAAGAGCCTGAGACTGGTCTATTTATGACTACTTGCTAGATGTAATACGAGAGATTGGTTCTGCAGATCCAGGAGGATTCATTCTTAGGCCACCAACAAAGACTGCAGCAGCTCCTGAAAGAACAGTTATTTCTACAACAAAGAAAGTGCACATTCAATATCTTCTGTTGCACCCTGTCAACTTGTAACGTAGATGTTCTTGCTATAGTGCGGGAGCTGATGAAATTAGGCAACAAGGCTGACCTCTAGATACAGACCGCCAGATGTCAGGGCTGTTTCTATGCTATCCAAATCCCTAATTTCAAACCTAACCACAATCAACTTTCAGGACCATACCATATATGTTTAAAAAATATATATTACTTGATAGTTATAAATTCTTCTTAGAAGCAAAACATCTCAAGGAAAATACAAAATTAATTAAACTGTAATAAAATCAATTAGGCAAAAAAACACATGTCCAAATACAAAGTTACCATTAAAATGGTTGTAAAAGTCTTCAGTGGTGAAGACAGAAATGGTTCCTGTATCCATCACACTGCTTCTTCTGTTTTCCCAGAAGAAAGCGGATCAGTTCATAACTGATACACATATATCAGTGTTCTCAGTATCATGATTAACCCATCTATGGTCACAATTATCTCCCTTTTCTCCCTCTGTCTAAATCTCTGGTACTTATAAGCAATATAGTTTATCGGCCACCAGGGCATGATGGGCATGGGCCTCCAGCTGTATCTGAGTCTTATCTTGTCACATGGCAAGAAGTGGGACTTTCAAAACATGGTACATATGAAGATAAGAACCATGCAAAGCAACCAAGAGCAGTGTTTCTCAATCTGTAGGTTATGAATCCCATCAGGGTCAGATGTCAGATATCCTACATTCTAGATATTTACATTACAATTTGTGACAGTGGCAACATTACAGTTATGATGTAGCAACAACATAATTTTATGGGTGACGGTCACCACATCATGAGGAACATGGACAGGGGATGGAGTATGCATCAATCAAAATATTAACAGAACAAAATATTATAGGAGAAGAGGAAATAGCAACATTTCGTTTGAGCAATTTGTATGTTTTCCAAGGAAGACACCCTTATACCACAAAAATTTGTGGCAGCTAATCCAACTCAGTCTTTGAATGCTTACATTTAATTTGTCTCTTAGCACTTCCTCAAGAAGATGTCCTGTGGCTTCTTGGTCTTTTGTATTCATGACCACACAAATCTCTTGTGAAATTTTCTCTGAAATTAAAAATACAAAAGTGTTTCAATTTATCATTCAAAGAAAACATACAATAAAAGCCCTGTTATCTCAAAACTTATGCTTGCTTGACTTTAATCCACCTCTTGAATAAAATGAGAGACATTCTAGCTCCAGATCAGGTAGAGTGACCTGAGCTACACACTAAAACTTCTTTAATTCCGGTAACCAGACAGGCCAATGCATCTGTAAATTAAACATTATGTAATAACCATCCATTAAGCACAGAGATGAGAAGGGAGTTTATATTTTAAACGGAGTAAATAGAAGTGAAAATCATTTGTGTGATGACTGCCAACCTTCTTTGTTCATAAGGAGTCTCCAGGATTCTCATAGATTACCACTTATGAGTAAATATCTCCTTTTGCTCATGTCCAGAGTTTCCCTGGCATGCATCTAAATTGTCTCAGTTCCTGTTTGTATTCTTACAAAAGGAAGTAAAAATGGTTAAATTGCGCTCAAACTTTGAAGGCTTCCTTGAGTTGCCCTGGTGGAGGGGACCCAGGCATGAACATAGAACATTGGCCCCATCGACTCATCTGACATCAGGTGGAGTGGGTTCAGGGGTGATGCTCTGCTCTCCCCATGCCACCTTTGGTAGTTGGCAGAGCCAGCCCCAAAGTTATGAGAATAGGAGCGATATCCCTACGCCTCACTGCCTGAAGCATTTGGGAGGCTGAGCCCTGCACCTTGCCTGGGAAACACATGGAGTTAGCCCTGATGGCGAATGTACAAGTGAGCCATTTCTGAAGAGTATGAGAGCAGCGGAGCTGTCCCAGCCTCTTGCCAGTGACAGCACTTACGATAGTGGGCCTGTACCCATTTGCATTCCCACCAGCAATGAAGGAGTGTTCCTCTTTCTCCACATCCTTGCCAGCATACGGTGTCACTTGAATTTTTGATCTTAGCCATTCTGATTGGTGGGAGACGGAATCTCAGTGTCATTTTGATTTGCATTTCCCTGATGACTAACGATGTTGAGCATTTCTTTAAGTGTTTCTCAGCCATTCTGACCCCCATTTCTCAATTGGGTTATTTGGTTTGGTGGTGTTTAATTTGAGTTTTTACATATTTTGGATGTTAGACCTTTGTCAGATGTAGGGTTGGTGAAGATCTTTTCCCAGTCTGTAGGCTGTCACTTTGTTCACTTGACAGTGTCTCCTGCCTTACCAAAGCATCTTAGCCTCATGAGGTCCCACTTGTTAATTGCTGACCTTAAGGCCTGGGCTGTTGGTGTTCTGTTCAGGAAGTTGTCTCCTGTACCAATGTGTTCCAGGCTCTTGTCCACTTTTTCCTCTAACCGATTTAATATCTCTGGTTTTATGTTGAGGTCTTTAATCCACTTGGATTTGAATTTTGTGCATGGTGACAAATATGGGTCTAATTGCATTTTTCTACATGTAGACATTCAGTTAGACCAGCACCATTTGTTGAAGATGCTATCATTTTTTTATTGAATAGATTTGGCTTCTTTGTCAAAAATCAGGTGACCATATGTGTGTGGATTCATTTCTGGGTCTTCAATTCAATTCCATTGATCCGCCAGCCCATTGCTGTGTCAGTACTATGCTGTTTCAATTACGGTTACTCTATAGTACAGCTTGAGATTGGGTATGGAGATTCCTCTGGAGGATCTTTTATTGTATAGGATTGTTTTTGCTATTCTGGGCTTTTTGTTTCTCCATATGAAGTTGGAAATTGATCTTTCAATGTCTTCAAAATATTTTGTAGGTATTTTGATAGGGATTGCATTGAATCTGTAAACTGCTTTTGGTAAGGGAGATCTCTTCTGATGTCATCTTCAATGTCTTTCTTCAGAGATTTAAAGTTTTGGGAATGCAAACTAGTACAATCACTTTGGAAATCTATCTGGAGCTTTCTCAGAAAAATGGGAATAGGGCTTCCTCAAGACCCAGCTATTCCACTCCTGCGAATGTACCCAGAAAACGCTCCACCACACAACAGGGACATATGCTCAACCATGTTCACAGCACCCTTATTCATAATAACCAGAACATGAAAACAGCCTAAGTGTGCCTCAGTAGAAGAATGGATAAAGAAACTATGGTACATTTACACTATGGAATACTATTCAGCTATTAAAAACAAGGAATTCCCAAAATTTGTGGACAAATGGATTGAACTAGAAATGATCCTAATGAGTGAGTTCACCCAAAAGCAGAAAGAGTCAAATGGTATATACTCACTTATATCTGGGCATTAGCCCAAGGGGCATGTCCCATGAACGTCTTCACTTACCATGAAAGTGGGTCAGAGGGGAAGGCATCCTATTGGGACTTTATGTGAGAGATGCATGGGAGAATGGGGAAATAGAAGGATCCAGAGGGTCCTAGAAACCTACAAGAAGAACAATATGATAGTCGGATCTGGGCCCAGGGTTCCTGCTCAAACTATGGCACCAGTCAAAGGCAATGTGTGCAGTAAACCTGGAACCCCTACCCAGATCTAGCCAATGGACAGGGCATTCTCCACAGTTGAGTGGAGAGTGGGGACTGACTTTCACATGAACTCTGATGCCCCATATTTGACCATGTCCCCTTGATGGGAAGGCCTGGTGGCACTCAGAGGAAGGACAGCAGGCTACTAAGAAGAGACTTGACACCCTATGAGCATATACAGGGGAGGAGGTCCCCCTCAGTCACAGTCACAGGGAGGGAAGTAGGGGGAAAGCGGGAGGGAGGGAGGAATGGGAGGATACAAGGGATGGGCTAACAGTTGAGATGTAATATGAACAAATTAATAAAATATTTTTAAAAAGATAGTGGGCCTGTGTCTTGACTGGGCAGCACAGTGGAGCTGGATCTAGGTGTGGGTGTGGTTGAAGTGGCCTAAGAGCAGAAGAGCAGGAGAGCTGTCCCTGTCTCCAGTAATGGCAGCATTGGGTGGCTGACGTAGAGCAGTGCAGAACTCAACCTGGTGGTGTGGATACAGGAGGACAATTAGGTTGAGCTACCACCTCAGCCCAGATCTAAGCCTTTGAGTTGGCCCACCACAAAAATCTACCTCATCTGTGCATTGTTGGGACATATGAAAGAGCCAGTCCTGCTGATCCAAACCTGGAGGATCTCCACGACACAGGGCAAGGACCCCAGGAGGAGTCCCAGTAAGGACTCAATATTGATGGTGTCAAAAAGGCCAGAGAGGGAAGAATGGGAGGAAACAGGGGAAGGGCTAACAATCGAGATGTAATATGAATAAATTAATAAAATTAAAGAATGGAAAAAAAAAAAAGGCCAGAGACCTTGAATCAGACCAATAA
This sequence comes from Acomys russatus, assembly GCF_903995435.1. Lineage (NCBI taxonomy): Eukaryota > Metazoa > Chordata > Mammalia > Rodentia > Muridae > Acomys > Acomys russatus. The sequence goes on along the minus strand of NC_067137.1, from coordinate 49,661,755 downwards.
TACATTGCAATGAACATTTGCAAGTGAAGATGTATGGACAGAGGAGTAAACTGTGGGACATGCTATGATAAACTACAGATTCCACAAGAAGATGGTTTCTGTATTTTATTTGGTTTTGTTTATTTTTGTTAGTGTGCTTTTTATTTTCTTTTGGGTGGTGGCTACAAGGGCAGAGGGAAGATACAGGGGGATGGGAAGATGAGTGGAGCTGGGGCGCATGACGTGAAATTCACAAAGAATCAATAAAAGGTTTTTTAAAATATTGGTTGGATCATCATTTGGCTTTGCTGCTTCATACATGAATGGCTTATGTAATATATTTTCTATATGAATTAGTCAGCTAATAATATTTTGAAGTAAAGCTAGAAAGGACAGGTAAAGTAATATCACCAATTAGTAATACTCTTGTTACTAATTCCCATTTCCCAAAAAACACCTGTTTATTCACAAAGCCATAGTAATATAGAAACCATGGTGACCACAGAGAAAAGAATTACTATGACTATGGATACTGAAATTAGAAGCCTTCACATTGCAGAGAATGAACTAACTTTCCTTAGATCTCAGGATCTTTAGTAGTAGAAAAAGGACATAAATTCGAAAATACAATAGGACTATAGCTACCTTAGAGGACCAAAATGGGGGTAGAGGAAAGGCATGTAACACTTAGTGAACCTTCAAAGACTCCCATATTCTTTCACATTCAACTTCCCATTTAATGCCTCAAAATATATATTATCTGTTACCTAAGTGTTATAATTATTGTTTTTACTCCAGGATATTTAAATTTGGGTCTTCCCAAAGACCACACCTTCCTTGGAATAATTTCTATAAAAAGCTGTTCACACATTCATTCTAAGCTTAGACCCTTCAGTCAAAAAAAGGAAGCATATATAAACAAAGAAACTGAGATTGAAAGAACCCCTCTATTCTGAATCTGGGTCTGCTACACAGAGCTATACTGCCTTTGCCTCACCCCAACTCTTTGAGGTACTATTTGCTTTCTAACTAAGGTTCTATTAATTCCCAAAAGTCTGTAGGTTCATAGGCCTAATACAATCAAGTTTGATGAAGAATGGAGATTAATGAGTCCGACTGTGTTAAGAAACACAGACTGCTGATAACATTAGGTAATTTTTTTAATATTAAATGAGATTAGAACTTGCTCTAGAAATGTTAAGTAGGTTTTGTCTAGGAATGTAAGCAAGGAATTTGAAAAGAATTCAGAAAGATATAAATGGAAATAAGATAAAATGTGTGGAGGGAAGAAAAGAACTTATAAACATAGTACAATGAATAGGCAGCAAAATTACTTGGAGGCAATGGGACAGCTTAGTAGGAAATGCTATGGATATTCGAGGAAGATAAAAAGGTCATGGAAATCTCTCCAAAAAAAGACTGATTACAATGTAACTATTCTCTAACCATATTCTTTTGAAATGAGGTCAACATAATCAACATACCATAAAGGTAAGTACTTGGAAGGAAACATGGCTCAGCAGCATCCTTGAAAATGACTAAACACATTTCTAAATGTTTCTAATGCACAAAAAGTTGAATGTATGACTACAAAATTATCTTCCAACTAACAATATGTCACCACTACAATCATTTTTGGAAAATTGATAAACTACAAATAATTAAGAATTTTTCAAGTAAAAAAAGTAATGGATAGATTGTTCCTTCCTTTTTTTTTTTTTTTTACCATATATTCCATACATAGGTTTAACCTTTCTGTCTAATGAAAATTAATAGTAACAAAACCAAAGATAGAAAACTTTTATCACCCTAAGAAAGTATACTAAAAAATGAATTTCAACTACAATTTTCATTTATCTTGGACTTTATTTTATCTATTCCAAATACAGAACTATTACTTATGAATCTTTCATTGCCAAGTAAATTTTCTAATCAGTTGATATAATTCTGATTTTTAAAAGAAATAACAATATTAAAACACTAAATCTTTAAATGATCATGCTTGATTCCCAAATTTCTTGATAATGTCCTTAAGTTTTCCCTACTAACAGTGTCATAATATCTAGCACTGAGTCATTTTATAGTTTGTTTTCAAATTTCCCATTGGTAATACAGTTATTATAATATTTTTATTTCAATGCAAAAATTATTTTATATAGATCTTATAGTAATTTTTCTAAGTTTATCTATAATCTGTAGTCTTCATCATATACGTGCACATATGTACATAGAAACACAGGATGATTAAAACTTTTTCCTTTCTAAATCATAATTATGCCTGATAATTTAAAAAAAAATTTTAAATTCTCAATTTCTGTCATATTTATAATAAACAGCTAAGCTATTTGAAAATGAGACCTGTTTTTGTCTACTCTCCAGAGAACTGTGTAATCAATGTCATTCTGAAATATCTACAGTTCATGAGTAGAGTTACTGTTTCAAGTTATGAGTGTTCACTGGCTCTATTCTGTATCAGTTTACTGCATTGTATTTGTTTTTAAATGTGTCCATATAAATCCTATGGCTGTAAGAAAGGAGTGTCCATAATGACTTCAATGTCCACAGGAACTTAATATTCTTTTCTCATTTGGTGATAACTACTTAAGTCCTTAGTATTTGTCCTGATTACCCTTGCCAAGGTACTAACCATTGAATTATCATATTCCCAGAAAAGTATTTGTTAACAGAGTGCTATGTAGCAATATAAATGCATAGGCCTAATCCATCACCTACATAGCACATAGATATGATATGAGAGAAGAGCTCATATGAAAATAATAAAGTAAATGAAGCCAAAATTTATGTCATGGCTCTGTGAAACCAGGTAAAAAGTATGGAAGTTATCTGTAAGGTTCTTGTATGTACCCTTTCAGCTTGAAAAAATTTTATAATAAAAAACATGTTATAATATAACATTTACAAAACAAAGAAGATACAAGGAAAAATATATTAAAATAAATTAATAGTAAAATTATATAAAAGTAGTAAAATTTAAAAAAAACTGTAAAATTCTCGTCATGAATTAATGATAATGAGAGGAACACATGAGTATAATCTAGAGACGAAGCCAAAAAAATCATAAATGATGCTATTTTCTGTGTGTTCAACTCATATAATAAAATTTCCCACCATTTGTATATCACACAGTGGTCTGAGATAGACCAGCTGTGTTCTATGAGATAGATAGATAGATAGATAGATAGATAGATAGATAGATAGATAGATAGATAATAGACAGACAGACAGAGAGATAAGATAGATATCCTCCATTAATAAGGGCAATTTCTCAATCAGTTTCTATTCTAAGACCAGATTATTCAAAATCTCCAACTACTCTGCTAACTCACTGCCTCTGTCTGCTTGAACATTAGAAGTCTTATTTGGGTACTTTTCCTACCTTCATCCTCTTCAAATGCACAGATTTTTAACTACTCAACAAGTTTTTAGCCTGCATTTTGTTAAGTTCCAAAAGTGAACCAATGCTCAGCTAGATTGGAATCTCTGCTTAGCTGACACTAACTTTGTATAATTTGGGGATTATAAGAGCGTCCTCGCCTTTAAAATATATGCAAATTGCCTACCGTAGCTGATTAGCTCCCTCAAGCAGTGTAACTCTTTTGAGGTAACATTTCGGTTTTCTTTAATCTTCTTCCATAGTGTGGTAATTGGAGGACTGAGTTTAGAACAACGTGGTGAGCCACCCATGCACTGAGTCTTTCTACTTATGATGGGAAAACATTTTTAAAAACTAACCCCAGCCAGCGAGTAGTTTTTCTGCATGTATAACCAAGGTTTATAGTTAAGCAATACTCTAAGTCATCTCCCAATACTCTGAAGATGAGATATAAAAATAACCAACACATTTAAAATGTTAAAATCAGGAACTAGACACATATTCAATAACAAAGTTTTATACAAATTCAGTTCAGTACCTGGGATTCTTCTGGAAGTCACTAGGTCATACTCTGGTAAAGGTTTATGAGCATGGACTGAGAGAAGACATTAGACATCAATTATCAAGAGAAGTCAAACAAATATAGCCAACCCCATTTTTTAGTGTCTACATAAAAACTGAGTCTGAAAGAAAAATTATGTTTGCAAATGGGAATAGGTATTTTAAAAGCTTACTTCCATCTGGTGCCATCTTATTTATTTTGATGCTTAGTAGCTCACTGTGACCTTTGACTTTTTGAAAATGACAGATTTCCATGTCTGTACTTTAACTGACATTTAACTGATGACAAATTAAGAAAAATATAAGATTAAACAAAACAAGCAAACTCTATTTTCTCTAATCTTGACCCAAATATTTAGCTTTCTAATTTACATCCTTTTTAACAATAAAATGCCTAGAAAACAAAGCTCCTTTTAACTCATGTTACAGCCTTCCTAGTCTTATTAATGAAAAGCTTGACTCATTCAATGTTCTTGACGCAAATGTTCTCACATATTCACATAAGATACCATCACAGCACTGTTTTCAAGAGAGTGAAGAACAAAAGAACAAAAACTATTATGTACAAAGAAGTCTTGGGGGGAATGTAGAAAATTAAGTATCACTCAGAAGCCAGAAACATCAAAAAGCAAGGTTTCTGAGTAAATCTGCGCTGTCACTTTTCATTGTCTAAAGAAGCACGGATAATGTAAATGGCGCCATCACCAAGAGCTTAACAAGAAAACTGTGAGAAGGGCACAGCACATATGGACAGTGGTCCACTTGCACCCTGTAGAAAGCTGATTTCCGTTGTTCATCTTCTTAACTTCATTCAAAAAGTTTCAAAAGAATTTTGCACTTAAAAATCACAATGCTCAGTAAATGTTAAAAGATCCTTACAAAATTAAACCCTCCATTTTCCATGTGCGTAAGACACCAAAGCCAACACAAGGAGTTCTGTTTTCATAATAATGAACCAATTTTGTTCATATGTATTTTTTGTTTTGTTTTGTTTGATTTTGTATTTTTGAGACAGGGTTTCTGTGAGTAGCTTTGGCTGTCCTGGACTATTTGTATACCAGGCTGACCTCAAACTCAAAGAGGTGTGCCTGCCTCTGTCTCCCAGAGCACTGGGATTACAGGCATATGTCACTGCACCTGGCTCCCACGTAATTTATCTTCTTCCTTCAAGTCAAAGCCGATTTAAAATCATCTCTACATCCTTTCATGCACATCCACAAAGACATTCGAATGCTTTCTTATCAGCAGAGTTTTTAAACAATCTAAGGAAGAAGCAAGTATGAGGGTACAGATATAGTCTTCTTAAAATTGAGAAAGAAGTGCATCTACGCATTGACGTTTAAAACGGGAGGTGGGGACTGTATTTTACAAATAAAATATAAAATTATTAGTCAGTAAAAGAAATTATATTTCAGACAAATCAATTACCCTTTAAGCAAAACAAAGGTAAAACAATACACAGCGACTGGGAAAAAGACAGGGATATTTATATGAATTAATATTAACTAATCCTAATTAAAAGCAGTTAAAAATGATTTTCAATTTTAACTCATCTTTCATTTTTTATATAAAGCCTCAAATGAATAAGGCACAATGAGCGATTTTTATAGCATAAGTTTACTCAAGTTTGTACAATTATAGCCAGGAAAGAATAAATGAATTTTTATAACACCATGTAGTCACAAAAATGAATGCATTAAAGGTTTGCTGAAGGGCAATATTAAAAAATAAATATGTTCGTCTAATGAAGAAATTCCATAGGGGCTCACTTCCCTGAAAAATTTTAGAATATTGACCTCGTTGCCAAGATATGGCCAGCATATTAAATTAAGTGTGGTTTGAAACTGTTTGTGTGTCTTGTGTATGTCTAGATAAAGTATGCTAGCACTGGCGTCTCTTACCACTTTAATATCATTGGGGTTTGTTTGAACATGCAGAGCAGGCTTGGGTGGGCTCAACCAGTTTGTGGATAGAGTGGGAAATACAGTGCTTCTTTGTTCAGTGGATGTTTACAAATGTATCAGTCAGCCCAGGATTTTGTTGTACTAATTAATCACACGACTCTAAAAAGATTGCTTTCATTTTCATTCAAAATAAAAGCTGGAAAGAGTTAAACATTAAATAACATGGACCAAATTTAACATGCTACCTTAGGATAAAGAAATGCTGTGCTTGCGTTGTCTCTTGTAAGCATAACAGTAATTTGTAATTAGCTACATTTTAGCACAGACACCATGAGAAACAGCCATGAGGACACCATGTTCCATATGTCTTTCCTACTAACTACATGGCACGTACTATGTAGGAACCCATCTAGGCAATGATGCTAAGTTAAATCAAGTTAAAAATTATCAGAAGATGAAAATTAGATGAGGAACTTTATTTCTATTTGGAGATCTGAGTCACATGCTTGCCTGAAATTAAATACCTAAGTCAAATATTAATGATGCGATTTTGTTTTCCTAGCAAAGAAGTGTCCATACAAAACCAAACATGTTGACTTGATTTTAAGTTAAGATGGACCAAATAACTTATTTATATAACCAAATCCATTGTTCCAGTAAGTAATAAATTTGCCAGTACAAAATTCTCTAGCATCTGACATAAGGTTTAAAAAAAAAAGAAAGATTTTATTTATCCTAGCAACATTTTATAGTGTGAAATATACTTAATAAACAAGAAAATAGTCCCACCAAAGCAGTTGCTGCCCCTCAATGATTAGCATCCAAGGGGCAAAGAGGGGAAGTATACCAAATTACAGAATGCTCAGCATACACACCATAGCATGGTAAAAGTTACAAGTTCTACCCTAAAGTAGTAAGGTACTGTTTACCAAGACCAGATTTATAAAAACAAAATTTAAAAAGCCTAAACAGTACACAACTAATCATCTTTAAACTATTATTCTATCATTCAGTTTTTATTTTTGTTCTGTCACTGGACGTGTCTAGAAGTTTAACATCTAGTTATCATCCATTTTCTTGAAAATGTGTGATGCTAATAGCAGCCAGTACTTTCTAGAAAAAAATACAAGGAGACAGATCTTTATTCTCCAGAAGGTCAGGCAAAGTCATACTCCTCACCCAAAGGTATGACAGCTGGGCAAGTTGAAGGCAGAAAGCACCAAGGTGTTCACTGAAAGAGTTTTCGGATGCAGGATTGGCATCACGCTAGTTCACAAAGTGAACCTGTAGAAGAGACCTTAAAACCGAGACAGTATAAAGTCTCACACTACAGCCATTCTACTCAGGGCATGAAACAATTTATATTTCAGGTCCACTCTGAGGTCTCAGCAAGGTCATGTGCACCAAGTTCACTTGAGCTCAAGTTGTATACAGTCACAAGGTCAAGGTCACGTGAGTTTATGCTGTATACAGTCATGAGGACAGCTCAAGCTTGGAAACATCACTCTGAGTAATAATGAGTAAGATGATGGATAACCTAAAGTAAACCCATTCCTATGATTACACTCAGGAGGGACACAAAAGCACATCCCAAGAACAATCCATGTGATGGAGGAACAGCGGTTACAACAATTTTGTCTTGTTTACTTACTTGTAATTTTCTCACAAGCTCCTCACACAGCATCATTCATGGACTGTGTTCTGACAGAATATAAAGTCTCATGCTCAGAAAGTGGGTGTGCATGACTGGGAGGAAAGAGAAGACATGACCTCCAAAACAAGTTGGCTTATGGATAATGCATACTTGTATTACAATTCTGGATTATGTTCTTGCCAATTTTGAAACCCAGAAGAATGCACCTCAATCTGGAGCAGCATTGTCTACCATACATAATATTGTTTTAAAGACTAAATACGTGAACTTATATAAGATGCCTGGCATGAGTGCTCTATGCCCCCAAACAATACAGTTCTACATTATGGCAGTATTTTAATGACATAAACAAATATCCTGACATGCATCTTTTTTATGATACTATTTTTTATTGAAAAATAAAATCATTCATATTACATCTCAATTGCTATCCCATCCCGTGCATCCTCCCATTCCTCCCTCCCTCCCGCTTTCACCCCATTCCCCTTCCCTATGACTGTGACTGAAGGGGACCTCCTCCCCTTGAATATGATGCTAGGGTATCAAGTTTCTTCTTGGTAGTCTGCTATCCTTCCTCCACGTGCCAACGGGCCTCTCCATCAAGGGGACACTGACACGCATCTTTTGCAAGCAGAAAGGCAGTAAGGTGGAAGAGGAAAGCCACATATTACTAAATCTTAAATCTTCAATGAAGAAAAAAACTATGCCAGTATCTGTTACCACACAATTATTAAACCCAAAGCAATAACATCATACAGAAAGAAAACAATAAAGTAGATAGGTCCTTCCACGTTTATTGAACCATGATCTGAGGATGTTCAGCAGCTGTTGACTTTGTGAGCAACACTGAAATCCACAAAGTATTTATTATGGTATTTAATTAGGTGACAAAATGAGCACTGAACTTAATTAGAAACTTTCTGGTATTTATCACATTGAACATAAGTATTCATGTATCATGAACGGCATTTTGTATTGACTGAAATTCCACCACTGATGTAACTTAATAGATGATGTGTTTTCTGGTGCCCTGGACAAAGGGTAGGCAATGCTTTTCTGATAAGACAGAAGTTATTAAATGAAAATCTCAGTTCCAAGAAGAGGGTACCTCCCTTTGACTTATTAATCTGGGAACCATAACGCTACTTACATCACGGGGTTTGGGGAGATGAGAGCTATAGACAAAACGCTCCCAGCAATGCTCAACCAAAAGCTGGATCCCAATACATGCTGGAAAGCTAGCCTATGATCCCATCTACTCAAGAGGCAAGAAGGACAATCACAAGCTAAAGGACAGTCTTGGCAATTTAGAGAGATCCAATAACAGAATAAAAAGTAAAAAGAGGGTTAGGAACATAAGACAGTGGTAGACCACTCGCCCAGCATGTTCAAGACCATGGTTGCTTGGATGCAATCCCAAATACAAAATAAATTAAAGTAAATAAATCATAAAACAACTTTGACCATTTATTAAAAATGATTGCTAATTTTACGCAACAATTTGACTGACAAAGGGCTGCCCAAATAGCTGTTAAGTTCTGATTGTATCTGTGAGGGAACTAGAGTTTCTGGGAAAGGTCAGCATTTTTATGAGCAGACTAAACAAAAAAAATGGCCCTCATCAATGTGGACAGGTTAGCACTCGGTCCACTCAGGGTCTCACTAAAACAGGGAGACTCCTCCCTCTTTGATGCTAGAACACTCATATTCTACATTTCATCTCAGTTTCTATTCTAACAGTAATGGCTGTTGTGCTTCTCCACTCTTTGGGTTTTGATGGAAATGACACCAAACACTCTCTTGGATGTCTAGCTTGCAGATGGCAGATCACAGACAACATCATATGAATAGAGGGAACATTGAGGGACATAGAAAGGGAAAGAAGCACTTCACTCAGGAGTCTGGATGGAGATTCAAAGCAGTTGGGAATTAGAAATGCCAGCACAGTCAATGACATGTACTATGAAGGTTACAAATGTAGAGATAATATTCATTTATACACAGACACTTACGAATATTAAAACAGCAATGAAACATGCCTCAGGCATAAGTACATATGCCCCTGAATACTGCCTTATTTCTCTCCCAGATATTATCTGGGAATCTCCCAAGCAAGACTATTAAATTTTGTTGACAGTGGAAACATCTTAGCTTCCCATGCAATTCTTGTGTTCTTCAGTTTTACGGTACCAAATAAAATTTGTTCTTCTATCATTTTGTCTGCACATCTCAGGAACCAACCAATGATCTCATGTAGGCTCCTTAGCAACCCTGGGAAGATGGAACTTCAGAACCCATTGACATCAAATAGATGAGAAGAAGCAAATGCCCACCCTTGGGCTGTGTAGTCTTTCCCTGCGCACTTTTCTACTAACCTAAAGATCTCTTAACAAACTCCAATTCTGATTAATATTGACTTGTCCTAAAATACTTTTTACAACAAAGTCAAGAATCTCAACATCACCTTAGTGGAGAACTCTGAAAGGAACTCTTGGGGCAGCAGCAGGCAGTTTCGTGGATCTGTGTCTCTGGCCCTTCTTCCTCCCACTGCTAAGCTGAATCCCTTCCTGTATATCTAGACCTTTGTGTATCAGTTAGCTTTCCTTGGATAACCCTAACTGATATAGTTAGAAAGGGTAAGCCTGTGAATAAATAGGCAACAGTGCACCCAGTGTCTGGGCAGTTGCTCTCCACCTGACATTCTGAGACAGGATTTCGCAGTAAACCTGAGCTCACTGATTCACCTAGGCTGGCGGATCACTCAGCCTCAAGGATGGATTCTCCTTCCTATCTCACTAGCATTGGGTTGGCAGGTATATACTACCATACATTGCTACATCTCACAACTTCAAAGTTCCAAAAGTAAAACAACTCCTGTTTCCAAGGTACTTTAATTACTAGTGTTGATATTTAGTACCAGTCATGAAGAAAGTAGTAATCTCGGGTAAAGAAATATACACTTGGAGTTAGAATGCTATAGCAAAGACTCCAAACTTAAAATTCAGTAGAAATAGCTTAGAGAGACATGACCTAATGACCTGTAGGAGACTATAAGGGGCAGCCTAAAAGAATAATTCTCAATTTTGATTTACAATGCAGTTACCTAGGGTTCTTACCAAAACAGATTCTGATTCACAGGAGGTGGGACTAAAGACTATAATCTCAGGATGTGAGAAAATCACAATACTGCTGACCTGGCTTTCTACAGAATACTAAGGCACCAGAGATGTGGCCCACTGTAAGTCCAGTAACATCAGAATCTCCTCTAAGGTCTTAGTCATACAAGCCTTAAAAAACAGGGAAACTCTTGAGTCTTCAACTAAAGCAACTGCTTACACCTAGCCGGATCATATCCCTCTCTCAGAATAAAATAGAACACCTTGTAAATACCATATCAGAAACTGTTCCAAAGTAAGAAAACAATTAGCTTAAGATATTTGCTTTTGCTTATCTACTGGCTCTGATAATATGTGGGGAAAGTATTATAACATGGAAAATTCAGCAGTCTAGACACTTAACTCCTTAATGCCCACATTACAGCACCACTCAACCCAAGCAATGCACAGCTTACTTGGATATACAATCAAACTGAATTTTCTATGTCTTTGTGTTAAAAGCATAAACAACCACAGCATGGCTTAGCCAACCACTCACAAAGAAATATTTACACATTGCCTGGTAAATAGATGTCAGCGTTTTGATTTATGGTTGTAGATTAACTATTTACAAACACAGAAACACAAATTATGTGACAATTAATGGTTTGAAACAAAATGTCCTTGAAGGGAAACAAATCGGAGGGTAACTAAAGCACAGCTTCATGATTAGCAAAGAGCTTTGCTTTCCTCATGTGAGGTCACATGACTGCCCAACCCGGCAAAAGGCTGAATTTAAGTTTATTTCTCAGTTAAAACATGAGTATATCACTTTGCCCATAAGCTAATTTCGATTAAAAAAAAAAAAACCAAAACAATCAGCAGCACCAGCTTCCTGTTGTCTGAAGGCCCCTGCTGTTACTAGTAAAACTGAATGTTTACTGAATGCTCTTACTAGTAAAACTGAATGTTTTAAATGGGGATTTTCAGTCAGTGGCAACTTTGTCCCTTGTGACATCTGACAATTTCAAGAGTTATGTTTCATGGTCACAGTCAGGGTGTAAAGAAGAGGGGACAGTGTTGCTGGCACCTTAGTGGTGTAACTAGGGGACTACTAAGCAAAGCAACAAACTCTCCTGAAATCCAAGGATCATCTGATCTATGTGGCCAGGACAGAGCAGAGCTTAAGAAATCTGATTTAAGCCAAAGAACCTGCGGAACACAGGCCTCTGTGCTGATTTCACTCCCAGCACTGTAGTAAATACTACATGGTTGTTGGATCTGCCATGTGGTATCTTAGGGGCAATAGTAATGAAAAGAAGGCAGTGTTCCCATATATGTGATCACTGAACTTGAAGAAAAAAAAATATTTCAGGTATTGTCCAGGAAAAAAACGTTTGCTTTTTGTTTTGTTTTACAAAACAACTAGTCCAATGTTTCTAAGTTATGTAAACTGTAATATGGAGGGTGCTCCCCAATGCTCTGAAAGGACAGAGCAGAGGAGCAGCAACAGTCTTCTAAAACAGTAAAAAAGAAAGATCTTCACAATTTTATTGGAATATCAGTTTCTATAGTTGCCCTTCCAATAGTTTTGATGCTCCATATATAATAGGCTAAAGTCTTTCTTTTATAAAAATTAAAATCAATGTGGCATATTATTATTTCACAAGCAGGAGACAAAAGAAAATGCAATTATTTTCAAAACATGAATCAGAGACCTCCCTAGCCTCCAGGCATCTGTCCTCCTAAAATGTCATGGATTTAACTATCCTGAGAAATCATTAGCTGGCTCACATTTCCTGAAACATAGAAGCTGACAGTCACAAGGTCAAACATACCCTTAATCATGGATTCAGCTGCATACAGATCTTGTTTGTAGGTCACCTAAAGGACAGATAAACCTCATTAGACTCAACAGAGCAGGCAGGAATGTGAAAGCAATAAAACAATGCCCTCAAGGAAATTTTTCCTTCTGGAGAAAAACACAACACAGGCAACTTCCAAACGAAACAGGCACTAGATGTTCACATTAAATCAAGTTCAATTTCAACAACTTGTGAAGATCTGAGTCTTATATCTTTGAATAAATTGTGATAGCACGTAGCAGTAGTTACTGAAATATGATCACTATAATTGGGGTTTTATAATCAAAGAAATGTGCAAGCATTCAAAAATAAATATTCACATCTCTGTTTTGCAAGGTTTTACTCAGGATAAGAAGGAGGTGAGGAAAAGAGGGGGTGGGGGGGGGGTGGGAGGAGGGCAAGGGGGCTGAGGGAGGAAAAGAATCTCCATATAACAAAAGTCAACCAGCTCCATTCTAGGCTGAAATTCTCAAAGACAAATGTATGTTTAAAGGGATTTCTTCCGAATTGGGAAGGTGTTTATGAAACCAGTTAGTTGTGCCTTGTGAGGTTTTTCTTAGAACACAGTTCCCACAAAGAAAGAACCTATAGGGTGCCACAGTGAGCCTAAGAACAACTGTGATCTTTCCTTAATAGCAGCTTGCTCATGAGTGTACCCTGCCTGTTGTAAAGTAACCTGCCCTGGTGCGTAGATCTGGTCCACAGCAGATCCTTCCCAGAGGCCGTCCAGCGAGCTCAGAGGCAGAACACCTGCAAGGTCATCTCTTGTGTCATGGAACACAGAGTAAACAATAACACAGTATCGAGTAAGTACAATAAGGTCTTATATCCTTACCCATCCTTCAAACACGTAGATGATTAACAACGCCAACAGTCCCAACCTTGTTCTGACAATTGTTCACCTAACTAGTCCCTTTCCAGACTGTCAAGTTGGGTTTTTTCCCTCCAAACCATCTCACCCCTGAATTGGTTCAGATGGCTTGTTTGGCTCAGGTACACAGGGACACTTATGAATTAGACAGCTCTGCTGGCCACTTACCCTAGCAGGTAAGTTTCATGATGCTGTACCCTTCAGAGCTGCAATAACAGCAAACTCAGAAAGACAGATGGAAGTCTCCTGGACCATGAACTAATCTATTAAAACCATGCTGTCTCTAAAGAAAGTCCAGCCCACTGATGTCCTTGACTCGGTACTGCAGTTACTATCCACTGTACAGTTCTGCATTCTAGAAAACAAGAATAAGCAAAGTGTATGGATCTCCCAAATGTAATGTATCAATAAGTGTTTGTAAAAACTGTGTTAGATGCTGCTCAGAGTCCTAGGGGCAGAACAATGCCAGGAGTCAGCGAGCCTTTCACCTTCAGGGATGTCACCTTGGTCAAGAGATTCCTGTGAAATGGAACAGACCTAGTTTTAAACTCTTTCTTAAGCTAAGGTTAACTAGGTACCTGAATTCTAAACTAGCTAATATTTGCAATTTAAATAAGAAAACAATTTATATAGTAACTATGCATTGTATGGCTTAAACTTCAGAGAGAAATCAAGAATATACCTAGCTAACTTCATCTTTTTTCTCATGCTTTCAGGGATAAACAAGTGACAGAGACAGATAGAGAGCCAGACGTTCTCCTGGGCTTTAGGACCTTCAGCTTGTACCGCATATTCCTGAGTCTCCTAGTATTTCTTTTTCCTCCATTATTCAACCTCTCTTCAACAACCATTTCCTATAGCTAGTTGTTCAATCAGCAGCTTCCCTTAGCCATTTGTTCACCGCCTGCTCGACTCTCCCTACCGTGAATCCACCTCTCTTCTCTCCTTTTTGCCATCCCCAGAGCTGGTCTTGAGGAGCAGCAAAGTTCAAATTAATATTAATACTGGATTTTTAAACTTCTATGTTTATTCTGAAATACTAAAATATCTTTCAGAATTCTTAAAACCTAAAGCACTGAAACTACTTAAGTATAAAATACAGGTTTTTTTCACTTTATGGTAATATCCACAAACTAGATTTCAAACACCTCTTAAGCTTATTCCTCCTGTCTCCATATTATGGGTTATAGATGCCAATGTGAAGATTAATTTTTTTTACTATGATTAACATCTCGTATATGTTTAATAACAGCCCTAAAGCCAGGTTATAGTGTCACTCACCTATAATCTCAACATTTAGAGACTGAGGCAGAAGGATGAAATGAGTCAAAGTAGTCTACACAGTGATTTGAGGTTTGCTAGAGCTATGAGCTACTAGCTAGGGGGTAAATCTGTTTTTTCCTAAATAAAGCACCTAATATACTTCAAAGAGAATATTACTGGAAAATTTCATAATTGTGAAATGATGTGTTATTTACTTCTCTAACTTCTTAAAAATGAGTTGTCCTTTCCTGATTTTTCAATGACGTGGTGACTCACAACCATCCATAATGTGATCTGGTGCCCACTTCTGCATAATAAACAAATAATAAATAAATAAATAAATAAATAAATAAATAAATAAAAAGGCATCCTAACAATCAGTTTTGAAGTTGATTTTCAGCACTTCCTCGGCTTTCTGGTTAAGATCAAGTGTTGAAATTGATTTTCTTGTCAGTACTTTTCCTTTGACCTTGCACAATACACAACTGTTGAAAACACTTATTTTTAAAACTCTTGTAGTAATGGGCTAACATGTTGATGCTTTTCTTACTGACTGGTTTCCCAGCCATACTGACTGGAGCCTCTGGAGCCCTGTGGAGATCAGGAAGGGCCTGCAGACTATACAAGGAGGTTCTGGCAAGGCTGTAATGGCCACCCACTCCCTATAACTCAGTCTTGTCTCCTTCCCAGAGTTCTGTGCCTGTGCAGTGGTTCCTCTGTGTCATGTGTTTAGCTGAGAAACAGTCAAGAGAGGAGAAATCTGACGTTCACACTAAATGAGTCTCTCAGTCATAGGCCAGGCTTCCCTCAGCTGCCAACATGCACTTCTTATGGGAACTCTACACTTATATTTGCTCACTTTATGTGTTATGGCCCAAAATAAGACATTTCAGGACTGAACCAAGCCAAGGTGGGTCTCACTCTCCTGAGTAAAAGTACACTACCCTTGATGCTCCCACACACCAACCACATAGGATCACGAAAATATCACTCTAATACTTGGCAAAAAAAATTAAAGCTCTTAATTCTCATTCTTAAAAGATATAAAATATATTTTAGACACAGGGTTCAGATCCATAGGGAACTCCAAGTCTTGGCTTAGATCTAGCTGGACTATAGAAGGACTGTGGCTCCACACATGCATCACTCCTCAGCTTTCTAGCTGCCAGAAAGAGCCACTTCCCTGTTGCCATGTACCTACAGTGCATACCAAAGCCACAAGATGCCAGGCCCCTTCCTCTACTCTGCAGCCAAGGGTTTTGCAAGCCAGGAGGTTTTTCCCTGCTCTCACTTTCCTCTCTATGCCAAGAGAGATACCTCAGGCCATTCCCAGTCTGCACTTCTCCTCTCTGCCCAGAGAGGTAGCCATGGCTGCTTTGGACTTCCCCACAGGCCTCTGGCTATTCTTTCTTGTATCTATACTAAAAGCCTCCCAAGCCTGGATTGATGAGTCTGGCTTCCCTGCACCATTCCTTGTAGTCGGTATTTTTGAGCTATGTTTCCATTTCTTCAGTTGCAAACACTGAGATAATAGTCTTTTTCCTAGGTTGGGAAAACTACATGAAAACCTCAACAATAGAAATTATGCTGTTGCACTTGCTGAGGGCGAAGCAGAAATGCTTCCAGGTCTTTGTTCTTAAACCAAGATAGCAGAACAATGGTTCTGCAAAGGCTTGTGCTTATCCAGAGGAGTCTTCCAGCTATGCTGTGATGACACGAACACTTGCAGCCTCCTTCTCAGGATGCATTTGAAGACAATAAAGCCATTGTTAAATTTCTCCAATAACTGGTTATAAATCTCCTGCCTTAGAGACATTTTTGACATTTAGGAAAGAGAAGTCTGGTTAAGCAAGACTGTATGGAGCACTAAGAGACCTGCTAGTGTCTAAAAGTATACTTGGGGAAAACATGAGACAGATACTCACTTAAGTTCTTTTTTAAATGGGATCAAATTTCATCCAAATAAATGCTCACCAAAGCTACCGACGCACAGGCACACTGGGAACTGAGTGTGGACCCTGTTCTCAGGAGCTAGAGCAGCACTTCTCTATGCTTGAACATTTTGGGGGGAGGAGGCATTTACCTGGTCATGAGGAGAGTGTTCTTTACCATGTATGGTAAGGGTTTTTTTTAAGAAAGTAACTTAATTATGCATTCCTCAGACATCAAAGGACCTTGCACAGGTAGGCTGGCATTAACCCTGAATGTCTGATTTTTAGACTTACCTGTGTCAAAATATATATGTCAATTTTAAAATAAGTACCTCCTCCTCATAGAATTTCAGATGACCTTTAAAACAGTCCTATAGGCGGTCTTTGGGAATCTCATAAGCCTGCACATCACAGGGGCATGAGCTCCCTGACCTCCCAGAAGGAGGTTATTATTTTAAAGTTTATATACATAATCATATATATAATCATATATTAATGGCATCATATATCAACTTAATATAACATTAGAACCCTAATTACAGAGTACAGATTGCACGAGCCAAAAAGTGTATCTCCATTGTTCTCCTATAAGTAGCAATTAGGAGTTTCTCTACGTATATAAGATATTACCCAAAAATTAAAGGACTAAAGACAAAGCATTCAATGTCAACCAGAGGATGGTCTCTAAACAGAGACTAAGCAGCTGAGAAAACTACAAAAAGAGAAGACAGGACAGGATGTTGGAGGATATCCAGCCTAAAAAGACAGGACAGGATGTACAAAGATAACCAGTGTAAGGAGACAGGACAGGATGTGGGGAACATCCCCAATGTAAGAAGAAAGACAGGATGTAGCAAGAATACCCAGTCTGAGAAGATAGGACAGGATGTGGGGTGAATACCCTGTCTGAGAAGATACACAGGATGTAGGAACAATACCCAGTCTGAGAAGGCAGGACAGGATGTTGGAGGATACCCGCTTGAGGCAACAGCAAAATTACATTTTGACTAATTTCCCCCTAACACAGAAGAAATGTGGTACCAAAAATACTCAACAGTGCCCAGTCTATTTGTTACAAGCTTTTTTAGAGTCAGTACCTTCTGATGCACATTGTTAGCCAAACCGATTTTACATCTGGTAGGCTCCAGCTTCTGTGTCGTTGGGAAAATGATGCTATCATCCTGATATCCACTAGGCCTGGAAGGCTGTGGCAGCCATGCACCATGTGTTTGTTTGGATGCTGCAACCAAACACTACAAATAGGACAGCTTAGGAAAGTAAGAACCCATCCTTTCATTTCTGGGGGCTACAAGTACAAGAGTGGGGATTCTGTTTCCCTCTGAGAATTCTGGGAAACTCCCTTCCAGGCCTCTTCCTTGCTTCTAGCGAATAGTAGCAATATTTCTGTATCCTTTGGACTGTATTTCATTGAACCAGCCCTGCATCATCATCATGTGGTATTCCCTCATAACCATGCCTCTTCTTCTGGAATATAAGGATACCAGTCATGTTGGATTTAGGGCCTGTCCAGTTTGACCAAATCACAATGTGACTGCATCTGCAGACTCTCTTTCCATCTATCTCAGGCACAGATGCCAGCACTTAGAACATCAACACACATTTGCATGAGAGAAGTCACCCATAAAACATGCAAAATGATTCATCAGTGGAGCTAGTAAAAGCAGGAGAGAAAGTCCAACATGGCACAGAACACATCTAAAAGGAGGCTAACGCCATTGTTACAAACAATAATGAAATATAGGTATATCTCACACACACACACACACACACACACACACACACACACACACATACACACACACACACAAGAATTAGTAAATTTGAAGATGAGCTGAAAAAAATAAAAAGCAAAGTGTTTCTTATCTTTTACCCACAGACCTAAGTGTTTTATAATCTTGATGAAAACTGAGACAGGAGAAAAATAACCACAGCTTCAAAGAGGTCAAAAGGGAAGCCAGGGTGTGCTGTCACTGCCTTGAAGTCCCACTGTTTTCCTCTGTGGGCCTCAGACTCAGTTTGGATAGTGAAATGAATTATACAAAAGTAGAAATCAAGATCCTTAACAAAACCCATTACTAATAATTGACAAAATCCTTACAGTTACTGAAAGCGTTCAGATTAGGGTTCATATGGATTACTGAAGAATGGGGAATTTACTGGAAAAGTTATCAGTGCCATAGATAGATAAACAGTTGACAACAGCATGGCTAGGTCTGCAGTTCAAGGCTGCAGAATCAGAGGTAGACAGTATGGGGGCGTGGTTCACATGGGTAGAAGTTGAGTCTCTTCTTATACCTTTCTGGAACTGAGGGTGGTTTCACAGTACAAACCTGCAGCCAGACATTCTGAATCATAGGGCAAGGGGGCATTGATGGAAGTGAGGAGCAGAATGTGTGTCCATCAATACCCTTTTAATACAAACTCACTTCCCAGGTGGGAGACTCTGGCATCATAAAGTGTTAGCTAGGGCCTCACAGAAATTGATTGTCTCAGTGCGTTATCTGCTAGGTACTATCTGTGAGAGGGGAAGGTGAATCATTGTGGCCTGAACAGGAGACGGATTTCATATAACATTATTATAGTTACTCCTGTGGCCCTAAAACCTGTATCATATAACAGGAACAGCCACACAGTAGCCTACTAGTAATATCTTAGTGGCTTGTAAGATGTAAAGACAACAAACACAGTTAAACTCTGATGATGAACAGCAAGAACACTTTACCTAACTGACTGCAAAGACAAGATTTCAAACATTCATAGAGTAGTCTTAGAAGTGTTTACAAAGTACACATTGAGGGAAGCACGTATGAGGCATGGATAGATAAAGTAAGTGTTACTCTGCTGGGCTGATAAGATTTAGATGTCCTTAAATGAGAAACAATACCACATGCATTTTATATAAGAGGCAACAATCCAAGCATGTCACTCTTTCTGAAATTTTAACAGCCAATCTTTTGTGTCTGAGGCAATCTGAGTAGGCAGCAAGGTCCATCTCATTTCTGTAAACAATGCCCACTCGCTATATAGACTAATTCTAGGCAAGGTGACAAACGTCTTTAATCCCAGAACTCAAAAGACAGAAACAGCCAAATCTCTGTGACCCTGTTCTACATAATGAAGCCTAGGACAGCCAGAGATACATAGTTATCTGGAGTGATTCAGAACTCTCCAGAATTTCATAGCATTTCATAGATTTCAAAGCACTAGAAACTTTTTGAAGCAGCTATGCCTATTTTAGGTTTCAGAGGCTTGGCCTGTGGCACTTCTTCAGGTCTCTTTGTGCTCCACACACTTCTCCCTGATAAAGGAAAGGTGGGCACGCGGTTGAGCATCCACCTGGGCAGGAAGCCACAGAGAGATGGTGCCACAGCCTTAGCCCCAGGAACCTCTGTCTCCCCCACCCCAGAGAAAGTCATGAGCCATTAAAAGACTTGGGCCTTGCCAGAGGACCGAGGGGTGGGTCCAGCTACACCATGGGTCTGTGCTATAGTAGTAATGTTTTCAACTTGGTTTAAGTGGCTAGAATCCCAGGACTGAGGAATACGTTGCTGGAGTAGACAACGGAATTGTAAATTGTAGCTTCAATCCAACTGAGAAAACATTAAAAAAGAAAGCAAGGAAAAAGAAGACGCTAACAAGCACAGAGGCTGAAAGGCAATGTGTGTAACTAAATAAGAAACAGAAGCATTCCCACACACTGATCTCATAAGCCCCAGTGAGACTCTCTGGCTTTCAGAGTCGTCTCACAGCTGTAAGTACAGCACACCCACACGCATCAGAGGGACCCCCCACGTGCTGATGAATCTCTCTTACCTTCCAGAGGTTGGGAGGTCCCTCTATAAGTCTTGCTTTCCTGTGACAGTATTTCAGGGCCAACTGCAGGCACTCTGTTCCAAATTCCAAGTCATAGTCACTACACTGGTGACAAAAGAAAAAAGAAACAGACATAGAAGAGTTAACAAACTGTAATACAACTGGCGAAAAATAAAGGCAAACAAACGAGAGCCTTTTGTTTTACAAACAAGTAAAATATAAAAGGATGCATTCTGAGAATTTGCAAACTGATTAATTACCTACTGATTGTGTTATGGAATAATCCTTCCCGTACTCTGAAAATGAAATAAAACAGCACACTAATAGGAAAGTTATAATTATTCCTAGAGATGTAAGCTCCCTTGAGTGTCTCGGGTGACTGATAATAACAATATTTCTTTCTGTTGCTTATCCTTGAAAGTAGAGCTGACAAATGAAGAACTCAGATGTGGTAATTCAACAAATATCTTTTGTAAGATCCAAATCCCCTTTTCTATTTATAGCAAGACATTAAAACATGAATTTTGGTAGACCTCTGCTTTGTACTTTTAATATCTTTACAGTTTATCTGGTAGTGTGTGAGATGTCTATACAGGGAAGAGCTATCTCATGATAAAATTCCAATAATAACAACCTTGACTTTTCCCCAACTCATCACACTACAAGAAAATGAGCACTCCCTAGCCAACCTTGCAGGTGCTCACAAAATGCCCGATAAGAAACACCCATAGGATGAGTCACTTCCTGCCTTCAGTGGTGATGTGAAGCACACCCGGATGCTATGCTTCTGGCTATACCATAGCTAAATCTGTGAAAATCAGAAACGTATAATATAAATATGTATGAAATTTATTCAGGAAAGAGAGGCTGGGCTTGCCTAGAGACAAGTCTGGACTTATCATTATAAGATTAATATTATAATAGTAATGAGGCTTGGAGAATTCTTTTTCTGTTTTAGCTATTGTTGTGGTTGATGATAATGATGGTGATGATGATGAGGAGGAGGAGGAGGATGGTGATGATGATGTTTTGAGGCAGGGTCTCTCAGTGTACCTCTAGCTCACCTGGAACTCATTCTGCAAATTAGCTGGCCTCAACCTCATATTGGTCAGCCTGCCTCTGCCTCTCAGCACTTGAGACCCTGCCTCAAAACATCATCATCATGAGACTAAAGGTATGTGCCGTCACTGCCCTTCTTAGAGACATTTCATAATACAACTCTTCAAAAGAAAAGTTCAGAATTCTGCTATCAATAAAAAAGTTGAATTTATGTTTTTTCAAATTTTAATGAACAACTTCTTTTTATTAAAACATTAAAATTAAAAGATATGATACACATATTTGAGCAAAGCAAAAACAAATGGAGCAACAAAAGGAAGCTCTTTTCTTAAATCGGCCAGAGCTCTGGCAAACTTTGAAGAAGCTTCAAATCATTTTCAGTAATGCTTTGGATCACATTCTAATTACTAAAGTCTAAGAACTCCGCTCTCCCCATGCCACCACACTTATCTCCTCCTGGCATTTTGATGATGACTATCTTAGGACATGTGAACTGTTTTGTCTTCATATTAACAACTAATTTCTGTTATAAACCTGCGCACTTCACTTTTACCTATAGCTCCTTTGGAATGTTTACTTCTTGAACCTCAAATTAACTATCCCTCTCACTCCCCTGACACTAACGCTCCTGTTCACCTCACTGGAGCTTTAAGCCCTATGAAAACTACATTTGTTGTTTATTAGAAAAATCACATTTTTTAGACTGTCCTCATCTGCCAGCAGACCATGGTTAAACACCTGAAAAGATGTATTCCTACAGGCCCAGATTCCTTGTTCTGTATATATAGAGTATGCTGTATCCAAAGAGTAGATGTTCTTTATGAACCCAGTCCACAAATTAACCATGTCGCAATCAGCTTTTTTAGGTGGTAGCCTATACATTTGTCATGTGTATGTTAACATACTATTGGGAACCAAAAATCTGCCAGGAATAATGGTAAACACCTTTAATCTCAGCACTCATGATGCAGAGGCAGGCAGAGCTCTGTGAGTTTGAGGACAACCCAGTCTACACAGGGAGTATTGGCCAGCCAGGGGTACATTGTGAGACTGTTTAGAAAATAAACACAAACCTCTGCAATACTTAACGGGAAAACAATTCACTCATCCCCTTATATCTGACTCTGTCTCCCATGTTCCCATGCAGGCAGTCATCACTGGCTAGTATTTATTTCTATATGTAACAGTCAACCTTTGCCCAATAACAAATGTTCAGAAAATCTGTGATCAGTGAAAATAAGCGCATTCATCACACAGTTGTAGCATGGCAGAGGTACCATCCTTTTAGCTGTAGGGCTACAGGGCTCTGATTCATCTGTTTACTCTGGTGGCTTAGACTGGAGGAACAGGAAACCAGCACAAAAGGACAAACCCAAGAGTGCTGGCACATTGTCAGCCTTCACCTGTTGCATCTAGCAAAAACCTCTTTGCCCAATGCAAATCAGGCAGACAAACACAAAATTGAGAATGAGACACTTTGCCCAGGAGGGTTCATGGCAATGGTACAAAAATAAGGCATTATTTCCAGAGGATGAGGACTCTGGCTTGGCGATTTATCTAGCACGCAGCACACAATGCTTCTAATTAATATACCTGTGATGTGGCCATTTCACTTTTCTGTTTTATTTACTATCTTTTGAACAACAACAACAATGAAAACTTTATTTCTTTTTCCCGCCCTAACACATGTCCATACTTTCCACGTCCCATCATTTCAGTACGTAGTTTTGATCTTACTAACATTATCCATTATGCAAACTTTTCTCATAAAGAACATACTGCTAAAATTGTTTTCTTAAATAAGTTTGGTTTCCTTGTAATTGAAGCTTAACTTTTGTTCTGTGTGGCCAGCTTTCTAATAGCTCACTTCACGCTGCACACTTGGTTACCTACCTCTATTCTCAAGACATGTTAAGACTCAGGAAAAGTCACCCTTGGAATCTTCCAGTCATTTCAACAGGGACCACTGTGCTTTCTGCCAATTCCAAAGGTGTTATTCTCAGAACACCACATGCCCTCTCAGGGGCACTTGTGATCTCTCTATCACTCACCACAACCCCATGTATGCTGTGCAATCTTTTTTCTTAACTGACCCATTTTCCCAAAACAAATTCTCTAAGACTTTCCTATGGAGATATTGTGTGGAGATGGTTATGAAGATATCTAAGATTAGTATGTTCAGGACTTTCCTCTTAAACTGGAGAGACTGCCCAAACAAAACCATTCCAAAGACAGAAGGAAAAGCTGCTAAGATGCTGGTGCTAGCTTCCTCAGTCAGCAAGCGTTAGTATGCTTAGGTTCTGCCTGTCACTGTTTGGAAAGCACTTTGGCCTTCCACTGCAGCCTCTGTTCTCCTCATCACACTCCTCCCAGAGTGAGCTTCTTTATAAATTCACTCTATAAAAATGTACCTTTTGCTTTCCTCAGCTCTTAAACTTACAGAGTTCTTTGCTTGCTGTCATTTTCTGGCAAATTTGTCCTTTTTTATCTATCGTGTCCCTGTTACTAAGTCACCTGCTTTCCAGCTAATCTTTTGCTATCAGCACTTGTCCTATTCTTGATCTTAAGGACTTATAGCAGGTTTCACTCTCTCTATTCCCTTGAATGATGCCTAAGTGGTGAGCAAAATGAGAGAAGTGTCCAGTCTGCTATCAGCACCTATAAACAGAAAATGTATGCATATTACGTGCATGCATATTCCAAACTGTCTTCTACAAAGATGGCATCTATTCAAATCCCTATAAATGGTATGCAACTGTAGCAGGTTTTTTAACATAAAGTAAATGAATGTGACTAACATGGATTCAGATCCTCAGAAGAAATGCATTATGTACCATCTGATTATTTTTCTTGAAAAGGAGATATTGCTTAATTTTCAGAGTTTTTATATGCCCACAAAAGGTTAGAAACTATTGTTTTATGGTAATCATATAATGGTCCATGGCTACAAATGATCTAATTGTGCATGCTTCCATCCGTGACAACATTCAAATTACTCTTGCAGTAGGGTAGCCAGGGAAGTTTGCCCAACAGGGAACAATATATACATTAAAGTAAAGCTAAATTAAAGGCATGCAAGTACAGGTTTCTCACTCTGTCGTTGGAGGAGCATGCTCACAATATTCAAGTATTAACGAAATAGAGGAGTTTGCAATTAGATAAACAATGAACACCTGCATTCAATTTATCACCTCAAAATCAATCCCGAAGCACTTTACATCCATTCTCGTCGCTTCAATTATGCAATGGCTCCCTAGAGTTGCATGAGACAGTTATCCAAGAAGCTTTGTTCTTATATTATATCAGATCAGCCTCCGAGTAAACAACCTCAGACTGCATCCATATGAGGGATACAGAAACACCTCTATAAGAAATAAAGGCACACACGATCTGCATAAATAAGCACAAGATTTCTTTTGGGTGGGAATTTTTTTAATGCGTTTACACAGAATGCATTTGCAAAGGCCTTCAAAACATCTATCATTAAAAAAAAAAAAAAAAAAAAGCAAAAACCAAATAAACCTTTCACATTATCCCAAACCTTGGCCATCCTACACAGCCAACACACTTTATGTCTGGCAATCCCTTCCATAGCTGTCAGTTCAGCACTGCAGACAGTTTTAATTTTTGAATGTGTGGATGCAGATAATTAGCACAAGGAAGCAGCATGGGAAACCACCTTACTGGGATTGGTAAAGTTGCACTTTTAGCCCTTTCTGTTGACTTTCACAATCAAATATTGTCAGAAACTACAAAAAGTAAAAATGTCAGTGGAATGCTTGACTCTGATTTATCTTCTTGGGAAACTAATCAAAAGTTAGACAATAAAAGCAGAAAATGAAATAGTGGCCTTAAGCTGCAATGAATCCTTGAATGTATGTAAACAACTGAAGGAAAACACAACCCTTAATACCATCCAACTACAAAGATAAGGAAGATCTAAATTTTTACAAGAACTGTCAGAGGGATTTGCCATCAGCTCACCACGGGAGTGTAAAGAGCTGAAAAGAGCCCAGGATCTAGAATTAGTCTCTGCAGCAGTAGGAGCTGCCACACTATTTGAAGATAGATGATGAGAAAAAGCCAGTCTACTGGAGAGGCTAGTGACCAACATGGCTGAAGTTACCTGTAGGACACAGTCATACTCATGGGCAGTTGAAGACTTATCTCCCTATTTTTATGTATGAAATGTGGACAGAGTGATTACAGATGCTGAAGAACATCTGTTCACTAATGAAGCAAACACTCATGGAAAACTTTCTAGGCAACATACTAAGAAGGATGAGCGAGCCTGAGAGGATGGGATGGGTGGGAACCACAAACGCACATATGAAACGAGGAGCTCATTGTCTTAGTGGCAATGTACCACACATGGAGAAGGCCAACAGAGACGCCAATGATCTTGTCAGGCATCTTTCTTCCATTCAACTGATACAGCATAAATCACACTAACTTTAATCTTAGTGCAATTAGAACTACAACAATGTGCTTTAACCCCCAATAGATATTATTCCAACTCCTTTGCCAAACAAAACTATAGTTTAAAATTATTCTCTACTTTCTACACAGCTTGACCAGGGGCCTCTTGCTACGTCCTCCTGCTCTCTAGCTTTCATCTCACATGGTAACTTTGGAACTACCCTTTGAGTCTTTCGTACATGTTCCTCAGCATCAGCTCTTCATAAAATATGATCTCTGAAACTCAGCATCTGCCAAACATGTGGCTATGCTGCTAAGCAAACACCTTACTTTAGTCCGCACTGTCGATGTTCTTCAGACAAGACAGATCCCACAACAGAACACTAGGTCATCAGGCTGAACACTAACAAATTAAACCAGAAGGAAAGACAAGGACATGGATGAATTTCAGAAGCATTGTCTCACTACAGAAAGCAAGACAGACTACAAATCCATGATTTTGTTACTATGGTGTTTGTTTCTTTATTGAGACAGTGCCCCTCTACGTAGCCTGTCTGTCCTGAAGACCAGACCACCAGCCTCATACTCATAAAGATTCACCTGCCTCTGCCTCCCAAGTGCTGAGATTAAATGAATGTGCCACCATGGCCCATCCTGATATGGCATTTTAGAATAGAGAAACTGCAGGCATAGAAAATATATTGATGGTGTCCGGGGTCAAAGGGTGGAAAAAGTGAATAAACCACAAATTGGCACAAGGTATACAAAGCTATTTTCCAGGTGACAAACATATTTTAGGTAGTATGTTATAAAATTTCAAGACTGTATGCTTTGTGAATAATCACCAAGCAACTTTTACTTTCATATAAGTTATGTCCCAGTGAATCTTAAATATAAAATACCATATTTATGATAATAACAATGAAAAACAAGCTACTTAATAATGTTTAGTGAAAGAATTTTAAGACTTTGAAAGGGAAAGCTGTAAAATTTGGTGTAAATGTATTTTTTTAATTGAAAGAGATTTGACTATTTGGCATAGGTGCTATATTACAAATATCACAGTTCATCCTCAAATAGCTCTCAGATAACTTACAAATAAAAAATAAATAAGCTGATATTCTTAAAAGTTATAAAATCTACCAAGAAGAGACTTGATACCCTATGAGCATATACAGGGGAAGGAAGTCCCCCTCAGGCACAGTCATAGGGGAGGGGAGTAAGGGGAAAATGGGAAGGAGGGAAAATGGGAGGTTACAAGGGATGGGATAACCATTGAGATGTAACAAGAATAAATTAATAATAAAAAAAAATTTTAAAGTAATAAAATCTAAGCATAAAATTATATAAAAAATTAGATGCTAAAATCGGATAATACTATTAAACATGAAAAAATCAGTCAATATAACTTTCTAAATATTATTTTGTCAATAAGTAAAAATTACAATAAACATATTCTTTGCCTTATCCCAATTGCCATAATAGTATCATGTTATAACAACTAAGATAGCTTGATAAAAGGACAAATATCCCAGGGAACTTGATAGCAGTAAAAGATATATGGAGTTATAAATACCTGAAAGCTGACTGTACAAATAAGTAGAAAATCAATAAGGGATTATTCTGAAAATTGTGCAGATTGTACTGATTATTACTCTACAACTTTTTTCTATATCCAAATCAAGGATAATAGTTTTTTTAAAAAATATATATAGGAGAATATTTTTGTGCCTTCAAAGCAGAATGTCTCAAAATACAAAGACTCTTCAAAAATCCACAAAATAAGAAAAGCAGAGGGAGGGGAGCTATTTTCACCACCAATAAAAATGATTTGTTCAGAATATAAAAAGGACCCTTAGAGTCAGTAAAGACTAAATCAGCATAATAGTAACAGAGAGGGCAGGGATGCCTCAGCAGGTAAAGGCACTTGCCACAAAGTCTGATGACCTGAGTTTGCTCCCTAGGGTACTGAAGGAGAACTGACTAGCACACAGTCTCATGATCACCTCACACATGTACCTCCCTACCATACACACACAGATACATATGCAAATAAACAAACAAACAAACAAATAAATAAATGTAGTTGTTTTGAATGAGTATGAGCTAGGATAACCTACCCATTTACAGGGAGAAGCGCAACCTCACAAATTTCCTTTTGGGCCACTGAATTTCAGTAGGTTTATATGTCAACAGCAAGCTGATGAGAACATCAATACCTAGGAACCCTCTGTACATAGCAATAACCCATTCTGTGCTGAACTGTATCTGTTCTGTTTGAAATTCTTACATCTGATACCCTAAGAATAGGACCTTTCCCGACAATGATGGTTTCACAAAGGCAATCAAGTTAAAAATGAAGTTATTAGGGTGGTCCCATCACTGGGTCCTTTTAAAATGGCAATTTTTAGACAAAGGCAAACACAACAAAGAGAAAGATACACACTAGATGACAGAGGTGCTGTTTCCCATGTGCCAGAAAAGGCAAGACTGCTGCCAAATGCTGAGAGCTAGTTGAGACAAGCAAGGCGTCCTCACTGGTGCTCTCCAGGAGACAGGCCTGCACCAGCACCAAGAGAATAGACTCTCAGGCTCCAGAAAGGAAACACAGTAACTGTCTGGTTTTACTACACTGAGAACTTTTAGAAACACAAGAAACTAATATACGTACTATAAAGCAAAATAAAATACTAATGAGAACACCAAAACCTAAAAGTCAGTTTGAGAACCTGACATTATTAGATAGGGAAATTGAAAGAAAAAATGTATATCATATAGTATCACATGACATGCTTTTAAATTAATAATTAACTTAAATACAATTTTAAGTGTTCCATAGGAATCCAGCAGGTAGAAAATGTTTCTAACAAATTGATACATTTTGGCATGGTGGCTTCCGGGTGTTCCCTCTATCTAAACCCTCAGTCACATAACTTTGCATCTCTCTCCACCAAGGGAAGTACGAAAGTCATGTCTCCATATACTGATGATGCTGGTGGTGTGGGTAGTAGAAAAAAAAGCCAAAATGAGAGTGTTCCAATCACAAGATTAGGTTTAGGAGACATTACACATTTGACTTTTAGACACCTGCGCCATATCCTTAAGAACAAGCCAAAACTGGCGATTGGCCAAAGAAAGATAATGTAATGGGCCAGAGTTGTCCGGACTTTTAGTGCAAAGTCTGTTACCTGTTTTCTTTTTCTGAAAATTCAGTTATTAAATAAGATACCATACTCAAAATGTTTGATATATTGAGCATCCTTCCCTCTCTAATTCTAGAAGAAATGTTGAAGTCACTGGCTTATGGATTTGGGGGGGGGGCGGTTGTTTTGTTTTGTTTTGTTGAGACAGGGTTTCTCTGTGCAGCCTTGGCTGTCCTGGACTCAATTTGTAGACTAGGCTGGCCTCAAACTCACAGAGATGTGCCTGCCTCTGCCTCCCAAAGTGAAGGGATTAAAGACATGGGCCACCACACTCAGCTCCCTGCTTTGTTTTGTTGGTTTTTTTTTATTGCCAACATTATTTATTTATTGTAATTCCCTTCAAGCTTTCACTCTGTAGCTTCCTGAAAGTGTTACACAGCTGAGGACCTACCCTAACAACAGTCTGCCAATGATTACTGGGTTGTAATCTAGATAAATTGCCTAGCAAAGAACATCATTATTCATGTTCCATGAGCAAAGAATAATAAAATAATTTCTAAGTTGAGAAAGAAAGTGAAATAAATGACATGCGCTCCTCAGGGAACAGGAGACCAGCATAAACTAACTAAAATCACAAGAAATGAAATATCATGAATTAAGAAACTGTGAAAGGGAAAATTAAAAATTCATCTTAAGGAAAGCAACAAAAACCTAGAATTAATTCTGCTCTTCACTTGCAATTTACCAACCAATTGTTTTTTTCAATGATTAACAGCTTTCCTAGAAAACAGTGAGGATCTGTTCCTTGGAAACACAAGATAGTTAGGGAAATTCCATGGACATTAGAAAGTTCCAGGAAAAGAAAGAATTAACAGCAAAGACGTCAGAATTCTCTATGAGCTTAATTGTAAAACTAAACTATGTGGTCTTCAACCCCATCATAGACATGAGAAGGAATAAACTTAATTACCTGAGTATACAGGGAGGGCAGGTTAGCATCTTCCCAAATGAGAAGATAATAGTAATAGTTTGCTGCTGAACAGTCACCCAGTACTCTCTATAACACTGAAGCGTCATCTTCAGCCTTCTGGCCCAATATGTTTGACAGACCTATTTGTGAGGCAGGAACTGTTTAGGACTTGCTTACCCTGTCTTGGCAGAGTTTGGCTATCAATGCATCCAAGCTTGCCCATTTTTAGGCAGAATTCTGTCTGTGGCAAAATTGAGGACATTTTGCCCAGTGAATAGTTTGCCACATTTAAAACCATCTTCATAAGGAAGTTCTTTGATGTTCATCATCTTCTTTAAAGTAGACTGGGTGTTGCCAGGAGTTAACCTGTCTCATTGTAAATGTATCTTTGAAATAATAAAAACATCTTTAAATGCCATATTCTGTATGCCTTTGAGATTTTTCAAGACCCTTCCTAACTATTTTACCTTATCTTTCTATAGAATCATATCTTTCAGTTACATCTAAGATGTATGTTCTTGTGATGAAAATAGACTAGTAATTGATATGACTATGATTTGACCAACTAACAATTAACTTGCATAACTTACTTATCCTAAACAGCCTGCAATAGCACTTTCAAAGTATTGGAAGTAAATCTTGAATTATAATTGAGTTGTATAGATACAATAGCACATATTAGAGTAGAAATATATGTGTGTATGTATGTATATATAATGCATTTAAGAATAATCTTAAATTTGAGTTCTATGCCAATGTATCTAAAATTAAACTTATTTTGCATCTATATACAAAATTCTATACCAGTGAATTAAAAATAACCTGGTGAATGACAATTAAAGCATTAAGTTGAGGAGTAGTTTCACTAATCTACTGTTTGTTCTATCTTCCCTATATATCTCTATATTCCCCCTTCTTTCTTTTCAACCCCTATCTCCAAACCTAAGAATGGGAGATAAAGGAAAAGAGACATCCCTGAGTCCAACATTGTTTTCTCTCTAAATAAGACCAATGATAACTTATAATCAACTCCCAATGAAAATCACCCAAGAAAGCAACCCAAAACCTATCCAACTCCCCTTAAAGGAAATGGGAGCATCATTCTCTCAAGGTTTATTCTGGCTGATTTAGGACAAATAATACATTTGTAGGGGTCCAAATAAAATTGGGGAAAATGGTTAAAGAAGCTA
The DNA here is from genome assembly GCF_903995435.1 of Acomys russatus. Lineage (NCBI taxonomy): Eukaryota > Metazoa > Chordata > Mammalia > Rodentia > Muridae > Acomys > Acomys russatus. The sequence goes on along the minus strand of NC_067137.1, from coordinate 49,630,623 downwards.
GTAATAGAATTTGGGGTCCAATTTCTAAATGTTGAGACGTTCCCGGCTTAATTAGAGTCCTGTGTAGGACAGTCTGAAATGCTGGACCAATTGGGATTGGAAGCTTTCTTTGAAGCTGTCCAGGAAGCTATCTTTTTCTGATGAGGAAGAACAACTGAAGCACTTGGTGCTAGAACATGAAGGAAGCACGTTGGGAGGAATTAATCCTGTTAGGTCTGATCCAGCATCTGTGTCCAGTTCTTTTGTTCTGAAAAATGTCCATCCATTTTCAATAGAACTAAGTCCATCCTTGAGAAGCTCTATGGACTCCCAGCCCCGGTAATGCTGTATGACTTGCCAAGTCTCACCTCTCCGAAGCATCTCACTGGGGCCAACTTACCAGTGTAGCAACCTTCAGCCAGTCAAACCACACACAAATCATAGCAAATGGGCTTTAACATGAGAACAACAGTGGTTTGTGAGAGTAAGGGAGGTTTTAAGGCCAAAGGTTCTCCATGCTCAGCCCCAACTGTCTGAATGAACTACATTCCCTCTCGGGTTAGTAATTCCTGCTTCCTGAATGCTAACATGCATTCCTTGCTATTCCATGTAAGCAGCAGCATTTTCTCCTCCCATAAGTTTTCACTGAATTGTAGACACCGGACACAGGCCTAGCTTAACTACAAAATTTAAAAAAAAAAAAATGAGGAGAAGTAGCTTGCTGATTCTTTTTCCCTGTGATGATATCAAGACTAGGAAATAGATATAGAAGCAAAAAAAAAAAAAAAAAAAAAAAAAAGGAATCTCTTAAAACAGGTGTCAGGGAATGAAGGTAGATCAACTGTCAACTGTCCAACAGAGCCAATCAGAAAGGCACTCTTTCTCTATGGAATCCTCATGTCAGCAAAAAGTTGTGCAGCCACCTTGTCCATTGTGAGCTAATACTGTTTTATCTTTATGTGTAGGCTCTTGAATAGCCAAAAAAGCTGGAGCAATATTTCTGAGGGAAGGAATGACTCTATGTTAAGTGTGTCTCATAAGTTCTTGTGTATACCATGCTGCAAACAGGAAAATGTCTCCATGAGGAGCTACTAGCTGTCGCCAACTCTCACAGAACTTGAGTAGATGTGTAATTCTTTTTTCCAAAAATTGTAACGAAAATGAAAGGCAGAGGATGTTACACTTGAGAATGAAAGCCTTTACTTAATCATCCAAATAGCAAACAAGATGTACCCTTTTCTCCCCCATGAAACTCCATATTGAACATAATTTGACGAGAGCCAAAAAAGAGAAAAGTGGTACTCCAGTTGCTTGGGCCATAACTGTTTCTGGTCATTTTGCTTTAGTGAGAGGGGTGGTTTGGGGTTTTAATGTCGTCTTTATGACAAAATAATGGCAATCAGCGACTAGAATCAGATGCCCCCTATTCATTTGTATCATGGAGAGGTTGTTATTGTTGTTGTTGTTGTTGATGATGATTTTTGTTGGGTGGTTGGTTGGTTTTTTGAGACAAGGTTTCTCTGTGTAGCCTTGGCTGTCCTGGACTCGATTTGTAGACCAGGCTGGCCTTGAACTCAGAGCGATACCCCACCCCACCTGCCTCCACCACCACTACCAAATCCTGGAATTACAGGCATGCACCACCATATCTGGCCCATATTTATCATGTTTTAATTTTTAATTCCTGAGGTCTCGGTGTGGACAAGTCGTCAGATCTAAAGCTCCAGAGAGACCCTAGTCTGGGAAGAGAGCAGCCTTTGTGAAACTCCAAGGGTCTTTATCACAGCTTCTGATAGCAATTACAGAAACTCTGCCATCACCAGCAAGAAGTTTCTCCTACAAGACAAACTCATTAAACTGACTCATATGTGGAAGAGTTTTCATCAGAGCATGACTGACCTGGAAGATGGAATCACCAGCCCACACATCTCTAGCCTTCTGCACAGCAAAAGGAAATGTCCAGCTTTAACCCATACTAGCTATCCTGCTGCACCTCACCACAAAAACTGTTATAAATTTGCAGCCAGATGGACAGAAAGCCCAAGCCCCTCTCATCACAGGAATATGGAACACTTCTCGACAGCTTACACTTTACCACAAAATTACCAAAGTCCTATTTACTATAAATACCTTGTTCAGGCATGGTCTGGTGGATTGTGTTTGTTAATTGTTGCCCCCCCCCCTTCCGGAGACTCTTACTGTTCACGAGCAAAATGTCAAGTACCCTAAGTGTTGCTGTTTAACTTTGCCTGATGGGCTGAATAAATGCCTACACACCTTGGCAGGGCAGAGTGAGGATGTGTGGCAAAAGTTCATGGATTTCCAGGAATGGAGGATGTTGGGTAGATGAGACAGGGACAGGAGAAGGAAGAAGCAGATTCGTCACAGGATGGGAAAGAGCCACTTAGCGCAGGAGGAGGAACTCTGAAGTTTGGCATGGAAAGAAGTGGCCAGATGGAAAAAATAACCAAATATTTTGGGATTATGCATGGGAAATAGCCCAGATAAAATAAGTAAAGCAGGTGGCATGGGATGGAGACAGGGAGATAATAGAAGGTAATTTAGGGGGTTTATGTCTGCCCAGCCCCAGGTAAATTAAGACTTATTCTAAAATAAAACAGGTCTCTTTGTCTTTTTTTATTATGATAGTGGGTTAGATATTACCACCATAATAATAATTATAGGGTTTGATAATTACATTATTACATATTTTATATTTACTACAACAATACACCGTATAGCATACCCACCTTTCAATTAAAAAAAAAATTACATCCCGCTCAAACTAAGGCACCAGCCAAGGACAATACAGGAGGTAAACTTTAAACCCCTACCCAGATCTAGCCAATGGTCAGAATATTCTCCACAGTTGAGTGGAGAGTGTGATACGACTTTCTCACGTACTCTGGTGCCTCACATTTGACCATGTCCCCTGGAGGGGGAGACCTGGTGGCACTCAGAGGAAGGACAGCAAGTAGCCAAGAAGAGACTTGATACCCTATGAGAATATACAGGGGGATGTAATCCCCCTCAGGAACAGTCATAGGGGAGGGGAATAATGGGAAAATGGGGGTGGGGGGGAGGAATGGGAGGATACAAGGGATGGGATAAACATTGAGATGTAACAACAATAAATTAATAAAAAAAAATTTTAAAAAAAATTACAAAGCATACTGAACAAGCGCATGGGGGTCGGGGTTGGAGGGGAATGAACAGAATGAACAAGAGCATAACCATACAAAAAGGAGGTTAGAATTCCAACATAGAATCCAATGTTTAAACCAACCATCACAAAACAGCAGATGGACAAGGTAAGTGCAGAGAAATCTTCCAACCATTAGAAGCAGAAAGGAGAAGCGGAATCTGGGTGCTTTAGGTGGCCCATCTGCAGGAGGGAAGTAACTGCAGGCTGTCTAGCTTGCAGAATGCTGCACATGCACAGCTGACAGTGAAAGTGAAAAGTGAAGAGAGAAAAGACCAAAAACAACATTTACCAAAACAAACTCTAGAGCTTCCAGCAATGAACAGAAGGCCCAAAGCATACAGGCACCTGCTGACAAGCCTCTCAAGAGTTCCATTGCCAGAACCCACATGGTAGATAGAGAGAACCAAGTACCAACTCCACAAGTTGTCTCTAACCTCCACTCATGTGTGCCCTTCTCAATGATAAATAAATAACAAATAATAAAATTTAAACAAATCTATAAGAACAAAACTGTAAAACAAATGTTATACCAGGAGGCTAAGGAAGGAGAATTACAGTGAATCCAACATCATACTGGGCCACAAGTGAGACCTTGCCTCAAAAGAAGATATTATCACATAATACAGATAACAGAAATGCCAACACAATGAAGAATATGACCATGGAAAGTAATCAAAACAATTATAATTCACAGTTTCTCTAGCAAATAGCAAAAATCTTTACCTAAGTATATTATAGTTAAACTACAAAATCAAAGTTAGAGGATAAAATCCTCAATGGAGTCTGAAAAGTAAATCCTGACATGTAAACAGCCAGGATAAGTATTAAACTCACTTCTTGGAAGTCAATCAAACACAAAGAGAGAAGCCGGGCGTGGTGGTGCATGCCTTTAATCCCAGCACTTGGGAAGCAGAGGCAGGAGGATCACTGTGAGTTCCAGGCCAGCCTGGTCTACAAAGCGAGTCCAGGATAGTCAAGGCTACACAGAGAAACCCTGTCTCAAAAAACAAAAAAACAAACAAACAAACAAACAAACAAAAAACCCAAAGAGAAAGAATCAAGTGTTATAGTTGTTGGGAAGAGAAAAATACCACCCATATAGAAATCTATGTTCTATGATATGATTGTTTCTTTAGACAGAAATAAGGAATACTCATTCTTAGAAACAAAAACTGAAGGAAAATGTTCCTATAGGCCTGTCTCACAAGAAATATTCTAAGCAGCACAGGAGAAGTAAAACTCAGACACACAACAGAAACATAACCACAGAAGTTTTAGACAAAGAAAAAAATCAAAGAAAATAAAAATTTAACTATTTTTCTTAACATAAAAGATAGAATATATCTTTTTAATAAAGTAACAAAATTAATAATACATTTAATTATGCACATCCTGTTTTTTATTTCAATATAGAATTTAAGATTTTTTTCATTCTGTAAAGAGTTGCAATAGAATTTTCATGTAAATTGCTTTTGGTAGGATTTTCACAATATTATCCTACCAATGCATGAGCATGGGAGATCTTTCTATCTTCTGATATTTTCTTCAATTTCTTTCTTCAGTGTCTTAAGTTTTATTATACAGTTCTTTCAGCTGCTTGATTAGAGTTATCCCGAGCTATTTTGTGAGGTTATTAGGAAAGGTGCTATTTCTCTGATTTCTTTTTCAGTATTTGTCTTTTGTATATAAGAAAGATACTGATTTTTGTGGGCTGATTTTGTATCCTGAAACTTAAATTTTTCTCCTATAGAAGTTTCTTGTTGGAGTCTTTTAGGGTCTTTCATATATAAAATCATATAATCTGCAAATAACGATACTTTGACTTCCTCTTTTCCTATTTATATCTCCATACTCTCCCTCAGTTATTTTACTGTTCTAAGACTTCAAGTCCCACATCAAATGGGTAGAGAAAGAGTGGACTTGCCTTCTTCTTGATTTCTGTAAAATTGTTTTGAACTTTTCTCCATTTAAGATTATGTTGGCAATGGGCTGGTTATAACTCATTGTGTCGCGGTATGCCTCTTGTTTCCTTATTCAAGACTTTATCTGGAAGGGATATTCCACTGATGTCGAAGGCCTTTCCTGTATCTGATGAATCATGTGGGTTTTTTTTTTTTTGAATCATGTGTTTTTTATCTTTTAACCTGTGTATCTGGTTGTTTAACATGTCTTAATCCATATTTTTAATATCAGGGCAATAATAACGGCATATAAGAATTGGAAAATATTTCTTCAGTTTCTGTTTTGCGGAATAATTTAAGAAATATTGACATTAGTTCTTCATTGAACACCTGGCAGAATTCTACAATGAATCCATCTGGACAAAACAAAACAAAAAGCAATACGGCTCCTATTTTACTAGGATTATTTTAGTCTGTTTAAATTGTTTATTTTATCTTAATTTACCTTTGGTAGATCGTGTGTGTCGGTCTGTCTGTCTCTGTGTGTGTGTGTGTGTGTGTGTGTGTGTGTGTGTGTGTGTGTGTGTGTGTGTGTGTCAATTAATATTTCTTTTGACCTCTTCCACTTTGGCAGAATAAAGATTTTTAAAAGTATGTTCACATGACTCTCTGAAATTCCTCAGTGCTTGTTAGTAGGAATATCTCCCTTTTATCCCTAATTTTGTGTATTTGGATCCCTTCTCTGTCTTTTGGCTAACTTGACTAAAGGTTAGTCACTCTTGTTAGTTTTATCAAAGAACCAACTCTTCTTACCATTGATTTTCTTATACCATATTTTTTGTAGTAGTGCTCTAATTCATTGATTTCTACCCTAAGTTTAATTATTTCTTCCCATTTACTCTTTTTGGATATTACTTATTGTTTTCCTAGAGCTTTCAAGTGTGTCATTAAGTTATTAATCTTTCCTTTTTTTAATATAGGGATTTAGTGCTATGAACCTGGCTGTCAGAACTGCCTTCATTGTATTTCATGAGTTTGGTATATAGTATTTTTAATTTTCATTCAATTCTAAAAAGTTTTTCTTTCCTTCTTTATTCCTGTCTTGGCCCAATTTTCATTTAGTAATGAGTTAGATTCTTTTAGTTGGTATAATTTCTTCCATTTGTATTGTTAGTGATATCTAGCTTTACTCCATGATAGTCTCGAAGAATATAGGAAGTTATTTCAATTTTCGTATACCTATTGAGCCTAAATTTACATCCTATTTTATAGCCAGATTTTTTTTAAGTTCTATAGCCTGCTGAGAAGAAAGTATATTCTTTAATATTTGGGTAAAATGTTGATGTTCCCTAGGGATCTGTTAAGTCCTTTTGATTCATATTGTGAACTCCATTTTACTTAGTTTTTGTCTAAATAGCCTGTCTATTGATGAGACTCGGGTATTGGTTACAAACTACTACTGTGTTAGGGTCAGTATGTAATTTTTTGTTTTAACTGCCATAGTATTTCTTTTTCTCTTTTACTTATTTTTTATTAATTTATTCAGATTACATCTCAATTGTTATCCCCTTGCTTGTCTCCTCCCATTCCTCCCTCCCTCCCTCCCTCTTACACCTTATAGTGCTCCCTTAGGTCTGTGACAAAAGGGGACCTCCTTCCCCACCATATGGTCAAAGTGTATCAAGTCTCATTTTGGTAGCTTTCCTATTCTTTTTCTGAGCGCTACAGGCCTCCCCACCAAGGGGAAGTAGTCAAATATGGGGCACAAGAGTTCATGTCAGAGACAGTCCCTGCTCTCCACACAGCTGTGGATAATGTCCTGACCCTTGGCTAGATCTGAACAGGGTTTCAATATTTTCTGCATGTATTGTCCTTGGTGCAGTATTTTGAGCAGAACCCCCTGGGTCCAGATCTGCCCATCATGATGTTCTTCTTGTAGGTTTCTAGGACCCTCTGGGTCCTTCTATTTCCCCATTCTCTCTTACTTCTTTCACCAAAGTCCCAATAGGAGGTTCCTGCATCTATCCCATTCTCCCGGTAAGTGAAGACTTTCATGGGATATCCCTGGGCTAGTCTCCAATTATGAGTATATTATCATGTAAGTCTGTCTGAGTCTGGATTAACTCACTCAGTATGATCATTTCTAGTGCCATCCATTTGCCCACAAATTTTGGGATTTTCTTGTTTTTAATAGCTGAATAGTATTCCACAGTGTAAATGTACCACAATTTTTTTTTATCCATTCTTCAACTGGAGGACATTTAGGTTGTTTCCACATTCTGGCTATTATGAATAAGGCTGCTATGAACATTATTGAGCATATGTCCTTGTTGTGTGGTGGAGCACCTTCTGGGTATATTCCAAGCATAGTATCTCTTTTATGAACTTAGGTGCCCTTCTGTTTTGTGTATACATGTTTATAAATTATAATGTCCTCTTTTTGGATTTTTCCTTCAATGAGTATGTAGTGTTTTCCACATCTCTTCTGACTAGTTTTTATTTGAAATTAGTTTTGATTTAAGATAGCTACACCTGTTTTGTTTGGGGTTTTGTTGTTGTTGTTGTTGTTGTTGTTAGATTCACTGGGAATACATTTGTTCATACTCTCATCCTAAGGTGATGTTTATGCTTGATGATGAGGTATGTGTATTAGATACAGTATTAAAGTGTCCCTGTTTTCCAATCCAATCCGATTGTCTTCTATCAAGAGTTATTATTGAATGGTATTCATTAATTCCTGTTATTTTGTTGTGTTGTGGTGCCACCATCTTTTGATTAAATATTCTAAGATTATTTATTCCTGCGTCTTTTTAAATATAATACACTTTTCAGATTAAAGTTTTCCTTCTAGTGCGTTCTGTAGACCTGGATTGATGGACATAAATTGCTTAAAGTAGTATTTATCATAAAATGTGAAACCTGTGGTCTCTTAAGAGCTTGTAGAACATCTGCCCAGGGCCTTCTGGCTTTCAGAGTTTCCAGTGAAAAGTTGAGTTTTATCTTAATGAGGCTGCCTACCTTTCTTTAAATAGAGAAAGTTTTCTTCTATGATTTTGTGAAGAATATTAACTGCATCTTTGACCTGGGTTTCTTCTTTATTACTTATAGGTTGATCTTTTCATAATCTCCCAGATTTCCTGGATGTTTTGTGACTGAATTGTCTTTAAAGATTTAACATTTTCTCTGACAACTATCTGTATCTTCTATTTTGTCTTCAAGGCCTGAAACTCACTTTTCCATTTCTTTTATACAGTTAGTGAGAATTATTTGAGTCTTTTGTTTGACTTCCTGAGATTTTCATTTTGAATTTTATTCCACTTTGGCTTTTCTTTAGCAATTCTACCTCTCACTTTAATTATACTTTAATGTCTTGAATCATTTTCATTATTTCATTCAACTCCTTGTGCTTTCACAATATCCATTAATGCATTTATTCATGCCCCTTTAGTGTTTTTTAACATATTCATAATTATTATTTTGAAATCCTTGTCTTGGGCTTCACTTAAGTTGCTTTTCTCACGGCCTATTACAATGAAGTTGCTGGATTCTGAAGAAGGCATATTGTCTTGGTTGCTTATGTTTATGTTTTAGTGCTTGGGCCTAAGCATATGAAGTTGTGATGTTTGGGTTGCTTCTTGATGTATTTAGACATCTTGAGATATTTAGACTCTCCTTTGGTGAGTGGGTGATTCATTATCTGGTTGCTGTTGTCCCAGTCTGGGTCCTAACAAAATGTAGCTGCTGTGAGGACCTGGGTAGACTGTAGTTCTAGGTCTCTGGATATGTGTCACTAGTAGAGAGTGATTCTGCAGTTGGCAGAGAGATGTTACAGAGAAAATAGGCCCAAGGGAAAGGCTAAAAAGGATAGCAGAGAAGAACTGCAGGGACCCTGGGTCCACACCAAAAGTCCAGGTCCCAAGGGGAGGGAAGTAGGCTGAGTGAGTTTTGTGGGGGAGTTTTTTTGTTTTGTTTTGGTTTGGGTTTTTTTTTTTTTTTTGGTGGTGAGTTTTTTTGTTTATAAGTTAGAAAAGTAACCAATACATTGGTAGACAAAGAGAAAAACACATGAAGAGAACATGAAAGAGAAAGAAGAAAAACAAAACAAGGAGAGATTTAACCTCAACAAAATTTAGACCATATGTCTAAATTCAATTTAGACCATTCAATGATTAAATCATAAGAATTTTTTTCTGATATAAGAAAGCAAGATGACGAGGCCCATTATCTCTATTTCTGTCCAACATAATCATGCAATTGGACAAAAATAAAAGGCAACCAAATAGTAAGAGTTAAACTATCTGCTTAATGACTATAGGATTTTATATATAAAATAAAGATTCACAATTTTGTTTTCTAACACCTAATGGTGTCTCAGGGTTCTTCTGTGATGCAATGGAACAATAATTAAACAAGATACATAAAAGTATCTTACAAACAAATTGAGTGTATAGCTTTATTAAAGATCAATGTGAAAGCAGAGGCCACACATGGAATAATGTTAAGTATATGTATGTCCTATCATCCATGAGCATGAACTATTTCCTGGCAAGTCATTTTAAAGCCTGATGGGAATGTCATTGGTAAGAAAGCTGTAATCTGTAAACTCAGAAAAGTTATGTAAAGAGAAGTCTAAGAGAGATGCATGGATCTCCCTGGGAGGGAGCAATAGAATAAATTTTTACGAGTGGACTGAAGGTAGGGCCCTCAGAAAGAAGCAGGGAAATGTCAGATGTAGGGAGGAAGAGCGGCGGAAGGAGAGAGTGTGGGGTGAGATGGCTAGAATTGGGGGACACTTGGGTGGATGGGATGGAAACCTAATACAGTGGAAACTGGAAACTTTCTGCATTATATAAAGATGATCCTAGTGAGGACTCCTAGTAATATGGGATGCAGTCTCAACTGGCCATCTCTTGTAGCCAGACAAAGCTTCTAGTGGTGGGACTGTGTTCCATTTGATTGTTGGCCAAGGGAGTCCTATGGAAATCCCCAAACAATCCAAGCTGTTGCTAAAACAAAAGGTTGCCTTTTGTCTGGCTACACCCGGTGTGTCTATTGTGAGTCTCACACACTGGAGAAAGCTGCCAAGCATGATGACATCAAGAAGGTGGTAAAGCAGGCATTTGAGGGATCCACTAAAGGGCATCTTGGGCTACTTGAGAACCAGGTTGTCTCCTACGACTTTAACAGTGATTCCCACTCTTCCACTTTTGACGCTGGGGCTGACATTGCTCTCAATGACAGCTTCATAAATCTTGTTTCCTGGAATTACAGCAACAGGGTGTTGGATCTCATGGCCTACATGGCCTCCAAGGAGTAAGAAGCCCTGGATCACCAACCACTGCAAGGACATGAGAACAAGAGAGAGGGCCTTGGCTACTATGGAGTCCCTGTCCCAACTCAGTCCCTGATACTGAACATCTCCATCCCACAATTTCCATCTCAGACCCCCAGAATAACTGGATGGGCCTAGGGAGCCCTACTTTCTTGAACATCATCAATAAAGCTCATTGAACACCCCCCACACACACACACACAGACACATACACTAAAAGATGTTCAAGAAATATAGGGAGGGAAACCATAGAAGTCATTATAAACCATGAACCACTCCAAATACCAAATTTCATCTTACATAGAAGAAATAAAATTACTTTCAAATTATACCACAAAGTTATAGCAGCTCACTAAAACATCATAGTACTGACATGAAAACAGACAAAGAATAATAATGGAGCAGAATACAATACAAAAAAAATAAATCATATACTTCCGGTGGCTTTCAACAATGATGCCATAAACTCAGAATGTCAACAGTATTTTCAATAAACGATGCCAGTAAAATTGGCTACCCATATTACAGAGACATAAAACAGTACTTCATACCTCAACCTTTTTACAAAACTCCATTTAAAATAGACAAAAAATGTTAATATAATGACTAAAACTTTTAAATCAGTAGAAAACATTAGGAGAAAAGTTTCTATGAGTCATTTCTTTGTTATAGCTAAAAAAAAAAAAAATATATACACACACATACAAGTAGCCAAACCAAAAATAGATAAGAAGGAGTGCAAACTGAAATGCTTCTACATTATAAAGGAAATCACTAAGAAAAGAGACACCCCAGAGATCTCAGAGACAGAGGAAAGGATTTGCAAATCATCAGATAAGGAGATAAAGACCAAGGTAGAGGATGAGGCTGAATAAGAAAATACCTGTACTTTAAAGATGGAAAGGCCAGGCTGGAAAGATAGCTCATCCATTACAGGCTAGGTTCACAACTGAAAATATAAAAATGAAAAGGAATCTGAATAAATATTTTTTAAGGAAAGGGTATATACAAGTAGTCAAGGTGCATAAAAAATACAAATATAAATTGAGACATCACTTGACCACAGTTAGTTTTCCTGTCATCTAACATGTGAAAGGAGGTGTCAGGCAGGATTAGGAAGGGGGAACCTCATACAATATAGATTAGAATGCAGCAGAGGTAATGTCTCTAGGTGCTACTTGAAGAAGAAGCCAGTCAACATTCTATTGTCAAATTTTTTAGAGGACCTATTGGCAGTTGGTGGCTTCAAAGGAGAGAGAAATCACTCTCTTTGGGAGATGTGGTTACTGCCATGCTGCCCATACCTCGCAGAATGGTCCCACACCCATAAACACACACACACACACACACACACACACACACACACACACACACACACACACACATACACACCACTAATTGGACTCAGCAGGCTATTACTAGCTAACACAGAAGGAGGGCATGAAGCTGGGAGGGATACAGGATGAGATACACTAGAAGAACTGAGAAGGAGGTAGTGGTAGATGGACATGATCAAACTCTAATTGTATAAAGGTATGAAATGTTCAAAGAATAAAAAATTACCCGGCTAAGATCAAAAATTCAAGTGACAACATGCTGGCGAGGATGTGGAGAGAGAGGAACACTCCTTCATTGCTGGTGGGAATGCAAATTTATACAACCACTTTGGAAATCTGTCTGGAGCTTTCTCAGAAAAATGGGAATAGGGCTTCCTCAAGACCCAGCTATTCCACTCCTTGGAATATACCCAGAAAATGCTCCACCACATAACAGAGACATATGCTCAACCATGTTCATAGTGCCTTTATTCATAATAGCCAGAACCTGGAAACAGCCTAAGTGTCCCTTAGTAGAAGAATGGATAAAGAAACTGTGGTACATTTACACTATGGAATACTACTCAGCTATTTAAAATGAGGAATTCCTGAAATTTGTGGACAAATGAATTGAACTAGAAATGATCCTAATGAGTGAGTTAACCCAGAAGCAGAAAGACTCAAATGGTATATACTCACTTATATCTGGACACTAGCCCAAGGGGCATGTCCCATGAACGTCTTCACTTACCAGGAAAGCTGGACATATGGGAGGACATCCTATTGGGATTCTAGGTAAGAGAAGTATGGGAGAATGGGGATACAGAGGATCCAGAAGGACCTAGAAACCTACATGAAAAACATTCTGATGGGTAGATCTGAGCCCAGGGGTTCTGCACAAACTATGCTACCAACCAAGGACAATATGTGCAGTAAACATCAAGCCACTACCCAGATCTAGCTAATCGACAGGACATTCTCCACAGTTGAGTGGACAGTGGGGATTGACTTTCACATGAACTCTGGTGCCTCATATTTGATCACGTCCCCTTGATGGGGAGGCCAGGTGGCACTCAGAGGAAGGATAGCAGGATACCAAGAAGAGACTTGATACCCTATGATCATATACAGGGGGAGGAGGTCCCCCTCAGTCACAGTCATAGGGGAGGGGAATAGGATGAAGGCGGGATGGAGGGAGGAATGGGAGGATACAAGGGATGGTATAACAATTGAGATGTAATAAGAATGAACTAATTTTAAAAATTAATTTAAAAAAGCAAAGAACATTATCTAAGCCAGGTGTGGTGGCACATGCCTGTAATCCCAGCACTCAAAGAGGCAGAAGCAGGTGGTTCTCTGTGAGTTTGAGGCCAGCCTAGTGTACAAAGTGAATCCAGGACAGCCAAGAGAAACCCTGTCTCAAAAGTTTTCTTAACAAAAACAAAAAACATAAACAAAAACTGAAACAAACAACAAAATTATCTAAAAGATAAATATGCTTTTAAAGTAATAGATATGATATTTAATATGATGTGAGTATACCTCAATGTACATATATTGATACATCATTGATGTATTCAATTTTTCTATCAATTTTTAGAATAAAAACCTAAAAGAATGGTTTTAGTATATCATAAAATTTAACAAATTCAACTCAATTTTGACATAAATGGCGTACCATATGTATCAACATAATACATTTTACGTATAGAATAATATATCAACATTTTATATAATAATATAGAATAATAATGATTTCTTAGAAAAGATTTGATGGCAAGAATATTTTATTGGGGAAAAACCCTTCAATAACATCCTATATCTATATTTAAACAGCCATGATTAAACTGAAATTTACATTACAGAACTCAATATACAGTTCAGCTTTTCCCCCTCAGGATGTCATACTGCCTTTGAACACCAGGACATGATGTAACATGACTTGAACTATGGTTGAAAACAAAGGGCATTTGTGCATCACACAAGGCATCAGAATGAGGAATGTGGTAAGTAGACCAGCCTACATTAAAGGAGGAAGAAGGTCTAAGTGACTTCCTGGCACTCCTAATTCCATTTAATGTTCTGTGGTAGAAAATACACAAGCTGCAGGCAATGATGAAACCTATCTTTCACTGCCCAGGGAGAGTTTAGACATTCACTCTTTTCTTTTTAAACTTGAAATATTTAACTTATTTTAGGAGAAAATAATAAATAAAGTTCAGTTTTTAGGTATGCTGAAAAATGAGGGATATGATTTTTTTCATTGATGTTTCCAGTTTTCCCTAAGGTATACATATCAAAAATACACTGAATATTAGGACTAAAGCACAGCACTAAACTAGAAAGATTAAAAAATAGATAAAAAATATAGACAGTGAGAATAAATATGTGTTGCTAAGGAAATCTAGGACTTGTCACACTGGGTTACCAAATCTTATCTGAAAGATGCTTGCCATGGTAGTTATGCTTCATGTGTATGTGTCACTACATCTGTTATTAGAATAAAACATTCTGTCATTGCAAGATGTGGTTAGGAAAATGCATCAAAAATAATAACAGAATGTCAATTTTTATCTTGATTTACCATCTAATAGCCAATCTCCTTGAACAAACACTGACTTCTCATTTTAAATATGAGACAAGCTCTTTCTTGGGATTTGGAAATTTTTCTTCTATGGTTTTGCTGAAATTATTTTCTGGGCCTTAAAGCCGGAAATCTTCTCTTACTTCTATTCCTATCATTCTTAGGTTCATTTTTTTTTTTCATGGTGTCCTTGATTTCTTGGATGTTTTGTGTCAGGAATTTTTTGAATTTAACATTTTCTTTGACAGATGCATTGATTTCTCCTATTGTGTCTTCTACACCTGAGATTCTTTCCTCCATCTCTTGTAGTCTGTCTGTTGGCAGTGCTTACCTCTATAATCCTGTTTTCTTCTCTAAGTTCTCCCTATGCGGGATTTCCTTAGTTTGTGCTTTCTTTGTCTCTATTTCCATCTTCACATCTTGAACTGTTTGATTTCCTTTACATGTTTGTTTGCATTTTCCTGCATTTATTTCAATGATTTGTTCAATTCCTTCATCTGTTTATATTTTCCTGTAATTCTTTGAGTGATTTATTCATTTCCTCTCTAAAAGCCTTCAACTGCTTACCTGTACCTTCTTGTATTTAAGGATTTTATTTTGTTTGTTTCCTCCATTATCATTTTCACAAACATAGATTTAATGCCATTTTCTTGTGTTTCAGTTGTTTTAGAGAACTCAGGGCTGCTTGTCATGGGATAACTGGGTTTTGAAGACATTATATTGCTCTGTATTTTGCTTTGTTTGGGGGTTGTTTTTTTTGTTTTGTTTTTGTTTGTTTGTTTGTTTGTTTGTTTTGCTTTTTTGCTTTTTGTGGTTTTACGCTGGCCTTTAGCCATCTGGTTGTCTATGGCATTGGCTGGTAGATCCTGTTGCAGACTGGAATTCTAGGGGAAAGGGGGTGAGAAGGGATGAGAAGAGCCCTGGGCAGGAATATGGATGCTCCTGTAAGTGCCCTCCTCAGATTGGTGGGAATGGTCTTGAACTGTTGGTTAGTTCTCAGGGACTTGCCTTTGACTCTCCTCATATGTATGATCCTGGGGACCAAGTGGCCTCCTCAGGAGCCTGGAGAACCTCTCCTTGCCAAGGGAAGTCACAGAGTCAGCTGCCCCACTACTGGCTTCAGGATAACCATACTACAATCCATAGAACTAAAGACACTAAAAAAAAAGGAGAACCCTAGAGAAAATCCTTAATTCTCATTTAGAAGGACAAATAGAATAGACACCAGCACCAGTTGAAGAAAATAAACAGGACAGGCGCCTACCACAGAGGTTATCTGAAATACTCTGCCTCGTGGGGAATTGAAGCAGATGCTGAGACTCTGGGCAGACCACAGAGAATCTTAGGGAAGAGTTAGGGGCTAGAAGAACATAGAGGAGACAGGATCTCCACAAGGAGACCAACGGAGCCAAAAAAAATCTGGGCCCAGGGCAGCCTGCAAAGACTGACACACCATCCAAGGACCATGCATGAAGAGGACCTAGACCTCCTACTCAACTGTAATAGACAGGCAGCTCAGTCTCCATGTGGGTCCCCTAGTATGGGAAGGGGGCTGTCCCTGACATGGACTCTGTTGCCTGCTCATTGATCAGTTCCCCCTGGTGGGGTGGCCTTGCCAGGCCACAGAGGAAGAGGAAGTAGGCAGTCCTGATGAGACATGATAGGCTAGGGTCAGATGGTAGGGGAGAAGGGTTTGCCATTCCTAAGAAATAGGGGAAGAAGGTTGGGGGGGGGAGGAAGGAGGGTGGGACCAGAAGGAAACAAGAGAGGAGGCCACAATCGGGATATAAAGTAAAAAAATTTTTTAAAAATAAATTATAAAAAAGTAAATAATAAAAAATGTCTATCCTTAAAAAATAAATAAAGATAGGACAGTCACTTCTTATTTTTTAATTTTATTAATTTAATCAGATTATAGCTCAATTGTTATCCCGTCATTTGTATCCTCCCATTCCTCCCTCCTTCCTGCTTTCACCCTGTTCCCCTCTCCTAGGTCTATGACTGAGGGGGACCTCCTTTCCCACTATATGGTCATAGGCTATCAAGTCTAATCTTGGTATTCTGCTTATTGTTTCTTTGAGTGCCATCAGGCCTCCCTACCAAAGGGAGGTGGTCAAATATGGAGCTCCAGAGTCCATGTCAAAGTCAGTCCCCAGGCTCCACATAACTGTGGAGAATGTCCTGTCCATTGGGTAGATCAGAGTAGGTAACCCAGAAGCAGAAAGACTCACATAGTATATACTCACTCATAATTAGGCACTAGCCCAAAAGGCATGTCCCATGAAAAGTCTTCACTTACCAGGAGATTGGGATAGATGTGAGGACATCCTACTGAGACTCTAGGTAAGAGAAATATAGGAGATGGGGAAATAGAAGGACCCAGAGTGTCCTAGAAACCTACAAGAAGATCATCGTGATGGATGGATCAGGGTGCAGGTGGTTCTGTTCAAACTACCGCACTAACCAAGGACAATACAAGTAGGGACAGTCACTTCTTAGTGACTATTTCTTGCATAGATTATGCATTCAGAAAACCATTTCTCTTTCCTCCTCATACAAATTGCAAAGGTCTTGAAAGTTTGACAAGGGAAATTTTGAGGTAAAGTTATAGATGCCATTTTAGCTTAGTTTCCATTGACCTAAAAACTCCACAGCACATGCAACGTCACCAATCAACCCCTAGGCCCTGCTAGGAACTATAAGTTTGCTCAAAGTAAGAACATAGGTACAGGAGACATCCAAATCATAGCTGAAACCAATGCCCAGGTCAAGCTGCTGTCAACGACATGACTCAGATTTCTTTTTATCAATAACAAATACATTTGACGTGGGAGTTGAGTGGGCCTAGATATATGGGTTCTTGAATCCCAGAACAAAAACTGGCAGTACATAGGAGCAGAAGTTTTAAAGAACAAAAGTTGCCAGAACTCGGAGAAAGGTTAGAAGCTCAGTGGCAGGCACTGCACAGAGCATGGGACTTTGAGATCTTAGCATTGAAGTCTTCACAGAATGCAGGAGTCTGTGAGACTGTACTACATATGGGACATCTTAGAAATGGGATGGGATTTGGGCCTCTTTCTCTGTCAATAGGATTTGCCACCAGTTAATTCACATATCCAAATCCTAGATATTCGCCTTATTTTCCAGCTTCATAATTGCTGTCTAGAAAAAAAAGGGAAAGAAACAATATGCTATGTTGTGAAAACTAGAATAATTATTCAGTATGTTTTAGTGTCTTAAGTTAAAAGGAAATATATTCCTAGAGCTTTGCATACAAAGATGGTATTGTATCACCAAAACAGCTCTTCTGCTATGTTTTCATCTCCAAACAGGAAACCTCTTGGAAGCAATCCTTTCTTCTCCAAAGAATGTAGATTATTCTCATGATGATTCATCTGGCAATTATCCTTCCCACCACATCACCTCACACACTGAACTGAGTCACTACATCAGTGTAGTCTCCTTCATTTGGATTAGTGTCTCATACCCATCATACTCCGGTAAGCAACAAAATGACCACAAGTTGCCCTTACAGTCTCTACTCCATACTGCTTGAATAATCACAGCCTTGATCTGCTTCTGAGCCATGAGTCAGAAGGTAAAAGAGTTTCAGAAATCAACTCAGCCAAACCTTGCTTTTATAGGTACTTGGCCCACTATCCTCATTGCTTCAGGAGTCTAACTTCCCTGGTAGAAGGCTAGAGGCAAAGTGGAGGCCATGTTGACCCAAGAAAGGGAGAACCAGTCAGTACAGGGGTTTACTGTTGATCAGGCTCCTGAATTTAGACTCCAGTTCATTTAACAATATACTGTGAAGATATTTATTTTCTAAAATGTAACAGTGTCTTTTTGTATGTGTTTAGGTATTTTGCTTACATATATGTTAGAGCACAACATGTGTCTGGTGCCTGTGGAGGCCATAAAAGGTGTTACAGTTGTTATCTGTCGTGTGGGAGCTGGGAAGCAAACTAGGGTCCTCTGGACGAGCAGCAAGTGCTCTTAACTTCTGAGCATTCTCTCTATTTCATGATGGTTTTTGTTTTAAAATCCTTACCAACGTATGCATCATTTTAAAAGAAAAGCTGGATGGAGTACTTAAAACCATAAGGATAAATTCCTAGTGGTTTGACAGTTAGTATCCTAGCCCTGCTAAGTCTCAAAATATAATTGAAACCATTAAAATGAAAATTTCAAGAGAAAAAAAACCTATGACAGTTCTACAAACTTAAAAGATCCTTGCTCATGAAGTTGTACAGACATACCAACATGGCACACACTTCACTAGAGACTGAACAAACTGAAACAAAGAAAAAGGATTATTCACAAAGAGCTTCTTTTTATGTATTTATACTTTCTACACTACATGGCTCCTTCTCAACTCTCTGGCAAATGAGATGGCTTCTTTCCTGGCCAGCAATGGAGTAGGGACTGTAAAGTCAACCAGACTAAAAAGTGAACTGAATCACTCCAGGAAACAAGTAACAGAAACTCAAGGAACTGTGGTGCTTATTTCTTGCTCTGAATACATAATGGCTATTTCAAATTAAAGATGACCACAAGTTCCTGGGAAATTTTCCTATTTAAAAACAGGCTGGGCCCTGACAGCTCCACCAGGAGGCCACAAGAGAAGTACTGTTGTGCCAGGCCCAGGTCAAGGTTGAAAGGCAACCAGCAACTTCTACTGTGGTCTCTTGGAACCAAGCCTGTTTTCAAGTTATCAATCCCATTCTTTGGTTTGCTGTTAGTCACAAACAATGTATTCATGAAGCTTGGCTCTGGGGTTTCTATTATTTCTTACTGTTTCTGCATTTGTCTTGAAATTCCTTAGCCTATCCATTATAGTAACTTTTTCTTTTTTGTCAGGAGTCTCATTTTAAATCCAATACTGCCATAGCACACATCATTTTAAATATACAATAAATCTTAACTATGAGCTGAATCCTATAGATGTTTATCAACCAGAGTTTGATATTTTTCTCAAAAAGGTTGTTGTGTACACCAAGAAATAGGCTTCAAGTCACAGTGCTTCTCTGAATTCTCAGTGATAACCACCACCAGTGTTTATCAAATTCATATTATTATAGGAGGGCCTGAACTCAAGGCCAAGCTCTGTTCCAGTGTGATGGAGAGCCAAAGCCTACCAGAAACTGACAGAGTTTAAGAGTTTGTTGAAGCCAGAGTTGGCTTGCCCTCTTCTCACCAAGACTAACATGTCACAATCAACAGACAAGGGACTAGCAGTCTGGGAATCCCACTGGAATGACCAGGGAGAATAAGACTGGTGAACCTGTGGATGCTGCCCACAACTCCAGAGTCGACTGTTGCAACCTCAGCAACTGAAGATGGCCAGCACTGAACTGTAGGTGGAAGTAAAAAGCAGGCATATAATAGGAAGTCAGTGATGGTGCAAAACCCTGCTGGGTAATTAACACCACTGAGCTCTGCACTCTTCCCAGTGGTAGCATTGGAAAGTGATGTCTTTCAGCCTGCTGTGCTGTGTGTCACTTTTAAACTCTCCTAGCAATAGAGGTGTTTACAGAGCCTACAAAGATAGCGAAGGGTGGACTCAGCACTGTGAGGTAATGTATTACGTGGCATGTCATATAATTCCAGTCAGTTGGAATCCCTCTTGGAGATTCAATATGTCCCAATTTTTGCAGGCTTTTGGCCACAATTCATTATTTCTGTATAAGTTTGTCCATCTAACCTGCCACTGCCCATCACTACCTACAGGCACACTATCAGCTTTATACACCAGAGGGTTGGTTGTAACAGGCTAGTCTGTATATCAGGAACCAGATTCTAGTGATTTGATCCAATCCAAAGGACAAGGCTCATAGTTTTATATTTCATACTAATTATAGTAAGGCTTATAAAATACATAGCTATTTTGATATTCATGATGTACATTATTTCAATAACAAAATTTTGTTCAAATAACTCAAAATGGAAAAATTACTTATTTTACTATTCCTGAGAAAACTTTAAAATTGAGTTTGCTCAAAATTTGTGAAAATGAGTTAACTATCCAGATAATGACAAAACAGAACTAGCTCACAGGTGGAAATATCAATAGCTTTCTGAAAAACTAATGCCCCCAAAACAATGACATTGAATTTAAAATCATATATAAGAAAAATATGAAAATTGTACTAGTAGAAGTCTGTGATACTGGGGTTAAGGTCCTGGCGTAGTGACAGAACACTTGAATATCAGATGATAGGCCCTATGTTCAATCTCCAAAATTGTAAAAATAAAATATAAAATGAACAGAAATCAGGAACAAGTGATAAATATTAGTGTAGTTCAAGAGAACATAATTTTGCAGGGTATGGGCCCCACAAAACAGAGCTGGTTAATTTCTATAACATGGGTGAACTCATAAGCAGGCTAGCTTTAATATCCGCAGAGAAACTCATTATTAGAAATCACATAGACTTTTCAGTGTACTAGGAGGCATACCAATAAACCAGATTCTGCCAAAACCACTTAAAAGCAAAGTTTTTCCTTCTAGGTCTTTTGGCACTGGCTAGTCCTTTGTGATACACCAAAGAATCTGTTTATATTACAAACTCAAACAACACTGGCACCAAACATCTCAGAAAATGACTACCTTCTAGGAGCAATGGGTATCTTTTAAAGGTATATGCATATTTAAAACACGGCAAGGAAATAATTCAGCAATGGAAAAATAGGACAGTAAGAGTTGCTTATGCATAATCCAGTGGACTGGAGAGTAGTATGGCCTCCACGCTTGAACTGACTCACAAGAAATATGGGAAACAGATCTGACACATGTACTAGATCAGGAAGATTAAATCCTACAATGATGAGAAGGTGGGGAAGGAAAGGAACAGAAAGGTAGCTGGAAGTATTGGAGGAGGAATCCCTGAGTGCTGAGTCTGCCAGGCCATGCTGCCTAACCACTGAAGGAAGGCTAAGGGAATTCACAGAAAAGTCTGAAAAAAAATAGGCCTGGCATCTGCCCTCTACTTCTGTGGATCCCCAGCCCAATGGCTGCTACTACCCATCAACAGTGTATGCAGGTAGAAAACATGTCAAGTGATGAACCTCAATGGCACGAACATCCTGAAACTCCCAAGGACCTTTAAAGCCTGCTGTTCAGCCTACCTGACAGGAAAGAGGTCAGTGAGAGAGTGACGTCTGCAGTATGCCTGCCATCTTAGCCCTGCTCACTACTGATCAAGCCTATTGACCAACCAAAACCAAAAATAATCCCCAGTTTGATCAAACTGACACAGCAACATCTATCACAGAGGAACAGCATACAATTCAGAAATACACATAGAATTCATTTGTCAGCATAAAAATGGAGAGAAAGGTATTAAGATCATCATTATTTGATTTAAAAACCTTCATTCTTTTGATAAACTATACCATCAATCTCAACATTCTTGTTCTATCTATCAGGCTACAACTTTCTAAAACAAAAAAAAAGCCAAAAAAGCAAGGACTTGAAGTTCTAAGGCTTGCCTATCTAAGAAGAGTTTTATTCAAGCCATAGAATTCCCAATACAGTAATGTACATACTGTACAAGGGAGATGCAAATGGTCTGAGATCCATAAGAGCAAAGGAGATGCAAACCCAATCCATCTCATCATGTGTCCCACCAGCTTTCATTTGTATTAAAGCCAAGCACTATATTTTCCTTCTGAATGATGAACAGTGAATGCCCTTGTTCACAAGCACTTTGTGATGTACATATGGTGCTGCCATCGTGGTCTCCTTAGTCCCTGAGTCTGTCACCCTGACAGAAAAGTCAGAGGATGGTCTGGAAACTACTGTCAGTCATTTCTTGCCATATAAAAAAAAAAAAAAAAAAAAAACTTAAAGTATGAGTCTCGGTTACATTTACTTCTTCAGTGTCCACCTGTGTCAATTTCCCTTATCATTCCAGTCCCCTCCTGATTGTCCATCAGAAATAAACTCCTTATCTGAGGGCCAGAATCCCATAGCAAAATATTAGGAAGAGGCAAATTGAATGCTGTCTCTTTGGGCAGTTGACTCAGACAAGCATGCAAATCTTCTGCTCAGCCTATTTGGGAGGGGAGAAGACAAGTTCTGTGTGCTCCTGAGGCAGGCAGCAGATTAGCAATATATCTTCTTGTATCTGCATTTCGGTTTTTGCCTAAGGCTTACATTCCTGGGGAGCCTTTGCCAAGAAGGCATTCTTGAAAGTAATTAAGAAAATTAAAATGATGTGGCTTTACTGAAATCAACGAATAATGAGCCTCAAAGAACTCAACGTCTGAATATAACACAGATTGACCACACAGAGGGGGCACAAATTACTAAGAGTTGATGATTTATTGATGATGCCAGGAAAGGTTAACAGAGGAGGAGAGAGTAAGAGCTCTAAGTTGCAGAATATTTTAAATGATCCCCCAGTGCACTGAAGACTTAACTGTGAAATGAGAGTGTAATACCAGGAGAATAAATTTGCCACCATACATAGGAAATTTATAAAGACCTAAGACTGACAGGGCTTGAAGCATCATAATGATGCAACATAAAGACAGTGCTGACAGGTTAAGAGGTGATATACATGGCCAGTAAAACCAAAAGAGAAATAATATCTGGGCTATAAAAGAAACTACACTAAATCAGTAAGAAAGATGCAGAGAATAAAAATGAACAAGAAATATTAATTAGCAGTATTAATGAGATTTCAGTAAGTCTAAGTGTATTCAGACTGCAGTAATAACTCAAACTGGATAATTTATGAACAAGAAAAATGATTACAATTCTGGAGGCTAGGAAATCCAAAATCAAGTCACCAGCAGATTCTGTGTGTAGGGACAGCACTTTCTATAGAGAGAATAAAGCTGCATAGATGGGCTTCCTGCTGTGTCCTTAGAACAGAAGCTGGCTTCCTGTGGCCGCTTCAATAACAGTACCAATTCTATTTTGCAGAGTGTAGTCTGGCAACCAAGCCACCTCGAGAAAGCATCACTTTTGATATCACCGTTGCAGAGTTTAGATTTTAGTGTATGAACTTCAGCAGAACACGAGCATTCAATAAGAAAACCTGACATCGTATATAGAAAGCTTTACCTTCACTAAATGAGTCAACTAGAATACAGAATTACAGAGACACCCACTGTACTAACATAGACTAGAAAGTTAAATGTACAAAGCATACTAAATACTGTAAGCCTAGAACAACTGACAAACTCATGTGAGAAGCTTAAATTGATCATCATAAGTATATCATGATACACTAGAACTGAAACAGAGAAAAAAACAATTTATGGTTTTATACCAATGATCAAGAATTTCTCTAGATAAGGACTACTGTGCTTAAAGTACTCAGAAGGGGCCACAGAATCTTGATCTACACTCTAGAATTTCCTCAAAAGAGGGCCAGAAAAATAGCATCACTAAATTAGCGTACCTCATGCAATAGCTGTTAAAAGAAAAATTAAAGTAGAACAAGAAAACTGTGTGACGTGTGACGAGTAGAGAACCATGACTTGAATAGTGTTCAGTTCCCAACACATCGCAGAGATTGAGTCTGGTCTACACCAGGAAGCGTCACAGGTGAGAGTCCTGTTTGCATTCCCAGCTGAGATGCACCAACTGTCACTCTGCATAGTTGGCAACTGATGTTTATGCAGAATAAAATAATGGTTTGTATATATATCAACATTTTTAAAACAGCACTTTGATTCAGAATGCTTCATCTTTTAATCCCTATCCACTTCATTTTCATTTTTCCACTTATTTCCTGACATTCACTTGCACATCATGTGTGCGCGCATGCACACGCACACACACACGCACGCACACACACACACACACACACACACTTTTCATTCCCTTATCAATGCTGAAAAATAACTTATGCCTCCTCCTCTTTCTCTTTCATTCCTCTGTAGGTCCCCAAGTAATATCATTAGGTTCATTCTTAAACTCCTTTTTCCAAGACTGAAAATACCAAAAACTTCAAACTTTAGTCCAAGCCCCACTACATACTCAGCACTGTCCTATTTCATGTTTGTTGAATGATTCAAGGATAGATGAAATAAGACTATAAAAAAGAAATAAATTACTAATAATCACAGTGCTCAGAGGACAAAAGCAAGACATTTTTCATAAAATTCCATCTTTTTAAGTGGTTTCCTATCACCCCAGCAGCTGCATGCCAGATATACTGATGATATAAAACCCAGACTTAATACATTTCAACCCACGTGAGGCATGGGTAGGATATGTGTTATAAATAAAATAGCTGTTTCATTCTCTTATTCTTTCCTATTTTAGTACACAGGGATATAGCAAGAGTCAGTGCAAATTGAAAAGGACTTTACATTCAAAGTTAAGTAGGCTATGTACTGTAAAAAGAAGATTTTCTTCTCAGACTCTACTGTAGAATAATAT
This sequence comes from Acomys russatus, assembly GCF_903995435.1. Classification (NCBI taxonomy): domain Eukaryota; kingdom Metazoa; phylum Chordata; class Mammalia; order Rodentia; family Muridae; genus Acomys; species Acomys russatus. Next base: position 49,605,904 of record NC_067137.1, on the reverse strand, counting down.
GCAAATAGGACATAGAGCCACATGAAAGCCTAGGATAACAAGTCAAAATTTTAATCAAATTAACATCCCAAAGAACACTGTCACTAATAAATTTTGATATATCTTTTATGTGTGTATATTCTCAAAACCTTAGTTAACAAATCAGCCATTCTAAACATTGCACCCTTGGAAATGTGTGTGCAAGCCATGAGGTGGGCTTTCCCAACAATGAAGCCGGGGATATGCTCTGTGACCACCACACTAACTTTCTCAAGAAACAGACTCATGCAACTGGAAAATGTTTCTGGGTAAGAGCCTATTGTTTGTCTTAAAACTGCAAGGATACAGCGACATATTTCAACAATTAGTAGAAATCTCAGAAGTCAATCTCTGGATTTTAGTTCATGCTACTAACTATGAGATTTGTTTGCTGTTCTTTAATTCTCACTATTTTCCTTAGGAATCTTTTCCTTTAGTAGCTTCTTACTATACCATTAAAAGTTCCCAAATGGTAGTCTTGTTTTCCAGGTGATCTTAAAACAAAAACAAACAAACAAAAACCAGTGAAAATCTAATCACACAGAAGAGCCCAGGACCAAAGGGAAACTATTAAATATTTATATTATAATCTTAATTATCTGCTTGGTATCTGAAGAGCAACATAGAATCGGAATGCAAGTTGCAGACAGAAGCAGGAAGGGTATGTGAAGGGACTAAAAGGATTATGGTCAGAGCACAGATGATGTAAGCAGGAAGCAGCAAGGGAACTAAGCAGCAGGCTGCACAGAGCAGACATGTGGCCTCTGTACCATCCAGAGTCACCTGCAATCTCCAACAACGTCACCTACAACAACCAAGTGCATGCCTCATTACTCAACTTCAAACCACCTTGGCTACAATGAGCATATTTCCACTCAACTATAGGAAAATGGCGAATTCCAGTATGCATTTCTCACATGAGTTGCACAAAGAGAAGTTCTATACTGGAAGAAAGTCAACATAAGGCCATCTCTCAAGGCCACATAAAAGACTGAATCATTCAATGGCTCTGCAGATTTTTCAATCAAAAGTTTTTCTTTTTTGCTATAAATACCCCCAAAACAGATCTGTTATTTTTGTCATCTGAAAAGATTTATATAGGTTTTAGGCTGAATATGAGAGTGAAAGTTGACAGAGTGCTTGCCTGATATGTGCAAGTTCCTGGCTCAACCTCTGGTACTAAAAGAATATGGAGAGAGAAGTAAAGAATGAAACAGCAGTATATGTTATTCAAAAAGCCATATTATGGTGCTCACCACCCCTGCCTGTATAGAAGACCTGCTCCCTAGAGCAGAAACAGAAAACAGAAATAAGAGAACACATTTCCATCTGTATTCACCTACTCTGCATGTCTCCGGCCCTGGACTATCTACATCCCCAGCCAAGGTCAGCTGTATTTGACACCCCTACTACATGTCCCATCTCTCACTCCAACACTGTCTTCTAGTGAATCATTTCCATGGATGAGCTATTCCTTCATCTATCCTGATCTGAAACTGCTTGTGTCTATGACTTCATCTCCTGCATAAATGTGCCAAAGGTCCTTCCCAAACTGGTCCTCTATTCGCTCTAAAATCAGACCAGAATTTCATGTACACCACTACCTTCAACCACCAGTGGTCCCCACAATATGCTAATATATGTGACCACTGTTTTCCATAAATCCCTGTCTCTCCATCAGCACCATGGCTCCACCATTAGGAGTTTTCCTTTACTGGGCTTCTGGGATATGACCTGCTTGACTATATGACTGATCACCTTTCCCTTTATCCCCTGTGGTATGTTGTACAACATTTCCCTACACAACGATGCCCATGACTAATTCCTACAGTCTATCGGCAGATGCCAAGGCCTTTGGCAGTGTGATTAAATTAACAATCATGAGACAAGGAAATTATCTTGAATTACCCAAGTGAGTCCTAGCAATCACAGGATCCTCTAAGAGGCAGAAGACTAGAGTGAGCCCCAGGGCATGTGACAATAAAGGTGCAAGGAAAAGGCCAAGAAGCAAGTAATTCAGGCAGCAGCATGAAGTAGCATGGAAGGACAGGAAGCAAACCCTCTGAGCTCCTTCAGAAGTGGCACTACTCTGCCAACATCCCTTAGATTTCCCACTTCCAGAATTGTTAGGACATAATACTGCTGTTCTAATTCATAGAGTTTCTGGTAGTTTTTTAGAAACAGCTATATGAAATAATAATTTCTTCACAACTTCAAAATGTTGGTTCAGTTTTTTGTTCTCTTCCACTCTTTCACGTTCATTTACTTGATGATATCGGTCAAATCCAAACCATTAAATGCCTACATGAAGACAACTCTATGCTTATCTTTCTAGCTAAATATTCACACTAAAATCTTTCTCAGTTTCTAAAATCCTAGGCCATAGTGCTCAAGTTTTGGGATTCCCAATAAATTATATGTAGAAGCAAAGAAAAAAGTAATGGTGAAAAAAATTTGTGTGTGTGTGTGTGTGCGCGCGCGCGCATGCGCGTGTGTGCACATTTGTGTGTTATGTATAGATAAATAGGTGATGATAGATGATGATAGATAGATGGATAGATAAATGATAGATAGATAGATGGATGGATAGATAGATAATAGATAGCTCGCTAGATAGCTAGATCGCTAGATAGATAGATAGCTGAGCTAGCTAGTCGCCACCTATACTGTGGTCTGCCTCCGGATACGCCAGGGGTGGGGTGCTGAGGCAGGACCTTGGACTGCACAGTGAGTGTACAAGCAAAGAACACATGCCCAGGAATCGCTTTGGAGAACTGGTTTGGTGGGGTAGGGATTATCTATGCCCCTGGGGAGGTGGAGGTGGTCAGGGTCTCTGAGGCAAGGTTTATGTTGCCATGTATAACTGGCCAGGACAAGGGTGTTGAACGATGCTTTGTCTGCATACTCAGGGGCTGGAGGTTCGGGTTGGGGGGGGAGCCTTATAAAGTAAAGAAAGGAGTGAAGTCTGACAACTGTCAGGATAACAAGTTCTTACTAAGGTTAATAGTCGGGGAGCCAACTTTATGGCACCAGGTTTGGAGAGGTGGGAGAGCCAAGCCCTGCCATCCTCACCTAAGGTATCCAGGGGTTAAAGCTCTCCTTGACCCTTTCTCCACAATCCTGGGCCATTATGGTCAGATAGATAGATAGATAGATAGATAGATAGATAGATAGATAGATAAGCATAAGTAAAACCAGGTGATTCATGTTGTAAGTGATGTTTGCAGGGAAGATCGAGCTGTCTTGAGAGGCATGTGTCAAAGGGTTTTTGGGTTAGAGTCTGTGGCTCCTAGGACACTGTGTGTTTTTCAGTTCCTGAGAAACCAAGGCACTGTCTCAGGCAGTGGAGAATTCAAGCCACTTGTGTTTCTCTGAATTCGCTAGAAGTCAAAGAAGCAAATAGAAGTTTGACAAGACCATTAGTCTTATACATATTCTTGTGTACCCTGTATAGCTTCCAAATATCATAGTGTCCAGGCAATTACCATTGTATTGATCCTGGCAACCACCATTATATACTGTTTCTGATGAGGTTATAAAAAATTCTGATTGTTTGCAATAAATTTGTCTCAGGCCCAGTCTTTCTGAGACCTCCTCCAACCCATGCCTGATAAATGACATTCCCACTGACCATAATCAGGTAACCCTGGCTTGCTAAGTAAGTGCTGACAGACAATAATACAAGTTCTATTATTGCACAGAAGTCAAGCAGTCTCTGTCAAACTGTGGTCTCATTGGTCATTATCCTAGTTCTAGTCAATACCATCTTTCTACCTAGTGCTTGAAGAATTGTTGATGTTTAGGAATCCAATCTGCTTCTGTTTACAGGATGCTTGTCTACCAAAACTGTGGTCCTGAAACAAGTGGCAATTTGGTTTCCATACTGCTTCTGCTTAAGGGAGATAACCTGATTCTGTGATTGCTCCTCAACATGGGACAGCCTGCCTAAAAGGCTCTCCTGTCCCAGAAAAGCTTAGGGAAATGCTGTGAAGACTTCTAGACTTCACTCCAGGGTTCTGGAAGAGAAGATTGTAAAAGTAGAGGTTGAGAATCCACTGAAAATATCTCAGCTCTTCAGCCCTGAAAGGGAAGATTTCTATGCAGTCTTAAATGACTAACATTTAGATGCACAGTTGAGTTAGGATCTTATCCCAAGTTTTGAATCAATAAAAGATGGAGATATTAATTAATCCATCAGGCATCCCATAGAGGAAGTAAAGATTCAGCGGTTTTAGCAAAAGCAGTCTTTACTCTTTAGTATACTTTCTTAGCACTCCTAATCATATGTCTGGAAGGAATCTCATAGCTGTAAGTATCAAAGCAAATTTCTACTTCCTCAAAACTTCCACTTCCATCTCAAAAAAAAAAAAAAAAAAAAAAAAAAAAAAAAAAAAGATAATTATATCCTAGTTTCTCAGAACAAACCTTTGTACTAATGACTCTTCCTTATCTTTGATATGTGATATACAATCTACTCTGAGTATTTTCCCATTTCTACCTTCAAATCCATTTGAAATATTAGAGTTTCATGCTACTCTATCTAAATTATCCCAGTTATCACAATTCTGTTATATGCCTTGGGCTTTTCATTGCTATGTCAAAATACCTGACAGAAGCAACTTAAGGGAAGAAGGGCTTATTTCTTGATTTCAAAGGTTACAGTCCAACATCAAACACAAGAGCATTCATACTATAACAGATGCAGAGAGAAGAATACAGAATGAGACATGAGCAGGCATGATGGTTTATGCTTACAACCCGAGCTCAGGAGTCCAAGGCCAGCCTTAGCTACACATATAATTTGAGGTCAGACTGAGCTATGAGATCCTGTCTCAAGAAACCAAAAAAAAAAAATAAAAGAGAACAGGACAAGACTTATCTGTCAAAGTCATGCCATCAGCGGCCTATTTCTTCCAGCTTCCATTATAAAATGTCTACGGCCTCCTTAAATAGCACCAACAGATTGGGGCCTAGCAGTGAACAAATGAGCCTGTGGTAGACACTCCATATTCAGACTACAACAGCACAGAAGAGTATATATTAAAGTTGATAAACACATTCACAAATCTCAGAACTATGCCGATGGCAGAATGTAGCTCAGCAACACCCTGTCTATAAAATGGGATATGTGAACTCCACTTGGAGAAATTCATAACAGCATAATAAGTATAACCATAATAAAATTCTCAAAATAATGCCCTATAATCCAAATTATTTTAAGGAAAGCTGGCTGAATTTTTTTTCATTAAAAGAACATTCTACATAGTCAATTGTTCTAAAGGTACCTAGAGCCAAGTATTAAAAATTGAATATGTGTATGCAAGTAACTAGTATCATTCTCTACCCTAACTGTATACACCATATCTAGCATAAATGTATTTGTTACCACTACCTATAACCCCAACTCTACATCTCTTTCACCACATTTACTGATGACCCAATCAAATATATGATACTTAATAATGACTTATCCAAATAGGTAAACAAATGGCAATAAAAGTATCTAAGAACATAAAGTTTCCAAACGAAAGAAAAAATACACACACTCTAGTATCAGTTTATGGAGTAATACAGTTATTTAAGTTAAATACTTAATTAACATTCTAGATATCTGTACTGAAATTTTATCCTATTGGGCCTCAAGAAGAGCTGTTTGTAAGGCATGTGTGGGCCAGTGTTTGGGAAGGCACCAGTATGGTAGATTGACTGTGCCTGGACTGTCTGAATGCATAGCAGTGTTGACACAGAACATCTGCATTCCTCCTGAGAATGTGGAATTTCTGTAAGTGCTAGCCAGGGGACATCTATGTGACAAATGCCAACAAAGCCCCTGGGCTCTGAGCCTCTAATGGACTTCTAAGCATAGCACGCACATTCCTGCATTTTCATAGCTCCAAGAACAGCTTCCTGTGATCATCAAAAGAAGGAGTTTAAGCAGCTTCCAAATGGGTTCTCCCAGATGCACTGCCTAGGTGTCCATTCTAAGGCAGTACCCCTATTACCCCATTGTAATACAAACTGGCCTAAAGTACACTGACATGCTGAGAGTCACGAGTTTTTCTAGAAATTCTAATGTGGATACAGTTTTAAAAACCACAACGTAACAGCAGCTCTTTGCAAGTCCAGATTCTTACCTGCTGATATGCTTCATAGATCACATCAAAGAGAAACGCTTGGGGCATTTCGCTCGCCCTGTGTTTGGCACGGTCCAGTGAGTGGTCTAAGCAGCCATCAGCAGAGGGACTGATGACAGTGGACACCAGAGGTCGAATTGCTCCTGCTGCCTACAAAGCAAACAAAAAGGGAAGCTCATGTTTACTTTACCTACAGAGCATTTGAAGGAAAACTCTAAATTCTACATCTCACTTCACAAAACAGAGCTTCATTATTTTCAAGAGTCTCAAGAAGGCATGTAAATAAATGTTTGCTCAATCTACAATTTACATCTAAATTTAAAAAATCAATTTCATAGGCTGGCACTTCCACGCACCTCAAGATGGGAATACGGTTTTCATTGTACATTCAATTTTATTTCCCTCAGGCAGGCTGGATGGCTCAGTGAGTAACTAACTATGCTTGCTATCTTGCCAGAAGACCTGAGTTTGTTCCTTGGGACCCACGTGGTGGAGGAAAGAAACGGAGTCCCACAGGTGGTCCTCTGACCTTCATGTGCATACTGTGACACACGCACCCTCACACATCACACACACATTAAATAAATGAAATTTAAAAATGCTTTCCATCATTAAGTCACTGAGGTCAGACTCTATAAAGGAATGTTACAAGACAATTGGGTTTTCCCTGAAGATGGGAGGGAGACAGAAAGAGTCTATTGTGAAACAACTGAAATGAGCTTCAAATTAATGCTTAGAAATGATTATACTTTCAGAAAAATTTAATTCACACATTGGATCATTAGAGAAACCAACTTCCCAGGATCCCCACTTTGAAACTAAACAACCTAAGTAACAATGAATTTATGTCTTGCTCTAATTCATTTTACAAACAGTTCCTTTCAAACATAACATCCGTGCGGTACTTCCTCGGGCAAGGCATCCACTCACTTCCATTTCTACAATGAAAGCTCTGTCTTATTAACAGCCGCAACTGAACTGCATGTTAAGGATGACTCCTTCATGACTGACCATCTGCCCTGTACTTTTATTAGGGTGTCACTGGTAATGTGGTCTTGACTGTCCTTACCAGAAGGCTACCACGATGTAGTAGCCTCAAAGTAAGCATCTGTGCTAGGCAGTCAACGAAACCTTCCTATCTTTAACCTCCAACATGCGGTTTCTTCTCTACAGAATTGTTACATGAGCATCTTGGCTCACAAAAGATAAACAAACAAGTGAGCTCTAAAGAGACCATCATCCGATCAGGATGGTCAATGTACTAGTTTACAGATGTCAGGGAGCTGACTGAAAAGCAGAGCTAATATATACACATCATTGTTTCCTGTTTCTGGCACATCAAGTCAAAGTGTGGAGCCTAGACACAAACGCAAAAGTGACGCAGCCAAAGGTGAAGGGACATAGTGTCCAGCACCTACAATGAGGAGTTGAGGGTAAAATAGGAAAGAACACCCTGACTTTTAAGGAAAAATATTACATTTCCATTACAGTTGTCTATACGCACTACTAGAATTCCATGCCAGGCCATAAAGAAAAAAAAAAAAAAAAAGAAAAGAAAAAAACTGAGAGATAATATGGTATCCAAATTGGGAGGGCAAGGAATGTTACCGACTTTCCCTAGTGAAACAGGCAGTGAAAGATATAAGAGGTATTTTTATAATATATTTTATTAATTTATATCTAAATTGTTATTCCATCCCTTGTATCCTCCCATTCCTCCCTCCCTCCAATTTTCCCCTTACTCCCCTCCCCTATAACTGACTGTGACTGAGGGGGACCTCTTCCCCCCATATATGTTCATAGGGTATCAAGTCTCTTCTTGGTAGATAAGAGGCATTTTTAAAGCAACCACTGAAAGTCTCTGAGAATTGTTCAAGGACTTATAGCAGAGAAAAATTTATAGCAGATAAAAATCTGAATCTTTGTTGTAAAAAAAAAAAAAAATGTGTGTGGTCCTTCAGTAATGACCATCCTGACTCAACTGAGATTAATGAGATTAACAGCAGCTCTAGAAGAAGTACACAGAGCTTAAAGCAGGGAGGAACCAGAAGAGGTACACAGAGTTTAAAGGAAGGAGGAACCAGGAGAGGTACACCGAGCTTAAAGGAGGAAGGAACCAGGAGAGGTACACAGAACTTAGAAGGGGAAATGAGTGAGGGACCAAAAATAATACAAACAAAAGCACAGCCCTTAGTTCTGGCTTACACTGGAAAAAGTAGGGAGGCCTCAGCACCTTGCATAGACTGTGAATCCATGCAAATGTGGCCCAAATGTTCTCCTGCTCATCGGCAGAGCCAAGTTTCTATGCCAGGAAGAGAGAGACAGGAAGATAGCCCAAGTGTTCGGGGCTCTCTTTAAGTACCTGGGCAATGAAGGGGGGGGGGTCACACCAAAAGAAACAGGACACTATGCTCACCCGTAGCTCCAGAACAGCAGAAAATTGTCATGGTGGGAGAGAATGGGGTCTATGATTAAATAAGTCCTCCTCAAAAAAAAAAAAAAAAAAAAAAAAGAGAAATTCAAACTAAGTACATTCCTAGAAAAAGGAGATTATAATGATGAGCAATTAGGATTTGCAATCTACGTGAGACCAAAAAATGTTGAGTTTAAGGCTGGCTATTTACCAGAAGACACAGGAAGCATAGCTAGCAAAATTCCCACCCACTAGGGCCAAAACAAACTTCAAACATTGGTCTTAAACTTACCCCTGCAGAAAGGCCAGTGTTTAATTGGGTCAAATTGCAGAATAAATATGCCACCAGCATTATTAAAAATAGAGCTAACAAAAATAAGTTGTTGTAACATGAATGTTTTGTTCCCAGATCCTCCTGTACAGTCACCATGAAATCAATTTGCGTATGTGACTCAAAAGCACTCAGTTCAGAGGTTATAAAAACCTGAGCTTAGGTGGGAAACAAGATTCCCAACTAAAATGTGAACATAAATTCCAATGATCAGAGAACATGAAAATGTTGGAAAATGTATCTGGACATAAATAGTTCATAAGATATACACTTGTCAAGATTTGTATATGCTGGTTCCTTGTGTTTATTGCTACTTTGAAAATAGCTTCTCATTTTCCTCTGGCCAGAGTAAGAGCTTATGTGGTTGATGTATGTTCTTAGTATTTTTTTAAAATTGGAATCATTTTCATCCATCTATTTAAATAACAACTGCTCATTTGGAAAAACGGAAAGAAACAGCTGAACAGCTAGAAAGAGGATGAAGTTGAACATGTAGGAGTGATCCCAAGAGACAGCGTGGGGAGAAACCAAAGCAGTCAGCTAACCACGCCAAATGCCTGTCGTCTCAACGTGAGTACACATGCCCAACTTCTTTACCTCCGACAAAGTGACATCAGAAGAGCTCTGTGCAAAAGACTCAAGTAGAGTGCATTAGCCAAGTCATAAATAAACAAATGAGCAAACACTATTTCATGGAAAGGTGGATGGTAGGAACCAGTCAGTATCTAGAAGTGGAAAGAGATATTTTTTTAAATATTCCATTTTTAATAAAGCATTGTAGCCAAAGATAACAATATGATTGGGCCATGAGGGGACCAGGGAAGCTACAGAAACTGCCCCAGGTAAACTAGCACATATAGGTTTCAAAGGCCTCTTAGAACTGTGTTCAGAGACCTGAGGCAAGCATGTCTATAGGGAAGCAAGGCATTCAGACACTGTCTTTGTCCAGTACAAATTCTAGGATTGAAAGCTACAAGAACTGACATGACTCTATAGGAGCCCAACAGTTATTCCCCAGCAGAAATGGTGAGCGCCAGAGGCAGCAGGACAGCAGTCACACCAAGAGAAAAAACTCATCTAGTCATAATAGAGTCAACATCTCAAAAGAGAAAATAAAAACACAAAAAAAGAAAGATGCTTTGCTAGTCAGTTCACTGTACAGACTATATAAGATGTTTTCAATCTAAACAAGATGAACTCCAGCAGCAATTCTGATGCAAGAGAAAAGGTACCAGCAAACTTAAAACACCAGGAAAAATGGTGATTTCCTTCCCTTTTTAATTAACTGGTTGAGAAACCAACTGAATTAAGTAATACATACATAATCCAACCACTGAGGTACAATTAAAATAAAAAAAAAAAACAGAGATAAAAGTGTACAGAGATAAGGAAATGAGTATGGATGGGAACATGAGTGTGGTGGCCCATAAAGCAAAAATGCCTAATGAGAAATATAAACCATACATGCTTGTTTGCTACTCTCCTTCCAGGTTCTAGAAGGAAATGTGCAGTTAATAATTTGAACAATGGATTTAGTTTGTAACACATAGAGGATATATGCATAGCAATAATAATAATACATAGAAGGAAAGGATAGAGTCATGTAAAAACATTTCTGTTATAAGAAAACTAGGTTAGAAACCTATATGGACATCTCTATGCCTTCCCACAATGTCTAATTTGCAAGAGACTCCTACTTTACATGATAAGCAAACATAATTTCTTTTTTTTTTTCTATTCAACAAGTATGCATTAATAAAGTACCTAAAAGAACTCTGTTCAGTGATACAATAATGACAAAAACCATAGTCTACGGTCCCAAGAATGAGTTTAATACACTGTCCTTTTTGGTCCTATTTTAATGAACACCATCAGTAAGAAACTTCACTATATCTTAGATTTGACAAAGAACAAAAACAATTTCAAGACGACTTATTTGTTCAATAATCTAAAGCTGCTTTGTCTGAAATAATGCACTTGGCCTAGGGAGAGAACTCAGTCTGTAAAATATATGCCTAAGACCTCAGCAATCAGATAAAGCCCTGGCATGGTGGCACACATTTGTAATCCCAATGCCAGGGAGACAGAAGCAAGAAGATCACTTTGAATCAAGGGCCAGCTTATATGTCTTATGGGAATCCTGAGCTAGTAAAATATCCTGTCATTTTTCTTCTGGTTGATATAAACTATACACTTGCACATATTTAGGTAAGCTTATTTTCCCTAATGTTCATAATTTTTTATCATTAAAAAATAATTTGTAATATACTTTTAACCAAAATTAATCAAAAGGGATGAGGAAGGACACTTCATACTCAAAGGTAAAGTCAATCAAGATGACATCACAATTCTGAACATCTATGCTCCCAATACAAGGGCACCCACATTTGTAAAAAATCTATTAATGAAGCTTAAACTACATATCGATCCCCACACAATAATAGTGGGAGACTTCAACACCCCACTCTCACTGAAGGATAGGTCATTGAAACAGAAACTAAGCCAAGAAATAACATCATTAACCAATGCTATGAATCAAATGGATCTAACAGATATCTACAGAACCTGTCACCCAAACAAAAAGGAATATAGCTTCTTCTCTGCACCCCATGGAACCTTCTCCAAAATTGATCACATAGTAGATCACAAAGCAAGCCTCAACCGATACAAGAGGATTGACATAATACCTTGTATCATATCAGATTACCATGGTCTTAGGCTGCACTTCAACAAATAGCAAAAAGCCTACACACACATGGAAATTAAACTACTCTCTACTTAATGACACCTAGGTCAGGGAAGAAATAAAGAAATTAAGGACTTCCTAAAACTCAATGAAAATGAAGGAACAACATACTCAAATTTGTGGGATACATTGAAAGCAGTGCTAAGAGGAAAATTCACAGCACTAAGTGCCTTTAAAAAGAAATTGGAAACATCCCACATAAGCAACTTAACAACACAACTGGAAGCCCTAGGAAAAAAAGAAGCAGAAACACCCAAGAGGAGTAGATGTCTGGAAATAATCAAACTCAGGGCTGAAATTAATAAATTAGAAACAAAGAAAACAGTCCAAAGAATCAACAAAACCAAGAGCTGGTTCTTTGAGAAAATCAACAAGATAGACAAACCGTTAGACAAACTAACTAAAAGGCAGAGAGACAGTATCCAAATCAGCAAAATCAGAAATGAAAAGGGAGACATAACTATGGACACTGAAGAAATAAAAAGAATCATAAGATCCTACTTCAAAGGCATATATGCCACAAAATTTGAAAATCTAAGGGAAACATAATTTCTTTTAATCCAATATTAATATTAGTTAGTAACTAACATTAACTGTCATAACACATTATACATCGCATGGCAAATACACATATGTTTACGTATGTATTGATGTGGATCACAAAATGACAAGAAGGAGTTGAAAAGGCAAGCAGTTTCAAAGAAGCTGGGAAATTAATACACATATAGAGGAGTCTGTGGGGCCAAGATGACCTGGAAAGTCACTGGGGCTGCTGAAGTAGAGCCAGACAGGAGCATGAGAGTTGAGCTACAGAGTCTAGCAGCAGAGGTGAAAGGGAAGAATTAGGTAGAGACAAGCTGAGTAGATGGACAGACAGCACATGCAGATAGCTGGACAGAAGAGAGGCAGATAGCAATTTGAGTGGAGCCACATCAAAACCAGGAACCAGGCCAAATCAAAGCACCCAAGACAGTCAGCTTCTCTGCCTGTTGGTCCCTTCATGTATACACGTAGTGGTCGAATAACAGGTCAGCTTTTACCACTTCAGGGCTGTGTTTGCATCTCTTTATGGAGGTCAGATGAGGGAGCTGTAACCTCTCCTCTGTCTGGGCCATCTATTAAATTCTCAGGAATATTTTTCCGAATATATCAATATGTTCATGTGTCCCAAGTTACCCAAAACATTTGTCAATAGGATCTTTTCTACTCCCAGTAACAAGTTAATGATCAGTTTGTGCTGCTCGAATGGTGTTGGCCATTCACGTGTCAACCCAGATACAGAGTCAAAAGCTGCTTGCAAAATGGTAGCACTCACAAGAAGGCACAGTCTAAAACATCAACATTTTACATAATAATGCAACAATTTAGAGTAGAGCACAGCATGATCTCAACAATGCCTCTTCAGCTCAATAGCATGAAGTAGTAAATATTTAACTTTTGCTAACACGTACATTGTAGGCCATCTAGACCACGCTAAGAAAATAACACAGTCCTGGTTAGGCTTACTATTGTAATCATGAAACACCATGACCAAAGCAACTTGGAGAGGAAAGGGTTTATTTGGCTTATATTTCCATATCCCACTTCATCATTGAAGGAATTCAGGAAAAGAACTCAAACAAGGCAGGAATCTGGAGGCAGGATCTGATGCAGAGGCAATGCAGGGGTACTGCTTACTGGCTTCCTCTCCATGGCTTGTTCTGCCTGCTTTCCTTTAGAATCCAGGACCACCAGCCCACGGATGACACCACTCACAATGGGCTGGGCCCTTCAACATCAATCACAAATTAAGAAAATGCTCTACAGACTGGCCTACAGCCCAATCTTATAGAGACATTTTCTCAATTGAGGATCCCCCTTCTCCAATAACTCTAGCTCATATCAAGTTGATACAAAACTAAGCAACACACGCATACACATACATACACACACACACACACACACACACACACACACACACACCAATAAAGATATTCCAAAGAAAAATGTTCATTGAATGCAAAAGAGAAAGTATAATTTTTTTTTTAAATCAGTCATATGCACACACAAATGGGAGATTGAGGAGAATTGTGAATTTAGGCCAGGATGGGCTACAAAGATAAACTCTGACAAAAAGGGGGAGGGGAGAAAAGAAAGAAAAATTCTGTTATTATGGTCAGAGCCTGTGGTCTGGCATCCTTACCAAGGCAGGTTTTCACTCTAGTCCTCAGTATGTCAAAGAGAAAATTTAATAGAGAAAATCAAAAGAAAACAAAAATATACTTACGGAGAAGGGGTACAAACAGACCCAGCCAAGTCTGTCTCCCATTACTAACATGTGAATAAGGTTTAAACAGCAAAACCAAGCAGTCTCTATGGATCTATCCACCACCAACGCCTCAGAGCCTGTCTCTGGTAAGGCCATTCAACAAGTTGTAAATCTTTTTCTAAGAAGCAAGTTCTTCTTTTGGCTCTCTCCAGGGCCTCAAGAATTTCCTTCACCCATCATGAAATTCATAAAGAAATTCCAATTTCTTAGGATCCATTTTTTTCCATAGTCTCATAATGAAATGAAAGGGCACAAGTGTCTCTTTAGAATATCTTCATTCCTGCCATGTGGGTTACAAAAATTAGTCCATGTAAATCCAACTATCTGATACACTAAATATGAATGGATTAATAAACTAATCAAAAGGAAAAAACTGTCAAATCAGATTTTAAAATTCAAACTACATTCTGTCTATAAGAATACATTAACATACATAGACACAAATAGATATTTGATTTTGTGTAAGCCCATCAGGAAAGTATAAGAATTAAACATATTCAGCTACCAAAGCCACAAAACCCCATAAAAAAAAAAACCTTCCAAAATGGAAACATTAACACTGAGAATTAGTTGCCAACAGTAACACTGTGCTGACTAGTATACGGTCAATTTGACACAAGCTAGAGTTATCTGAAAGGAAGGAACCTCAATTGAGAAAATGTCTCCATAAGACATGTAAGACATTTTCTTAATTATTGATTGATGGGAGAGGGCCCAGCCCTTTGTGTGTAGTGCTATCCCTGCGATGGTGTTCCTGGGTGGTCCTGAGTTTTATAACAAAACAGGCTGATCAAGCCAGTAAACAGGACCCCTCAATGGCCTCTGCGTGAGCTCCTGCCTCCAGGTTTATGCCCTGTTTGAGGTCCTATCCTAACATCCTTTGATGATTAACAGCAGTATGGAAATGTAAGCCAAATAACCCTTTCCTCCCTAATTTGCTTTTTGGTCATGGGGGTCCCATTAACTGTAACTAAGATAGGCATATTCAATAAAGTCACAAAAATTAGGCATATCAACATGGAAATAAAAGACTTGAAAATGTTCTAAGCCACATATGCCTTATTGAATGTGCCAATAAATAATAGCAAAATATAAATTACTAGGTGGCATGGAAAATTCTCCAACAGACCATAGTTGGCCTATGACCTTTAGCAACCTGCTAAGCAAGTGCTGACACCCTCAGTGGACCCACCACTATTGCTCAAGCTCACACTGCTCACCCTGCTTGGGGGAGGAGAGCTCACAGCCTCAGTACTGACCTCAGGCAGAACTCTCAATGGTCATGCCTGGGTTGGATGCAGGACTGCTGTCACACACAGGGACATGATGCCCAATAACCTTGACTCTGAACAACTACAGATATCTGAGATTAAGAATTGTTCGGTCTGGATTAGGTCTCCTCCCAAAAGAACTTCTGTGGTCCATGATGCTACTAGAGGCCAAGTTGATGTTCATGGTCTGCGCTGCTGCCAGAGACCATGGTGGTGTGCGTGTTCTGTGTGTTGCCATGACAGGTTAGGTTGATGATGTTCATGATCCATTGTCATTGCTGGAGGCTGTGTTGATGTCTGTGGTCTGTGCTACCACTGGAATCCATGTTGATGTCCGCGATCCGACCAGCCACCAGAAACCATGTTGAAGTTCATGATTTTGTTGCTGCTGCCTGCTATGGGCAAAGAGGCTTCTTTTGCAGTGAAACCAATGACTGCAGACTCATAACTGAGGATGAGAGACACTGAAGACTTCTGTGACAACCTCCCCCCCCACTAAAAAAAAATTAAACAGTCTAAGCAGAAGTGATTAAGGAGACTCTTAAAAACTATGATAAAAATGAGAGTCTTACTGTGACTTGAGGTGCTAGGATGGGTTGATAGTACTTGGAGGGCCTTCCCTTCTCTAAGAAGAAGGAGAAGGGGCAATGGGAGGAGGGAGCATGAGGGTGGGATTAGGAGGAGAGGAGAGAGGGGGGTTGAGATCAGGCTATAAAATGATATAATAAAAAAAAATTAATACCTAGGTATAGCTCTTTGCAGTTGTTGGCTTCCAGAAGGGATGGAGATGGAGAAGGAATCAATCTTCTTTAAGGTGCTGGCCACTGGGAGTTTGACCATGCTCCAGTGACTATATAGGCAACACAAATTGGAATTGGTCATTTTGAGGGTTTGCTTTTTTTGCCTTTGTTTTGTGATTTTGGAGGAAGGGGAAGGGTGGGAGGGAGGACCCAAGGGAAATGGGAACCAAATGTGACCAGGGTACATTGTACAAAGTTCCCAAATAATTAATAAAAAAATATTATGTTGAGGGAAAAGACTCACTAAATTTTGAAAGACTTAAATTATACTAAGAATGTTCTCTCTTTAGGATACAAATTAGAGAAGAAAGAAATTTCAGAAATATGTAGAAATTGAAAATATGCTACTGAAAAAGAAACAAATGAGTCAAGAAAATCAGTAGGGAACTTGAAGATATTTTAACATGAAAACATAGGCACTGTGCAAATACTTGAATGGCTTGGTGTAAGTATTGCTGAGATATATGAGTCCCTGTCCCTCCCAAACAATCTTTAAGCATGAGTTACAGAAACTCCAGATCCTGGATAAATGATGTTCATGATAGGAAGCATTTTGGTTTTATACTTGTATACACAATCTATCAAAACAAGCTTAAAAATGGAAAGCTGGAAACGGCCTTTGACAAGAAAATTGGGTTAACAAATTAAATTCCTATAATGGACAAAGTCAAGACCTGTAGGGCTTCACTGATTATGTAAAAATCATAAGGAAAATGCCAGTTCCTCAAAAGGTTTCCAACAAGAACAGAACAGGTGAAGGAAGAGGAATGAAACCCTTCCTCAATACCCCAATAAAGCAAAGCTAGCACAGGGATGGTAACCACAGAGCAATAGCCTCTCAAACATATATACACAAATTCCTAAATGCAATCATGCCTCTGTATCCTCAGGGGATTGGTTCCAGAAGTACATGTGCATATTAAAACCCCTTATATAAGTGCCATGAGATTTACATGTAAATGCCCACAGCCTCTCAGATACTTCAAATCATCTCTAGATTACTTACACCATATACAATGTAAATACAATGTAAGCGGTTGTTACAGTATATTATTGGAGGCTAACAAGAAGAAAGTGTCTACATGTTCACTACAGATGCAGTTTGTTCCCAAATGTTTTCCTCCACAGTTGCTTGAATCTATAATGCAAAACCTGAGGACATGAAGGGCTGTCTTTGCTTATAACTATTCACAGCATATAAAAAGTATTATGCACCATGACCAAGGGGAATTTATTCCAGAACCATCAGATTGACTCAGCATACCAAAACCCAGTACACCATAATAACAGAACAAGGGCTGAAGCACATGGACATCTCAGTAGATGGAGAAGACAGCACAAAACACAGCATTCTCTTCTTGACAATAAAAACCATTCAAATTAGAAACAGAAGGGGCCTTGATCCACTAAAAAGCATCTTGAAAACCCTATAGTTAAGGAAAGACTAAATGTTCCCTTTTTATGATCATAAAATAAGATAAAGAAATTCACTGCCATACTTTTCATTATTAGACAATATAATGGGAAAATCTCTGAGAATTTCTAGCTGGGAGAATGTCTTAAGAAAATGTAAGCAAAGCGATCAAAGAGAAACAAGAGCATCTCTCTGTGAGGCCGATGACACCACCTTGTTTAGAGAGGCCCTTTAGGAATTCATTAAAGAGTTGTTGGGATAGGGAAACCCTAAAAAGATGCAGGGAGCAAGCTCAACACACAAAAATCACATGAGAAATGGAAAATACAAAAATAGAATTATGAAGATTCCATTTAAGTATTTTTTTCCATTAAGTATTTTTTTTCCATGTAAGTATTTTTAAAGGAGTAAACTTAGTCCATGGTTAAAACATAATCTTGAAAAGCATACAAACAGTTCCAGCTCCTAAAGGTTACAGTTTCCAGTCCTTTATTAAGCATCACCATTAGTATATAGGCATGCTCTGTCAACTGCCACCAGAAAATCAATGCACTCTGGATCACAAGGTCACCTCAAGCTACTAGCAAGCTGTGGTTTGGATAAGAAATAAACCCCAACATTCATGTGTTGAAGTTTTGGTCCTCAGTGCAACACTGTCCGTAAGTGGAGCTTTAAGAAATAGCTTAATCTTGAGAGCTCTAACATTAATCTGTTGATGAATTCACATCTGAACGGACCACTAAGAGATGGAATCTTTTCATAAGAAGTGGGTCACATGAGTGCATACTCTTGCAGGACGTCTCATTCCTGAGACTCTCGTTCTCTGTCTCCTCATGGAGCCATTCATTCAAGTTTCCAAGTCAGAATCACATGGCTGTGCTTCTTTCACAAGGTCAGGATACCTGGGCCATGTAGCATATGCCTCTGGGAATGTAGTGCCTCTCATGCTCTCAACCCCAGAGACAAATCTTTTGGTGAGTAGGTGGGTTCTTGATTGCCAACTTCCTTTCGTTTCTTTTAATCCTTCCTTTGAGCATTCTTGTATTGGATTAACAATAAATTAAAGAGATGTGTGTTACTTCATTTACCTCTAGGCATTTTAGTTGTCAGTGGGTATTTGATATGAAATATACTCAAAGGTGGAGACTTGCTTCTTTTTTTATTAAATTGTTTTAATTTTTTACATATATATTTATATTATTACACACATATACAATAAACTACCTACAACAAGAAGAACAATGAAACAATCAGAAATTATATAAATGTTACATTCATAGTGTTTTGGCTATTTGTATTTGGCATCCTTGAAGAAAACATCTTTACTATCTTAGTGTGTCGAAAATTCTGAATGTAAATCAATCTCCATCACATCTCATTATTATCAACTTAAAGCATCTTTCTAGACCTAAAGAAAACATCTTAATCCCTAAACAACTAAGCTTAATTGTAAAACTAAACGATCTGGTCTTCAACCCCATCAGAGACTTGAGAAGGAATAAAATTGATTCCCAGAGTATACTGGGAGTATAGGTGAGCAGTTTCCCAAATGAGAAGATGACAGAGACAGTTTGCTACTTGAACAGTCACCCAAAACTCTCTATAACATTGGAGCATCAACTTCAGCCTTCTGGCCCAATATATCTGACAGACATGTTTGTGAGGCAGGAACTATTGAGGACTTGCTTTTCCTGTCTTGGCAGAGTTTGCCTGAGTGCAAGCTTGCCCTTTCCTAGACAGAATTCTGTCAGTGGTAGAAATGAGGACATTTTCCCCAGTGGCTTCTTTGCCACATTTGAAGCCATCTCCATAAGGAGGTTCTTTGATGGTCATCATCCTCTTTGAGGTAGGCTGGGTGTTGCCAGGAGTTAACCTGTCTCATTGTCAGTGAATCTTTAAAATAATAAAAGCATTTTTAAATGCCATATTCTGTATGTCTCTGAAATTTTTGAAGGCCTTAACTATTTTACCTTATCTTTCTACAGATATATATATTCTACCTAAGACGTATATTCTTGTCATAAAAATAGACTAGTAATTGATATGACCATAATTTGATCAACTAATAATTAGCTTGTATAACTTATTTATCCTAAACAACCTGCAATATAGCACTTTTGAAGTAGTGGAAGTAAACTTTGTATTATAGTTGAGTTATATGGGTACAATACCTCATATTAGAGTAGAAATATATATATGTATATATATAATATGTAAAGAATAATCTTACATTTGAATTATATATCACTGTATCTAAAATTAAACTTATTTTGTATCTATATACACAATTCTATAAAAGTGAATTAAAAATTACCTTGTGAGTGACAATTAAGGCATAAAGTTGAGGAGTAGAATCAGTAATCTGGTTTTTTTGTTGTTTTGTTTTGTTCTATCTTCCCTATATATTTCTATATTCCCCCTTCTTTCTCTTCAATCCCTATCTCCAAACTGAAGAATGGAAGATAAATGTTAAGAGAGACGTCCCTGAGACCAATCTTGTTTTCTCTCTAAATAAGACCAATAATAACTTATAACCAACTCCCATTGAAAATAACCCTCTACATCCCAAGAAAGCAACCAAAAACCTACCCGACCCCCCCTTAAAGGAAGTGGAGAGTTGTTCTCTATGTTTCCTCTGGCTGAATAAAACCTTTGTAGGGGCCCAAATAAAATTGAAGGAAATGGTTAAACAAGCTAGGAAGGAGACCTGCTTCTTATTATTAATTCTAATAGCATTTTACCTGACACTCTATAGATTAAACCCGTATGTAATTTAGGAAGTCACTCATAAATATTGGAACTACATATTGCTTGTTGAATTTGAATGTTTTCTTAATTGGAGTCTGTTGTTTAGACTTACTGTAAATATCTGCTTTTTTTACTCTCTAAACAAAGTTATTTCCTATTAGAGAGAGCTGTCCTTGCAGGGATCCTGGAGAGACTGTGGGAGTGGGGAGTGGGTCTGAGAGGAGTTAGGGGGATGACTAAGAATGGATATAATCAAAATATAATCTGGAAAATTCTGGAAAATTCTCAAAGAATTAACAAAATATGATATTTACATTTACATATACACATATCTTTGAGATAAGTCTCTTACAACTTAGCCCTAAGTTGGGTTGGAACTCCTTTTGTAGAACAGGCTAGCTTCAAACTCACACAGATCCACCTTATCTCCCCTTCCCCAGTGCTAGGATTTAAAAGGATGCACCACATCTCACAATTCTAAAATATTCTATTTTATGGGGAAAAAATGAGTACTGGGTTTATAATCACAAAATTTGAATATGAGCCCCAGCACTGTGGTTTATATTCCAATGGATTCCAGATTGTTCTTGTTTTACTTTCTTTTTTCTCCTTTTTTCTAGATGGAGTTTCTCTGTGTACCTTCTACTGTGTCATCTGAAGATGGAATTTTCTAGGGTCTTTTTAACTGGGACAAGAATTCTCTTAGGATTTTAGAGGAGTTCAATTAACTTACTAAGGGAGAATCACGCAATGCAATGCCTGGATATATTTTAAATAAAGGACAGCTTCTCAAAATCCATTTAATGTCTCTTTCACTTTTTCATCTCTCTTTTAGGGTTGTTTCTATAGCACCAATAAGTCTACCTCTTTATCGTCTACATTTTATATTCTCTCTCTGCCTCATCCTCTAAACTCCCCCAAACCTCCACACTACATCTTAGTTGTGGTGAGGTAATCAATTTTCCTTCATTTTGTCTCTCCATTGTAATACTTAGGCCATGCCACACAACTAAGAGCAATGGATCCAGATGATCATGGACTGATGCCTCTAAACCATAAGCCAAAACAAAAGTTTCCTCCTTTAAACTTTTAGTGTTAAATTGTCAGTGAGTTGGGAGGAACTACCTAATACAGAAGTTTAAAGCAAAGGTGAATTACCTATAGTATGGCAGTTTCCAACTTCTGTTTCTTCCCAAACTGTCCAGAATTCATGTCAATTGGGGCTTTAGCTCTTGAACTATATAACATTTATCAGTGTCACCAATGATTCACACATTGCTAATTACAATGCACAGGTTTTAGGCTAACAGTGTCGGGGTTGATCTGGAGCTACTATGAACGCAAAGTAAATTGCTTGCCTACCAAGACCCTTACTGTTCTACAAACAAATTCTCATATATTCAAAGTGACGCTGTAAACTTTGCCTCCCAAATTATCTCTGATTGGCTAAATAAAGTTGCCACGGTTGGCTAAATAAAGTTGCCATGGTTGGCTAAATAAAGAACCAAGATTTGCAGGCTTAGGGGAGAAAGAGGAAGGACGAGAAAGGAGCAGGTTGCTTTGAGTTAGCATAAACTAGATGCCTATGGCTGGAAGGAGCTTGCTCTGAGGATTGGCATGATGGAGAGAAGTCGCCCAAATGGAAAACACATACAAGTATTGATGGGGGTTTAAGTAGGGAAATAAACACATAGTTTACATAAACACCCAGGCCAGGTGCATTATGGCTTATAAAAAAATCTAATAGGCTTCTGTGCCTTTTATTTATATAAAAACAGCTTAAGGAATAACTGCCTCCTTAATAATCATATGAATTAATATTAAATATTAATAACCATTCTATGTAAGAGTTTCTACTTACTTTTCATAAACTAGTTACAAAATATATCCTGTTGGCATTCCAATATAAAATGTATACTCTTATTTTCTCAATTCAAAATATGACAGGCCTGAGATTCAAGACTTCTCTACCTACGCTCATTCCATAGATTTCTACATCAAATCCCATAACTTGATTTCTAAATAAAAAATTCCAAATGTATGAATCTTTTTCTATAATATTCTTTTCAATTCTGGATTTGCACATCCAACTGCCTATTAAACATCTCTACTTTCCTTCATGAGTCCAAAATACACATCAGAACTACTGCAGTAACGTCACAGTTTAGGTCTTGTCTATGCTATCCACCACACAATGCTCTTATATTTATCCCCATGGACAGGAATGCCAATTGTATTGCTCTAATCAATCTCATCTGGCATCTTGGAAGTCATTCTTGATTTCTCCCCCACTCTCATAATGACTGCTCAACCCATCAGTTAACTCTAGCAACAGCAAAATACCTGAAATTGCCCTACTTTTCACCACTTCCACCATGACTGCCTCCATGGCACTATTTAATACATATGTTCTTCTTCTATGAGACCTTCCCAGGAGCTTCCCCATTAGTTTTCCCTTTGGCATCTGTAGTAGCAAGGACTTAGAAATAGATATCACTTGTAAAATAAATGAATTTTGATTTTATAGTAATGTTTATGAATAATATATAACTTCCAGACTTACATGAGATACTTTCCCTAAATACAATGTTCCAAAAAAGTCTAAATGGATACAAAACAGAAGTCTTGCAAATATAACCAATAATTATCTTAGACATACATGGGTTTTAACTAAAGAGAAAAGCCAGAGAATGGCAAAGCTCAGATTATGTTTGTCCATCGGGTAGAAAAGAAAAATGAGTAAAATTTAGGAAGAAACAATTTCAAAATCCATGGTAACCTTGTAACACTAGATGGTAGGTATTACTGTCCATTGTACTCCACATAGCATCAGCACATACAGAACAATTTCAAAAAAGAGCAATGGGGCCCCTTCTATCTTTATCACTGAAAGCCAGCTCCTTAGAAGCAGAATCCATCCACATATTAAATACCATTAGAGCAGAATGGGTAAGGTCTTGTCTCTGTAAAAATATTAGTGCATGGTACTGGCAGTGTCAGAGGTCTCATCACACACAACTCTTAAAAAGGAAGGAGATCCCAGATGAAGCCTTCTGTGGCCCACCCTTCTGCCACACTCACTACCCACTGGCAACAGCAGATGCAGAAGATGGATGCTCGTGCTGCAGGCACCTACTCCTGAGCTGAGTTTGGTAACAGACCTCTGTCCAGAGCCACATGTACAGTGAATCCTGATTGTGTGGTGTTTTCTGAAATAAGTGGCATAACCAGGACACAGTATGGACAAAGCCAGTTCTCTCTGCAACATTAACTCTCTGGGAAGCTTGTTAGATTCCCCACATTATCAAATATTCTTAGGAGTTAGCCCAGTGGGCTCCAGATGGAACTCAGCAGCTTAGGCTACTGGTGTGACTTGCCTCTCATCCATTAACATGTTTACATGTGTTCATGTATGATAGTCAACATGGGCACAAATCACAAGATGCAGAAATGCAAATGCCACCTCCACTTGTTACTTTTAACCACAGCATTAAAGCTAGGCATTGTGGTGAGGGACTGTAATTCCAGTACCCAGGAGTCAGGTAGATCACTGTGTCTTTGCAGCCAGCCTGGACCATATAGGAAGACCCTATCTTTAAAAAAATAAAAATAAACGGATTTAATTTATGAAGGAACCATCCATAGAGCAGTGCTAACACATACAGCTGCTACGGCATCTGCATTATCCTAGATTGCTTTCTGTTGCTGTAATAAACACCAAGCGCAAAAACAACTTGAAGAGGTAAAGGTGTATTTCATCTTACAGTTTACAGTATATCAAGAGAAATCAGAGCAGGAACTCACGGTGACACCCTTGCAACAATAACTGAAACCGAAGCCATGGAGGAATTCTGCTTACTGGCTTGCTCTCCATGGATTGCTCAGTTTACTTTTTAAAAAATAACTTTTGATAACTTGTAATATAATTTCATCGTTTCCCCCTTCCCTTTCCTCCCTATAAACCCGCCCCTGTGTCCCCACCTTTTTTGTTCAGGGCTTCTTTTGATTTCAATGTTGTTGGTAATATGCATGTATTTGTGGGCACTGCCTATAGTTATCTGGGCCCTCCTACATCTATCATTAGCCAAGAAAAGCCCAATAGACTTGCCTACACAATTAAAGGGAAACGTGAACATCTACCTTCTGATGGAGGCCAACTTGATAGAGGCACTCTCTTAGAGTCTTCTGAGATGACCCTAGCATGTAGCAAGTTGACAAAAAGCAATCAAAAACAGCAAATGCATTGTAGCTAATTAAATGGTGTGCAATGTGCAGTAGAAATATTTCATGATGGACATAAGCCCCCTGAGGCTCACAACTATCAAATAAAGTAACACTAGCGACTGTAAAAATATTTGCATCACCAGCTGTTTGCCTCTGGAACTAGAGCACTGTGGTCTCCAGGCTGAGGCGTGGCTCTGACCTGTGTGGTAGCATAGTTCTTCAAAGTTGTAGAGGGGGACAAGAGTCAGAAAACTGAAGGAAGAGGGTGTCATCCAGAAAGCCACCTGCTCTTCAAAGTGGCTGTAATATTCCACAGAAAGAGAAGTTGTGTTGCCGATGAGGATGAGGATGATGAAGAGAATGGCTTTTGTGGAAGAAAAGGGAGAAAAAGCTCCAGTGGAGAAACCTGTATGGAATAGTCTGCCCAAAATGTACAATAATCAAGTTGAAACAGAAAAAAAAAGAGCCTTGCAACCAACAATACCAAGACCAACATGTCAAGAATCTTTCAGAAAAACAGGAAAATTCTAAATCAGGAAAAGAACCTTGTGATGATTCCCCTTCACTGTCCACTTGACAGAACCACCCTGAGCCCACAGCTCGATGAGGTGTGCTTCCAGAAAGGTTTGAGAGATCAGGGAACACTCATCATCTGTGTGTGTGTGTCTGTGTGTGTGTCTGTGTATCTCTGTGTGTGTCTCTGTGTGTATCTCTCTCTGTGTGTACATGTGTGTCTGTCTGTGTGTCTGTGGGTCTCTGTGTGTGGGTCTCTGTGTGTGGGTCTCTGTGTGTGGGTCTCTGTGTGTGGGTCTCTGTGTGTGGGTCTCTGTGTGTGGGTCTCTGTGTGTGGGTCTCTGTGTGTGGGTCTCTGTGTGTGGGTCTCTGTGTGTGGGTCTCTGTGTGGGTCTCTGTGTGTGTCTCTGTGTGTGTCTCTGTGTGTGTGTCTCTGTGTGTGTGTATATGTGTGTGTATGCATGTGTGTGTGTGTGTGTGTGTGTGTGTGTGTGTGTGTGTGTGTGACAGAAAGAGAGAGAGAGAATCTTACTCTGCCACTCTATAAACCACCACTGAAGTCCATATGCAACAAAAGTCATCAGAGGAACTGCGTGTCATTGGTTAAACTTTAACTCTAGGAAAGTAAACATTCAATCCACCTTAATTCTACTACTACTAAATGTTCTATTTGCGTATTGATAAACCTTACTTCATTTGAATCACTACACAGAATCAGCTATCCTTGACAAAGTTCTTCCAACCCCATTTGAAAGCATATCAGGGGACGGGCATACAAAGGTGGATTAAAACTCAGCTGAATGTGGCTTTTAGAGCAGTTGCAGCTTCTTCGGCATGGTCAAACCCTGAGTTCCAGCTGCTCCTGTGAAGTACTTCAGCTTTAAACACTCACGGGTTTGCAAGAGAATACCTCCATTAGCTCAGGATCTAAATCAATTCAAAATTTGTTCTCTGATAACAGTCTGGATCCCAGTCATCCAGGAGGGCTATTTATGTTACTGACACACAGGACGTCAGCACACTGATGTCTAGCACCCCGATGACAATCAAATACAAGGAACTAGTCAAGTTAATTCTGCTTAAAGGTCAAATTTTTAGATGCAGAATAAAACATCTGCCAAGTGATTTACCAACTCTGCTGCAAAATACATGCCCAGAATACATGGCTTGGAGTTTTAAAACTAAATGCTAACTTACATGTTCCCTGATGAATACAAATGAAGTCTAAGAGGATTGTCACAGTGTCATTAATCACTGCTAAGTATAGCCATATTGCATAAGCCCAAGATTACATAGTTACACTCTTACCAATGTTTCCAGTTACATATATGTCACTGTCTCCACAGAGACAATGTAAATGACTTATTTTTAAACTAAAACCTAGTTTTAAAAATCTAGAATGATAAAATGATTTCTATGTAAAACTTTGTCTAAAGTTGATTTATAACAGTCTGAAACTGCTTAAGGTTGTTTTCTTAACCTAATCAACAAATAAAATATCTAGAGCCATTTATAAACTCTCATTATAGTCAATCATTCATTAATTTATGACAACTGGGTTGCTGCTGCTGTTGTTGTTAAAGGTTAGTCACTTTGTTAAATAGTAAAAACAATTGTTAAAGAATAACAAAATCATTTTGTTGAATCAAAAACACATATTATAATATTTTTTGAATTATTACGTTCTCCTCCACTTTGTGACTGCCATTTTAGTGACTCTTACTCTAAGGGGCAGGAGGATACAGAGAGGCAGCTAACCATCCTACAGTGCATGAGGCTACTGCTGTAACAATGAGTTGTCTGTGTTGGAAGGAGCCAGGGCAGGAATCAAAGCCTCCACCACCATTATCAAACTCAA
This sequence comes from Acomys russatus, assembly GCF_903995435.1. Lineage (NCBI taxonomy): Eukaryota > Metazoa > Chordata > Mammalia > Rodentia > Muridae > Acomys > Acomys russatus. The sequence goes on along the minus strand of NC_067137.1, from coordinate 49,579,126 downwards.
GACAAACTCTCAAGAAGGTTAAAATATTCTGACACTTATCTAAAGCTATAGTCATGGAAAAAGACAAATTCAAAGAGCTCAACTGAGTTGGATGCTGAATACAGAAGACCTTGAATTCAGAAGAAAGGCCTGAGCATAGGGGATGTGGAAGATGTCAGTGTGTTAGTGGGAGTCCAAGCCTGCATACAAACGTATTATGCAGACTGAAGGAATGGTCTCTTTTCAAAAGGTTAACTGCAGCAAGGGAAAATGGTAGAAAGTATAGGAACAGAGAATAGGTGTTTTCACAATCTCTAAGGATTAGAGCAAGGCCCAAATGTAAGGAGACAGGTGTCTCTTGGGTGTTCAAATTATCTGTACCTATAGTGCTTACAAGGATCTGTGCATGGTGTGCTGAGAAAATAGGGAAGAGTCCTGCCGTGACTCAGGCTGTGGCAGACACCAACAGTACAGACCAGGCCCCTGCCACTGGTTATCTTGTGGCAGTTCACAAAGGGCTGGGTGACATCTATTTAGAAGAATATAAGAACAGTAAATCATGAAAGCAGAATACCCTGAGGCCAGCTCCAAGCCCTTCCTCACTTCTAGTCTCCAGTCTGGATGTAAAGAGGTAACAGACTGAATTTTCTGCCACACATGATTCGGATGGCCCAGTGCCAGGCACACAAGAATGCCTTAGAGGCCTCTGCCTTCAGCTGGACACTTCAAAGACAGCAAGAGGGATCTCATCAGCCCTTCTCTCTCACAGCACAAGCCCTTCCTCCTTGACCTTCCAAGAACCAGAATACTTTAGATTGTTGGGGTAGGCTTCAGTGAAAATGGTCCTCACGGTATTCTAGGAGAGGCACTATTGGGAAGTGTGGCCCTGTTGGAGGAAGTATGTTACTGGGGAGTGGGCCTTGAGGTTTCAGATGCTCAAGCCAGGCCCAGTGTCACTTTTCTCGGTCTGCTGCTGCAGATCTGTATGTAAAATTCCCAGCTACCTCTCCAGCACCATGTCTCTCTGCACACTGCCATGCTTCTCTTCATGAAGACCCTAAGCCTCTGGAACTGAAAGCCAACCTAAATTAAATGCCTTCCTTTATAAGAATTGCTGTGGCCATGGTGTCTCCTAACAACAGAACACTGACTAAGATAATTGTATAGTCTTAGGTGTAGAATCAAATTTTTAACATCTACCTCTGCCTTACACATTTAATGGAGCATCTGATAACAAACAACAAAAAGAACACATGATTTTACCACAAAAATGGGAATTTTACTTTAAGTTTTATGAAAAAACTATAGTATAGACATGATTTAGGTTTCTCAGAGATCAGTAGATTAATGATAACAAAAAAAAAAAAAAAAGAGCTACAGAAAATATGGGAATATGGTTTGAGAGGAAAGCACCACAGAAAACAGAGTCATAGACACCAAAAGAGACGATCAAGAAGGAAGAGCTGGTTAGCACTGCCAGGCAGAAGGAGTATATATTATTTCAGCTCCTACCAGCATACTATGGCATGGTTCTCATAGTAGCATGTGCTATCATGAACACCAGATTAAAGTGAGCAATCCCTGGCAAGATGCCCCTACTTCAGACAACAACCCCAAGTCGAGTACTCAGCCACAAGTCCAGAATGCTCCCAGTGCCCTTATCCAGGACTGAAACCAACACCCCTATCTCTAGGAAGTGTCACACTTATAATACCAGGTTGATCACAGGGAAGCCAAGTCAGACCAGCTCCCAAATGCAGTGCTATATTGAGTATAGGCTAGAAGGATCTGAAATACAAAGTGTCCATGGATTCAGAACACGCCACTCTCAGTACCTCAGTGTGTCCACAATAACTAAGCAGCTGTTCTGAGCCTCTGGGTCTAGAGATTTACAACAGTGTCCTGACATATGAGTGATTCATTGAGTTATGACTTCAGCTCTTAGAGCATGCTGTAGCTGGGCACTGCCAGTTCTCCTAGTATGCAGTAGCCTTGCTCTCCCTGTACCAACAAGTCTCAACCACCTTTAGACATCTTTTATTACCCCTACATACTTTTACTCTCTAACATTTGCCTTGTAAGAAATCCTTGTTGCTATTCATCTTAACACAAGGTAGAAGAATGTGATTATTTCATGCTTAGAAGAGATGAAGATTTCTAGTTTTGTCAAAATGGCAGTAAGGACATTTTAACTATTGCAGTTAAAAAACTAAACTAATAAAAGCAAATCATAATTTAAAAAAAATATGACTAAGCTCCTGACAAGATTTCCAGGGAATAACAAATACAATACCTAGAAATAAAGGAAGTAAGATTACAAAAATGCTTGGGTTAACATGAATTTTTATCTTTAATAGACAACAGAGAGTGATAAGTAACATCTTGAGCCTGGGCCACTTGGTCAGGACAAGGCTCTGACAACCAGCTATGAAGGACACACCCTCGATGAAAAGGTAGAACACCCAAGTCAAGGAAAACAGCAAGCAAGATTGTCTTGGCATCCGCATATGGAGCAGGGCCAGCTGCTCCTGAAAGCCTTAACAATCAGCTTAGCATATGTGGAGGGATAGTTTGATTTAATGTTACCCAGGATCTACAAAACCGCAAACCAAGATTCAATGAGATGCTGTTCGAAGTTAGTAATGTGCTTGGAATTGCTGGCAGAAAGAACATAAATCCATGCTTCAAAAACACACCCCATCCCATGTCCACAGGATTCTCCCTGATAAAGTCCTGCCAAACAAGAGCAGGACTCATTCCTAGACATCTGTTACAGCTCAAACTATACGGCAAAGGAGGAAACAAACCATAAGAAAAGTGAACAGAAAGGAAAAGTTGGAGAGCTACCAAGAAGTACAATTAGCTGCAATGTATAAATGGTTTGAATATTAAAGGACAACATGTAAAATCAAAAACATAAAAAAGACTAATCACATTTGAAAAAGGACTAGAAAGAACTGAAAAAATAGTAAATGAATTCCTAACCAGGACATTAAACACAGCTAAAAAGTGAATGAAATAGAAAACAGATTATCTAGAAAACATGGAAACATGAAAGACAAGCTAGACATGAAGACTGGATGAAAGGATCTATCTAGCATTCTCCTGGGAGAGGAAAATATATACAGATAGGAAAATGACAGAATAACTGTTGGTGTTCTGCTAAGGAAGTTGTCTCCTTTGCCAATTAAGGCTCTTTCCCCACTTTCTCTTCTAATAGATTTATTTTGAAGTTTTTGATGCACTTAGTTTTGTACAGGGTGATAAATATGGATCTTTTGGCATTTTCTACATGCAGACATTCAATTAGACCAGCACCATTTGTTGAAGATGCTATCTTTTTTCCATTGTATGGTTTTGACTTCTTTGTCAGGAATCAGGTGTCTGTAGGTGTGTGGGTTTATTTCTGGGTGTTTAATTCAATTCCATTGATCAACCAGTCTGTTTTTATGCCAGTACCATGCAGTTTTTATTACTAAATTTCTCTGTAGTACAGTTTGAAGTCAGGGATGGAGATCTCTCCAAGACCCAGACATACTGGTAACTTCTGGGCATATAACCAAAAGATGCTCTACCATACTACAAGGGCAACTATATTCATAACAGTTTTATTCATAATAGCCAGAAACTGGAAACAACCCAGATGTCCCTCAACTGAAGAATGGACAAAGAAGATGTAATACATTTGCACAATGGGATGCTACTCAGTTGTTGAAAATAAGGAAGTTGTGTAATTGGCAGGCAAATGGATTGAACTAGAAAAAAATCATCCTGAATGAGGTAACCCAGACCCAGAATGACACACATGGTATGTATTCACTTATAAGCAGAGATTAGCCATACAGTACAGGATAACCATACTACAGTTCACAGACCCAAATAAGCTAAGTTACAAGGCGGTCCCAAGGGAGGATGCTTGAGTCACACAGAGAAGGGGAAATAGAATAGACTGTGGAAGTGATTGATGAGAGGAGACAGAACAGGATAAGAGAGAAAGTGCAGAGAGAAATTAAGGGTAGGGATCAATGTAGGACGAGTCGGGGCAGGAGGACAGAGGGCTTGCAGAGAGAAAGACACCATGGAGGGTGCATCTCTGAGACAAGCTAAAGACCTATGACAGGGTAGGCTCCTGGGAACTAATGAGGGTAACTCTAGCTGATACCTCTAATAGGTCATGAAGACTGAAGAGGCTACTCTCTAACTAGACAGGACTCCTAGTACAGGGAGGAAAAACACCAACCCACGCACAAAAACTTTGATCCAAAATGTACCGTGTCGACAAGATGTGCAGGGATAAGGGTATAAAGATAAGAGCAGAGATTGAGGGAACATCCAAGCAATGCCTGGCCTAACCTGGGACCCACACTGTGGAAGAGAGCCAAACCCTAACACTATTTTTTTTAATGTATAGAGCCATCACACAGGAAATCTGATAACTATACAGACTCTATGACCAGGAATAATCTGTTTTCCTGTATGACTGTCTCTGCTATGGTTGCAGATGGGAGCCTAGCATAGCTATCCTCTGACATGGTCCACCCAGTAACGGACAGAAACATGCTGAGACTCACAGCCAAACATTGGGCAGAGGAAAGGAAGCCTTGTGGAAAAGTGAGGCAGCAGGGGATGTGGGGGAAGAGAAAGACTCAGAGGGGACAAGAGCTTCACAAGAAGACCAACAGAACCAACTAACCTGGGCCCAGGGAGACTTGCGGAGACTGAAGCACCAACTAAGGACCATGCCTAGGCCCCATACACATATGTAACTAATGGACAGCTTGGTCTTTATGTGGGTCCCCTAGTAAGAGGAGAGGGGGCAGACTCTGTCATGGACTCTGATGCATGCTTCTCAATCACTTGCCCCTGGTGGGGCTACCTTACCAGGCTACCATGGCAGAGGATGTGCTCAGCCCTGATATAACTTGATGTGCTGGGATGGGTTAGTGGGGTGCTCCCTTTGTCTATGGGTAGGGAAGGGGAGATTGGGGGAAGAGGGAGGGAGGGTGGAGCAAGGAGGAAAGCAGGGAGGGGAAATGATTGGGGTATATAGTGAATAACTAAATAAAATTTGTAAGTATTTAGAAAGAACCAGATTTCATTAAAAAGTTGTTGATTTTAGATATATATGTGATTAAATTTTAAAAATAGTTTGAGTCAAGTTTAAGAAAATGACAGATTAATAAGAATTGCCACAAATGTTTGTCAATAAAAAAACAACACAGTTCTCACCTAAATAGGAATAAGAAATAGTTTATTCTGGGGCCAAATTTGACTAATCATAGCCTGGGAACATAGATATAGGTTACTCTAAATTTCATGTTCCAACAAGGAAGCGGGTTCATGAAGTTTTTATAGTCATAAAGCAAAGAAAGTCATAAATCAAGACACTTTTCAAATGCATTAGTGGAAATATCACAGATGGGGAAAATTCTACTATCAGCCATGTATGTTATCTGATGACAATCTTAGCTGTGGAGTTGGTGGAAGTTAGTGGTCTACTAGGTTAATAGATGCCAAGGGCTTTTTATCTGTGAGTCACAGGATATTACTTCACACAGAAGTGAACAAGGAGTGGCTACTCTGGGCGCTAAGGCTACCTAGAGATAAGGTCTGGATATGTCTCTCACTGGGATTGCAAACTTAAGTTTCATGTCCATGCTCCCCACATTTGGAGAAATTTACTGGGTAAACAGAAAAAAGTAAACATGTTCTAAAGATAGCAATAGGCATTTGGCCAGCCTGTATTTACCTGAGTGGCACAGAAAGGAAGACAATCTTGTCATCTTCAAATGACTAATGTAAGGGATATAAAAGTCATGTATGGTTATTCATTCTAGAAAATAAGCCATTTCTGACAGACTCAAGGTGCAAAGTTCCATGGGCCAGTTTTTTGCTAATTGTGTATACCCTGCACTTCTGTCAGATTTTTAAATATAACAGCTGATGGGATTCAATCATTCAAGTTCTATATGTGCACATATATTTATAAACTTCATTACAAAAGAACCTTTCAAATAAATAAGAACACCACACACCAAATATTAAGGAGGTCCAAAGTCTATGCTACTTAATGAACCAATATACAGTTATGACTGGCATTGAAATGGAAATTGTGAAACTGTACAGTAAATTTTACATTTTCAGTACTTAAACAGAGGACAGAATTAGAACTAGAAAAGTAATTATCACCACATCCCTTTTAAACCTCATGTCCATTATCTACACTCTCAGGAAGAAATAAACCCTTATTCTCCCATGTGGGGAAGCTACCCAGTAATGTATGCACGAATGCAAACAAATGTACATGTTGGGGATGGCATGAAGAGAAAAAGAAAAGCTGACTAGAAGAGGATAAGGAAGAACTGAATGAACATAATCGACATATATCCTAATGATGTCATCAGTATATATTCTCCATGAGCTCACAATATGATAAATGATATGACAAAAGGCGGCCAAGTCTCACAGTGTGCAATGCTGTCACATCCCTAAAATACTGTCTTCAAGTCACTGTCCCCACTTAGAGAGGGTTAAATGTATTTCTATCAAAATACAGCGAGTTAACTACATCATGTTTGTCCCTTACCCAGTCTCAGTGTCAAACACTCACCCCGTGTTCCTTAGCTGCTATGACAACTCTCAGGAGAATATCTTCTTCAACGAAAGGTCTCACAGCATCATGGATAATGACCACTTCTGGCTTAGTGAGTTTACAGTCCGGCTGATCTTCTGCCAGGGCTTTCAGTCCATTGAAAATTGATCTGTGGCGCGTTGCTCCTGCCTCAGCCAGTGAAATGCGCTTATGTCCATACCTCTGGATGATGCTTCTCATTGCTGCCATTTTCTCCCCTGTCACTGTCACCACAATGTCCTTTATCCAGCATACGCTACAAAGAAAGCACATCTACATTTAATAGAAATGGACTCTAAAGCTCATGGAAGAAAACTGAATTTCCAATATAAGTAAGTATCAATTGATCTACCATTGAGAGAGTAATCCTGAGAGCTCAATTGTTATGCATTGTTATTAGGTCTGGGAATCAGTAAGCATTTCACACTATCAATAGAGGTGACTTCTTATATGGCATGGTACATAAAGTATGTCATACTACATATTAGATACATGAAACTTTTAACTTCAATTAAATTTGCACAAATAGTATATTTATAAATTGTCTGAGAAAACAAACAAAAGAATATGCTTTTAAATATATTGTTCCTATTATTTTATCCCTCAGGAGGGGAAGAACAACTCAAAACATTAGTGCATTCTACAAGCTGACTTCCTCAAGATGTTCCATGAGCTGCAACCAACCACACAAATATTAAAACTAGCCAGTCTTATTAAGAACTCCCCCAGATTGAACACAGTCTATACTGGATGTCTGTAGAATCAAACAGGATACCAGTGCTAGCCAGCAAGTGACACTGGGGACCTGCATGTCCCCATGTGCCCAAACTAGGACGATGCCTCTGACCCACAGTGTCAAGTCTGAGTAAAAGTCACTGAAAGTTTCTAATATTTTATAATATTTCTAATATTTAACTACAAAATGCAATTTAAAAAAAGAAGTTAAGTCCTAAAAAATATAGTATCAAAACCACAGATAATGAGAAAAGCACGTAACACCCATGAAGTGTGTCCCGTTTTTAACTTGTACAATAGTCAAACACACCTCTACTCTGTCTCTGACAGAGAGAGTAGTTCTCAAAATACATTTACATGATAACTGATAGAATATGATTCTCTAATTTATGTAATAGAGTCATATTAATACATTTACTATGTTTCATAGTATAGAATATATACCTTTCTGTATTTCGGTTTTATTAAAAATAAGTGGATAGTAGAAAAAATGCCACTTTTTCACTGACAATACAATATTTCCTGTGTTTTGGTTTGGTTTGGCTGTTTGCTTGATTGACTGTTTTGAGTCATCTTCTGGCATATAGGCTCCAGCGCAAGACATGTATGTGTCTTGTGCATTGCATTATACAAAATACAAAATTATTATACAAAATAAGTGTTTATTGAATAAATAAACTGCTCATAATGTAATGGCTTAGAACACTTATGGGTTGGTTTTCTTGCTTTTAACCTTAGATCCTTAGGTTACTTAGAGGTACTCCATTACTTTTATATTTTATCAGACATTTTAAGACTTCAATGATGAAAGAGATGAGTAACATAGGATCCCCAAGAGCCATCTGAATAAGTAATTAAAAATTACAGAATAAAATCACTTGTAAATTTTCATTTGGTTTGCATAGAAACCCCACCCATTCCCCACACCAATCTCATTCTTAACAACTCTAGAATTTACCCTATCCTAGCAGCATAGAAATTATACAGCTCACAAAGATTAACTCAAATGCCAAAATACCACTCTTCAGTCCCCCTCAGTGTGGAGTTCTGGAAGGTTCTGGCTCAGCTACCACAGCTGTGACCCACCATTCTTTCTTGTAATCATTTACAATAGAGTTCTTAACTGTCTCATCTTATCTCAACACAATTTATTCTTGCTACTAATGATCTTTCCCAAGTTCAAACCCTAGAGCCATGCTCCTGGCTCTGGCCCAGGCCTTTGTACACATAACTGTCTCCTGCCATAAACACACAGGCCTCCCCTCTGCCAAGACCCTTTTACTTTCCTGCCTAGCTGCTTCCTGAAGGGAGAGTAATGTGAGTCTGAAATGCCCTCACAAGCTTATGTATTTGGACATTTGGTCCCTAACTGATAATGCTATAATATGGAACCTTTAGGGCAAGAGACATGGCTAGCTAGCATCAGTGGGCCATCAAGCCTTTGAAGGTTAAAACCAGGCCAGCTTCCAAGCTATATTCTCTGCTTCCTGGTTGGCTCTGCTGACCCACTTCACTGCCTTCCCCACATAACAGGCTGTATCCCCTACAAAGTAAAGTTTCTCCTCCCTTAAGCGGATTCTCTCACAGAAGATGAGAAAACCAATACAGAGGGCAACATATCCTCTTACTAGTATGTCTCTGTGTTGCTCTCATTTCTCCATATTGCCTTGCCTCTGTCCCTATCCTACCAGCCCATATCTGAGCCCTACTTGATCTCCAGCTCCAGACACAGCCCAATCCAGGAACCACCCTTGACCACAAAGCTGGGTGCAGCCTCCTTTCCTGCCACTTCCAAAAGCCTTGCCTCTCAAAGGTTATTACATGGCATGCTGCAGTCTGTAAGTTTCTATCTCCCTCATTAGGCTGATGGATCTCTGAAAGATCACATCCCAGAACCTGGTATATGGGAATCTTTACTAGCGTCTATGGGGTGTGTTAAGGAATGTGCATAAAATATCTCATGCCCAGCTCTTTGAGATAAATTTCTATGGTCTCAATCTTACCCTTGAAGACACAGAGATAATGACCCACCCATAAGTGTACCAGTAGTAAAAAAGGAAAAGACTGGGATATGACTTTGGAACTCACACTGTTAACCAGTATAAGTGTGTCAACACTGTCTCAGAGAGAAAGTGTAACATCTAGGAGAGAAAAAGTCATCTGGACCACTCTGTATTTCACATTCCATTTCTGTTACTAGGGTAGAAATATGTGGTATTGCTGCTTTTACAGTAAAAGAGTCAATTTTCTGTAATTTCTAATAACTCCAACAAAGGAAAGTTTCCTTTCATGCATGTATTTACTGACAGTCAATAAATGTCAACCGAGCATCTAGCACATGCCTCTCCTATGCAAGGCACCAAGGAGACAATGATGAACAAGGAAGGACAGCTTTCCTTATAGCACATTCCATAGTCAGTAAATATCTGCTAACTGAACAAAATTCTTTTTTTTTTTTTTACCTAATTACTTAAGTAATTAGGTAAAAATGCTTTTAAGAAAGTATTAAGCTGAGCATAGTGGCACATGCCTTTAGTCCCAACACTGTGAGACAGAGGCAGGCTAATCTATGTGAGTTTCAGGCCTGCCTGCCTGGACTACAGAGAAAGTTCTAGGACAGCCAGTGCTATAACAGAGAAAACTAAAAAGGAAAGAAAGAAATTATTAAAAGCCATCAAATGTGTTGGCCACTTAATGTAGTCCCATGTTACCATCTTTAATACAGAGGAATTGTAATAAATATTCAGCTCCATCAGTGGCAAAATTGTTGTATAAAGCAAGAGAGCGAATTGATTCCTAAGCTATTTACCTTTGCTACTTCCCATTGCGTTTTTTCCAGAGAACTCAGTTGAGCGAACTTTCAAAAGTTTAATGAAAAATTACATTCAACTAAACTACAAGAGAATCAAGAAGAAAGATGAAAGGCTATCACATAACATATAGGCATTCAAATATCTATTCAGTGGTTCCTTCTGTTTCAAATAAATTAAACTAGATGTAAATAATTATAAACAGCTAGAGCTGTAACTTTAGACCATTCCCAGGCAATTGCATTAGCTTTTTTTAAAATTGTGAGTGTTTTGTCTGCATGTATGAATATGCACCACACACATGGAGTCCAGTGAGACAGACATGGATGCTTGTGAGCTGCCCTGTGGGGGCCGGAAACCATACCTGGGTCTTCTGCAACAGCAACAAGTGCTCTTAACCACTGAGCCCCAATCTTATTAAATTGAATTTATAATGGGTCTGGGTTTGGAGGGGAAGGGGTGCGGTTGTTGAAACATTTCTAATATAGGTTGCCTAGAATGCACTACCTACCACAAGCTGGTCTCACACTAATGGCAATCTTCCTGTATCAGCCTCCTGACTGCAGATTTACAGGTCTGAGCCCCAACTCCCAGCTTTAAAATGTTATAAACCACCATTTTTCAAAGTGTGCATTTCAGGAACCAATATACATCATTCAGACCTTTCTGTTAAGCTAAATCCAGTATTGTTGACTAAGTTAAATAGGAATGAGAATAGAATGCATAGCACAAAATCGGGGAAAAAAAATTCCTCAATAAAGTAAAGGTTTATAAAGAACTGCTCCATACCATTCAAGAGCTAGTGAACTTCCTAGGCTATTTTGTTCAAAAACCAAGGATACATCCAGGACCTGCGAGCTTTTGTAAGTACTGTTTGTATTTCAAAGGATTTGTTCACATTCTTTTCAAGTCATAGAATTAAATTTTAATTCTGCAGAAGACTTTTAATAGTTTAAAATCATGAGACTGTAAAAGACCTTAAGTACCTCACACAGTGCACACTGAATAAATATTTGCTGAATAGAAGCATCCAGCCTACTTCTGAGCTGAAAACAAGTCCACACCAAACCCCCCGGCAGCCCAAGTCTATCAAACTCGCATGAGTATTTCCTTCCTGGCACATTCCATAGCAAATATAAACGTAGCCCCAAGCTCCCTAACACCTACAGACATTTTGAGGAGGAAATCTAATATCTCTGAAGTTCTTTTCTCCTGGAATAACAACTGTTACAAGCATACTCTGCTCAGACAGTTTAATAAAGCCAGTTAAAAACAGAGCATTTACACAAATGCTTATTTAAAAACCTGGGGAAAGTCAAGCTGCCTTAACGCCTACAATACTTGCTCATCCAGGCTGCAGGAATCCAGCCTTAAGGAGACAGTGGCAGCTGCTGCACTCCAACATGACTGCCTTCTTGTCAACTTGACTCTGAGCTGCATCGTAGCCTTGTCTACAGGTTCGCGCCTCCTTGTGCCCATTTTGATGTTTTAGGATAACATGTTGAGTCAGTACAATGGGCAGGTTGCTAATCGCTTAACAAACGCAAGACTTTTCCCTGCAGTGCAGCTCTGTAGACTCAGAAGCAAGGGCCGCTCCCTGGTTTTGAGGTCTCAAAGGGAAGGCAACACAGAGCTCTCATCCTATAACCTGTACAAAACACACCAGCTTTTCTTCTCCCCTTCACTTAGACATGCCCTTAATGAACCAAATGAATTTCTCTTACCATTCAACCAGAAGTGTCCTAAGCACTGCTCCCTTTCTGAATTTCTCACACCTTCCCTCGTCTCTCCTAACTATCTCAGTTTAACTCATGTGATCAATATTGCTCATTTAGAGAAACACGTAATTCTCATCCCTCCTGCTCACAGAATTTGCAACGGTTTAAGCCAATATTATTGACCAGAAGAATTGTTTAAAGTACATGAGAAAATAAGAATGAAAGAAAAAGAGAAAATAGAAAGTTGAGCCAGGCATGGTGGTGCACGCCTGTAATCCCAGCACTCTGGAGGCAGAGGCAGGTGGATAGCTGTTGAGGTCAAGGCCAACATGGTCGACAAAGTAAGTCCAGGACAGCCAAGGCTACACAGAGAAACCCTGTCTCGAAAAACCAAAAAAAGAGAAAAGAAAAGAAAAAAGAAAGTTAAATAACATGTAAGCTAATACACTAAAAGCCATACCTTGGGGCCTTTAAAAAATAAAATAAAATAAATAACTAGACCGGAGCCATCCTTGGTTTCTAGGAGAGGCAGCCGATGAACTGCAGTCAGAAGTGCGCATTTCTATGACACACACACATACTGATCTGCTGAACTGCAGATGTCACATCCACTACTCCACTGTAACCAAACTACAGAGACTGCGCAGTGGACTGACTGTACAGCTACTGCACCACTATATGGGACCATCTTCCTGTAAATTGCTATCAGAGGCCAAATTATGTTTTGATAAGCATGAACCACATTAAGGAACAAGTCATCTAAAGCAGGGTCTTTGAGCTCCTAAGGGAGCTGGAGAAACCCCGAGCTTTAGGGAGAGTGAGGACAAAGCCGACATACTGGCAGAGGAAGTCCAGCCCCACACATCTAAACAAACATGGCTGATGTTCACGTCACTTGTTTGCTCCTGTGTAGTCACACTCTTGCCATTTTTAAAAGGTATTCCACACTGCCAACACTTCCAATAACATTTCCTTTCCTTAAACATTAAAAACCAGAAGTCAGTAGCCTTCTTAGCCCTCTTAGCGTAGTAGGCCCCGAGTCAGTATCATAAGAACCAGAAATCAGATTAACTGGTAAGAACCAAGTCCACATTTTGTATCTTAACAATAACAAAACAAACACACAAATATAAACAGTACCTGGACCCTTCTGTAACCGAGACAGCTGCAAGTTTTTCCCAGCAGACCTCAGCCCCAGCCAAGATCTTAAACATTACCAGGTACTCATGAAGCTGTTACCCAGCAGAGTAAAAGAAACCGCCCGCCACCCCCCAACCCGGCCTGGCCTAAAGTTCATGAAACTGCCAGCTCCATCCTATAACTCTGCCATGCAAGACATACTCAGAATACGGCCCTGCCTCTCCTCCTATGCCCCTCAGATAAATGTTTTGACTCATCACTGTGGTAACTACTGTTTCTGTGGAAATCCAACCAGTCCCATGGCAAAAAGGTTAGGGTCACTACATGCGGAACCGCTCTGCTAGCACTTTTGTGCGCCCTCCCCCCCTCCAGCCAATGACTGTAAGGGATAAAACAATTTCCAACTTCAGATCCAGGAAGAACATTTTTCTAAACACTAAAACTTGGGTACATAAGTTAATCACTCAACTGGGCCTCCTTACCGAGTTGTAAGCCCTAGACAATAATACCTTTCTCCCATGGTTTCCAGAAACATTTCTTCATAGAAAGTTGTGTCAAGCAGCAATAGTTCCATGAGGGACTAAGACCTCTGATCTCAGTTCCTTGTTAACCAAACAACAACAAAAACTAACCAACGCACCCTGAGTTATATAACCTGCTGTAATTTATTCCAATTTCCCTAGTAGGCTATAAAGGTTTCAAACTGCTTTGATAGATTCCGCAAAAATGGAAAGCAAGTGTTCTTTTGCCGTATTGTCCATAAACAACCCTTTTCCAAACATTCTAGTACATTAAACGATTTAAATCTTAGTGCTCATCTATCTCGAGTTACCTCACTCGGTACAAGCAAAAGAAATAAATTAATAGAAAGTACTTCCCAAGGGATGAGATGCTAAGTGAAAAAAAAGTCTACAACTCGCGCTGCCAAGGTCCATTGCAAGCCGTTACACCGCCGGCATAAAGGAGCCGCAGCATTGCCCGGAAGTCTGTGGTACTAGAATTGTGTGCGTGTGTAGCAGTGATAGGACGGCTATACGAAGCAAACCCCATGCTATGCAGAGAAATAACACACACAGACAGGGATGGTAACTGGAACTGTTTCCAGGTCTGACTGAGTTTCAGATGTAACCACTGGCCTTGATTGCTTTAATCAAGGATGATTGCGGCCCTTTACACGTCCACTTACCAAATGCCAATACTCAGTAAATAATCTTATGAGATTAGACCGTTGGACTTTTTGAAGTGTGTTGGGGACAGGAGAAGGGGTTGTTCTTCGGAACAAAATGCCAAGGACAGTGTTTTCTATCGAAGCCTCCTATAAAGGTTAATTATGCAAAATATTGGCATCTGTCATTAAAAGTAACCTGTCTCCTTGGAGGTTTAAGGCGTCGCCACAACTGTCCCTTTGACTTGGAAACCTTGCAGAACTAGAGGACCTTTATAACACTGTCTACTCCTGCCCTTTCAGTCGAGCCTCAGCCTCATCACATCACAACACAAACAACATATCCCTTCTTGTTATCTCACCACTTCTGCAAGGCTTTCCCGGCACTGCTCACTGTTTCTGGAATTAACTTCACTCTCTTTTCTAAGGTGTCTTTGCCTCAACCTCACCTTCCACTCCCCTCCAGCTACTGAAAGGCTGGACTTAGCCTGCCCTTCTCTCTATTGCCGGGTATTTGGCCAGGCCTGTCTCCCCAGAAGTGCCTGCCCAGGACGCTGGAGGTGCGGCTACGACTCTCCTGCGCCCGCATGCGCAGTGGCACTGTACACCAGGCACTCCCCGGGCTGCTCTTCCATGGGCTAGCCTACCCGGCCAGCGTTGGAACTGAAAGTCCCTTGGTCCCCAAGCACTGGTTAGTCAGTGCCCTAAGCCCGCTGCTCCCCGCCACGCTGCATGTTGGAATGAGCTGGGAGCTGGGGAGCGGGTGACCGGCGCCAGTTACCTCTCCAGGGCCTGCAGGGTGTAGCTGATGAGCGGCCTCTCCAGAAGCCCGCAGAACTGCTTGGGGATGCTGACGCCCATTCTCTCCCCGCAGCCCCCGGCCGGCAGCACGGCGGCCACAGTTCCAGGGAGGCTCCCGGGCTCCGCCCCGGCAGCAGACAATAGGGACGCCGGGAACGCTGAGCCCGAGCTAGGCGGGCCGCTCACGCAATGCCCAGGCTCAGCGGGCCTACTGCAGGGCTCGGGCTCCATGGCGCGAGCGGAGCGCAGAACCCCGAGGTACAGACGGGGAGCCGAGAGCGAGGCGCCAACACCGACCCTGAGCCGCGAGGGTAGGCGAGGAGTAACGCGGAGCCGGCTCGGGGAACGTGGCCCCGGGTGCTGAGCCCGGCGAGAGCAGCCAAGCCGGTCTTCCCTGCAAGGGCCCGGAGCCCCGAGGCAACGCTCTTCCTGCTCTTCCCACTCTCCCTCCAGGCAGGCCCAGCTGAGGCTGCGGACGGCAGGGCAGTTCTTAAGCACTTTAGAGTCTCAACACAGGCAGCTGTGCACGACAGTCAGGGCCAGTGCTTACAGCTGAAACTCAGTCAGACCTGGAAACAATTCCAGTTACCAGCCCTGTCTGTGTGATTTAGTTCTCTGGGTTTCCCGCTAGATAAGAGAGAAAGATTTGTGTTCGGGGTACAGTTCAAGCCCCAGACGTGAGCACCTCGCTTATGTGAATTTCGCTATCCTCAGATGCGCCCTGATTCTACCAAGCAGACAGGTAAATGGCTAGGAAAAGTCCAAAACCAGACTGCAAGGTCGATTCCCAGACCTGTCTACACAGTGGAACCACCAAGCAGAGTGACCCTGAACCCTGTGTTGAGGATTTGATTGGTCTAAAGCACAGCCAGGCCTGTGGAATGTTTTTAAAGTTCCACAGGTGATTCTATGGAGCAGATGTGTTTTGTGTAAGACAGCAGCCACACTAATTGCTAAACAATCAACACACATCTCACCTTAACAGGAAAAACCCTAGTGGTCATTTTCACCACAGAGACAACATGACTGACTGGTAAGTAATTGATAGAAGACTACACAGCCAACAGCAGGCAGCCATAAATCCTTGGTTTAGCGGTGCAACCAGTGCTGAGAAATTCCAGGCCTGGTACACATCTTCCCCTCATTTGGAACTGTCCTGGGAACCGCTGGTGAAACATAATGGGTGTTCAGAGTGCCAAGCACTATTGTGCTCAGTGAGTGGAATGTAAAATTCATGAGAGTGTGGCCTAGCTTTGCTTTTGGTTTGGATTGTATGGCCAGCTTCAGGAATGTGACAGGAGCCTAATACTTACTGAACGAATTGATGATTAAATAAATGACAGAGTTCGAGGAATTATTTGACCGTGTATATTATCAGTCTTTACCCACCAACAGATAAATTAGATTCATTTTTTAAAAACCTTGAGCATTGAAATTACCCAATTACAAAATTAAACCTCATTATTTTTATCCATTTTGCCAATTGAAACCATGCAGAAATTTTTTTTTTAAATCCTCTGCTCTTAACCCTCTTTTGTCTAATATTCTAAAGTGCTTTCCATTGTTGCTTTCATTATGAGGAATGGTCTGCTTCTGCGCTAACTGAAGTTTGTCGAACTCTTGAACCTCAGATGAAAAGAAAGCATTGTAGCATACTTATTTGTATTGCGATGCTTGAATTTTTTTCCCCCAGGAAATGGGTTGGGGAGGGAGGCAGGGAGGGAAGGAAAGACTGAGAGACAGACAGATGGAATCGGTGGTGGAGGCCCGAGAGACTGATTCTAGGAGAGAGCTCCTTGCTAGGGAGTTAGGTATATGGATGTGATGATCGAGCTTGCTCAAAGGGGACACCAGAGAAGGCTCCATCACATCTTCTGGATGGTCAGAGGGATTGTGTTACTTACAGATGCTTGACAGAAGAGAGGAGCCCTTGGAGCCTATAGCATGTCCAGACACAGCAGAGCGCTCAGCAGGCAGAGCAGACCAGGGAAACTAGGACTCCATAAAACCCACAGTTTTTGCTCTTCCCAAAGTGGCTGCTGGTTAGATTGTCTTAAAATTTTGTACAAATGGGTACATTATTTCTGTGTCTGTGGTGTTAAGTTTTATTATGCTAGGATATGTTAGGTTTGGAGTTTGTGGAATGAGGGACAAGTGGGTTATAGAGCAAGCCACCCGAAAGGATGGAACATTTACAAGGAAAAAAAAAAAAAATGCTGGCTTGAATGCTGGCAAAAGAAGCCTGGTTTGCTCATTCTGGGAATTTAAAATAGTATAGCTCAATAGGACTGTTTTAGTTAGGGTTCTATTGCCATGAAAAGACACCATGACCACAGCAACTCTTATAAAGGAAAACATTTCATTGGGGCTGGCTTACAGGTTAGAGGTTTAGTCCATTATAGTCATGGTGAGAAGCATGGCTGCGTGCTGACAGACATGGTGCTGGAGAAGGAGCTGAGAGCTCGACATCTTGATCAGCAGGCAGCAGAAGTGAAGACTGTGCCAACTGGGCATAGTTTGATCATAGGAGAGCTCAAAGCCCACCCCATAATGACACACTTCCTCCAACAAGACTACACCTTCTAATAGTGCAACTTCCTATGGGCCAAGCACTAAAGTACCTAAGTCCACGCGGGCCATTGTTATGCAAACCACCACAGCATCTGACCATCATCTAAGATATGAAGGGGTTGCGGAGATAGCTTGTTGGATAAGAGCAGGTGCTGAGAAAATTTTAATCCTCATCACCCAAGTAAAAAGATAAACACTGCCCCTAAAAGCATTGCAGGTGTGGCTGTTGTGTGGCATGTGCATCAGTAGGGAGCAGAGAGAAGTTCCATCTACTTTCAGTCTTCTGACCTGTGAACTTCTGGATGACTAAATCGCCTACATTCCCTGAAAAAAGCAAGCCTGAGAGGACCTCCAATCTGGCACCATGGGGTCTGGACAGAGAGCTATCCTGAAATAACCACCAGTCCAGTGTCACACAGGTCTTAGGGAGTAGGCCATGCCTGAGATGACCCCTGCAAGGTGCTATAATGCATGACACAGGGACCACTAAGAGGAGCAAGTAAGTGGTAGAGAGATGGAAGAGAAAGAGAAACAGAAGGATGCAGGCACAAAGAAGAAAGGCAGTACTGGAGACAGGAGGGTAATGAGGAACAGCCTGATGTGTGTGGCCAGTGATGACATATAGGACAATGGTGAGATCCTGGCCTTGCTGCCACTGAGGACCATGTCTTTGTCTGTGGCCGTGCAGCATCAGGGGTCTGTTACCACCAAAGGCCATGTGAACATCACTGCTCTGGGTGGCCACACATGGACATGTTGATATCTGAGGGCTGTGTAGAACTGGCCCCACCCCTCACCTGGACATTGCTGGAGGTCTAGTTTTGTGGGATTTGGGAGCAAAGAAGCTGACCCACCCCTACCAGCTGCAGTACTTGGGAAAGTAGGCCCTACACATTGCAAGAGTTTCAGGTAAGCCAAGGGTATAAGTGTGGGATAGCAGGCCCTGCCACTTGTCTCCTATGAGGTGGCATGGACAAGAAAAATATATTCTCCTCCCCCTTACCCCTCACTACCTTCAACAGGTGGGAGACCTGGTTCTGGGGTCATGAGAGCAGGAGAGCTGTCCTTGCCCCTCACCAGCTACAGCACTCAGGAGAGCAGCTCTGCACCTTGCCTGGGAGCATAGTAGAGAGGTGGCCCTGGATGTGGGGCTTGCAGGTGAGCCAGCCCTAGGGCATGAGCAGAGAAGAGCTGGCCCTGCTTCTTGTCTGCTGCGCAGTAGCATGGACAACGAAGAGACACTTACCTCCCCTCCCTTGTCCCTCATCAACTATGGCAGGCCAGAGAGCTGCTCCCCGGGTCATGAGAGTGGGATAAATGGCCAAGTCCCTGTCACATTGCAACACTCGAAAAAACACGTCCTTCATCTCACCTGGGCAAATGGGTAGAGCTGGCCATGGTGTGTATGGGAGTATTGGGGGGGTGGGTATTTGCTAGTAAAATGGTGAGCTGACCAGCTCAGCTACCTCTCATGCCCATTTCCAGAGGTTTGAATTGGCCCACCCCAACGTCTACCCCATGGAGGAGCTGCTGAAGTACATGAAGGGGCTGGTCCTACAAATCCAAAACTTCATGGTCTCCATGATACAGGGCAACAACAGGACATCCAAGAGGAGTCCCAGGGAAGTTCCAGTATTAATACAGTAACAAAACCCAGAGGCCTTGTACATTACAATGAACATTTGCAAGCAACGAAGTATGGACAGAAGAGTATACTGTGGAATACACTGTGACACACTACAGCTTCCACAATGAGGTTTTGGTTTGGTTTTGGTTTTCCGTTGTGGGGGGAGGTTGTAAGTGTGAAAGGTGAATATGAGGGGAGGAGGTGATGAGTGCAAGATGTGAAATTCATGAAGAACCAGTAAAAAGTTTAAAAAAAAAAAAAAAAAAAAAAAAAAGACAGACAGCCTAAGAATGGAAGGGTGGAGACACGCAGATCCCAGAAGCTCACTTGCCACCCAGCGTAGCCAAAATAGTGAGCTGTGGTTCAGTTAGAGGTCCTACCTGTTTCAAGGCAACAAGGCAAAGAATAATATAGGGGAAAAATAGAGGAAAACTCGGATCTTCCTCTGGCCTCCTTATCTTCATACATGTGTACTTAACCTGTACTCTGACATATATTTACCACATACTCACACATACACCATGGAACAAGAGGAAGACAGAATATCAGGAATGGAAAAAAAGATACTGAAAAAAAATAAAAATAAACTTTGAGCACGGTTAACATATTAAGTTTATAAATCAAGAGAGCTAAAGACATAAATAATATATTCAATAAAACCATCTTAGAAAATATTCCAAATTTAGGGAAAGGAATGAACGTGAACACTCTGGAAGCATTAGCTACAGAACACCAATCAGACAAGAGAAACATTCCATCTTAGATAATTACCAAAAAATAAACAGAGAGATGACAGCTTCAAGAGAAGCACCAAGTCACATGTAAAACGAAAGCCTAGCAGAATTATAGACAGTTTCTCAACAGAAACTGCAGTGCAAGAAGAACATGGATGATGAATTAGTCCCTCCCACATCTGTCAGCAGTCAAGACAATTCCTCACAATCTGGCAAGGAGATTCTTCTGCTAAGAATGATACATTGCTCCAAAGTGGCTCTAAGTTACGTCAAGCTGAAAATAAAAACTAACCAAGCTCCAAAAGACAGTATTTGTCAACCTAGATGACTATAACCAGCAATCCAGCAAAGTGATTTGCCATAATTGGAGAAGAAAGGAAAACTTTCCATAATAACAATAAACTTAAGGAACTCCTTGCCACTAAAGCAGCTCTGCAAAGGATACTTGGAAGATGGCTAAGGAGATGGCACAGTTCTGTACACCCCCAGTACTACCGTGGAAGAACAGGCTGGGAGACAGACAGAACCCTGGAACTCCCTGGCCAGACCATCTAGCCAAATTGGTAGGCTCCAAATTCCATGAAAGACCTTGGCTCAAAAATAAAATGAAGAGTCATTGGGAAAGATACCTGATATCACAGGCTCTAGCCTCTGTATGCATTCATGCACTCACACATGTGCCTTCATACACACACACACACACACACACACACACACACACACACACACACCACCTACGGACAGACACACAAAAGAAGATACATAAAGGAATCCTTTAGGCTGAGAATAAAATTAAAGACATCCACGGCATTATATGAAGGAATAAAAGATAAAGAAGCACAACCAGTAAAATAATAGAAGTTAACACACACCTTTCGGTAGTACTCTACTTTTCCATCTTATCCCAATAAGGTCTTCAGAATGACAGTCATTAAGAAAGCAACAAGTATTGGTGAGAATACGAACAAAAGAAATAATGATGATTTCAATACCTCACTCACTATCAGATAGGCCAATTTAAAAAAAAAAAAAGAAAGAAAAAAACATTGGCATCAACTGACATAGATCCAATGGACTTACCAGACATCTACAGAATGTTCCATCCAAAAACTGTAAAATACACATTATTCTCAAACAACCCAGGGCATATCCTCTAAAAACAGGTCATTTATTAGAATACAAAATAAATTTAACAGGTTCAGGAAATTGTACACAGTTTCTTGTCTTTATCTCATCACAATGGGAGAAAACTAGAAACTTTCACCAAGACAAACTGTAGATTATACAGAGGCTCCAGGAGAATTAATGAGTAATGATGCATCAAAGAAATACAACAGCATGTAATGAAAGTGAAAACACTATGTCAGTACTATGAGGTACAAAGAGAGCAGTCTGTCCAAGTTAGACTTACTATTGCTGTGATAAAGCTCTCTGAGCACAAGCAAGTTGGGAAGAAAAGGGTTTATTTGGTTTATGCATCCATGTTGCTGTTCATCATCAAAGAAAGTCAGGACAGGAAGTCAAACAGGGCACAACCTGGAAGCAGAAGTTGATGCAGAGGTCATGGAGAGGTGTTGCTTACTGGCTTGCTCCTTAATGATTGTTCAACTTGCTTTCTTATAGAACCCAGAACTTCCTAATTAGGGGTGATGACCCCCCCCACAATGGTCTGAGCCCTCCCACATCAATCATTCAGAAAATGCCCTTCAGGGCTGCCTATATTCAGATCTTCTGGAGGCATTTTTCCTCAGGTGAGGCGTTTTATCTTCAGTGGCTTGAGCTTGTGTCAAGCTGATACAAAGCTAGCCAACACACAGTCCTATGAGGAAAGCTATGATATTTAAAACAAAATCAAATCTCATTCATAACAAGCCCAACATCAGTAGATAACCAGAAGTCATAAAGATTAGGGCAGGAATTAACATAAAGGAAACAAGAAGCGTGTGTGAAGAATCACTGAAGCAGAACGGTTTCTTTGAAAAGCTAAACAAACCAAAGTAACCAAAAGGAACAGAGAGAAGGTCCAAATTAATAAGGTTAGAAGTGAAAAGGGAAATGTAGCAATAGATACTGGTAAAATTTAGAAAGTTGTTTATACAGGCCTTAAGTTTTTATTTTCCAGTAAATGAGAAAATCTGGAAGAAATGAAAGAATCCACAGATGTGTGTGGCCTAACAAAATTAATCCAGCATAAGATAAATAACTTAAAACAAATCAATAGCAAGCTGTGAGACTGAAGCAGTGATTAAAAAGAACTTCCCCCCCACCACCACCACTAACAACAACAAGCAGACATTCAAGCCCAGATGGATTTCCTGTCGGATTCTATAGAACTTTACAAGACAGCAAAATCCTCATGGTGTTCTGTAGAACAGTAAGCAAAGAAATGCCACCAAGCCTTACTACCCAAGTACAAAAACTGGGTAAAGATACAATAAAAAGTAGAAAATTAAAAGCCCAGATAAGCATGAATTCAAAGAATTTACACATAAAAGGATAATTCATCATGATAAAGATAGCTTCATACTAAAAGCACAGAGGTTTAATATGTGCAAATAAGTGTGGTCACTTACAAGTAGACTCAAGGACAGAAATTTATGTTCACCTCAATAAGTGTACAAAAGTGTTTTGACAAAAAAAAAAATCCAACACTCCTTCCTAATAAAGGCCACGAGAAAAAATACAAAACATTAACAGGACTATATCTCAACATGATAAAAGCTGTATATGACAAACTCATAAGCTACAATGTACTAAATGGTAAAAGATCTCAACACTAGGGAGCAAGACAAGGATGATCATCTTAGCTAAAACAATAAGAAAAGACCATGAGATAAAAGGGATTAAAAAAGAAAAAGGAAGAAGTTAATATATCCTTACTTGCAGATAATATGATTCTATACACAGGAAATTCTGAACACTACCAGAAACAATTAGATCTGACAGAAAGTTTGCAAAAGGGCAGTATACAAATTAACTATGGAAATCAGTACAATCATGCTAAGTGAAAAAAATCAGAAAAAAAAAATCCCATTCACATTTGCTTCACAAAATATATTGTCATAAACCTAGCCAAGGAAATAAAGATCTCCATAATAAAAACTAAAACACAGAAGAATAAAATTAAAACAAATACTAAGAAATAGAAAGACCTTACATGCTCCTAGTTTGGCAAAATTAATATTATTAAAATTACTTTACTACCAAAAAATCCATAGATTGAATATAATACAAGTCAAAATTTCTTTACAGAAATATTATCTTGAAATTAACATGGAAGCAGAATATTTCCTAGATATCTTAATCAATTTTGAGCAAAAAGAATACTGCTGATTTCACGTTGCACTATACAGCCACAGTAGCAAAAGCAATATGGTAAGGGCCCCTGTCTGTCTAGATCAATGGAATAGAATAAAAGACTCAGACATAAGCTCACATGTAACAAGAGTAATGTGATTATTGATGAAGGTGCCCAAAAAAGAAAAGAGAAGAAAAATGGTTCTTTAACTGTGGTGCTGACAAATCAGAATGCAGAAAATTTAGAGACATCAAATTAGTTGCCTGTTTCTCACCCTCGGTGAAAATAAATTCCAAATAAATAAAAGACGTTAATATAAGATATGAAACTCAGCAACTGTTAAAGAAAAAGGAAACAGAAACAACTCAAACTATTGCTGAGGCAAGGACAGATTTTCCAGTCACTCATGAAATAATGCTAATGGTTTATAAAGGAGACCTCATGAAATTAAGCAGAAAAAAACAAAACAAACAAACAAAAAAACCAAAAAAAAAAAAAAAAAAAGCAACAATAATAAAGGGAAAAGGCAGTTTATAGAATGGGAGAAAAAAATTGCTAGTGATACACTTGACAGATGGTTAATATCTAAGATAAACAAAGCATTCAATAATTAAACAATAGAACAAATAGTTCAATTGATAAATGGTCTAGTGAACAGATAATTAACGAAAAGTAAAGGGCAAATGTTCAATAAACACAAAAATGTTAACCTCACTAGCCTTCAAGAATACAAAGTTAAAACTATAAATGTAGATTCTACCTCATCCTAATCAGAATAACAGTCATTAAGAAAACAAATAACAAGTGTTGGTGAGAATATGAACAAAAGAAAAACCTAATATATTGTTGATGAGTATGTAAATCAAGCTAGTATTTATGAAAATCATTATGGAGGCTCCTCAAAGAACTAAATTTCAACATAGCATTTCACCCCAAATGCCTGTTGGCACCCCAGACAAATGCTACACATGTTGAAGGGGGAAAGGGGGAGCAGTGGGAGGTTCCATGAGTTCCACCACAAACATGTTCTGGTGTTCTAGAAACACCTATAAATTCAGCCATCCATTCTTCAGCTCCAGCTCCCATGGTAGCTTTCCAAACTCATGGTCCTAAATGGTGAGGAACCTCTTAGTCTATTTGTGTCTCAACACTGCTCTGCAGCATGTGGGGGTATTAGCATTTGGTTATTGCTTCGGCTCTCAGAGACTGGAAAAAGTAGAGTCCTTTGACATGCAAACTCACATAAGACATTAATATGATTTCCACATGTCATGATTGTGTGCTAGGAAAAAGCCAGAGATATGGGAAATTTGGGAGTGCCTTTTAGAGCAATGGAGCTTCCTGAGGTTGCAGGTGGACTTTTTTTTTTTTTTTTTTTTTTTTTTTTTTTTTTTTTTTTATCCTTCCAATTTTTTTTTTTTTTTTTTTTTTTTTTTTTTTTTTTTATTAATTTATTCTTGTTACATCTCAATGTTTATCCCATCCCTTGTATCCTCCCATTCCTCCCCCCCCCCCCCATTTTCCCATTATTCCCCTCCCCTATGACTGTTCCTGAGGGGTATTACGTCCCCCTATATATTCTCATAGGGTATCAAGTCTCTTCTTGGCTACTTGCTGTCCTTCCTCTGAGTGCCACCAGGTCTCCCCCTCCAGGGGACATGGTCAAATGTGAGGCACCAGAGTATGTGAGAAAGTCGTATCACACTCTCCACTCAACTGTGGAGAATATTCTGACCATTGGCTAGATCTGGGAAGGGGTTTAAAGTTTACCTCCTGTATTGTCCTTGGCTGGTGCCTTAGTTTGAGCGGGACCCCTGGGCCCAAATCTGCCTATCATATTGTTCTACTTGTAGATTTCTAGGACCCTCTGGATCCTTTTATTTTGCTGTTCTCCCATGCGTCTCTCATTTAGAGTCCCAATAGGATGCCTTCCCCTCTGTCCCAGTTTCCTGGTAAGTGAAGGCTTTCGTGGGACATGCCCCTTGGGCTAGTATGCAGATATAAGTGAGTATATACCATTTGATTCTTTCTGCTTCTGGGTTAACTCACTCATTATGATCATTTCTAGCTCAATCCATTTATCCACAAATTTCGGGAATTCCTTGTTTTTAATAGCTGAGTAGTATTCCATAGTGTATATGTACCACAGTTTCTTTATCCACTCTTCTACTGAGGGACACTTAGGCTGTTTCCATGTTCTGGCTATTATGAATAAGGCTGCTATGAACATGGTTGAGCAAATTTTCTTGTTGTGTGCTGGAGCATCTTCTGGGTATATTCCAAGGAGTGGAATAGCTGGGTCTTGAGGAAGCCCTATTCCCATTTTTCTGAGATAGCACCAGATAGATTTCCAAAGTGGCTGTACTAGTTTGCATTCCCACCAGCAATGAAGGAGTGTTCCTCTCTCCCCACATCCTCGCCAGCATGTGGTGTCGCTTGAATTTTTGATCTTAGCCATTCTGATGGGTGTAAGATGGAATCTCAGAGTTGTTTTGATTTGCATTTCCCTGATGACTAAGGAGGTTGAGCATTTCTTTAAGTGTTTCTCAGCCATTTGATACTCCTCTGTTGAGAATTCTCTGTTTAGTTCCAAGCCCCATTTCTCAATTGGGTTATTCGGTTTGGTGGTGTTTAATTTCTTGAGTTCTTTATATATTTTGGATATTAGACCTTTGTCAGATGTAGGGTTGGTGAAGATTTTTTCCCAGTCTGTAGGCTGTCGCTTTGTTCTCTTGACAGTGTCTCCTGCCTTACAGAAGCTTCTCAGCCTCATGAGGTCCCATTTATTAATGGTTGACATTAAGGCCTGGGCCATTGGTGTTCTGTTCAGGAAGTTGTCTCCTGTGCCAATATGTTCCAGGCTCTTTCCCACTTTTTCTTCTAAGTGAGTTAGTGTCTCTGGTTTTATGTTGAGGTCTTTAATCCACTTGGATTTGAGTTTTGTGCAAGGTGACAAATATGGGTCCAGTTTCATTTTTTTACACATAGACCTCCAGTTAGACCAGCACCATTTGTTGAAGATGCTATCCTTTTTCCATTGAATGGATTTGGCTTCTTTGTCAAAAATCAAGTGACCATATGTGTGTGGATTCATATCTGGGTCTTCGATTCGATTCCACTGATCAACCAGCCTGTTGCTGTGCCAGTACCATGCTGTTTTAAGTACTATTGCTTTATAGTACAGTTTGAGATCAGGTATGGAGATTCCTCCGGAGCATCTTTTATTGTACAAGATTGTTTTAGCTATTCTGGGTTTTTTGTTTTTCCATATGAAGTTCAGAATTGAACTTTCAATGTCTTTAAAAAATTGTGTAGTTATTTTGATAGGGATTGCATTGAATCTATAGATTGCTTTTGGTAGGATGGCCATTTTTACTATGTTAATTCTCCCGATCCATGAGCAAGGAAGATCACGCCATCTTCTCAGGTCATCTTCAATCTCTTTCTTCAGAGTTTTGAAATTTTTTTCATACAAGTCCTTCACTTGCTTAGTTAGGGTAACTCCTAGATATTTTATATTGCTTGTGGCTAATGTGAAGGGTGTGGTTTTCCTAATTTCTTCCTCTGCAAGCTTGTCATTTGTGTATAGGAAGGCTACAGACTTTTTTGAGTTAATTTTGTATCCAGCCAATTTGCTGAAGGTGTTTATCAGCTTTAGGAGTTCTCTGGTGGAGTTTTGAGGGTCACTTATGTACACTATCATATCATCTGCAAAGAGGGATAATTTGACTTCCTCCTTTCCCATTTGGATCCCCTTGATCTCCTTTTGTTGTCTTATTGCTCTGGCTAGAACTTCGAGTACTATATTGAAGAGATATGGAGAGAGTGGGCAGCCTTGCCTTGTTCCCGATTTGAGAGGAATTTCCTTGAGTATCTCACCATTTACTTTGATTTTGGCTATTGGCTTGCTGTATATAGCCTTTATTATGTTGAGGAAAGTGCCTTGTATCCCCGATCTCTCTAAAACTTTAAACATGAATGGGTGTTGAATTTTATCAAATGCTTTCTCTGCATCCAAGGAGATAATCATGTGGTTTTTTATTTTCAGTTTGTTTATATGATGGATTACATTGATGGATTTCCGTATATTAAACCATCCCTGCATGCCTGGAATGAAGCCTACTTGGTCATGATGAATGATATCTTTGATGTGCTCCTGTATTCGTTTTGCAAGTATTTTATTTAGTATTTTTGCATCTATGTTCATAAGAGAAATTGGTCTGAAATTCTCTTTCTTTGTTGAGTCTTTGTGAGGTTTAGGTATCAATGAGACTATGGCCTCATAGAATGAATTTGGTAATTTTCCATCCATTTCTATCTTTTGGAGTAGCTTGAAGAGTATCGGTATTAGCTCGCCCTTAAAGGTCTGGTAGAATTCTGCACTGAAACCATCTGGCCCTGGGCTTTTTTTGGTTGGGAGACCATCGATGATTGCTTCTATTTCTGTCGGGGAAATGGGACTATTTAACTTGTTTATCTGTTCTTCACTCAACTTTGGCAAGTGAACTTGATCAAGAAAATCGTCCATTTCCCTTAGATTTTCAAATTTTGTGGCGTATATGCCTTCAAAGTAGGATCTTATGATTCTTTGAATTTCTTCAGTGTCTGTTGTTATGTCTCCCTTTTCATTTCTGATTTTGTTGATTTCAATACTGTCTCTCTGCCTTTTAGTTAGTTTGGCTAATGGTCTGTCTATCTTGTTGATTTCTCAAAGAACCAGCTTTTGGTTTTGTTGATTCTTTGGACTGTTTTCTTAGTTTCTAATTTGTTAATTTCAGCCCTGAGTTTGATAATTTCCAGGCGTCTACTCCTCTTGGGTGTTTCTGCTTCTTTTTTTTCTAGGGCTTCCAGTTGTGTTGTTAAGATGCTTATGTGCGATGTTTCCAATTTCTTTTTAAAGGCACTTAGTGCTATGAATTTTCCTCTTAGCACTGCTTTCAATGTATCCCACAAATTTGGGTATGTTGTTTCTTCATTTTCATTGAATTTCAGAAACTCCTTGATTTCTTTCTTTATTTCTTCCCTGACCCAGGTGTCATTTAGCAGAGAGTTGTTTAGTTTCCACAAACGTGTAGGCTTTTTGTTATTTCTGTTGTTGTTGAATTGCAGCCTAAGAGCATGGTGATCTGATAGGATACAAGGTATTATTTCAATCCTCTTGTATCTGTTGAGGCTTGCTTTGTGACCTACGATGTGATCAATTTTGGAGAAGGTTCCATGGGGTGCAGAGAAGAAGGTGTATTCTTTCTTGTTTGGGTGAAAGGTTCTATAGATATCTGTTAGATCCATTTGACCCATGGCATTGGTTAATGATGTTATTTCTCGGCTTAGTTTCTGTTTCAATGACTTATCCTTCAGTGAGAGTGGGGTGTTGAAGTCTCCCACTATTATTGTGTGGGGATCGATGTGTGGTTTAAGCTTTTTTAGGAGATCTTTTACATATGTGGGTGCCCTTGTATTGGGAGCATAGATGTTCAGAATTGTGATGTCATCTTGGTTGACTTTACCTTTGATAAGTATGAAGTGTCCTTCCTCATCCCTTTTGATTAATTTTGGTTGAAAGTCTATTTTGTTCGATACTAAAATGGCTACACCTGCTTGCTTCTTGTGACCATTTGCTTGGAATATTTTTTTCCAACCTTTTACCCTGAGGTAATGCCTTTCATTATGGGTGAGATGTGTTTCTTGGATGCAGAAGAATGTTGGGTCTTGTTTATGTACCCATTCGGTTAGTCTGTGTCTTTTTATTGGAGAATTGAGGCCATTGATGTTGAGAGATATTAATGACCAGTGACTGTTAAGAGTCTTAATTTTGATGTTGTTTCCAGTCGAGCGTTTGTGTAGTTGTGTTTTTGCCATGGGATAGTTATCTATTTCCTGGGTAGTTTTGGTTGTAGCTTGACCCTTTGGGATGGAGTTTTCCTTCTAGTACCTTCTGTAAAGCTGGGTTTGTGGATAGGTACTGTTTGAATTTGTTTTTGTCATGGAATATTTTGTTTTCTCCATCAATGGTTATTGATAATTTTGCTGGGTAAAGTAGTCTGGCCTGGCATCTGTGTTCTCTTAGGGTTTGCAGGATCTCTGTCCAGGACCTTCTGGCTTTTATGGTCTCTGCTGAGAAGTCAGGTGTAATTCTGATAGGTTTACCATTAAATGTTATTAGGCCCTTTTCCCTTGCAGCTTTTAATATTTTTTCTTTGTTCTGCATGTTTTGTGTTTTGATTATTATGTGGCGGGCAGTTTTTCTTTTCTGGTCAATTCTATTTGGTGTTCTGTAGGCCTCTTGTATGTTTATAGGCATCTCTTTCTTTAGATTGGGGAAATTTTCTTCTATGATTTTGTTGAGAATAGTTTCTGGGCCCTGGAGTCTGATGTCTTCTCTTTCTTCAATGCCTATTATCCGCAAATTTCTTCTTTTCATGGTGTCCTTAATTTCTTGGATGTTTTGTGTCAGGAGTTTTCCAGATTTGGCATTTTCTTTAATGGTTGATTCAATATCTGTGATTGTATCTTCTAGCCCTGAGATTCGTTCTTCCATCTCTTGGATTCTGTTAGAAAAGCTCACCTCTGTGTTGCTCGCCTTCTTCTCTGAGGTCTCACGTTCTCGTTTTTCTTCTGTCTGTGTGTTTATCATTGAATCCATTTTCATTTTCAGATCTTGAACTGATTTTTTGATTTCTTTCATCTGATTTTTTGTATATTCCTGAGTTTCTTCCATTGCCTCTTTATAGGTCTTCAGAGCTTGAACCGTTTTAGCTATTTCTTTCATCTGATTGTTTGCATTTTCCTGCAATTTTTCCAGTTCCACTCTATGTGCTTCTTTTATGTCTCTCACCTGTTTGTCTGCGTCTTCCTGCATTTGATTACGAATTTTATTTGTTTCCTCCATTATCATCCTCATCACTAAGGATTTGAGGTCATTTTCTTGTATTTCCGTTGTATTTGAGTTCTCTGGGTGGTTTTCTTTGGGATAGCTGGAAACTGGAGACGCCATGTTGTTTTGGGGTTTTTTGCGTATGCTTTTTCGTTGTCCTTTAGACATCTTGCCGTCTTTGTTTTTGTTGGGTAGCTTCCAGAGTTGAATGGAGGGTGTCTGATGATAGATTCACTTGTTTTCTTACGATTTCCCTAGGCTGCGAGCTCAAAGCTTCACTGGTGTGGATGTTAGGAGGTTAGCCCTGTTGTTCTGGTCTCTCACAGCCAGTGATCCTCAGTCCCTCTCTGCTGTGGATCCTGCAATTGTTCTGGGTCTCTGAATGAGCGTTGGGTCAGGCCAAGGTATCCACAGCCTTCTGTGTTCCCTGCCAAGTCCAGCCAGGAGCACTGGGACCGAACCACGGGCAGAACTCAGCTAGATTCTCAGGGCCTGAACCGTCTGCCAAGCTCAGCTAGGGATTTTGGGCCCAAAATGCACACAGGGCCCAGCCAGAATTTTTGGGCTGGGACTACGCACCAAGCTCCACTAGGGCCTTTTGGCCCAAAGTGCGTGCTGTGGTCAGTTATTGACTCAGGGCCCGAACTGACCACCAATCTCAGCCAGGAATTCTGGATTCAAACTGTACACTGTGTCCAACCAGAGTCTTAGAGTTGGTGGAACCGAGAGCTCTGTCCAGCCTGTGCCACAGCAGGAGAACTGCGGCTGCTCTGAGTTAGCGCCAGTAGTGGAACAAGTGCTCCACCCGGACTGTGTCACCGCAGGGGAGCTGCCGCTGAGCTGAGGTGGTGCCTAGGATGGAACCGCGCACGTCACCAAGCCTGCGCCACAGCAGGAGAACTGCGGCTGCTCTGAGTTAGCGCCAGTGGTGGGACAAGTGCTCCGCCCGGACTGTGTCCCCGCAGGGGAGCTGCCGCTGAGCTGAGGTGGTGCCTAGGCTGGAACCGAGCACGTCACCAAGCCTGCGCCACAGCAGGAGAACTGTGGCTGCTCTGAGTTAGCGCCAGTGTTGGAACAAGTGCTCCGCCCGGACTGTGTCCCCGCAGGGGAGCTGCCGCTGAGCTGAGGTGGTGCCTAGGATGGAACCGAGCACGTCACCAAGCCTGCGCCACAGCAGGAGAACTGCGGCTACTCTGAGTTAGCGCCAGTGGTGGAACAAGTGCTCCGCCCGGACTGTGTCCCCGCAGGGGAGCTGCCGCTGAGCTGAGGTGGTGCCTAGGATGGAACCGAGCACGTCACCAAGCCTGCGCCACAGCAGGAGAACTGCGGCTGCTCTGAGTTAGCGCCAGTGGTGGGACAAGTGCTCCGCCCAGACTGTGTCCCCGCAGGGGAGCTGCCGCTGAGCTGAGGTGGTGCCTAGGATGGAACCGAGCACGTCACCAAGCCTGCGCCACAGCAGGAGAACTGCGGCTGCTCTGAGTTAGCGCCTGTGGTGAAACCAAGTGCTCTGCCCAGACTGTGTCACCGCAGGGGAGCTGCCGCTGAGCTGAGGTAGTGCCTAGTGTGGAGCAGCGTGCTCAACTACGCCTGCGCCACAGCAGGGGAGCTATGGCCACGCTGAGTTAGTGCCTCAGGCAGAATTGTTTGCTGGGCCGGGCCAAAACCCGGGACTCTGGGGCCGAACTGTCCGCCGAGTCCAATCTGGGTCCAAAGGCTCCACGCGACCCAAATCCTGCCCCGAGTCCCCTCTCCCGCAGCAATTCCCACCAGCCACCACACCAATCGCCTCCACCGGAAGGCTATGAGCTGCAAACCTCAGCCGCCGCTGCTGGTGCCGCTGGTGCTGCCGCCTCTGCCGCTGCCGCTCCGATCAGAGAAAAACCACGCTCCTCCCGTGTGCAGGGGCACGCAGGTCCTCCGCACCCTGGTCCCTCCGAACCGTGGAGCACTCCCGCTGCCGTGATGTTCGGACCTCGGTGTTCCTGGCTCAGAAATCTGTGCAATTCCCTGAATTGTTCACTGGAGCCTCCAAACGCGGTCCACACTGCTCGCCGCCATCTTGGATCCTCTGCTCGCCGCCATCTTGGATCCTCGCAGGTGGACTTTAACGTGGGAGTTAGGGTGTAGGACACACACATGGTCACAGAAAACTTCTAATAAAGCAGTGGCCTCTAGTTTCTTGTTTCAAAATTTTGAAGTATGAAATTCATGGGGCTTGGAGCATGTCAGTTTAGAAAAAAAGCATTTTATTACAGAGAGCTGAAGGAAAAGGAGACAGTGCTCTGAGGAATGGTTAGCACTGAGGGTCATGGCCTTGTAGTCAGTAGGTTTTACAGGGTTGAGGCATAAAGGGAAGTAAACAGGTTAGTTTGGTTCCCAGTCCAATTGCCCATGGCTCTAGCAATTTTGGTCACATCCTCAGTATGGTTTCTAGGAAAGGGGTGATCACTTAGAGAGGAGATTAAAAAAAAAAAAAAACCAGAGTTTTACAAAATGGCATAACCACCACCAGGAGAAAAGTAATTATTTGGCAAATAAAAACAAATGCAGGCCTTTGTCAACACATGACCTGCAATACTAGTTCTTAATGGGTCACATATCAGAATTATCTTTGGGGTTTATATAGCTGCACATGCTGCTCAGAGTATGAGATGAGTGCTTGGTAGGGCTTATCTGAGGGACACCTGTTAGAAAGCACCACACTAGACAGCTACACACATGGACTCAACAACATATAATAGATAAAGGTAACAACAACCAGTGCAATATACAAGCTGAGCACTGACTCTGGAGGTACGTCTGCTTGTATAAACAGTTATCCTGTAGCTATAGAAAGAACTGTTGCTTTTACATCCCATGGCTGTTCTGTGAGACAATAGCATTATTAACACTTTCACAGGAACGAAACTTGAAAGGAGTGACATGTCAGAAGAAGTGAGAGGCTGGGATCCTAGGTCAGAAGAACATATACTTGTGTCAAAGGAGGACAGAAGATTTCCATTTTTTTTTAAGGACCCTTCAGAGTAAACTTGAACATTTGAATTCCAATTTTGTAACATATTGTCAAAATATTCATACACACACACTCAAAATGACATTTTTTTTAACTTTTTAAATTTTAATTAACTTATTCAGATTACAGTTCAATTGTTTTCCCCTCACTTGTATTCTACGGTTCCTCCCTCCCTCTCACTTTCACCCTATTCCCCTCCCCTAAATCTGTGACCAAAGGGGACCTCATCCCCCACCATATGGTCATAGGCTATCAAGTCTCATCTTGGTAGCTTGCTTGTCCTTTCTCTGAGTGCCACCAGGCCTCCCCACCAAGGGGAAGTAGTCAAATAAGGGGCACTAGAGTTCATGTCTGAATCAGTCCCTGCTCTCCACACAACTGTGGAGACTGTCCTGTCCATTGGCTAGATCTGAGTACTGATTCGGTGCTTACTGTACGTATTGTCCTTGGTTAGTGCAGTAGTTTGAGCAGATGCCCCTGGGTCCAGATCCGCCCGTCATGATGTTCTTCTTGTAGGCTTCTAGAACCCTCTGGGTCCTTCTATTTCCCCATTCTTCCATACTTCTCTTACCCAGAGTCCCAATAGGAAGTCCCTGCATCTTTCCCGGTCTCCTGATAAGTGGAGACTTTCATGGGACATCCCTTTTGGGCTACTGTCCAATTATAAGTGAGTATATACCATGTGAGTCTTTCTGAATCTGGGTTAACTCACTCAGTATGATCATTTCTAGTTCCATCCATTTGGCTGCAAATTTTGGAATTTCCTTGTTTTTAATAGCTGAGTAGTATTCCATAGTGTAAATGTACCACAGTTTCTTTATCCATTCTCCAACTGAGGGACATTTAGGCTGTTTTCAGGTTCTGGCCATTATGAATAAGGCCACTATGAACATGGTTGAGCATATGTCCTTGTTGTGTGGTGGATCATGTTATGGGTATATTCCAAGCAGTGGAATATCTGGGTCTTGAGGTAGCCCTATTCCCAGTTTTCTGAGATAGTGCCAGATTGATTTCCAAAGTGGTTGTACAAGTTTGCATTACCACCAACAATGAAGGAGTGTTCCCCTTTCTCCACATCCTCGCCAGCATGTGATGTCACTTGAATTTTTTATTTAACCATTCTGATGGGTGTAAGATGAAATCTCAGAGTCGTTTTGATTTGCCTTTCTCTGACAAGAGATGGCTCAGAGGTTAAGGGCATTGATTGCTCCTCAAGAGGTCCCGAGTTCAATTCCCAGCAACCACAAGTGGCTCTCAGGCATCAATAAAGTGACCTGATGCTCTCTTCTGGCATGCAGGTATATGTGCAGCCAGAGCATTGAATATATATATCAACAAAAAAATCACATTTTTACAGTTATCAATAAGCAGGATCTCTTAGAGAAAACACCTCTGGACAAAATGAAAGGCAATGAGTGTAAAAAACATCTCCATTACTTACTTCTGCTGTTACAGTGGCAAAATATCTGACAGATGGGACTTTAAAAACGTAATGTTATTTTGGCTCACAAATTCAGGGAACATAGTCCACCAAGATGACAAAGGTACCACAGTTGGACAGCTCTATCCACAGCGGCAGAGACTTAACGCATGGCTTACTCACTTCTTGGTAGCTTAGGAAACAGGAAGCTCAGGGGATAAATGGCAGTAGGTAGTACTTTTACAGCTCACCCCCACTCATCTGCTCTACTAGTTGGACCACAATTGTAAAGCTTCTGCAACCTCCCAAAACAGTGCCACCAGCCAGATATAGTGCTCAAACACAGGAGCCTGTCGGCAACACACAAACTCTCATTCTTCTGCTTTCCTTAGACTTGTGGTCGTTCCTATATTAAACTCCCTACAGTCTTAATAGTCTCAATACTATTAAAAAGTCAGTGTGCTGGCTAGTTTTATGCCAACTTGACACAAGCTGAGGATATCTCAATTCAGAAAATGCCTCCATAAGGTCCAGCTGTAGGACATTTTTTTTTCAGTTATTGATTGATGTGGGAGGGCCCATCCCTGGGGCTGATGATCCTGGGTTCTACAAGAAAACAGGCTGAGCAAGTCTCGATGAGCAAGCCAGTAAGCAACACCCCTCCATGACTTCTGCCTCAGCTCCCGCCCCCTCCAGGTTTCTGCCCTGAGTTCTTGTCTTGACTTCCTTTGACGATGAGCAACGATGTAGGAGTGTCAGCTAAATGGGCCCGTTTGTGGTGGTTTGAATAGGTTTGACCCCTATAGATTCATGTGTTTGTCCTACAGGTAATGGCGATACTGGGAGGTATGGTCTTGTTGGAGTAGGTGTGGCCTTGTTGGAGTAGGCGTGTCACCGTGGGGTGGGCTTCGAGGTCTCCTCGTGATCAAGCTCCGCCCAGTGTGGAAGAACTTCGCCTCCTCCTCCTGGCTGCCTTTGGATGAAGATGTAGGACCCTTGACTCCATCAACACCAAGTCTGCCTGTGCAATACCATGCTGCCCACCATCATGCTGTCCACCAGGATGATAATGGACTGAAACTAAGCCAGCCCCACTTAAATGTTTGCCTTTATAAGCATTGTCTTGGTCACTTTTCACAGCAATAAAACCCAAACTAAGCCACCTTCCCTCCTCAAGCTGCATTGGTCACAGTGTTTCATCACAGCAATATTAACCCTAATTAAAATAGACAGTTTCTTAGCATGAGAACCTATAAAATGAAGGAAAAATTGTCTATACTTCAGACATATAAGGATATTTGATAAATATTCCTAATCCAAAATGGTGTAACAGGAGCAAGAAAATACAGGCCTAAATCAAGGATAAACCACAGATAAGTAAACACTAAACCCTGACTCTTGGGCACATGGCATCATCATGTAGGCTCCAACAGACATGGTGGGCCATGGCTGTATTGTCCCTTTGCATATGCCACACATGGCCTCCCTCCTGTGCCCACTATACTCAGTGTCTACAGCTTCCCTTGGCAGGTATTCTATGTTCTACCAATATCTTTGCTACTTAGGCTTCACCCTTGAAGCTGTAGACATTGGTCTTTCAGAACTTTCTAGCAAGCACATTGACCCTGCCCACTTGGCAGAGCTTTGCCATCATTTTTCTGAGTCTTTGAAGTAAGCCTCAGTAACTCTTTCACTTTTACGTTCTCATGCCTACAGTATCAGAAGCACACAGAGAAATTAAGTTCTGCTGCCAGTTTGTCATGTATCTAGGTGCCCATTTAGCACAGGTGTGGCAACCTCTGGCATAGCTAAGCTCTGGGAAACATCCCTAGGCAGCCATGTTCAAGAATGGGACCATGGCCATGGCATTTTTCTGTTCACTCTTTGATCAGGCACTCCCTTTTGAAGAGAAATTTTTTCAAATGAGTTTATATTTAATGCATACAGGATTTGACAGTTTCAGCCTTGCCTGCAAGACTCCTTTCCAATTTCTGTAGAATAAAGCCCTTAATGGCACTAATCTCTTTGCCAGTGTTAGCCACTCTGTCCACCTCACCTTGTGAACAAGTTTCAATGAGCTTATACCCATTTCCTTGCTAAACTGCACATTTTCCTTTCTGTGTCATGCTTTTCCCTTCATTCTCACTGTAAACCTGGCTGAAAGCACTGAGCAGTAACCATGCCACAGTCTGACTGTTATGCTGTTTTGAAACTGTTTCTACCAATTACTACATAGATCTGAATCCATGCTCAGGAGAATGTGAGGGCAAAGCTAAAATGTGTGCACATTCTCAAAATGCACAACAACAACAAATGGTCTCGAACCCAACTGCCAATACAAGCCATCCTCGCATGTGAAACTCCATAAGCATAGTCTTTTAAATTTAGGGGCATTGGAGAGGTCATTGAACATGAGAGCACCACTACCTGAAGATGTTGTGGTTAAATTCCCAGTATGGCCTAATAATGTTTATTATCAGGCCTATAATTATTATTACGACAGTATTTTCTAACCCACTAGCAATCAGTCAAAACACAGACACCTGTTATATTTTAAAATAGCCTTAGTTAACCTGGGGCAAGGCGGATATTAATCCCCTAAACTACTTCCCATAGTGGGGCAGGTATGGAAAACCTGTCCCAATCCCATGCCATCTGGTTCTAAAAATTTCTATCAAGCTACCTCCCATCCATAATCCCATATGATTGCTAATGTTCTTCATCTGGGCCAAATCTCCATCCATGCCAGCCATGTGCTTCTCCTCCACCTAACCCATGATGGTGCAACTTTCTCCTCCCCTCCTCTCCTCAGGTCTCCTTCTCCCAAGATTCTCTCTGTCTCCCCAAGCCCTGGAACCTTAGCCATGCCTATTCCATTTGCCCTGCCCAGGTGTGATGGCCTTTAACTGGTCAAACAGGTTAGGCTCTTAGGCAAGGTACAAGTGGGGCACAGAGACAGTAAGCAGAAATTAGCATCAAAATACATCAGTCCAACCTCCAACATGGAGAAGCGAGAGGAGGGCATCAGGTCCTCTGGAGCTCATACAGATGCTTAGGAGCCACCCAAAGTGGGTACTGGGAGCTGAACCCAAGGTCCTCTGTGAGAGCAGTTCATGCTCCTAAACGATAAGCCATCCCTTCATCTCAGCATTCTCTTCACTAACCACACCTGTGTTTCCATTCCTGTTGCAGAACTCACAGTGGAATCTCCCAGTAAGCTCTGCTATCTGTGTACATCGTACAGGGGCTTCTCTAACCCACAACTCCAAACTCCTCCACATTCCTCTTCTTCTTTTTTTTTTTTTTTAAACCGGTTAAGCCAATTTATTAAAATAGTTGACTCAGGAGACTGCAATGGTGACTTCAGCTTCCACTCCTGGCTCAATACTGATGGAATTAATCTGCTTAACAATCTCAGAAGGACTGTGTAAGTCAATGAGTCGCTTGTGGATTCTCATCTGGAAACGATCCCAAGTCTTGGAACCTTCACCACAAGGAGTCTTTCTGGTAGTGATACTCAGTGTCTTGGTAGGCATGCGCACCGGTCCTTTTACTTTCAGATTATTTTCCTTTGCTCCTCTGATCAAGTCGGCACACACCTTCTCCAGCGACTTTACGTTGTGGCTGGTGAGCGTGATTCAAATAGAGTGATTGGCTACCTCGGGTTCCACGGCGTCTTTCCGGTATCTTTAAAAACCATGGCTGCGGCGCGGCTTCCTGACCGACTTGTTCCTCAGCAGGAGCGAATAGTGGTGAGTCAGGACCGGAGCTGAGTGAGCAGAGCTCCGCTGCACGCACCACCGTGTCTCAGAAAGCCTCCACATTCCTCTTAAAAAGGAATATGGGCTCATGAACCATGTGATGAGGTACATCTCATAATCAAGGTAATAATTTCTGTATTTGTTTTCTTGTTGCTGTGACAAAGCAACTGACAAAAGCCACCCAAGAGAGGGTTATTTTATTTTGGCCATAGTGTCAGGGAATATAGTCCACCATAGAAGGAAAGGCACGGTAGCTGGGGCTGTCTCCTGTCCATGGCGGTAAGAAGCACTGTAGCTAAGGATGCTCCATCCGGGGCGATGGGAACTCATCATATGGTTTGTTCATAGCACAGCTGGCCATCAAGCATAACAGATGGAAAACAGAGCCAGATATGACCTTCCAGGGCACATCAGTGACAATCCACTTCTGTGTATTAGGTGTCAGTCATGTAAGTTCCTTATCTTCCCAAAGCACTGTCACCAACTGATGACCAGACATTCAAATGCATGACCCTTTGAGGAACGTTTCACATAGAATCCACGGCAATACTGGAACCTACAGTATACTGTAGAAATTAAGATATCTTTTTATCTTGAGTAATGCTTCATACATTATCAACACTTAGTATAATAGTTTTCCTCCAAATATTTCAATTTATTCATTTTATTTTCTTTTTTAATTTTTTAATTTAAGAACGGAATATCTTTTACTTTTTACATATACATTTATATTATTACACATATATACAATAAACTACCTATGGCAAGTAGAACTATGACACAGTCAGGAATTATATAAATGTTACATTCTTAGTGTTTTGGCTATTTGTATTTGACAGCCTTAAAGAAAACATCTTTCCTATCTTGGTGCGTTTAAAATTCTGGGTGTAAATCAATCTCCATCATATCTTGTCATTATCAACTTAGAACATCTATCTAGACCTAAAAACATCTTAACCCCTAAACAACTAAGCTTCATTGTAAAACAAGAAAGGCCAGTGAGACATTTTATTTTCTTATTCAACATTTTCTGTTATATTTTTTAACATTTATTTTAAAACTCGTGTATCCTCAGCCCTCGGTTCAATTCCAAGCACCACAAAAGAAATAAATCATCAAAAAATATCTGACATAAACCAGAGGAAAGCCCACAATTATTCTTGAATACAAGTGTTAAATAAATAAATAACTTGAAATTGAGTTCTCTGTCCATGATGAAATATTCTCAAAAATTGCCTCAATCTTTAATGGTCTTTGTTGTGGAAATTGCAAAAAGCCTTTTCAAGTCTCAGACATGTTCAATTAGGGTTTCAAAGAGCCTAGCACAACACAGAGACATCATTATTCCTTTTGTAAAAAGCAAAAATATTTTTATTTCACCAGAATTTGCTCTGACTTAATAATGGCCAAAGACACCATGTTGCAAAATTCTAAGGATCACTATGCCCAGAAAATGCACTGTGCATTTTGCCACCTGAAATTGAGTAATGGAGGAAAGCTTACATCTTAACTAACTTTTAAACTTTCATCTCAACTAAAACTTTCTTCTTAACTAATTTTAGAAGATGGAGGTTGAAGCCCCTCAGCCCCTGTGTGTGTGTGTGTGTCTGTGTTTCACATTTTGCATTAAAAAGGCAAAGATTATGTACTTCTAAATTGCATGTTTTAGATCTTTCAAAGAAAGGACTAGTTAAAATTTGTGTTCCCTGCTGGTAAAAGCTATTTGCTAAGCCAACATCTGAAAACTGAAAAAAACAAAACAAAACAAGAACTTCAATACTACCATGTTTGGAGTGGAAATTTCTCTCTGTGTGTGAAGGCTGAGTTTCTACACATTATAAATAAGCAATTAAAGTGTGACTCAACTAGAGTTTGTTGTGGAGGGACAAGTGACCTCTGCTTCATGAATGGAAACTGTTTCCTTAGAATTGTGCAGTTATTTTGAAAGCACAAATTATTTTAATAAGTAATGGAGAACTGAAATGAAATGTCTCAAAGTTTCAGGTCCTTCCCTTTGTGATCTTTAGAAATGGTTTCTGTGATTGTCAATTGAATGGAATGACATAAAATTTCACTGTATTGTACTTGTAGAGAGAATAGCATTAATCCAAAGTTTTCTTGCATGCAATGATTGGCATTCAAATTTTTGATTATCTCATTGTCAAAAAACTAAACAGTATATGCCAGAAACAAACGGATAGGAGTTAATATGAAAATGTACATCTTACTAGGGTTTCCTGTGACATTCATACTTGCACCATGAAGATTGTTGGTTTTATACCCTGAACTAATTAGGTATCAGAACTCAATGAAAATAGCATCTCCACTGTATCATCCACCCACTTTTGACTATCACTCCTTTAATACAGATTTAAAATTCATTGTCCAACCAGCAAGATGGCTCAGTGGATAAAGGCACTTGCTGCCAAACCTGACAACCTGAGGTCCATAACCAGATCCTACATGGAAGGAGAGAACCAACTCTTTCAAGCTGCCCTCTGCCCTCTTCCCTCAATCCATGAGGTACACAGCCACTTACTTACACATGTGTACACAAACAAATAAACAGCTCAAATTCACTGTCTATTACCTCACTATCTCTGTGACTCCATGTCTGTGTGCCCTGGACATTATGCAAAATAATTCATTAGGATGTAGCCACAGGAAGAAAAGTCTACTGCTTGCTTCAATTTGCATTTGCTTTGCCTTTCATTCCTTTCAGACCTTAACATCTTGAGTTCTGTAGTGTAAGGCATTCTGACAGAAGCAACTTTAAGGAGAAAAGATTTATCTAATTCAGAGTTCAATGCACATCCCATCATGGTGGGAAAGTCAAGGCAGCAGGGGCTTGAAGCAACTGGTCACACTTAGGCCCACAGTCAGGAGAAAAGCGCCATGACTGCGTGCTGCCGCTCTGTTCCCTTTCTGTTCATGCAGCCTAGGGTACCCCTGAGAGAATGGTGCCACCATTCAGTGTGGGTGCCTCACCCACCCAGACACACACAATTAACCAAGGGATTCCTTCACAGACATTCTTTTTTTTTCCAAAATAATTTTTTTATTAATTTATTCTTGTTACATTTCAATGTTTATCCCATCCCTTGTATCCTCCCATTCTTCCCTCCCTCCCATTTTCCCCTTACTCCCCTCCCCTATGACTGTGCCTGAGGGGGACTTCCTCCCCCTTTATATGCTCATAGGGTATCAAGTCTCTTCTCGGTAGCCTACTATCGCTTCCTCTGAGTGCCACCAGATCTTCCCCTCCAGAGGACATGTTCAAATACGAGGCACCAGAGTACGTGTGAAAGTCAGACCCCACTCTCCACTCAACTGTGGAGAATGTCCTGTCCATTGGCTAGATCTGGGTAGGGGTTTGAAGTTTACAGCCTGTATTGTCCTTGGCTGGTGCCATGGTTTGAGCAGGACCCCTGGGCCCAAATCTGCCTATCATAATGTTCTTCTTGTAGGTTTCTAGGACCCTCTGGATCCTTCTACTTTGCTATTCTCCCATGCTTCTCTCATCTAGAGTCCCAATAGGATGTCCTCCCCTCTGTCCCAGTTTCCTGGTAAGTGAAGGCTTTCATGGGACATGCCCCTTGGGCTAGTATGCAGATATAAGTGAGTATATACCATTTGAGTCTTTCTGCTTCTGGGTTAACTCACTCATTATGATCATTTCTAGCTCAATACATTTGTCCACAAATTTTGGGAATTCCTTGTTTTTAATAGCTGAGTAGTATTCCATAGTGTAAATGTACCACAATTTCTCAATCCATTCTTCTACTGCAGGACACTTAGGCTGTTTCCATGATCTGGCTATTATGAATGAGGCTGCTATGAACATGGTTCAGCAAATTTTCTTGTTGTGTGCTGGAGCATCTTCTGGGTATATTCCAAGGAGTGAAATAGCTGGGTCTTGAGGAAGCCCTATTCCCATTTTTCTGAAATAGCACCAGATAGATTTCCAAAGTGGCTGTACTAGTTTGCATTCCCATCAGCAATGAAGGAGTGTTCCTCTCTCTCCACATCCTCGCCAGCATGTGGTGTCACTTGAATTTTTTATCTTAGGCATTCTGATGGGTGTAAGATGGAATCTCAGAGTTGTTTTGATTTGCATTTCCCTGATGACTGAGGAGGTTGAGCGTTTCTTTAAGTGTTTCTCAGCCATTTGATATTCCTCTGTTGAGAATTCTCTGTTTAGTTCCAAGCCCCATTTCTCAATTGGGTTATTTGGTTTGGTGGTGTTTAATTTCTTGAGTTCTTTATATATTTTGGATATTAGACCTTTGTCAGATGTAGGGTTGGTGAAGATCTTATCCCAGGTCTGTAGGCTGTCACTTTGTTCTGTTGACAGTGTCTTCTGCCTTACAGAAGCTTCTCAGCCTCATGAGGTCCCATTTATTAATTGTTGACATTAAGGCCTGGGCCGTTGGTGTTCTTTTCAGGAAGTTATCTCCTGTGCCAATGTGTTCCAGGCTCTTTCCCACTTTTTCTTCTAAGTGACTTAGTGTCTCTTCACAGACATTCTCAGTGGCTCAATAATTCTTACAGCCCCTCACAAGTCTGTCTCATGGGTGTCAAGGTAACAAGTGATATTAGCCATTATATCTAGTCAAAAGCACTTATGGGCTTGGCCTCTCTCTGCTACTTGTAGAAGCTGAAAAAGGACTGTGTGGTTACCACCTCTTGCCACCATAGTCATATAATCAAGTCTTGCCTCTCATCTTGCCCACACGTGCCAGGCTGCAGACTTGGGAGGGCATGGGTAGTCGCTAACCATATAGTAGGTCTGGGCCTGGTTCTTTGGCTTTGCCTTTCTTCTTTAATGTCTGCACCAACCAATGCCAGAAAAGGCAGGGAAGAACAGGGAACCTGGAGAATTGGGGTGCTTTGAGGAGCATATCTGTGAGACCCTAAAGGCTGTAATCTCTCAGTGGGCATGGAGGTCTCCTCTTTTTGGTGGTGATGTTGAGAAAATTCTCTTTTGAACCTGAACTTGCTGTGTAATTATGGGTAACCTTGAACTTCTATTCTTCTAACTACCACCTGAGAGCTAGTTTATGTATGCCTAGTTTGTGTGTGCACTTAGGTTAGTGTGTACAGATGCATGACTGACAATGTTTAGAACAAAGGTTCACGTTCTCTATTTCACTTTAAGTACTGAGTAATGATGACTGTGTCTGCCTATCATTTTTATGTTAGGTGAGTTATTAAATTCCTCAAAATATCCATTTCTTCATCTGTAAGTTTCAAATAATCAATACAGAGAGTAGAATACGGTTAAGATTAATTTTTCTAAAAAGCATTTTGTAAGAGATAAAATGCCGTTCAAAGATCTAGAGACACTTTGACAGCAGGCAGTTTGTTTTTGTATTCTATTTTTACAAATAGGTGATTTTCAATAAATACACAAATAAATGAATGAACAAGGCTCTATATAGAAAGTCATTAACATTCCCATGAGAAAGAGCAAAATGGAGCTGAAAACATGAATAAGCATCAAATGGGAAGAGCCAAGTGAGGACTTTGTTCCATCTTGCCATTGAGACTTTTGTATATGAGTTATTTTTGCTGAGAAAACTTATGGTATAAATTAGACATAATAACATTATTTTTCCTATTCCATCTCACAGGATTGGTTTCAGTATAAAATCTATGTTAAGTGTGTGTGTGTGTGTGTGTGTGTGTGTGAGAGAGAGAGAGAGAGAGAGAGAGAGAGAGAGAGAGAGAGAGGAGAGAGGGGAGAGAGACAGAGACAGAGAGAAATTATTATATTTCTGGTGATTCTGTCATCTTTACCAAAATGCTGGAAGGAAAGGCATCTCCCTGCCTTATTTTCATTGCATCCCCAACACAATACTATTATCCATTGTGGGCTCTTTAACAATAATATTATTAATGAATGGTGGCCTTCTGTTTTTAAGGCTGTCCTTCCTTGTCAGAAAAAAAAAAAAAAACAGAAAGAAAAAAGATGGTATTTCAGGGGTTCCAACGAGTACCAACTTGTGTTCCCCCAAGCACTTTGTATCAATAAAAACTCAAAGCATGCACCAAGAGAATGCTTGATTTATACCTGTCCAGGCAACCAACCTGCCGCCCACAGAAGTGCTGGAAGCCTGGCAGTTAATCAGGAAGACAGTGTTGATGTTTT
Source organism: Acomys russatus (assembly GCF_903995435.1). Lineage (NCBI taxonomy): Eukaryota > Metazoa > Chordata > Mammalia > Rodentia > Muridae > Acomys > Acomys russatus. The sequence continues at coordinate 49,534,698 of NC_067137.1, read as the reverse complement.
GTGTTCTGTTGCTGCACCTTTGAGTTTGTCACATAGTGGCATTCTTTCATCATGTCATACCATAATGAAAGCTCTGTGGACATCTGTGATTCCCTAGCGTCTCCAGGGAGAGAGAACCAGCTTGTGCATCCCAGGGACTCAGTAACAATAAACTTAGTGAATGAAGGCGTTAACTTAAAAATGAAGAGTATGTGTGCTCTTTTGAAATGCCAAGTTATTCATTTCACTCAACACTTAATTAGATGAAATTCACTACATTTTCCTAGTTCTCTTCATTTTAGAAAAGATTGAGAATTTGTGTTGAACTTAAAAGCTTCTTCCTTACTCAGATTGCATGGCAATTTCTCTCCTGTGTTTGTATGTATTTGTGTTCTCTCTCTCTCTCTCTCTCTCTCTCTCTCTCTCTCTCTCTCTCTCTCTCTCTCTCTCTCTCTCCCCCTCTTCTTACACACACACACACACACACACATACACCATTCTTTTTATTAAAATCTAGTATTATCCAATCTCCTATTTCCAGAAGGCTATAGTTATATATTTTAGGAAATGAAAAAATAATTAACTGTATGTTTGAATATAAATGCATTGTATATTTCTTTGAACTAATTATACAATTCTTCTCAATATACAATCCAAAAAAAACTTGTTTTATGCACAAATCTGAGAGCTTACAAGATAAATTTTATACTTTAACAAAGATACAATTATTTCTCATGAAGGTGAGAAAATAATCACATTTCCTGTTTTTTTTTTTTTTTTTTTTCTAAGTTAAAATAATTCCAAAATCCCTATCTGTAGTTTCAAATGGTTCTATATGGAAATAATAACACAATGGCAGCCAGTAAGGGATCATCCGTTGTGAGTGCAAAGAAGAAACACATAGCTGGTCTCCAGCTGCAGAGAGACAGGATTTAGCCGGCCCAGGGCAGACATACTTTGTGCCACTGTTCAGAACATGGAAGATAATCAATTCCATTCTTGACTTTTTGGGGCCGTTTAGTCGTCTTTCAAAAGGAAAGGCCCAATCTCCAAGCTCACTTCATGTTTTCTCTTTAGTTACAACTTGCAACATTACTTTACTCTCAAGTTGTCCTCAGTGGCAGAATTCCTCTAGAATTCAAACTTCACACTTCTCTGAATCTCAAACTTCCAACTCTATCTAAACTCTGGTTCCACAAAACAACCAACCAAAAGCAGACCAGTGGTTCCAGATGGCGCCATGTCTTCCCTGCACTTAACTTCACCACTGGCTATGAGATGCGGGAAACAGAAAGCAGAGGGCTCCAATTCCTTGGAGAGATTTCCAAGTCAAATCTTGTGCAAACTTCCCTTATTCTGAGGCTTGGGGCGAGGATAGGAGAGTGTGGCAGAGGTGAATGTGAACCAACTGCATCATATACATATGTGAAAATTCACTGCAGCCATTAGATGCTAATTTGAAATAGGAAAGGAGAAAATCAATTTCCTTAAAACTCAGCTTGTGCTGCCACTTGTCCACTCTAGAGCTGCTGATGACTCTTATCTCTCCAGAGCTTACTACGGACAGAGACACAGCTGTGTCCAGCTGTTCAGGTGGCCAATTAGGCCTCTCTTTTCTTGACCTGTCTACCTCCTATTTGGCTCAACAAATGAGGAGTGAATTCACACCAGTAAAAAAAAATAGTAATAATAAAAATGAAATGCCCCCAAAATATATAAAATTAAAAATAAATGGATGAATGAGTAAATGAGCATTGAAAACAATGAGTAAGACATGAGGGAAGGCAAAAGATGACACAGTAGACAGTGAAACCCTAGCTAATGAGATCCCAACTAGGCAAACATTGATTTAAAATAGCTCTTGATTTCAAAGGAGGCTTCAAACAGTTGTCTCTTTACCAGACTGGATAATTCAATCTGTCAAGAACAGTTGATTCTCATGCACAGGATGCGTGGACAGCTCGCTTCCTGTATGGCCTGGTGACCAGGCTAAGAACACTGGGAGGATGGAGTTAAAGGAGATGAATCTTTTTCTCATCAACTGGGATTCCATCTCTTGGAGGTTGCTTGGTCTGTTGCATATTAGCAGCATGTTGTAAACACATTTTGTGCTTCTAAAAATTGTTTATAATTATAAAAAATAAATAAATTTTCTGGTCCTAAGTTAATTAAGGACAAAAGTGATGATGAAGACTTGGTTACTGATTCATTGCATATTCTAAGACCTCAAGGATATTTCATAGGCAGATTGGTGTAATTCAACTTCCTTTGGGATGGAATACTAAAACGGGCTCAAATAGAACTTAATTTAGAGCTCAGTCTATCGATATTCATTTGCCAAAGCAATGCAATGTGGATCTATTTAAAAACTGACAGATTTTACTGTCATTAAATATAAACAAAAAGAAATTTTAAGATCCTAAAGAGCTTAGCTGCCAAAATAAATGCCTTTGAAATTTGAAGATAAAATTATGCAATGTTTGAATCTCAGCTATCTAAAAGCTACTTATGAATAGGTCTCAACTATTTTTATTCATAATGAAGCCAAAGTGTCAGCTATCCAGACTTAAAAAAGAAAACCCTCACACATCCCCAGTGTAAGTCCTGAAATGTGTGCTGATGGGTACTACCTCCTTCACAGCAGAGAAAATGAGAAAGAGAACAAACGCTAGCAGAATCAAGTGAGGCAACCATAGTCCTGCTGGACAGAGGGTCCACAGCTCTTAAAGCAGGACAGTAGAGAGAGTACTACATATGTGTACTTGGTTGAAAAAGCAAAGCAATCAACAAAGTAGTGCATGCTATCCTGCTCTAGAGAGAAATAGCTCCGGTTGGGCAAGTACCTTCAGTGATAGGAGGCTAGTAACAGTTGTGAACCACCAGACATTGTACATATACTGTGACACACTAGACAAGGGTTATTTTTTCTTTTAAAAATTTTTATTAAATGTTTTTACATATGCATTCATATTATTACATCTATATACAATAAACTACCTACAGCAAGAACCATGAAACAATCAGGAAACACACACACACATACACACATTAGATTCATAGTGTTTTGGCTATTTGTTTCGGCAGTCTTGAAGAAAACATCTTTCCTATCTCAGTGACTCTAAAATTCTGAATGTAAATCAATATCTATCATATATGATCATTATCAAAATAAAATCTATCATATGTCATCATTATCAAAAGTATCTATCTAGACCTAAAGGTATCTTATCCCCTAAACAACTAAGCTTAATTGCAAAACTAAACTATCTGGTCTTCAATATCATCAGAGAATTGAGAAGGAATAAAATTGATTGCCTGAATATACAGGGAGTTCATGTTAGCAGCTTCCAAAACGAGAAGATGATAGAGACTGTTTGCTGCCTGAACATTCACCCCAAATTCTCTATAATGTTGGAGCATCATCTTCAGCCTTCTGGCCCAATATATCTGACAGATATATTTGTGAGGCAGGAACTATTGAGGCCTTGCTTACCATGTCTTGGCAGAATTTGGCCATCGACTCTGCCTGTATCCAAGCTTGGCCATTTTTAGGCAGAATTCTGTCTGTGGTATAAATGAGGACATTTTCCTCAGTGGCTTGTTTGGCACATTTGAAGCCATGTCCATAAGGAGGTTCTTTGGTGCTCATCATCTTCTTTAAGGTAGGCTGGGTGTGGCCAGGAGTTAACCTGTCTCATTGTAAATGTAACTTTGAAATAATAAAAACCTCTTTAAATGCCATATTCTGTATGTCTCTGAGGTTTTGGAAGACCTTTTCTAACTATCTTATCTTATCTTTCTATAGGATCATATCTATAAGTTACATCTAGGATGTATACTCTGGTGATAAAAATATACTAGCAATTGATATGACTATGATTTGATCAACTAACAATTAACTTGTATAACTTATTTTTCTAAACAGCCTGCAATAGCACTTTCAAAGTATTGGAAGTAAGCCTTATAATTGAGTTGTATGGTACAATACCACATATTAGAATAGAAATATATTTAATGTATGTAAAGAATAATCTTAAAGTTGAGTGCTATACCAATGTATCTAAAATGAAATTCATTTTGCATCTATGTACAAAATTTTATACCAGTGAATTAAAAATAACCTTGTGAGTAACAAGTAAGGTACTAAGTGGCAGAGTAGCTTCATTAATCTACTTTTTGTTCCTTTATATTTCTATATTCCCCCTTCTTTCTTTTCAGTCCCTATCACCAAACCTAAGAAGGAAAGATAAAGGAGAGACATTCCTGAGTCCAACCTTATTGTTTCTCTAAATAAGGCCAATAAACTTATAAGCAACTCCCAAGGAAAATAAACATTTATCACTCAAGAAAGCAATCCAAAACCTATCCAACCCCCTTAAGGAAAATGGGGTGTTGTTCTCTTAAGGTTTCTTCTGGCTGATTTGGGACAAATAATATCTCTGTAGGGGCCTATATAAAATTGGGGGAAATGGTCAAACAAGCTAGGAATAGTATTTGTGGTCCAGCTTCTGAATGTTGAGAAATTCCGGGCTTAATTAGAGTCCTGCGGAGGACAGTCTAAAATGCTGTTAAAACTGGGATTGGAAGCTTTCTTTGCAGCTATCCTGGGAACTGTCCTATTCTGATGATGCACAGCAACTGAAGAACTTGGTACTGGAACATGAAGGATGAAAGATGTCAGTGTCCAGCGTGCTGAGAGGAATGAATCTCGTCAGGTCTGATCCAGCATCAGTGTCCGCCCAGTTCTTTTGCACTGAAAACATATAATTTCTCACAAGCATTATATAGTTCTAAAATTATAAATATATAAGGTGTGCATGATGCACAGAACAATTAAGGCTTGTTCTCTGCTCTGTGTATGTGCAGAAAAAAGACATCTGTAAATCTTCATTCATACTAATGAGGAATGACATCTAATTATAATTCACAGGGATTCTGTAGCCAACAAGAAGCATTGTCTATGCATTGACAGTTAGGTCTCAGCCAGTCTCAGAGCTAGTCCCACATAGTGGAATTAGCAATATAAATCACCTGCGGGTTCTGTACTTTGAATTCTTCACATCCTGATTGTATTTCCCTCCCTCATTCCCTCTCCTTGCACCCCTAGTCCTCAGAAGGGGGAGCCCTCCTCCCCTAACATCTGAACTCTACCTATCAAGTCTCATGTGTATTGCATGTATCCTCTTCCTCTGTGGCCTGGCAAGGACACATAGCCAGGAGGAAGTGATCAAAGTTAGGGAGCCAGAGTCCATGTCAGCAGTAGTCCCTACTCCCCATAGGTAGGACCCACAAGGAGACTGTGCTGCCTATCTACTACATCTGAGCAGGGGATCTAGGTCCACATCATCCATGGTCCTTGATTGGTACATCAGTCTTTGTGTTGTAGGGTAGTTATCTTGTATTATGTGGCTAATATCCAAACATGAGTGAGTATATATCATGTCTGTCTTTCTGGGTCTGGGTTACCTCACTCAAGATGATGTTTTCTAGTTCCATCCATTTGCCTGAAAATTTCAAGATTTCCTTATTTTTAATAGCTAAGTAGTATTCCATTGTGTAAATGTACCACTTTTTTTTTTTTTTTTCATTTTTTGACTGAGGGACATCTCGGTTGTTTACAGAGTCTGGCTATTACGAGTTAAGCTGCTATGAACATAGGTGAGCAACTGTCTTTATTGTGTGATGGAGCATCTTTTGGGTATATGCCCAGGAGTGGAGCGGTATGACTGGGACTTGAGGTAGAATTATTCCCAATTTCCTGAGAAAGTGCCAGATTGGTTTCCAATGTGGTTGTACAATTTGCACTCTCACCAGCAACGAAGGAGTGTTGTTCCCCCTTCTCCACATCCTCACCAGCATATGCTGTCACTGGAGTTTTTGATCTTAGGTGTAAGATGATATAATCCTGATAGGTGTAAGATGATATAATCTCAGAGTCGTTTTGATTTGCATTTCTCTGATAACTAAGGATGTTGAGCATTTCTGTAAGTGTTTCTCAGTCATTCGATTTTCCTCTGTTGAGAATTCTCTGTTTAGCTCTGAACCCCATTTAATTGGGTTATTTGGTTTGGTGGTATTTAATTTCTTGAGTTCTTTATATATTTTGGATATTAGACCTTTGTCAAATGTAGGTTTTGGAAAGATTTTTCCCAGTCTGTAGGCTGTTGCTTTGTTCTGTTGACAGTGTGGTCTGCATTACAGAAGCTTCTCAGCCTCATGATGTCCCATTTATTAATTGTTGACATTAAGGCCTGGGCTGTTGGTGTTCTGTTCAGGAAGTTGTCTCCTGTGCCAATGAGTTTTAGGCTCTTCCCCAATTTTCTTTTAACAGATTTAGTGTCTCTGGTTTTATGTTGAGATCTTTAATCCACTCGGACTTGAATTGTGTGCATGGTGATAAATATGCATCTACTTACATTTTTTTTTTACATGTAGACATCCGGTTAGACCAGCACCATTTGTTGAAGATGCTATCCTTTTTTGTACTCCTCTGAAATCATGTATTCAAAGTCAGTGGATTAGCAACCAAGGAAGCACAGGAAGTGCTGACAGGAGCACAATACAGGTTCAGAAGCAATTCTGACTTATCATCTGCTTGGACACAGCCCTGCAAAGCAGCAGGAAGAGGCTAAAAAGAGGGCATGGCCAGTCACACAAGAAAGGAACTACCATGAGGAAGAGATCACAGCCAGAGGCATGTGGATACTTGGAACCTAAAGTGTTCCAAATATTACAAATATTTGAGTTTGTAAGCTAGCCCTATTTAAAATTATTAATGAAATGTTTAATAGAAAAAAAGAGCTTCCATGTTTGAGACCATTACAAGAGAAATTTAAAAATTAAAAACCAAACAAGAAACAAATTCTCAAACAGCAAGAAAAATAAGTATCAAAGAACTGTGAAGTTATGCCAAGTGGTTTAATATCCATGTAAGAAGGAATTAAAAATTTTGAGAAGAGAAAAGACAGAAATGCTACTGAAAATAAATGTCTCCAAATTAAAGTCAGGCAAGCCACAACCACAGATTCAGAAAGATAAAAGAACACTAAAAGTAGGATAAATGCAAAAGTATAATTCCGAGGCACCTTGTAGTCTAGTTATGGAACACATAGTGAAGAGCAATCTCAAACCACACCATATATACTATACAGTAAAATGAGGCTCAGATTTGTCTAACTTCCTAGCAAAACAGAGTAAAAATAAAAGCAATGTTGGAAGATGCAGAAAATGCTGAGCTAGAATTCTTACTCCTCTGAAATCATGTATTCAAAGTCAAAAAGAAATAGACTTCCTTGAAAAGAGAAATAGGGGAATTCAACTGCTGATAAACTGGCCTTGTAAGAAGTGTTAAGGAAGGCACAGAGGCTTTTCAGAAAATGGCAATCTTGTAGTAACTGTAGAACATCTGAAAGTAAGTAGCTATAGGCAAAACTGAAACAAAAATTCATGATCATTCTAACAAATAACAGTTTGAGTAATAATAGAAGTAATATATTTCATTATGCGTTTATGTACAATATGCTTTAAAATAAAGGGCATAAATGATAACCATAATACAGGAGACAAGGAGTAGAAAACTAGGAATGGGTAGACAGTGTGAGAGATTTCTCTTGCCCATGGAGCAGAATAATAGTAGTCTGTAGTGATCCTAATTACTTCTTCTGTATGTTGTAAATCACAGTGCAGTCATGAAGAAAAACTTCCAAAGTGTATTTGATATGTTTAAAAAAGAAGAAAAATATAATCACCTAAAATTCTCAAAAAAAAAAAAAAAACCCAGGAGATTGAACATCTGTAAAAGATAAAATTGGAACCAAAGAGTAAGTATAATAAATTAAAAAAACGATAACAAACATAGTAGATATTGCTCCAACTACATCAATAATCACCTAAGTTTTAATTGTCCAAAGAAGACCCAACTACCTGGTATCCATGATGAAAACAGCTTTGAATGTAAAATAGTATAGAGATTTATAGGGAAGACAGAAAAAAAATATCTTAATCTTTTAAAAAGAGCAGTGGGCACTTTGCTTTCAATAGAATCAAATTGCACCAGGAAATCTTCAAGAACCTCAGTGAAGTACAAAGCATACAGTGCCTCGTTTAATTCATAATGAAATCAACAAAGGGGGAAAAATCTAAAAATATGTGGGAAATGCACAAAGCACTCAGAAGAACACATGGGCTGAAAATGAAGGTCTCAAGAGAAATTGTTAGCTGTTTTGAATAAAATACAATGTGTCAACGTGCCTGTGATGCAGTGAAAGCCACACTCAGGGATGCTCAGGGTGCTTATTTCATTGGTTAATAAAGATATGACACCAATGACTGATTTTTGACTTTTGTAAATGATAATGTAATGTAAAGGAATGTAATATAAATGTAAATGATAATGTAAAGAAAAATAGAATAGAAGAAAATATTAATATTAAAATATTTTAATTATTATTTAACATTTATTTTATATAATTAAATAAATATTATTTAATATTAATATTAAAATTAGAGAAGCAATGAATAAAGTTATAAACATGGAGAAAGATTAACTTTAGACACAAAAATGGGGGCTAGCACTGCTAAAGCCTCTATAAATGCTAAAGGGTCACAGAAAAGTAGCATCAGCCCTTCTGGCCCACAAACCCACCATCTAAATGCAACAGACAAATTTCATGAAAGCTATCTGCTGAAACTGACAGGAAGAAAGAAAGTAAGTGAGTAGAACTATAGCTGCTAAAAAAAAAAAAAAAAAAAAAAAGTTGAGTTACTAACTTACTTTCTTTCAAAATGGAAGCACCAGACCCACGTGGATTCTAACAAATCTTTATGAGATTATAACAGGAGCCAAAGAGACAGCTTGGCAGATGAGAGAACTTGCTGCTCTTCTAGAGACTCTGAGGTCTGTTGTCAGCACCTACTTCAAGTGGCTCATAACTGCCTGTGACTCCAGCTCCATGGGGAGCCGACACCTTCTTCAGGCGTCCTCGGACACCTGCATACACATTCATAGCCTCAGACACACACAGAAATAAAAATAAAACTTTTCAAAAGTTATAACAATTTCTTTTAGCTTTTTTTTTTTCAGAATATAGAAGCATGGAATCTCATTTTATTAGCCAACATTGCCATAATACTAAAGTGACAGCCATGTTAACAGAAAACTACAAAGATGAGTATGGTGGCTTGTGCCTGTAAGCCCAGCACATGAAATATGAGAAATGATAATCATAAATTTGAGTCCAGATAGGGTACACAGCAAAATAGTGTCTCAATATTCACTACACACACACACACACACACACACACACACACACACACACACACACAAATAGCTCTTGTAAGTATACACAATAAAATCCTTAAAGGAAGAGAAAAAAAATCAAAATCATAGTATATAAGAAGAAATACAAATCATGGCCAAGGGGGGGTTTATCTAAGTATCTAAGGCCAATTCAGCACATGCAATTCAATTAAAGCACGGCCAAAAGGTAGGAAGAAAAACTCAGAATGATCACATCCATGTGTACAAATTGCATCTGACAGACTCTTTCATGGTTTCAAATTATTCATGCCTAAGAAAAGAATCTTTCAGTGAGTGGGAATAGAGGGGGGATCCTCGCCTATAACACCGCTGCTGGTGACATCATACTTACGGAAAACCTCTAAACTGTCTAATTAAGGTCAGAAACAGCTATTCATGGTGGTGCATGATGGAGCTCAGGACTGGGGTAGAAGTAGGAAGATAAGGGGTCCAACGCCGTCTTCACATACATGGTCAACTCAAGGCTGGCCTAGGCACATGAAACCCTGCCACAAAAAGCAAAATGAAAAAGAAAATGATCAATAACAAAACAAGAACACATCCCTTACTCCTCTCAACTACATATTAAAAGTGCTAAACAATAAAAGAAGGCCAAACATGGAAAAGATACAGTACGCATAATAGGAAAGAAGAGATCAAACTATTGTCTACTGATAATATTTTCCGGTATAGAATATCTGACCTACATAAACTCTAAAACTAATAAGGTTTTAAAGTTTAGAATATAAGATCAATGTACAAAATTTTGTCTCTATATTAATAATGAAGAACAACAATTTGAAGTATAGACTTCATGTATGTATATATGTATATATTACTATTCCCAATTTTTTAATGTTTAGGTATAAATATAACAGAATTATGTGCAAAGTCTATATGACAAAAATGGCAAGATTCTGATGAGTGGCATCAAAGAAGAATTGGTGAGGTCAGAGATGTCCAATACTTATGACAGGAAGATCCTCTGTTGTCCAGGTATCATTTATTCCATTGTAATCTACAGATGTGATGACTCGATGTATATTTCCATACGCATCTACCATTGTCATAGCCTATAGAAAAGTCTCATTTACTTAAAAAACCCTCTTTTCTATGCCTCTTCATTATAAGACAGTGAGTGTGTTCTCTAGATTATGACAACATAAATCAGGGTCCGTTTGTCAGACCCCATTGACTGTGCACCAAGAGTCTATGGAACCCAGGGGCTGGGAACGTGACTTGCTTATAAAGTGCGCATCTTGAAAGCACGAGGCTCAATCCATTCACCAGTCCCCAGCTCAGAAAGTCAGACATGGTGGCACATTCTGGAAATTCCAGAGCTGAGAGGCAGAGACAAGTATATCCCTGGGACTGGCTGCCCAGGTAGGCTAGCCTAATCGGTAAACCCTGGGTTCCAATGGGAGAGCTTGCATCAGAAAACAAAAAACAAGGTGAATAGAGAAAGGATACCCAAGGTTGATATCTGACCGACCCTTTGCCTATCAATTTTGTTATGAACCTAAAACGTGTCTAAAAATAATAATAAAATGTGTTAATCTGTAAAAATGTAAACAAACAAAAGGTTAACTAGGGCATCTGCAGTCTTGGTAATAGCTCGGCAGTGCATTCAACCTCCAGTTAGTGGCTTGCTTAATTCCTGCTCAGGAGCATCTCTTTGCACTGAACCAGACAGTTGACAGTTGAGGGGCTTGTGTAAAACACTTTGTTTCTAAACCAGTTTCTGATTCAGGAGATCAAGAGAGGAACCACAGCATGCAGGTTGTTAAAAAGTTCTCCCTTTAGGCTGATGCTCCACTGTCTTAAACAATATTCCCTACAACCTCAGGCCCTTCGTTTTTCTTTAGTAGAGATTTAGCACATTGGAGAAATCAGGCTGCATATCATGAGTTATCATGTCATGGCTTTCTTCTGTTTTTTAAGTCAGGGTTTCTACTTTTGAATGTTTCCTCTTTCTTTTTTTTTTTCCATATTATATTCAAGATCCTTAGTCTTAATAAATGAATTCAAGTTCAACACTGATAGAATTAAAATTGAACACACTGCTTGCAGATTAGAATCAACTTAGCCAGAGCTAGTGTGACAGTCCTTAAGGCATAATAGTTATATGATAGAAACGATTTTAATAATAAATAATAACCTTATACATATGGTAACTCCCACAAATAATAAGTTTTATTCAAAGTGAAGAAATAAAGGTACAATAAGGAAATGGCTTTTATGGAGCCTTTGTGGTTAATTGATGGAACTAGGCCTAGGAATTGGGAAAACTTTCTGTTCATTGGCTCTTATTTAAACACTTTACTGTGTGTGTGTGTGTGTGTGTGTGTGTGTTGTTTTTTGTTTTTTGTTTTAGAAATAAGCTACATCTTGTGTAAGAGCAAAGTATGTTCTCACCTTAGGCCACTGCTAACCATTAAGTCTCACGTCTCATCTTCAGTGTAGTGGGAAAGACTAAAAAAACAACAGATCATTGTGTATTGTGTATAATGGCAGAAATAAAAAAGTTTGGCTAAGTTCTCTCAAGGGTCAGGTTAAAAAGGAATGTCAGTATTGAGGTCTTTTGCTATGGTTTTGAACTATTTCATGAGCACTGTTAAAAGAAAATTAGGACCTTAAAAAGGATTTAAACAATCCTAATTACCTGATGCCACTGGCCCTGAACCTTATTGTGGTATAGGAAGACCATATCAAAGGAACGTTCATCAATTAGACCCATACAGAACCCTACTTTGTTCCTTCCACATTGCTGAGATTTTTCTGTTCCATGAAACAAAGTTTCTTTGTGTTAGAAGCAGTGTGAGCTCACTGCCTCTAGTCATCCGAGATTCTAAACCCTGCTTGGGACACTGACTTCCACCTCAGAAAGTCTTGAATTATGGAATCTAGAAACGCAGATGATAATTGCAAGCAGGATTCCAAATTGAAAGAGTGGTTCTTCAACTTAAAAATTAAAAGAAAAGAAGATAAGAAACATTAAAGCAAAACAAGGGGTTCCTGAAGTCGGCTGGACATGTGCTGGATCCAGCCTGGATGCTGAGCTGCTTCTACTGGCGAGCCTCGTTTGTACTTGCCATCCTATCATTAGTTTCATTTGGATCTTTGTTACTCACCTTGGCCAGCCAAGAATCAGGAACTGAACACAAGGCCCACTGCCACATAGATGCTACAAAACCCTCCGAAACGTTCCATCTGATTAAACAGCAGCGGAAAATACCCCAAGGCCACTTAATTAACTTAATGCAGTTAAGTGCTCAATGCTAGTAATAAGTCCTGAGGCAACAGATGGTATAGGCATCTATCACTATTTTTTCTGCTTGCATTCCATAAGTTCAATATTTAATCTACAATTTATATGTATTGTTGTAATAGAAAACATTGGATACTCTGATCTGGCTTAACCTTTATGTAGTGGTGGTTTTCCCTATTGAAAACAAGAAAATGGCTGGGTATTAATGCTTCTTAGGGTGTGTGTGTCGGGGGTGGGGTGGGGTGGGGGTGTGTTTTACTTGACATAAGGTGGAGTCATCTGGAAAGAAGAGGTGTGTTTGTGTGTGTGTGTGTGTGTGTGTGTGTGTGTGTGTGGTGTATGATTCTGTTTTACTTGACATAAGTTGGAGTCATCTGGAAAGAAAGTGTGTGTGTGTGTGTGTGTGTGTGTGTGTGTGTGTATTTGTTGTTTTACTTGACATGGTTTTGTTTTATTTGACATGAGGTGGAGTCATCTGGAAAGAAGGTTGCCTTTGCTAAGAGAGCGCCTCCATCAAATTGCCTGTAGGCACTTGTTGATTGATAACTGATGTGGGAGAAACCATTCAAGCATTGTAGTATCATTCCTGAGAAGGATAGAAGAACCTGGAGGGGCCAGGAGCTTCACAAGAAGACCAAGAGAGCCAACTAACCAAGGCCCAGGGGCCTGGTGGAGACTGAAGCACCAACCAGAAACCTTGCATGGACTGGATATAGGCCCCCTTCATGGATGCAGGCAAAGAGGTCTTCATGTGGGTCTCCTAGTAAAGGGAGCGGGGCCTGTCTCGGATATAGACTCTGTTGCCTGATATCTGTATTTGCCTTCATGGGGCTGGCCTGCCAGGCACAGGGGAAAAGGATGTACTCAGTCCCGATGCAACTTTACATGCGATGGTAGGTTGGAGGGGGCTCCCTTTTTCTGAGGAGTAGGAGAGTAGGGATAAAAGGAAGAGGGAGGGTGGGTGGGACCAGGAGGAGAGGGAGGGAGAGGTCTACAATCAGGATGCGAAGTGAAGAAAGAAAGAAAGAAAGAAAGAAAGAAAGAAAGAAAGAAAGAAAGAAAGAAAGAAAAGAAAAGAAGGCTGAGGAAGTTTTGAGGGACAAATCAGAAAGCAGCATTCCCCTATAGCCTCTGCTTCATTCAGTTCCTGCCTCTGGGCTCCTGCCCTGCTTGAGTTCCTGCCTTGATGTCCCTTATTGACAGACTGTGACTGAGACATGTAAGCCAAATAAACACTTTCCTCCCAGGTTACTTTGGGTCATAGTCTTTATCACAGCAATAGAAAGCTAACTGTGAAATTATCAGGTTATATTTGTTTTTAACACAAAAATGTATAGAAAGAAAGAAAAGGAAAAGAAAGTTTTTCTTCTGTAAAAGTGAAACATTTTAATATTTCTAGTGTGCCTTCCCTATCTTATGCTAGAAGTCACAAATAAAAAGTTAACGTCTGTATAAGATGCAGCTTTTAATTTAAAATACGAACTAATTTGCCAAGCAAATGAAGAGCATACAGGCAGGAAGAATCATCACATTTTTTTAAATTAGCAAACTTTGCTGGAAAAAAAAAACCCTAGTATTTAGCCTCCTTTGAAATATATTTTTATAAAACCAAACATGAAATGTACTTTTTACAGTATGTACATTACAATAATTTATAAATGTTAAATATTCTATTTCCATTTGTTAGAACATCTTCTGTGTTTTACCTATGTTAAAATATCCTGGCTTATAGAAGAAAATAGATAACAAATGGGAAGAATTTATTCAATTGTGATATCAGAGGAGTCTAATTAGTAATACACTAAGCCTGGTGGCCTAGAGCACTTGTGTGGCACTAAGAGTGAACTGAAGAGCAGACAAAAAACACCTAGGATTGCAGTCTGCTAACTGATACCCAGGTGTCTCTAAGTTACCAGCGTTACTCTTACATCAAACGACAAGACAATCTTGAAGAACAAACTGAAAATGAAGCCAACAGTTCATTGACAAGGGTTTGGATGTCAACACTGCTTATTTTTTATTTAAGACAAGAGATATAAGTCCAGAATAAAACCCAAATCTACTCTGTCCCACACTCTGAATTCTCCCACCTTCCTGGTGCTTTCCTTCTTTCCTCTGCCCTGTATTCTACTCCAAACACAGGCAAGACGAAGTCCTGCACGGGTCAGGGTTCTCCCTCGTTGAACTAGTTTCCATCTAAGAAGCACTAACAGTGCAAGTAATAACATGAGTCCCAACAAACAGGACCTCACCTAAGATACACCCAGCTAACTGTCCTTACAGCTGAGGAAACTGAGTCACATTCTGCCTAGTCTAACTACCTACAGCATGTGCAGGTCCAGATTCAATCCCTGGTACTTAGTTCTGACAGTGGTGCTTTTGACTACTGTGCCCCACTACCGAATACTATAGCATGAGACAAAAAGCAAGAATAGCTTCCTTTCTAATCTTTTCCCAGCGTTCCTATTCCTAAAATCCTAACATTGTAGAGTCTGGACTGGGATTAAGTAATATGTATCTTTAATGGCAGAGAAGGAGTGGACCGAGAGGGAAAGGTCTTGTTGCAGATGTTGTTGTTTTCAGGCACTTAGAAGTAGGTGGAAAAGAAATACCAAAGCTGGCCGTCCTTTCCACGCTTTGTACATCTAAAGCCTGTGCTCTGTGGTGGGACCAGGAAGCAAAGCCTGGCACAGCTGTTCCTGCAGTCCCGCCGTCTTTTATCTATGGAGTGCTTTCCCCTTAAAGTGAGTCTTTGAAATTCTGAAAGCTGAGTGCTTCATTTCCCATCATTCCACACCTATGCCAAGTTCCAAGAGTGTCTTTGATGTGTATCTAAAGTGGCTCGGCACCCCGCTGTCATCGTTCCTGGATCAGTCTCACCCTGTGAAACTGTGATATGATCATCACTGTCCCACGTGAGGAGACCAGCTGCACATGAACAATGACAATGTCCTTCTCCAACTTCAAGGAGCTCATGGACATTCCCGATGGCCGCCAGAGGGTACATTGTTGGGAGGTGACATTTACACATGTTTGAAATCACAGGAAACATCACACAGCAAGCCCATCTCAAAGCTGGAGACCTTCAACCTTCTCAAGTTTTGTTCTTACATTTGTTGATGATGGTAGCCAAACTTACGAGCTGCTAAATGCAAATGCCTGCTTCCCTCAAGTTGAAGAAGAAGTCTAGCAGAGAACACTTTGTTGTTAGTGGTATCAGTAATTCAGTTTCCTGAGCATTATCATATTTGGAGTATCTTTTTTTTTTTTCAATTCATTTTCATGGTTCTTTAATGGTCTTTTTTTTTTCTGGAACAGCCCTTTCCTCTGCATTGAATGACAGCACCCACCAATCGTTCTCTCATAGACAGCACATTCTTGCGACACCATTCTTATGAAAGCATCTAATAACAAAAGACACATAATAACAAAGACCAAAAACATCCTTTCCCTATTCCTGCTATAGAATGTAAATATGTGAAAATTCAGAAGCCACAGGAGCTGACAGGAAATATTTCCGTATCTCATATTCTACAAGATCTACTCAAAGAGATGCTATCTTGTTTTTTGTTTTTGTTTTTGTTTTTTGTGGGGTGTGTGTGTGTGTGTGTGTGTGTGTGTGTGTGTGTGTGTGTGTGTGTGTGTGTGTGTGTGTGTGTCCTGGCTTTAGTTTTTAGTAATTTGTTCTTGAAACACATGGAATCTAACTTTAAGGGAAGGTATTCAAAGTTCTCAGAATTTCTCCCCAAACTGTCACATCCTCATCTCAGGCATGAAATAATGAGGTGGGAAGATGGATGATAGGAGCGCCCTTGAAGAGCATCTTAATATCCCTACGCACTTGGGGAAGGACACACAAAAGACCAAGGGGTTCTATCATGATTCGGTGTCAACTAAGCGCAATCCACTCTGCCAGCTGTTGTAAAGAAAGGTAAGCCCATAACTGATACGAATTGCATTCAGCGGCTCCCAGGCCCATGAGCTCTAGATGGAGTCAGCCGATGGGAGCCTTGGCAGGAGATCAATTGGAAGAAGTAGGAAGAATGACAAGGTAATTACTCCCCTGGCTCCTGCTCTCTGCAGGTCTCTCTGATGGGTTCAGACTGGCCACAGCCCACTACAGTACTTTTGCCTGCCCTAGTCTTCCAGCCTACTATAACTTTGTCTTGTCCTCCCTTTTCAGAGCCTGGGGTGGTGACAGCTCTGTTGCTGTTGGCCCTGCCTGCAGTTCTGCACTCAGCCTTGTACCTTCCCACTTAGACCTTTAATAAACAGAATCCACGTAAAAAGGTCCCTGCACTTGTCCAGAGTGTGTCCTCTGTTGCTTTTGGTATGCTAATACAGAAATGTCAACTTGGCTCTCAGAGAATTTACAATCTAGCTGAATTCAGTAGTGGCATATTTGACACTGTAATTCAGGTCTCCCAACTTCTGTCTGAGAGATCATATAAGCAACCATAAAGAAATTGTATGGATATGTACAATTTGTTAGGTACACTTTTTTTAATTAACTGCTAAGATATAAATTGAGTAAAATTTATATGAAATATAAGGGTTTGATGTACTTGGCTTCTGTGTCCTAGCAGACTGAAAGCTGTACTCTTTTCTGAAGATGCCACCATTTTCCCCTTGCCTTATTGCCAGTCTTGCCAAGAGCTAATCACCCTCAAATTTGCAAACCTTGTTTTATGTTGTCCCTTTTGGGTACATTTGTATTTAAGAGGAATAATGGATGGAATCCTCTAGTGGTGCAATATCAGTAGTTCCTGGAAAGAAGGAGAGCAGTGTTTTGCCATGCTATGCTGTTTTTTGTTTGTTTGCTTTGGTTTTTTTTTTTTTTTTTTAACCAGGCAGAAAGAGCAGCAAGACTTCTGACAGCATTTGAAGGTTCCTGTTCTGGGCAGCCATTGAGAGAGATGGCTCCTTTACAGGACTTGGCCAGGTACCATCCCACTGTGTTGACAATGTATTCTTTTAGCCTTCTGTCCATTATCAGCATCTCCCAGCCCTTCTACCTCTGCTCAACATAGAGCACTCCAATGCTGTGGCTACCTTCCCATAAAGAATGATGGTCATTACAACTGTTCACAAAGAGATGATAAAATACAACAGAAAAATCCATAACTCACAATGTCCAGTAACCACACCTGTTTCAGTTTAATAACATTACCAATTTATGCATCTCTCAACTCTGAAAGAACAAAATGATCAAAAGGGAGCTTTGTTCCTGCTCCAACATCTGCTAGAGGCAGTCTCTTGGATTCTTCCCTTACTGTGTGGATTAAGGAACACAGATATAATATATATTTACACAAATGAAACTCAACTCTTACTTTTTTTACATAAGACATATGTTAATGACTAAGAATCAATGTCACTTAGACAATAACAACATGGCTTGCTTGATAGCCCTTCAAGTACCCAGTGAAGTCTATAAAATTTTCCATAGCCTTAATTATTTCTGTATACAGCCAGATGGACCATCATCAGACTCCATTCGCCAGGGCAAATTGATTATAGTGGCTTTGTTTCACAAGTGTAGTGCTTTTTAAAAATGTCTTTCTAAATTGTGAACACCAGTAATGTCTAATGGCATGGATGAACACCTCTACATATTTTGTCTGCTAAAGTTGCCTACAATTATTGCCTTTAAAGCTCATGTTATCACCCCTGGAAATGGACAAAGAGACACCTTCTTGGTGAAGGTGGTTTTTTTGTTTGTTTGTTTGTTTTTGGGTTTCCAGACATGGTTGCTCTGTGTAGCCTTAACTGTCCTGGAACTCTACCAGGCTGGCCTTGAACTCTCAGAGATCCACCTGCCTCTGCCTCTGGAGTACTGGGATTAAGGGCATGGGTGCACCAGGTAGTGGTGGTCTTATATCAGTCAGGGGCAGAGCAAAGCAGATGGCCATCCTTTGTTCATTCTAGTCTGATGCCTGGCTTGGTGGCCAAACATTTTTTTATGCCTTGGACACATAAAAAAATTAAATCAAATGCAGGCAGCTTACAGAGAGAGGAGAAAGATAGACAGAGACCTGAAGTTCTGCCTTGTCAGGTCATGCTGTTGAGGAAGGAACCCACAGACCTGCCCTCTGCCCCAAGACACTGGTGGGCCAAAGACCCATAGAGCCCCCACCTACTACTATGCCACATGGGAGGAGGAAGACAGACAGAAACCTACAAACTACCATGCCAAACACTGGCCTTCCCTCAGTCACATAGCACAGGCAGTCTATAGACACTCATTTGCTTCCATACCATGCAGCTTGGAAAGATGTCACCCAGGGACCCACCAGCCATGTGGCCAGCCTACAGCAGGAGCCACCGCAATGTGTGAGTATGTGCTGATCAGATGGGAAAGAAAGAGAAATAGATAAGCTTGAGCATTATGAAGAGAGACAGAACTGGAGAGGTGAAGGTGGAGAGGAGTACCCTGTTGTAAGGTCCCAGACCAAGCTATCTCTGAGGGACATGTCTGAGTCCATGGCTACAAAGTAGCAGGGGTTGGTGTCGATGGCCGTGGCTCATATTATCACTAGAGAACATGGGAATGTCCCTGGTAAGCCTCTAGAACCACATGGATCTCTAGGGGCTATGCAGAACTGTCCATGCCCTGCAATGGCTGCTGCAGGCCCTGCACTTTGCCTAGACAGCACAGCACAGCTTACCCTGGTGGTGGAGGTAGAGGTGAACCAACCTCAAGGGCAAGAGCACTAGAGACCTGGCCCCTCTGCTCCTTTGTCCTGAGGTAGGGCTGATGCCCTCCCTACCTTGCCCCTTGCCACCTGCAGCAATTGACGGAGCTGGTCCCGAAAGTGGGTAGGCTGGTCCTGATGGCGAAGGCATGGGTGAGCCAGCCCTGACCGTATAAGAGCAGAAGAGATGGTCCAGCCCCTCAAAAGCTGCAGTACTTGGGGAAGCTAGGCCTGAGCCTTGACTGAGCAGCACAGTGACACTGGCTCTGGAGACATGGGTGTGAGTTAGCTGGCCCTAAGAGCATGAGAGCAGAAGCACAGACCCCACTTCCTGATGATGGCAGCACTGAGTGGCCTTGACAGAGCAGTGATGGAGAAGTCACCCTGGTGGTGCAGATAAGGGAGACTCAGCACACTGACTAGCTCAGCTACCACCCAGGTCCAGATCCAGGGTTCTGAGTTGGATTACCCCAAAATCTGCCAAAAATTGGGTCCTGTGAAAGGGCCAGTCCTGCTTATCCAAAGCTGCAGGATCTCCATGGCAAAGGACAACACCACCGGGATTACCAGTAGGAATCCCAGTGAGGATCCAAAACTGATGGTATTTCAGAAGCCAGACTCATTGCAATGAATGTGTGAAGATGTGTGGACAGAGGGATTTCTGTGGGACACACTATGACATGCTACAGTTTCTGCGATGATATGGTTTTCTATGCTTTGGATTTTGCTACTGTTGTTAGAGGTATTGGTGGTGTGGTAGTAGTGGTGTGTGTGTGTGTGTGTGTGTGTGTGTGTGTGTGTGTTATTTGGCGGGGTTGCGAGGGAAAAGGGAGGATGTGAGGGTCAGGGAGATGAGAGGGACTGGGGTGCATGATGTATAACAAAGAATCAATAAAAATTAAAAAATAACTTGTTTAAGTATAAAGGTTAGAAGAGGAAAGACCTCAAAAGGCAACTGAATGCATACAAAGAGTTGTCATCTGGAATAGGAACACGACTCAGTCAAGAAAGGACTTGCTAGTCAAACAGGAAAGCCTGAGCTAGAACCCCTAGTGCACGCTCGCGCGCGCGCACACACACACACACAAAATGCTGGGCAGAAAAGCACCTTCCAGTATTTGCAGCACTCCAGAGGTGAAGGTAAGAGGATCCCTGAGGATTGCTGGCCATCAAACCTAGCCAAACTAGCAAGGTGCGGAGTTACTGAGAGACCCTGACTCAAAGTGTGTGTTGCGAGGGTGGGGTGGGGGCATGAAGGAGAACAATTGAGGAAAACAGTTGACAATGACCTTTAGCTTTACACCCATGTAAAAATGGGGCATGGAAGCTAGCTGGGGCTGAAGACAGACAGATCCTGGGGACTTGCTAGGCAGCCATCTAGCCAAAACATCAAAATCCAGAATCAGTAAGAAACTGTCTCAAGCTGGGAGTGGTTACGCATGCCTGTAACCCCAACACTCAGGGAGACAAAGGCAGGCAGATTTCTGAGAGTTCAAGATCAACCTGGTCTATAAAGTGAGTTCAAGACAGCCAAGGTTACACAGAGAAACCCTGTCTTAACAAAAAAAAAAAGAGAAAAAGGAATTTTAAAAAAGGAAACTTTTTGAAGCAGATGATAGGAAATGCATATAATATTAACCTCTGGTTGCTGCAAACTCGCAAACAAATATGTGCATCTACCCCACCCCCATATGTATACACATCCGTACTCCATACACAGACAAAATTAAATGTTTTTAATCTAGTACTTTTATATATGAAGTTAGATGCTTTTGAAAATCTTTCCTAAGATTTTATGTACTAAAAATAGAAGTTTCAGCTATACTTGGCAGACTTCATAATCAAAAACAGATAAGTGTTTTTTCCTCTACACTATTCTCCCTTGCAAGAGTTTAACTCAAGTGTTTGTGTCAATATCAATGTTGTCTTCTGAAATATGTTATTCCTGTTGTTATGTCCAAATAGTTCAACCCAGGAAATGCGCAACAACAATGCTGCCCTGTAAACCCTGCTCAAGAGCAGGAGTGTGTATATTTACCTTTGAACTTGACAGGAGAACATTTGTTCTTTTCCCAGTTGGATTGTCATTCGTTCCCTGCTGTATTTTTCAGAACCTGATAGACATAGACTGTGTTCCCAACAACTACTAGATGAATGAACTGGCTGGTGAATGATTTTAAAAAGGCATAAAAATTTGTCTGCTAGAAAGATCTCTACTCTGTTGCTGTCACTACCTATGTGTGTGTGTGTGTGTGTGTGTGTGTGTGTGTGTGTGTGTGTGTAAGTATATATATATATATATTGTGTTTCATATATATACTTGACATTTTTAAAGAAAACCTTTCAATAAAATTATAACATTATTTTACAATAAAACCTTATATGGTATACTCACTTTTTCTTATCACTTTCTCTAGAGTAGAGATTCTAGAGATAGCTAAAGATCAGCAGTAGAGCTTTTTAACAAGCTAATTCTAATATGTTTTGCTCCAAAGCCCTTCCATTTTTCATGGTCCTTGGATAAAATGGGACATGTCTGAAAGAAGCAGTAGTGTTGATCCTCCTGGATTGGGTCTCTGCTTTCAGCATATGTTGTCTAACTTCCAGAAATAGTGAACATTGGGGAATATGCCAACTTTCATAACAACTTTGAACAAAATCTTACTCTGAAATTACATGACTGGGTCAACTAGAAACATAGTTGGAAATAGAGAGCAGCATAAATCAAATCATGTTTGAGCCTGTCCTTACAGTTGGAAATGCAATCATGTTGTCTGAGGTAACAGAAGGTTTGGGAGCTTCAAGGCATTTTGGATAGTGTGTAATTCAGTCCCCTTTCCTTACTGGTCAAACAAACGAGACTCAGGAACTGAAGCTACATCAGGAGTTCGTTCAACTGAGTAGCAACACAACAGAGTTCTGGGTTCAGATCCACACATGCTGAGACCACAATGCCTGTAGGTCAGTAAGAGGCATGGAGATAAACCACTTCCCAGATGCTTTCAGGAAACAGCATCTGCTTTGCAGCACATGAATAACTACTTAGATAGTGGAAGCCCATCAACTGTGATTGGGTAGCACATTGCCTCGGATTAGAAGAAGCACATAAAAGGAGCCATGGAGCATGCAGGCTTCCTCCTACTCACACTGTTTCTGAATTCTGTGTTCTGACTTCAGGAACACGGTATGCTGTGCTTCTTATTTAGAAGTGCAGTGGGCACGCCAGGTAGGCTGGACACTGAGTCATGCCTGCGTTTTCTCCTAATAAACAGCTTGAATTGAAAATAGCATTGCTTCTTGAAATAACGAATGGTCACAGATTAAGCATAAAATACTTACTGCTATAAAAAGTCAAAATTAATCAACTCGGGAAACATTTTTGTCAGAAGTAAAATAAAAACTCTTCGTTAGGTTGTTAGGTATTTTCAAGGTTTGGGTTTTGATTTGTAACAAAGAAAACCAAGACAAGAAAGTGTTTTTTAACTCTTTGACTTTGAGACATCTCTTTTCAAAAGGCAAAATTTTTAGGCCAGATGAGATGGCTCAGCTGTTCAGAGCACAAGCTCATAGAGGACCAGAGTTCAATTCCCTGCTGACACGAGAAAGCTCACAACTGCCCGTAACGCCAACTCTGAGTGAACTACTACGATCTTCTGTAGTCCGTGGACACCCACACACGTGCACATGGACACAGACAGAGTCACACAAGTAAAATAAAATAAATAACTATGTCTAAGGCAAAAAAAACAAAAAAAATCACTTAAAAGCCCTGTATGAAAAGTAAGAGAGTAAACAAGGGAAATATTAGGATACTCAGGAGTAAAATTGTCATGAATTTAAGTAAGATGAAGTGTCAGTTGCATTGTGTAGAGAGCTGTTAAGAAGCTCTCTTTACTTTACAGCTCTGTTTGGTGTTTTAGGCTATCTCTAAATGCCAAGTTTAGATTAACCACTTTGCAAATGAAAGTACTCACTGATTATTTTGTAGCCCATTTACCAATGCTGTAAGATTCTTTTAAAAGTTAAAAATGTGTATAGATTATTAAGAATACATTTCAAATGAAGAATTTATTTCTGTTGAAAGTGTGATGACGACAAGGGACATGCAAATTGAGATAATCCATCTCACCTCAATCAGAATGGCTATAATAAAAAAAAAGATTTAAAGTGCTGGCAAGGATATAGGTTAAAAACAAAACAAAAGAAAACAACAACAACAACAACACATACACACCAGCAGGGAGAATGTCTACTTGTGTGGTGAGTATAGAGGCTTCAAAAAGAATCAATTATAGAACTGCCATATGGTCCAGGCAAAACACAGCTTACCATATACACCAACGAATCTGACCCGTGTTCATTGCTATGCTCTTCGCCGAGATACCCACCACCAGATAAGTAGATAAAGAAAGTGTGATGCATACATATAGTAAAGTTTTATTTCATTCTAAAGAAGAACAAAATTACAACATTGTAGGAAAATAGATGTAACTGGAGATCATTGTGTTAAACAAAGTAAGCCAGACTCATAATAAAGAGAAATACGGATGCTTTCTCTCACATGAAGAATCTAAATATAAAAGCAGAAGGGCAGCTAATTGTGGGATAGAAGTACATCAGCAAAGGGGAGCTGAGGGTAATATGGATTATGGGAGGCAGAGGAAGACTTGAGAGAACGAATAAAAAGTGAGTGAAGTCTTGAGTAAACCGGAGTTGTTGACATGAGTACAGCCATGTCAGGAACACCCGTGTCTCAGACCCATGGGAACAGCAAAGCCTTCGCTAGTCTGAGCAAGGCTGTTAACAGTGTGTGTGGACAGTATCAACGGCAGCATCTCCTCTCAGGTGACTGAAATCTGAAACTGCTCCCTTATAGATGCTACCACCAAAATTATTTAAATCTGTTTCCTTGTTCAGCTGTATGCAATATACTCACCAACTCCATTCAGATATAAAAAATAAACACACTGAGTTTCTGGGCTACTGCTGGTGTGTCTCCATCAAATCATGGACAACTCACCCAAAGTAAGCTTTTCTGAGCTATGCAGGTTGTAACACACACACACACACACACACACACACACACACACACTTTTTTCAAAATATTAAAGAAAATATAATGAATGTATTACTTTGGACACAAACTAAAAAAGCATTATTAAAAGAGACAAACATAGACAACGGGGCTAGAGAGATGGCTCAGTGAGTGAGGGCGTTTGTTCTGCAAGCATGAGGACTTGAGTGTGAATCCCCAGCACCTACAAGATCCCAGCATTGAGGGACAGACACAGGAGGATTCTGCAACCTTCCTGGCCAGCAAGCCAGCCAGCCACCCAATGAGCTTCCAGTCTAGTGAGAAAGCCTGTCTCAAGGAAGAGAGTGACAGAAAGATATTGGGATCTAGCCCCTGGCCTACACACACACACACACACACACACACACACACACACACACACACACAGGGGCATGCGTGCACGCAGGCACATGCACGCACCACACAAGAGCAAAATGAAAAAACCAAAGAAAAAGCATAGATTTTTTTAAGCCACATCAAACAATTAGTCATTTTGATGACAATAAACAATAGATAAAATATCTGGGCCTCTGACAATGTCATTCACTTTAGACATTTTTGTCCTTATTTCTGTGGCCGAAAATAAAGTCAGTAATATAAAAGAACTCTTGGTTTCCAGTTACTAAAGTTAAAGACAATATCTCATCTCTTTACAGAAATCCTACAACTGTTTGACTCATTTGTTACCAGAAAATAACTCAGCAAGTGACCAGGCCTGGTGGTCCATCCCCACCCAGTGGGATTCACTCTGGAAATGATTACGTAGTCAGCTTGGCATCAGTTCATGGTCCTAGTCAGCTTGGCATCAATTCATGGTCCTAAATACTTGAACCTGGAGACAGAACCATCTCACCATGGGAATTTCCAAAGTAACAGCTATGATACACCTTTCCAAGACACTTTATAAAATATCCAGGCTAATGTACCACATGCACTGTGGGAAGGAGTCACACACTGAAGGACACTGGTGAGCAGAACACTTGCTGGGCTGTCTACTATAGCAGCCTTTTATTGAAGAGGTAACAAGGATTTCTACCTGCCAGATGTCTAGCTCAGAAATGGAGAAAGATCACTTGAATTCAAGATAAGTTCCAGTGGGAACATGCTGGCAGCCATCCCCCTCTGGTCTCCACGGAAGGAATTATATTCACAAAAGGAGGATGCTCTCATTGGCACCGGATCATCTTCCCACTGAACTTCCGTGCTTATATCAGCCTTCCACCAAAAACTTGACAAGCTTTTTTCAATTATTTGTAGAAAATTCTGGGACTTGCTCTGATATTTGGCCCAGGCATATATTAATCATTGCAGTTCCCCTGTATTACGTACTTGTTTCATGGCTGTTGTAAGATATATGACCAAGCAACTCAAAGAAGAGCTTGTGCTGAGAGCATGGCTCCGTGGGTAAAGGCTTTGCTGCGCCCCCCGTGAGGAAGGGAGTTTTGTTCCTCAGAGCGTGTAGAAGGTCTGAAGCAGTGCTGTGTCCTGTAACCTCAGTTCTCCTAGGGGAAGTGCAGCCAGGAGAATCCCTGCAAGTTTGCAGGCCAGCTAGCTTAGCTGACACAGTGGCAAACAAGAGAGCCTGTCTCAAACAAGATGGAAGGTGACAAGTGACACCTGAGATTATCCTCTGAGGTCCGTGTGTGTTGGCACTATGAGTGAATATGCACAGAGACGAAAAATGAAAAGGAAGGAAGGCTGGGACCGAGGCTCGGAGATTAAGACTGTTTTATACTCTTACGACAGAGCTTAGTTGAATTATCAGCACCCATACCAGGGGGCTTACAGCAGTTTATAACTCCCTTTCCCAGGGACTGTTACCTTTTTCTGTCTACCCACAAATACATGTATACACTCACATACAGACACATGGATAACACACAAATAAAAATAAAAATAAGATAAATAATAATAAAATCTCTCTTTTTTAAAGGAAGAGTTTTCTCTTGGTTTGTTTTCTATTTATGTGATAAACACCATAAGCAACAGCACATTAGGGAGGAAAGTGTTACTTGGCTCACGTAACCTGATCATAGTCCATCCTGGGGTAAAACAAGACAAGAACTCCACCCAAAGCGAGCTTGGCTTTCTCATATCAATCATCAATCAAAAATAAGCCCCACAGGCTAAATAGAGCCAATTCATCAACTGACGCCCCTTCTTGCCAAGTGACCTCCACTTATGTCAAGTTGGTGGAACACAGAACAGCACTGGTTAATTTGGGCTTACAGTTCCAGGGAATACAATCTATTGAGGCAGAGAAGGTATGCCCAGAAACAGGTGGCCACTGGCTACATCAAGTCCATCCTCGAGAAGCAGATAGAGAAGATAGCCATGTTCAACTCACACCCTGCTCTTTGGTCAGTGCAGAACTGCAACTCATGGAGGTTAGACCAGCCAGTCTAAGGTGGTTCTTCCCTTCACAGTCAAGATAATGTAGACAATCTCTCACAGAGGTGCCAGAGCTTTGTTTCTGTGGTCATTCTAAAACCTTCAAATGGACAATCACATTGCACTTTCATCACCCTCTCTTGCCTTTCCATGTTCTTCCTTCTCCTTTCAAATTGTCCCCGTTTACTTTCATGTCTTTTAAGCCTGTATCTCATATATGAAAGAATACATAAAATGTATGTCCAAGTCTGACTTCATTTAATGTGTTACTCTCCAGTTCAAACCAATTTCCTAAATGTGTGTGTGCCTGCATGTGCATCCGTGTGTGTGTGTGTGTGTGTGTGTGTGTGTGTGTGTGAGTGAGAGAGAGAGAGAGAGAGAGAGAGAGAGAGAGAGAGAGAGAGAGAGAGAGAGAGAGTGTGTCACATATAGAGGTCAGAAGACAACTTGCAGGGTGAGTTCTTTCCTTCCACCTTCTGGGATTTGAATCAAGATGTCAGACTTGGTGATAAACACCTTCTTATCATCTTACCATCCTCTTTTTTTCCTTTGTGGATGAGTAAATATTCAGATTTTCTTTGTTCATACAAATATCTGTTGGTGGCCACCTATATGAGTTTCATTTCTTACCAAGACTGTGTTACTAGGAAAGCTCATAAGTGTTGAGTTTAGGGTATGGAATGAGTTATTGTTGTAAGACTAACAAGTATTGTTGAAATTTAAATACAATCCAATGATGTTCTAATTCCAAACATAATTGATTTTAATAAAGTAGATTTTAATACCTAGAGATTTCTAACTATGGTAAAAAAAAAAAAAAACCTACATATAAAGAGGAAGCCATCATCAAGCACTTTAATTTTTTATATTAGGTCGTTTTTATCTTCCTGCTGCTAGATATTATTTTCTTCCCTTACAACCTCTTGGTGTAAACATTAAATGGTGTCCAATAAAAACATCACATTTGATGGGTGTGTTATATTACACAATGAAAATGTTGTTATCCTTTACCCAGTTAAGAAAGGGCATGGAGCTGCAGAGATGGCTCAGAGGTTAAGAGCACTGTCTGTTCTTTCAAAGGTCCTGAATTCAATTAGCAACCACGTGGTGGCTTACAACCTTATAATGAGATCTGGTGCCCTCTTCTGGCAAGCAGGCTCATATGCAAGCAGAACACTGTAGACATAATAAATAAATCTTAGAAAGAAAGAAAGAAAGAAAGAAAGAAAGAAAGAAAGAAAGAAAGAAAGAAAGAAAGAAAGAAAGAAAGAAAGAAAGAGAAAGAAAGAAAACAAAGGATAGAAATGAATTAAGTTTTGTTTTGTTTGTTGGTTGTTTTTTGTTTGTTTGCTTGTTTTAGGAGATAGGGTCTCATGTTACCCAGGCTGGCCTCAAACTCATTATGTAGCCAAGGATGACCTTGAATTTCTCATCTTCATGCTTCTGCCATTTAAACACTGAGATTACAGGAACGGGTCATCATGCCCAGTGTTTCTGTAGTGTTGGGAACTGAACCCAGGGCTTTGTGTAGGTTAGACTAGCATTCTACTAACTGAGCTACATCTCCATTATAGATACTGTATTTTTAATTAAGTGTAATTATACACTAAGCTTGGTTGACTTTTTTAAAAACTAAGTAAAATAAACATGATTAAGAAGTCTTCTGATTATTATCTTTGGTTATTTGTTGTTGTTTGGAGATAGGCATTAATCTCCCTATGTAGCTGAGGACAGTCTTGAACTTATGGTCCCCTTAACTCCACTCTCAAGCTCAGACTGCTTAGTTACAATTAGTATTGTTAGAAAATAATAGTGACTAGCAACTAAAATACTTTTTACTAGATTTAAATTTGTTAATTTACCACTTATTTATTTATACTTAGTGTCTGGGTATGCAGACAAGTTCACCTAAGACAAAGGACTGCCTGTGGGAGTAGGAGTGAGTGCTCTCCTCCTACCATGTAACATGTCTCCTGCCATGTCCTGGTAACAAGCACCAGTGTCCCTGGCCCTGCAAACAGAGATTGTAAAGGCTTCATGACTATGCTTGGTTTGAGCGCAGCACACCATGAATATTTATTCTTCCATATCCTTATTGATATACATACATGGATAACTGTCCAATACAGCAAAAGTATTAACATATGCATCTGCAAACCACCCATAGCACCCATAGTAGCCAAAATGAATTTGCCAAGTAAATGTTTTTGAGGGTAAATGTTTTGAGAGTAAACCAGAGCACATTCTCTGCTAGAATTACAATGTCCTTTTGAAACGATAATTGCTAATGTGATAATAAAGTTAAATACAGCTTATCAAATTGGACCCTGAGTTATCTGTTTAAAGATACCTGAAGTATAAACATCGATTCAGACACAGCACTTCAAAGAAGATACTAACTAAAACCTGTGCTTTCTGTTGACTTTTCATTGTTACTTCACTTGTACTCCGGGCCTTTCCATCCGACTGCTGACCTTTCCCATTTAGCATTACATAACACACAGTGAGTGCACTGCCGGTTTAACGTGGCCAGATATGGGATGGCAATTCAAATGTGAACTTGAAGAATAGATCCAATCCTTGGTCCAGCAGAGACTGTTGAGAATCTCCTTTGTGAGCCTACTTTATTCCACACCCTGAGGCCTTGTTAATCAACATTAGCTCTTGTTTCATCTTTCCTGAGACCTTCACTCAGTGTTTGATAGTGAAAGGCAGAGACTTCTTGGGTTTGAAACCATTGTCAGGGCGAGTTTCTGTGGCTGAGCAAATGAAACAGAGGTGTGAAATGACATATTTTGGTACAGCAATATAATTGTGATTGCCCAGATGCATTGAAGTGATATGTTGTAAAACAGTTTAAGATCTGGAAGATAAATCACTAGTAAACTGACATTTGTTTATCACTAGTACAACAGTTAAAATTATTCTGTAATCAGTAGCTCTTCACTTGTCTCTTTGTTTCCACTTTGACAGCGTTCTGTATATACCTGCGATGCTCAGACTTGTAACTAGCAAACCCAAACAGCTCAGTGCTAAGGATTCCTTAGTCCTCCTTACCCATCAGCTGAGGGAAAGCCAGCCTAGCTTTGCTTTATTTTTGTGTTTTTTTTGTTTGTTTGTTTGGTTGGTTGGTTTTTTGTTTTTTGTTTTTCTTGCAGAGCCAGGAACTGCTTGAATTAGCATCAGTCACCCAACCAGGTGATATGGTCCAGGACTGTCATCATGTTACTTAGTCTAATAGAATGCCAAACTGGGAAAACTATAAACTTCGCAGAGACATTTTCTCTTCCTTTTGTGATG
This sequence comes from Acomys russatus, assembly GCF_903995435.1. Lineage (NCBI taxonomy): Eukaryota > Metazoa > Chordata > Mammalia > Rodentia > Muridae > Acomys > Acomys russatus. The sequence goes on along the minus strand of NC_067137.1, from coordinate 49,504,693 downwards.
TGGGGTCATCTAAGAGTGTTTCAGGTTCCATGAGGTGAGATGCTCTCCCCGTTACTGTTCCTTTCCTCTCAAAGTTAGCTGCACATGGATATTACCTTGTTCTGCCCTAGGAACTTCTGAGACAACTCTGCTGGGAGCCTTTCTTTTCTTTTTAATTGATTTTTAAATGTATTATAATTTATTCACATTACATCCTGATTGTTATGCCCTGGCTCTTATCTTCCTGTACCTACAATCGCTACCCCTTCCACCCCCTTCCTCTCCCCCTGACGACCAATGGGGGTGATGGGGGCGCCTCTTCCACCACCTTCTGGCCACAGTCCATCAGGGTCTCATCAGGATAGCCTGCATCCCTTCTCTCTGTGTGTTCACAAGGCTGCCCTGCCAAGGGGCAGTGATCAAATCGTGGGCACCAGAGCGCATGTTAGAGGGTCCAAGACATTTCCCCCTCCCACCTCCTCACGTGGACAATGGGGTCTAGGTTTACTGCTTGCATTGTCCTTGGTTGGTGCATTGCTTTATGCAGGCTCCCCTGTGTCCAGTTCAACCAGCCTTGATGGTCTCCTTGTGGGGCTCCTGAACCCTCTGGGTCCTTCCACTCCACCCCACCCCACCTCACATACTTCCATACATCTCCCAGCGCTCTGCCCAGAGTCAGGCTTTGAGTCTCAGTTATCTGTCCCGATCCCGTGCAGGGTGGAGTGTCTCAGAGGACATCTGCGTTGGGCTACTATATTCACTTATAAGTGAGTGTATACCATGCCCGTCTTTCTGGACCTGGGTTACCCCACTCAGTATGATCTTTTCTAGTTCCATCCATTTGCCTGCAAATTTCAAGATTTCCTTGTTTTTAATAGCTGAATTCCACTCTGTAAATGTATCACAGTTTCTTTATGCATTCTTCTGTTGAGGGACATCTAAGTTGTTTCCAGATTCTGGCTAGTACAAAAAATAAGCTGCTATGTTGAGCAAATGTCCTTGTTGTGTGGTACAGCATCTTTCAGATATATGCCCAGGAATGGTGTAACTGGGTCTTGAGGTAGCACTACTCCCAATTTTCCAATACCCCTTCATCCAGAGATTATAAATCGGATGTGCTCCTTACAATGCACTTTGGACTATCACTCATCCTTCCTGTCTACCTCAATTTCTGGAGATGTGGTACCCCATCCCTCTCCCCTCTGCCTCCCCTCTCTTCATGCAAATAGCTTCATCAAAGCTTGAATGTGACTGATGGGGGCAGGGTTAGCTCAGGAGTAGAATCCAGGCTTAGCACTTATTAGGTCCTAAGTTCGATCCCCAGCAACAACAGAAAGATCCGATTACACATATAGCTTTATTTTACAATGTTTGCAAGTATGTACCTTTTTATACATGTTAGAGGCAAGGACAAGAACGTTTAGCAGTGTTTATATTTATTAAAAGAAATCAATGCCATTAAAGGTCAAGCTGCCTTCTGATTGCATGGACTAAATAATAAAGTATTACATATTTCAGCTTCACAGAGAACCATGCTACTGATGAAGTCTATGATGAAACGTGTAATATATAAGAAGACTGGAATATTTATTTTACATATCTACAACATGTATTTTCATATTTCTAGATCAGCCACAATTCATATTGGGAAATATTTAGATACATGAAAAATCTTCAAAACACAAAAAAAAATAACATTTTGAAAAAAATCACATGTGAAAGCTCATTAAATAACAACATTGACAAATAAATAATCGGCTTTACTTATTAGCTGCTGCCGTGCATTGCTGGCATTCCATTCCACGTGAGGTCAACATGCGGGGGTATAATTTCACACTGAGACTGTAAAATGCCACAGGGCTTATTTTTGAAGTGAAATGTCACAAGGTTTGCCTCTCTTTCAAAGGAAGCTAACCCTCTGGCTGTCAGACTACTCCCACCAAAACTACTGGCAAAGCCCCTTTCTGAAGTGTTCTGTGGAGATATATTTTCCGATGAACTTTTCTGGTTTGAAGGGATTTCGTTTGGGAAGGGCAAGGGTGAGCTAGGGAATGGAGCGTGTTGGACTGTAAGAGGATAGATACAGCATCAGGTGCTTTGTAAAAAATGACATGACGGGGAATGGAAACTACAGGATGCCTGGCTTTCACTGCAAACTGTACTCATTACATCTTGAGAAACTTGCAAAGGAAAAGCTAGTCTCAGAGAAGGTCCCAGAGAAGGACAGCCTGCTGGGCCTGATCAAAGCAGAAAGCATATACTTTCAAGTGAGAAAAGAGCAATGGCAAGCTCGAGTCGTCCAAGCAATCAAATCTGGGTAGCAGATGCTTTCTTCTCAGTCCCACTCTAGCTCAGACTGTGCTTGCTGGCTTTGCTCGCTCTCTTCCGCTCTCTGTGGTGCTGGGCGGGCTTGGCTGGCGACACGCTTTCGAAGTTGTGGCTGGACTCGTTGTGCTGCCGGGTGTACCTCTTGCACTTGCAGGCCGTGACCACAGTGACTTTGTAGGTGCGTGTGCTGCCGTCCTGACACTGCAGCTGGATTCTCTGGGTGCGCGTCTTGTCATTGACACACCGCCACTCCTGGGAGCTCCTCCGGCTCCAGTACTTTGTTCCGTAGCCTCCTCCGATCCAGTTGGGAAGCACAGGCAGAGGCAAGCACTCGCCCGCGCACACCAGCTCCTTCAGAGGGTTGATGCTAGTGCACTGGCCATCTGAAATATATTTGGTGGACCGCAGTTCCCGGCAACCCACTTGAACTCGACCTGCAGGAAACAGGAAAGAACTGCATCAGAGACAGAAAGCAACTGAAGGTGTTGGGGTTTTGTCGTTGTTTTAAGTAATTTGCAATGACTATATATATAATCCAAATTACAGCAAACTGCCAAAGAAGTGACTATGTACTTAATTTTCACAAGGCAAGTCTGCGGGAGGATTGGAAAACACTTTCATTATAATGACCAGGCTACATAATGGTTGTAACTTTGGGGAGGGAGAGGGAGATGGACAGAGAGACTTATGTTTCATTAACTCATTGTTTATTAAAGTATTTAAACGTCACATTCTTTTAGACTTATTCCCAATAAGGGTTCCACCCCTGCAAATATTCACTCATCAAAGAGTACACTTTAATGTACTCATTCTCATGGGTTGCATTGGTTAATGTCTGCAAGTGCTTTTAATTATGTTTTTCAAAAATCTCTTGAGAAAATGTGGAAAGTATTTAAATATTGTGTACAGTGCATATGCATGCTGTAATATTTTATTTCAATTATAGAATTCAGCTGCATGGTCACACATGCATATGGATATAACCGTTGACATTTTGCATATCAAACTTAATAACTACATTCTAAACATAAACTCACAAACTATGTTTTAAAAATGCAAACAGTAAAATGTTTGAAATGCAAAATGCCACCACAACTCAATATTTAAAGAATAGTAAAGCTCCTAAATTAAGAACGTATGGTTGCCATAACAACTTGGCCACATTTCCATGAATTTTATGGCAGAAAATACCGAACATGTCTGATTTACAACTGCACAAGGAACCACGGTGTTCATTTCCTGAATATCAGGCATGGAAAACTTTTTGTTTTAGTTATTTGGATTTGATAAGTATGTTCTCTAATTGGCTGTTTCTGATCACGTGCCTCGTGTAATTAAAACAAAAACTAATCTTAAAATATTTGAAGTTTTCTTTCTCATTACTTTAATATCTAAATGCTTTGTTATCTAAATAAGAATTACTTATAGCAAACCTGAAAAGAAATCAAGGCTTGTTAACCAGAGAAGGGGAGAGAAAGCTTAACAACATAGGCAGATAAAGTGTCCCAACCAAAACTAGTAAAAGCTGTTGAAATTGTCCTTCTAACTCCTGAAAACCATCTCAAAGTGGACAGTGAGTCAGAAGTCTCCCTCAATTTCTGCACCCCAGAATGTCTGGTTTAAGAGTCATAGCCTAAGGCAAGTGTGTGGCTATGAAGCACACGCGTGTTGATGTCTGGGGATTGAGATGAAAGGGTTAACGATTTAGCCGGGCAGCTTGCTGGGCTTGCCTGCTCTGACTCCAGCTCACCTTCCTGCAGCTGCCTTAGGAATGCACCTGGAAGCAGCCAGCAATGATTTTGACTCTCCTGGTTTTTGTTCCTGGATGTATAACATTGGGCATTTTTTGTGGTGACGTTTCTCTCTCTGACAGTGAATACCCAACACACTGCTCAGTAACCCAATACTGATAGACATGTCCTGTGCCCTGAAACCAACCATCTACCTGCAAGTAAAACACTTGGATTGTTTAGAGAGACATTACCAGTCATATTCACTTTGACTGGTAGACATGTCCTGTGCCCTGAAACCAACCATCTACCTGCAAGTAAAACACTTGGATTGTTTAGAGAGACATTACCAGTCATATTCACTTTGACTTCTCAAAGGTCAAAACTCTTTTTGAATGGAGTTTAAGAAGGAGGGGCAACGATTTGGGTATGAGTTTCTGCACACTGTTTCTCTATCTTTCTTCAAGCTGATTCCTAACATGAACTCATTTAAAGGAAGAGAATATAGAAAAAGGGGAAGAAATTTGAGTCCCTCCAACTAGTAATCACGTGGCATGTGTGTCAACTAAGCAAGCGGAAAAGGTAAAGAACCGCTCCTCATGCTAATCATTAGCATACTGTTATTTAAAATCCCCTGTTACAAATATGCACTCAGTCTTTCACAGAAACACACAATTGCCTCAATTTGACCTGTTGTTTAAAGGATGATTTTAGAAAAGAATGATCCTCAAACATTTTGTAGTATAGAGCTCTTTCAAAGTGAATTTCATCAAACCTTTATACCTCTCCAAACTAGACGTATTTTAGACATCTGTGTGAGCAACTTCATGTTTCCATCGTTTGTGAGTCCCTATACATAGTTCTAGCTAGTTACCATCAGGCACTTCACCAAATTTGTGCACGTTCTGAAATTAACAAAGTGCAAGACCACATGAGTTTAAACTGTGCAGAATAACACTTTAAAGAATTCTCCTTTTTGCAGAGTTTTTAAAAAGCAACAGTTCAATACATGAATACATTTCCCTGTGGGTACTGGATAAACCATGTCTGCACTTGCATTATCAAGCCACCGTTTTAATTATATTAACTCTAAAATCACTACCCAGGAAAGAACATCAGCCCACGCATGCAGCAGATCGCTCCCGGATTATTTTGCAAGACATATATGGTTCACATTAGCTTACAATAAAAACCATTCTACAGGAACAGGAGCTGATGCTTCCCAAAAGGAAAAGAAAAATCTGTACAAGTAAAAACACACTTACTGTTGCGATCCAGTCCAGTGCTACTGAAATGCCTGCCTCCGTTCCTGGCTTGATTCAAGGTGCTGTTGCTGCTGGGGTGTGCTGGGACAGGTTTAACCACATGTGAGTAAAGGATTTCTGTGGCATCGTTTTTAAAAGCCAGACAATTTTTCATTAGGATGCATACAAGGGGACCGAGATAGAGATGAATGGCAGGAGGAAGCATGGTGAGGGGAGGATTTGCTTGGCTGAGGAGCTGCTTAATTCTTTTCCCCTGCTTCTGCACTGTTGACTGTGGAATTCCTCCCCAAGGTTCCCTTTATATAGCCACAGAGGCTTGGCGTTCATTCAGGTGTAAAGTTGTGTGGAGCTTCAGAGTGAAAACCCAGGGAAGGGGAGGGATCCCTGCTTGACCCTGCAAAAGAATTTTACCATTGGAGAAGTCCGCTGCAGAAGGGGAGGAGCTTGCTTCACAAATTGCCTGAGATTTCAGAGTTGGGCTTGACTGGTCTGTGAGCCCAGCCAACACAGGCTAGGCGCAGCAGCTCTGTCACCACTGCTACACTCCTCAGTCACATCCTCTCCGGAGCCTAAGTCACTTTCAAGTCTAATGCAAGGGAAAGTACAAGGTTGTCACACAAGGAGGCTGGGTTTCTTTTCTTTTCTTTTCTTTTTTTTTTTTTTTTTTTTACATTTTTGTTCTATATTCCCCTCAGATTTGAGAAGATGTGGGGTCCCAGGGGGTGACTTCCCCAACAGTTGCAAGAAGCCAGTGAGTTTTCAGTAGTGTCGGACTTGAGTAAAGCGTCTGTGTTTTGTTTCTCAAGAAAACCCTTTTCCCTCCCTTTTCCCATAAAGAGGAAGACACAGAGCTAAAACCTGCCCTCTGGACACACTTGAATAAAGCTGCTTTGATCTGCGTGAACAACTGTCCTGCTAGGTAAATTATTGCCAGGGGTTCTGTGTGGAGGATAATGAGCAGAACTCAGTGTGAGCTAAAGTATCTAACGTCAGTTTTCATCATAAAATATGCCAACGAGGTTTAGCATTCACCGTGCCCCTTACACAAAAGAAAACCATGTCCCACATATTATTATTATTTACCAATTCAAAATATTTCTAGATTGTTCATACATTTTTTTTTTTACCACTTCCATTAAGTCTGCTGGCCAGGCAAGAAGTACTGTATCTCTGTGGGCTACTTTATTTCTACCTGACACAAGCGTTCCAAGATTGGGTCACTGATCTTTAACTCTGAGAGTGTAAGGGGCTGACAGGATGTCACAGCCTGTAAGGGCACATGCGGCCAAGCTTGACAAGCCTGAGCTCAACATCTAGAGCCCACATAGTAGAAGGAGAGTGCACTCTGGGAATTTGTCTGCTAGCTGTCACATGGCATGAGCAGACATGTATAAAATAAAGAAAAATGATTTAAAAACAAGAAAACAAGTTTTGTCTGATTTATTAAACATTTTGATTGGAATAACTTTTAAATTGCCTTTTCAATTATAAGGCTGTTTTGATCCTTAGTGTGGGTATTAAAAACGTCTGAGTAAACTTTAAACCCCTACCCAGATCTAGCCAATGGTCAGAACAGTCTCCACACTTGAGTGGAGAGTGGGGTATGACTTTCTCACATACTCTGGTGCCTCACATTTGACCATGTCCCCTGGGGGGGGGGGGAGACCTGGTGGCACTCGGAGGAAGGACAGCAGGCTATCAAGTAGAGACTTGATACCCTATGAGCATATACAGGGGGAGGAAGTCCCCCTCAGGAACAGTCATAGGGGAGGGGAATAAGGGGGAAAGGGGAGGGAGGGAAGAATGGGAGGACACAGGGATGGGATAAACATTGAGATGTAACAAGAATAAATTAATAATAAAAAATTTTTAAAAACAACAACAAAAAAAGAAAACGTCTGAGTGTTTGTATCTCTTTTACTTCTTGTCTATTGTAACTACTATTGCCACCACCGCCCTCCCTTCTTCCTGAAATCTATATGTCAACAGTGGCACCTACTGACATTTTGGAACAATCTATTGCTTATTATGTCGGTACTGCCCTGCATCTTAACTATGATCCGTGGCTTCTAAGCAGTAGATGCCAGTAGCAACCCCAGTTGCAAGAAAAAATAATTCTTCTACTGCCAAATTTCTCCTCCAAGTTAAAACCATCTCTGATTAAGAACTACAAATGTTCTATCCATTTATCACTATAAAAAGAAAGTAAACATAAGAATAGAAGTCTAAGTACTAAATAACAATGGAATGGTTTTCTCTTTTTTTTTTTTTTTTTTTTTTTTTTTTTCCAGGAGAAGCTTGTACTGTGATTTTATTTTTAGAAAAGATAACTGCTTATCCTTAAGAGATATAAAATGTTCATAGATAAAATAATATGGTGCCTGGAATAAATGTCAAAATTATATAGTAGGGGGTATTTAGGAGTGTATATATTGGTAAATTCATATGGATTGTGGACTGTTAGAATGTGATGCATTCTGTTTTCTCTTACATATGTTCAAAATTCTACAAAATAAAAAATTGAAAACCAGAGCTAAACAATCAATTTAATGTACGACCATTAGCTTGATTTCCTATTGTTGCGTACTTTATTGTAAGATTCTTACTGGAACATAATAGATCAGATTATTTTGTGCATGGAAGGTTATATATCAAGCATCCTTCTGAAATGGCATAAAGGATTCTTGTCCTGCATTAAGGGACTTCAAGTTAATTACTCAATGTTCACATTGACTGCTGATCCGAATCCTACAGGAAGCAAGAGTCAAAACAATCAATCCTTCTCCAGTGCATTCTTTTTGTGTATCAGAAGCAGGAAATATTTTGTTTTGAATTTAATTATCATGTTATTCTATAGATTGAACAAATCAATATAGGTTGTTAAATGGGCTTAGCCTTTTGTATTGTGTGCGCTTCACTTGGGAAGCAGCTGAACGAGAAGGAGAAGCAGCGCAGTTGTGTATACTTACAAGGAAATAAAAAGATAACCTATGAAAACTGCTCTGGGAAAACAGAAACAATCACAAACGTAATATTTAATGGGCATTTAATAATCAGCGTAACACACTTTAGTAAGAATCACTATAATCTATGCCTTCTCTGGCAAGATTATAGACGTTGATTTTAAACATCAACCTGAGGATTCTGCCTCTTCCTCCCTCCTCCTCCCTCCTCCTCCTCTTCTTCCTCTTCTTCCTTTTCTTCCTCTTCCTCCTCCTCTTCCTCCCCAGGTCTTTTAGCCATTGATTCTCCCCTTTACTTGGCATAGCCTTACTCCTTACAATCATTCCATTTTGTGAGGTTGCAGCCCTGGCTCATAGGCCAAGTGCAGCCTAGTAAATGATCCTGAACCAACAACATCCACAGAGCTAAGACATATTTGTTTGTTTTAACTAATTGAGGGTTGGGGAATCTGATGATGTGGTCAGTTTGTCACTTTGTGAATCCTACTAGGGCTGTGGCCGTGTCACATATGGAACCCTGAAATATGGTGAGTGCAATTAGTAGGTAAGTTTTGAGGCCTGCCTTCTACTTTGTAGCTGAGTCATTAATATCATTCCACTGATATTAGTAACTGAACGATGGAATTAGAATATCTTCTATTGATCTAACAGGCAAAGTATGCTGCAGGAATTTTCATATTCCAATAGCAATGTCTGTCATATGGCTTCTGGAGCTGCAGTCAGAAAATGTGGCGTTGAATATATCTTTTGGAGACCATGGCAACTGTCATGTTCAATCCCAGAGTTAGGTAATGCTTCATTCCATAAAGTAGACTGTTTTCTGCATTTGAGTCTTTTTTCACCATTTACAGTGTTTGTGAACTTAAACATGTTATCTTTTCGAAAAATTTTTATCAGTGTCTCCATCTGCAAATATTGCCAGACTGACTTGCCACGGAGAGAAGTAGGCTAAATCCATAGCATAAAAATCAATCAAACCCAGAAGAAATGTGGGAGAAAATATCCCTTGAATATGATTCTAAAAGTGATATTTTCATTATAGCCTTCAAATTGCAAACACAACTTAAAAACTAGAGAAGCCCCAAATAAACACAATTTTACCCAGTGTAAAGTAAAAATAAAAGGCTAAGAGGACGGAGGTTGTCTGCCCCAATGAAATAGGTAAATGGAGCCTGGACACTTGGTTTTTGTTTGTTTGTTTATTTGTTTGTTTTGATTTGCTTTTGCTTTTAGAATTTTGTTTTGTTTTCAACTTGGGCAAAGGAAGAATTAAAATAAATATAGACAGAAATAGTCTTCTATTCAAGTACGATCTACACCTACTATTTCATGGTCTTAGTTATTTTCAAATGATTCCAGTTAATAAGAAAGAATTACTTCATCAGAAAGGTGAATAACTGTTATTAGTTTATGAGGGAAACTGAACAAACACAGGATTTTCCTTTATTTACAAGAGAACAGCCTTGCTGCTGGTCCTGACTGTCTGGAGCAATCAGGTAAGAGTTCTGTCCCTGTTCCTCTACCTCCCTAAGAGCTTGCATGTTGGCAGCATATTTTGTTTTGCTTTGGTTTGGTCTTGCAGTTGTCCAGACTGGATGACAGCTTGCCACCCTCCCTCAGCTTTCACAGCCACCACACCCAAATCCGTCCCTCTATATCAAAGCAGTGCTAGGCATGACTGCCAAGTTCAACTGGCCACTTCACTAAAAGAAATGCCTCTAGCCTAATATTTGTGAGCAGATTTCCCTCTGCCTGCTTGTGTTAAGGGGACTGAGTCTTCCCCATGAGAAACTCAGCAGCACTCGCAGATAAAAGGAATCATTCTTTCAAGAGTGCTAGCAACCCTCCCAGTGTCTGTGAAGGAAGACCAGCATTGGCCATCATCTCACCACCTTTATTAGTTGTTTTAATTTCTTTAGATAGGGGGGATGGAAAATTAAATTTTTTCTGCTTTTAATGTGCCTAATGAGGATGATGCCACATAATGAATGAGCTGGGTAACCCAATGTAGAAACCCAAGTGAGATTTCCAAACCCAGCATACATATTGCCAGCCAGAGCTTTGTGAATTCTGCAACATTGACATTAGGGCTGATGAGCTTTTTCCTAGTAGATGGAGGAGGTGGTCTGTGTTATTACAGAAGGTTTAATTGTATCCCTGAGTTCTGCCAGCTAGATAACTGACTACACCCACCCACCCACCCCGAAGCCTCACATACAGTCTCTAGGATGGAGGTTAGGTCAGCAGGGATGGGCCTTCCATGTAATTGCACACAAATTTTACTACCACTCACAAACTTATGGACTTGATTTTAATGTCCTCACCCAGTGCACCCAGCCCCTATCATCCTTAAAGTAAATTTGACCAAGGGTAACAGAGTATTAAATATCCTAACCTAACCTAAGAGATTACTGAAAGAGGGAATTACTTTTGTTTCTAACAGCAATCTTAAAACAGCATTTAACCTGCAAGCTTGCAAGAAATGCAGAGCCTGGAGCTACCCTGACTACATTAGGGCAGAGCCCAAGAACCTGTTTTTTAGTGAGGTTCCAAAAATCCTAGAAAAATCTATGTTCCCTAGTGATTGACTAATGCTCCCCTCCACAGGCATGGGTACTCGGGGCCCTGCCAACTGCTACTGCATGGTCCTAACCCTTCAATGGCCATGTTGCCATCGATATCAGATTTACTGAGAAATGCAAGTTTCACCAGTCTTCATAGATTTGAAAGAGGGACAAGGTCGACATGATGCTTTGGGACACTAAACGGAGCCACGCTGTACAAGACGGTTTAGATGTAGTTACACTAGAACACAGAAAAAGAGGTTGTTAGGGAAAGAACAAGACTCCCACAGTTGAAGATGGGAGAGGGCTTGGACACATGGGGAAGATTCTACGGAGCTAGTTTGGCAGTTGATTACAGAAGATGACAAAGGTGAAAATACATTTTAACCCTGGATGCCTGAAAGAATGCCTTAGGGAGAGACTCTGACAGCATAGGAAAAGAGAATAAATAGTGTAGGCTCTGTCAGGAAGAGGCTAAAGAGCTGATGGGCATCCAAGAAAAATCAAAGAGACAACTGGAAAAAGATCTGGAGAAATCTTTCTAGTCACTAATAATGGGTTCATTAGAGAGATGTCCTATACATTATTATCATAGATCTTGGTTTAAAACATAGTTGTCAAATGGTAACACTATAAGACTTTCATTTATATTTTAAAGTCACCTAATCATGTCCCTAGAGGGATTACATGCACACGCACACGCGCGCGCACACACACACACACACACACACACACACACACACACACACACACTGTCAGCAACTCCAGGAGGGTGACCAATTGTCTTGTTATTTAGTGCAGGCTTATAAAATGAATGGCTTGTGTTTTATGTAAAGCCATAAATAACATGAACCTCTCATTTGCTCATTTTTTTGATCATCAGTTACCTAAACTGTTGTCATAATTTAACTCATCTCGTGAGTTCTGTTCCAATCATGATAGAATACTCTCTCCACAATGCACTTTTAAAATTCACACCTATCTCTTCCTCTTCCTTACATCAAAAACAAACATCTCCTTAGACAGCTGCCCCAACCCCACTCTTTCAGTCTCCTACTGTGTTTTATCCTCAACAGGAGTCCTTAAGCTTACACTCTCTCAATGCTTCTCTCCATACCTTGGCAGACATTGTTTCTCATGTCTAGAACACCTGTCCTTCCTGTGAGTCATCATTTTATGATCAAAAGTCTGTCTCTTGATCCTTCATTGTCTATCTAGATTTCATCAGTCAAACAATGGGAAAAGCAAGGATAATGTAAGGGCAAGCCTTTCAAACCATGACGGATGTGTATTTTTTAGCATTTTTCTATAACAATAGAAAAATGCTTACTTTAATATTAATAAGGTTGGTTGACTTGCATTTCCACCCTTATGTACAGCAAGCCACATTTATGACTAATAAAATAATTCAATCGTTTTAAATGAAGCATTAAAGTAAAAAAAAAAAAAAAAAGGAAGAATTCAGACTTTAGTATAGATTAGTGGCAAGTTTTCTAAACAAGATTTATTCTTCATATTTCCACGGCAATGGCAAGAAAATTAATGTGAGTGCTTAATACCTAAGTTTCCTTAAATTTATTGAAGAAATAGAAAAATGATTTTATTATAGGAAAGATCCACATAGATCCTCCTTTTTAAAGTCTGAAGTTTTAAAAATTCTTCTTTTTAAACAGCTGGATGGTGCAGCGGTTAGGATCACCTGTTGCTCTTGCAGAGGACCTGGGTTCAGTTCTCAAAAGCCACATAGTCACTCACAACATCTATAACTTGAGTGCCTCTGATGACCTCCTCAGGCACTAAGCATGCACATGATACATGTGCATACACATGTCAGCCAAACACTTAAGCATGTAAAACAGAATAATAAACTTTTAGAAATTAAAAATCTGGTTACAAAATTTATTTCAAACAACACATGTATATTCCAAAAGTGTAAATGGTTCATTAAGTGAAGGGATAAAACCCAGCTTTTCCCATCCTTCCTCCAATTCTTTCTTTAAATATAATCATGATTGAGAGTTTGTTGTGCTGATTGCCAACAATTTCTGCATTTAAAAACGTATAATTTTTTTTCTTCTCATACACATTATATCATGTTACATTTTTTTCTCAAATTATGCCTTGCATTGAAGGACCTACACTGAACATTTTCTCATATCAGAACATTTATATTTACCTCATTTTATAACTATTTGCTATATGGATGTGACTAGTTTATTGATCTAGTTCTTTATTGTTTGATATTTAGAACATTTCCAAGTCTTCTTATTCATAAATCTAACAGAATATTTGCTTTAATTCACTATATTTTATTCTCTGTATCTGGATAAAGGAAGGGCTGGGAAGATAAAGGAAGGGCTAGGCATGTGCACTTGGTCAAAGACAGGGGCCAAGGCCTGCTACTTCACATTGCTCCAGACAGGAAGTATGGGGGTGGGGTGGGGGTTAAATTTGAAATGTTCCACACCAACTCCTGTCCTGAACACTTGGCCTCCAGCTTGTCCTAGGATCTTAAAGGCTGCATAGTGAGCTTTTAGGAGGTGAGGTGTGTCTCTACCAGAAGTAGGTCAATAGGGGCAAGCCTTTGATCGTTGTATCTGCCACTGGTTCCGGTTTATGCTCTGCTTCCTGATCTGCAAGAGTGAAGAGTGCCTGGCTTCTCCCCAAGCCAGAAATTCCATCAAGCCTTACTTGCAATGGTGGAACCTCAAGCCACAGTTGTTTGTATTAGTTATTTTGTCGCAGCAACACTAAAGTAACTTATATGGGAGGCCAGGCTTCCCAAAGGATGGACAGCACATGCATCAAAGATAACAAGAGCTGGGCTGGAGAGATGGCTCAGCAGTTCAGAGCACTGGCTGCACTTCCAGTGGTCCCGAGTTCAATTCTCAACAGCCACATGGTGGCTCACAACCATCTGTAATGAGAGCTGGTGCCCTCTTCTGGCCTGCAGTCACACATGCAGGCAGAACACTATACATAAGAAAGAAAGAAAGAAAGAAAGAAAGAAAGAAAGAAAGAAAGAAAGAAAGAAAGAAAGAAAGAGAAAGAAGTCTTAAAAAAAAAAAAAAAAAGGATACCAAGAAGGAGGAGATGATGCAATCCCAGTGTCTTTACCCCTGCTGCGCTTCTGGACAATGCACTGGTGCCAGGACAGATTGCACAGCAGAAAATTTGGTGAAGTCTTTGATGAAGGACCAGGGAAGGAGGAAAAAGAAAATAAAGGCCAGGGTTCTAAATTAAATTGATTTAAAAGGTTTTTTTAAATTTAAAAAGTTTTTTTAAATCAATTTGGTCTTTTTTGCATACTGATGCTTCTAGAGTGGAAATCATACACTCTTCCTCAGCATTTGAAATCTTCAGCATAAAAACATTTTAATTTTTTATATTTACTCATTTATTTTTGCATGTATGTGTGCACATGCACAGCATGGTGCATGTGTGGAGGGCAGAAGACAGCTTTCTGAAGTCAGTTATTTCCTTCCACTAACCAGGACCCAGGGCTAGAACTCAGGCCATCAGGTTTGGTAGTAAGTGCTTTTACAGACCGACCCATATTGCTAACCCCCAAGTTAAAATCAGACTCTTAACTTAGACACTTTTTATTCATAAGAGCATAATTTATCTTGACTAAAGCGAAAGTGTGCATTTTCAATAGTGTCCCTTAATATTTACTGTTATTTGTGGATGTCCATCCTTCCATTTTTAAAGTTTTTAGAATACCATAGTAACAAGCTGAGGCTTCACTAAGTCTTATGTCATGACAACTTATTGTAGCATTTGGACGTTGTACTGACCTATGTGCTCTGAAGCGCACAAGAACAGATATGGATCAATAGTTTATTAAGAAGAAAAAAAAGTGTTCTAGAGAGTCAATGCCTGAATTGCAGCCATTCTTTTATTTTTTTTCTCTCTCTTTCTTTTGTCATTGCCTTCATTTTTAATTAGTAAGGATGTAATTTCGTAAAGAATGTTTAAGGCCTTACCCTTGTATAAGGTTGATAAAGATTAATTTAAATGAAAATCTCACAGATACAGTTTATCAATTATTCTCTCATTGAGAGGCATGATTAAATTGCTTTAAACAAGAAGAGACAAAGAGGATTCTTAAAATGTCCTATGGCTTGGATGTTTTTAGTTCGAGCAACAATTGATTCTGTCTTTGGGCCTACTTCTTCTTCGTGTTTATAATGCAGTTGGGGGATGTCGGCAGCCAGTATTTGTGGAGGTCAGGCTTCCTTGACAAATGGCCAAAAGGGATCTTGAAAGAAACTGCAAATCCACTGCTGCAGGACATCACACGCTGTTTAGTGACCATCGAAATATCTGGCTGGTTTTGCAGCCGTCCTAGACAGTCCCAGGAATCTGGCTAGCTTCAGAAGTTGAGCTAAACAAAATGCGACTGTGCAGAGCCACACCCGAGGGTGACTGTCTCCAAATGCCTTACAAGTCAGAGGCTGAAGCACTTGAAAGGCTTGGATCCCTGCAGATCAAATCTTTGTGAGATTGAGCATTTAAAGCCAAGCCTGAAGCACATTGACATTGTCATTTAGAGTTCTCTTCCTGTGCTGCTTTGCCTCCCAATTACAAAGGTGGCTAGTGCACATGATAATTATGGTTCCTTCAAATGTATTCACTCTTGAGCAGATCCTCTCAGAAATGTTGGCACGGTTTCAGGGTTCTCAAACAACTGCTTGCCAAAGCACTCTTTGATCCAGTGAAATCATCCTATGATTCAAAACAAGGCCTAGAGCCTCTCAAGAACTCACATCTTAAATCCTCATCTGTGCTGTCTAACCTCCCCGTGTTCAATCTGAAAACTGATTTTCCCTTATTAGTGAAAAAGGAATACAGTTCCCCTCCCCACCCACGCCCACTGTGGGATTGATAATATGTTTCTTTTTGTTTCCCTTTCATGAATTCATCTCTTCAACAAACATAAATGGGTTACTTAGAAAGTACCAACAGTGGGACTTGCCCTGTAGTTATAGACAAGACAAGGCTACCTCCTCCAATTCAGAGTGAGGTGGAGACAGTTGGTTAAACAGATAATTACAATAGGAGGTTTTAAATAAGGGTGAGGTCATGACAGACAGAAGCAGGGCTCCCAGCCACCAGCAGGGGCCAAGAAGATTCCAGTGGAAGTGAATACTGAGTAGAGGGTTAGAGATAAACAGCAGCAGGCAGATGATAAAAGTGAGCATTTCGGAGACAGGAGGAAGAGTGCATACCCAGGCCTGGCAGTGAGAGAGCACGAAGAACGCCTGTCATAAAGAACCTTCCATGGAGTAGTTAGAGAAGAGGTGGGAGGTTTCAGTAAGTGGGCCAAGATTTCAAGCACTGTTGCTCGTTCTCTGAAAAGTTGAAAAGTTTTGAGTGTTATTCTAAAGTTAATGGGAAGAGCTCTTAGAAGAATTTTGAGCAGGGTAGGGTTGTGATCAGTATGAAGCCCTAGACAGCACCAAAGGACTGTAGAAAAAAGATGAATTCAAAATATGAATTGTTATTCAGAGCTGAGAGGCCTCACAGCTCACATCAAACTATACTGAGAATACCTGGGCTAGAAAGATATGGGGTGACCAAGGCATCACTTGTACAGATCGGGACTACAGCAAAGAAAAAGGAGAGACATGGAGGGAAAAGCACAGGAGTGGGAGAAAAAGAGAAGAGAGAGTTCACTGGAAGCAACATACACTGCTTAAGGCATAGGTCTCCAACTGGAGACGGAGAGGAGGCATGGGACCTTCTTGTCAATGTCTTAGTTTTCCAAGAAGAGACACACTTACCTCCTAACACTGTTAGATCAGCTACTTGCTTTAAAACAGCATAAGGATACATTGAGGATTTTTCCCCCAAGCTTCCAGTCTTATGAGCTGAATATCAGACAGAGCTGATTTCGTCCAAAACACTCCTTGAAGGGTCTCTTTCTTTGTGGCCCATGCTGCTATTGATCTTGTCACTCCTTGGCAGTGCTGGGAGTTGAACCACGGGCCTCGTTTATCCTAGGTGGGCACTCTGCCACTGAGCTACACCTCATCCCTGCATGTACGCTTTTATTTATTTTTGTGAGTGTATTTTTAATATTCAAAATAATGGCTTCATTATAATTTCTTTTATATTTGTACTAATATTGCATATATACATATATATATATATATATATATATATATATATATATAGTGTGTGTGTGTGTGTGTGTGTGTGTGTGTGTGTGTGTGTCTGGATAACATGGGCCAACATGAAAGAGGATTATTAGAGTTATCTGGTCCTGGTGTATCAGGACCTATGTGAACTTTAATGCCTTTTAGTGTGTGGTTACCTTTCCATTTGATAGGTCACTTGTATTTCCTAGGCAAATAAATTATGTTTTATTAGCCAACTCACTTATTGTAGCCATGACATCTTTCATTTCTACCAAAATGTCAATATTAGCTCATTACTTTTTTGAGATTATAATATTACAGCATTTCCTCCTTCCCCTTACTTTCTTTGCGCTCTTTCAAATTCATGCCTTCTGCTTTCATTAGTTGCATAAAGGTATATGCATATAGACATATATTCTTAAATAGAACCTGTTCCGCTCATATAATGTTACTGTGTGTATGTTTTCAAGGCTGGTCATTCACTATTGGATAACCAATTGGTGTGCCCTCTCCCTGGGGAAGAGTATTTCTCCTGCCCCAACATTCTTCAGTTATCTCCAGTACTTTGTGTAGGATTCTGGCCTCCTGGCATATTCCCCATTCACTTTGGCATGTCCATTGGTGTCTTGGGCAGACGTGTTGGTGAGACTTTCTGCATGTAACTTCTGATGTGACCAGGGCATATGATGTCACAGCAAACTCTCTGACTGTCTGATTCTTATAATCTTTTCACCCCATCTTTTCAATGTCCCCTAAGCCTTAGATGCAGGAGTGTTTTGTAGTGGTATCCACTGGGACTGGGCTCCATGACTCTGTGTTTTGATTGGTTGTGGTTTTTCTCTAGTGTTTGTTCGTCATCTGGTCACAGAGAAGCCTCCTGGATGAATGGTAAAGACTACACTTCTCTGTAGGTCTAAGGACAAATGTTTAGATTATCAGGGAATGTTTCAATAGAGTGCAGATGGAATATTTTTAATTCTGTAGAAGAGAACGCCTCTGTGAGTGTGACATACTATCATTTTCCAGCACTTGCAAATAATGCCAAGTTGCTCTTCAAAAAATACTGAATTGAATAATCTTCAGCCATATGAGAAAGAGATCATTTTTCTGCCCACACCATAAATGAGAGTAATAATTTTAATTGAATTGTCAGTTCAATAGCTAATTGAATTATTATCTGTAAAACTGTGAATTAATGAGGTAATTTTTCATGTTTATCATGGGTTTTTTCTTCCTTTATTTGCCTATTCATCTCAAAATTATATTCACTTTGTTCTTTCTATGTATTTGTAAGTGGTCTTTCCCTTTTGTGCTATAACTGTTTTATTATAAACAGAAAATATTTCTATTTTGCCATAATAATTATGCTTTGTTTTCATTGTCATAAGCAACTCTTATGACTGGTTTCACGTCCTCCTGTCTCCTCTCTTTTCCCAACCACTCTCGCTGTGTCCAGTCCCTGGGGACTCTACCCTGCTTTGTGACAATGTGACCTGAGTATTTTGGCGTGCATTTGTTTCTGCCTCATGCTTTGTGCTTTCTTGCTCTTGGATGCCAGTGAACTCTCTGTCAGAGTTCCTAGGAATTCATGTGTGTTCCAGGGCAGGGCACACTGTGAAAATCTTCAGGAATCATCACCTCTTAGTTGTTACCACTTGTAGCTCTTCAGATCTTAAAGTGGGCGTTCCAAATCTTCCCAGAATACTCCTCGGAATAGCAAAACCTGGACACATAGCTCAGGCAGCTAGATAATGTATGTTTTTATTAACTTCCTCTGATAGGATATTTTCTACTCACTCTTACTGGCCGGCATAACATCCATAAATAAACTACCCACAAAAAATCTTTGTCTTAGACTGAGGTTTGAGGCTAAATTGTGTGTGCCTTTCGCACATAAAATATATTTCTATCTTTTTTCATTGCCAAAACAAAATAGTTAATAAGAAGCCATTATAGAAGAAAGATCATTTTTGGTTTACAGTTTGACATCATGGTTTATCATTATGGAGGAGGCGTGTGCAGGAGTAGGAGGCAGAGGGTCATTCTGTGTCCGTGGTTATGAAGTAGAAAGAGAAGAACGCTGATGCTCAGTTGGCCTCCTTCTCCATTTGTCTGCACCCAGGGTTCCACATGGTGCCCTCTTTCCCCATCTTTTAAACATCTCGAGAAATGCCCTCATAGGCATACCCAAAGGTATATCTCCTACGTGATTCAAAATCCAGTGAAGGTAACGGTGAATATTAGCTATTGCCTTGTATGGGAATAAGTATGCATGATCATGAATTCATAATTCAAATACTTTGTAGTTTCTTCCTATATTTGTTGATATAAGGACTTTGCCTATCTCCAAGATCAAGTAAGTGTTCATGTGCATTTTAGTTATTTGTCATTTTTGCCTTTATTATTATCATTAAGCTTATTTTTAATAAATTACCATATGTTATTTATTCCTTAATATGTATATAAATTTTAAAACAAGGTCGACCAGACATCCATGTTTTCCAACTTTTTGTTCATTAACAATCTAGAGTTTTAGGACCTCCATCTATTTTTCATTGTGTATAATTAAGTATTAATAAACCAAGTATGAAAAGGTGTAGCAAGTCACCAAGCAAGGATCCATGCCTTTGGAGGGGGAAGGCTTTAGCTGGCATTACAGTTAGAGATCTCTCTTCCATGCCACATAGAGGTCTGTCACACACAGCACAGTAAAGAGCCAGACACTTGCTCTGTGTGAATTACATACCTGCTTCTGTCCCCACTCTAGGAAAGGTTAACACTAAACCATATAATTGACCTTGTTATGGCTACTTTATGGACATAATTTTTAATTTAAATTATTTTAAGTAAACACATGAGACTAGGCTACGAGAGACACTACCCTGGTGTTCGTGAGCTCTGCCGCTGCCTTCGTGCTTCTAATGTCTCAAACGCAAACAAGTAGATGACAAACCGAGTGGCCCACAACCATGAGCCAATGTCTGTGTGTTCAAAAAATTGTTTCTGGCCATCACACTAGTGTCCTTGAGCTCTCAGTCTGTGTGTGTGACAATGCTACCAAAGATTACTGGAGCTCCTTAGGTGTGTTTTACTGATTGACTGGGTGAACCGCTGCTCAGCACCCTCCTTTTTAGCTATTCTTCTTTCCTGGTCTTCCCAGACTCATGATAAAATCATCTTGTCAATAATCTTCCCGTAATGTGGTGAAGCCTGGAGTCATATCATGTGATACCTCTTGATGGGTAGCCCTGGCTGGCCTGGCACTCAAAGTGTGGCCTGAGCTGTTCTCCAAGTCATGCTAATTTTCCCAACTCAGACTCCCCAACTCTGGGAAGACAGAAATGCACACTATAACAGCTGTCTATAAAACTGAGAAAACCTCCATAGTCAGTTTTTCATCTAGGAATGTGAAGTCCCTCTAAATTCATCCAAGTGTTTTATAGTAAATCTGTATTCATATTGGACTTATGGATTATGTTTTGTATACATTCTTACATTAGTCCTGTTACGGCTATAACTCTTTCAGTATGTTTTGTATATGACCCAAAATATTATGTAATAAAACATAATAGTAACGTCAGCAAATTCTCTTACAAGGTACACTTATTTAAAACACTGTTCACATTTTCCTATCACGCTTCCTTCCTTCCTTCCTCCATCTAACTTTTATCATGATATATCAGAAATATTTTATTTCAGTTTCTCACTCTTTGAAACCGGCTGCTGACTGTGTCCTCTGTACCAGGCAACCCTAGTAATATATTTCCTATATTCTTTGAAGGCATCCTGCAAGCTAACAGCATATACTATATTTTGAAAGGAATGTGTGTAACATATTCACTTATCAACAGCTAGCAATTTACTAAAACAAGAGGAAATCTAGGAATAGTTGACTTTCTAAAATTAAGACATCCAAAAACAGACAGAATAACCAGACTGGGCCTTCCTGAATATTCCAGTTCTCAAACTTATCATGTATCTACACACATACACACACACACACACACACACACACACCACATACAGATACACTCACACACATGCACACACAGACGTACACACAGACACAGGGAGTTTTAAATGTGTTTTCTTTGTCTAATTTTCAAATAAAAAGAAGGATATGGATAAAATGGTAAATTCCAACCTTCAACAAAGTTCCAAATATTTTTTTCCCATTAGAGATAAGCACCATAGATACATTTTATGGACATGTTCAAGAAAATTAACTTTTTAAAGGATATTTAAAGGACTAAAAAATCTTTTTAAAGATCTAGCTTGTATTTTTTTAGTATAGTTATCCTACAATTTACTTAATCAGTACCCTTGTGAGTATTTGGATTGCAATAGTTTTCATAGTAATTAAACATAACTCTTTCCCATTAATCATTTTGATTATGAATGAACAGTGCCAAGTGGTCCTGGATTCCAGAGCTGAGCTGGACCAAGGCAAACTGTTTCATAACACAGATCTCTAAATAGTATAGTACATGTGAACACATGCGGCTGCACTTGTATATATATACATACATATTTGTATGTGTATGAATAAAATCCAAATATCCACATCTTAGATTAATTTATTTCACTGTCAAATTAGTGGATTCTGACAATTCTGTTTGCAAATACATGCTGTCTTGGGCATAGCATTATCTAGAATGAGGATTTGTCTCTGTGTAACATAAAGCCAAAGTCACAGCAACCTAATAAGGCTGACTAAGCTCTCTTCCTGTGAGCAAGATAGTCTGAGTAACAACCATCACCAGAGTCCAGGAAATTCAGTCTTCAGTCCACCATGAATCCCACCACCTAGTCTACTGCTAAGAATTATGCGGAAAATTAGTCAACTGTGTCAAGGCTATACTCAGCTTAAACAAGATCCCCTGTAACCCTTAGGGTTTTTTTCTTTTGTCTCATTGTTTTGGTTTTTTTTTTTTCCCTTTAAATCTTGATCAAATATTGGGGTATTTTTCCTTTCATAAAACTTTTAGAGAGCTATTAAAGACACTAGTAATCTAAAATAGAAAAGTGGATTTTATGATATTTCTTTATCAAAGGCTATTGACTCTTCTGAACCAGGCCTACATTTCCAGAGAATGGTCATGATAACCTACTCAAAGGCATTTTTCAAAAAAAAAAAAAAAAGTGTTAATTGAACAACATTACCAGCATCGTTCTGAGAAAGACATGAGAAGCAATGTGTCTAACAGGGAAGACAGGTTTCATGTATCTACACATATTTGGTTTTTGTTTTTTCATTTGTTTGTTTTTGTTTTTCAAGACAGGGTTTCTCTGTGTATCCTTGGCTGTCCTAGACTCTCTTTGTAGACCAGGCTGGCCTTGAACTCACGGTGATCCGCCTGCCTTTGCCTCCCAAGTGCTGGGATTAAAGGCCTGTGCCACCACCGCCTGGCTGTGCCTAAACACGTAATTTCATCCCACATCCGAATTCATAAATACGTGAAATGTAGAAATTAGTTTACTAGTGTTATTTCTAACATTTTAACAATGTGTGTTTCTATCTTTAATTCTTTGTTATGGGATTCAGAATGAAAGACGTTTACAGTAATGAAATAAAATAGCAAAGTCAATTAACATATAAATAATTTATAGTTTATATGACTATTGCCCATAAGTTGAATGATGTGTATGGTAGAATAAAAAAAAAAAAATGCTACACACCAAAGTTAACCTGACTTTGAATTTAGAAAGCCACTTTTTCTTGAAAGAATAATGTGTGGTTAAAATAAAATGAAAAATTAAATGCCAAAAATGCATAGCCCAGTGTTCATTAGAGAAATGTATGCATTCAGCCTTAGTTATTTGAGGGAAAGCATTTTATTGACATTACTTTGACTCATCTGTGTATTTTAAGGGTGAGTGCTGACAATAGTTTACAAGGACCTGAGCATAGGGTCTGAGTGACAGCATGTCACTATCATAGCATTTGACATGATAGTTAACAGGTGTGAGCTTTGCCAATAGACATTTTTCAGCTCAGAATCATGATTATGCAACATGCCGTATCAGGGGACTTTTGTTCTCGTCTCTTTATGCCTAACAGGACAATGATGGATTTATACACACGCTGCTCCTATTTAGTCTTAGCTTGTATGTGTGTTTCTCTAAAGGAGGTAAATATGCAAGTTTCTTAGCAGTCACATTTTCCTGCTTGGAAATGCATATTTACAGAGAGTGAAATATCTTTCTGGGTGAGCTAGAATCTTCTGAGGTGCACCCCAGTCAGAATACCAGAAGTGCAATGCTTTTGCTCAACATGACTGCCTTACTGCTTACATGCAGGTGGCACCCACAATCTCAGTATTTCAACAGACAGAAGGCATGATGCGAGTCCAGCAAGGCCCAAGGCAGGTGTAAAGCCACCATGCTGCTATCCACTACTGAGCAAACAGATTCAAAGAGTCATTGGCAGTCCTAGAAGATACAGGTCTGTTGGAAACAAAGCTTCACTACAACACAGCAAAGCATCACGTTCTAAGAAATTCTAAGGCTCACTTTTCCTCCTTGCATGGCTTCTCCAAAATGACTAGCCACTTACCCACAAAATGGAGGCAGAGAAACAAAGAAAAACGGCCCATCCCGTAGTGCCCTCGTTTCATGTCTTCGTTCCTCAGGATTATGCCAGAGATGGGGACTGTTAGAGTACACACACAGCTGAGCTACGATGTACACACTGTGATGCTTTTCAACAATCCCCTGTGATTTAAAAAAAACTCCTATATGTGCATTCAAACTGATATAAAAATGAGGGAAATCATACTCGAGTTTTTAGCTTTCTTAATTTTCATTTTTCTTCATTTATAACATGTTGGAAAAACTCCTAACAAGTTGTGAAAGAAGCTGAAGAAAATAGGAAAAAGCTGCATGTGGAGTGATTCCTGCAGTTTGAACTTGCACTCCTCCCCATATTCACACTGTACTAGGGAGGCCTCACATAGGAAGCTCTGGGTGAGCTTCATGACGTACTGCAGTAGCCCTTAGGATGATTTGGCATCGTCCCTTTTTCATCCCTGCCAGGTTCTGATGGCCTGTTCCTCTCACCCCTGCAATCTGTCACCTTTACAAAAGACCCTCTTTCTGTTTAATCTAGCTGAGGTGTGCTCAGTTCTTTACAGCTGAGCAACAATCCATGAGAACAAAATAAAAATATTTTTACTTTATGCTCACACACTGTCTCATTAACAGTGAAGGTAGCCCTGGGGGGACACGTAGAGTTAAGAATCATATTGTCTGGGTTCTCTAGCTAATAATACCATGGCCAAGATTCCAACTCAAAGAACCTGATTCCAACCCTGTGTGGAGCCGCCCTGTTCCTATTAATGTGTGTGCTGAATGCTGATGATCCCTATGGCAAGAATTTTACTAAGTTCTAAGTGGGCAGAGTGCCATTCAAACAAACAGGCATCATTAGAGTGCAAGGCAGCAAGCGCTGTAGCCAGCATTGTTGTTAAACACATATGGCTTAGTCAGAGAAGACACAGTAAACTCGCTCTTGTGGGAACCACCGTGGAGAGAACCAGGAAAGGTCAATGCTTGCCTCCGGGATTTGTTGTCTCTGTGTGTTATCTCACAGATGGTGAGCTTTCTGGATTTTGTTGTTGTTGTTTTCTGGTTTTGTTTGCTTTTGGTTTGGGTTTTGATTTTTAAGACAGGGTTTCTCTGTGTAACAGCTCTGGCTGTCCTAGAACTCTCTTTGTAGAACAGGCTGGCCTTGAACTCATAGAGATGAACCTGCCTTTGCTTCTCAGGTGCTGGGATTAAACGTGTGTGCCGCCACGCCAAGCGAGCTTTCTGGACTTTTAACAGTATAGACTTGATGTGAATCAGGAAGCCAGACCCAAGTCAGGAAGAAAGATGACTTCGAACGGAAATATTTACCTTTCCTCGGCTCATTTGAAGGTCTAAATTAATTTTTCTGGAATGTTTCCTTATGTGCTGTGTAGGGAGTGGGGCTAGCAATAGGGGGTGAGGTGAGAGGTGGGGGATGGGGTGAAGATACTCTTAGTGAAGTTCATACAGCTAAGCTGGCAGAATTTTAAAATTTGCAATTACAATAGATTCTTGAGGGGTTTCCACAAATAAATAAGAAATGGTAAAGGGAAACTGAGAATTTTGGACCCAGCATGTGTAGTCACTACCCATGCTAAGTTTACCTTTGTACTATGAAACTCAGTGTGTGAAAAGTGATATCATTGTGATTTAGGGTCATGTGTCATTTTACTTTCTAGGTTTCTAAAATTATGCTGCTAAAAGGTCATGGACAGATAGTACTTTTTAAAAACTATACCACTTACACACACACACACACACAAAATATGGTCTAAACTGTACAAGTCAAAACATTACAAAGCCATAAAGGTGGGGATGACTAGTCCTCTGCCAGCAATTGAGTGAGATGGTGCCTTCATGGTTTATTCTAAAATAACAAAACAATCTGGAACAATGGAGTGCTTCTCCTACCTCATGAATATCTATGACTCCAGTTCATGACAGAACTAGTCATTAGCTGTCTCTGCCAAACCTCACCGCCCAGAGGAGATGACTGTGGCATGCAGAGCCCAGAAGTCTCCAGGTATTGAAATCTTAGGTTGATGGAACACAAAACACTGCCAAAAGAGAACTCTGTCCTCAAATATTGCCACAGTATTACACTGGTGACCGAAACGAAAAGCAAACATTCTAACTGTAAAGTGTTGCTTACTACTTCCTTAGGCAAAGTGATCATAGAAAATACACCTGATGACCTGCGGCTGCCCAGTTCATGTATGCCAACAGGGAACCAGATATAGACAGACAGATGATAGATAAATAGATAGATAGATAGATAGATAGATAGATAGATAGATAGATAGATAGATGATATACCAGTAGATGATAATAGACGGATAAATCGATATAAGATTTTTTTTTCCTTTGGCTATAAGAAAACATGAGTGAGGTACTTGTTTTTATTTTTAATTGCTAAGCACGGAAAATGCATTTTTCCAAAATTGTATTTTAGAATATTTGCTTATTATCTAAAACTATACTGTCACGCAATCAGCCAAGCATTCATTTGTTAATTGCTTAACTTATTCCAGCAAACTTACATTTCAAATCTCTGAATACTTAAAACTATTTGGAAGGAAAGGGATGTTTTTTGGTACGTTTGATATACTACTGATATTTGCCTACATGCACAAGTATGTTCTCTTTGTTTAGTGGTGCTCAAATGTAGATCCCAAGATGTGGAAGAAAATTTATTTGAAGAGGCTTCATAGGGAGCAGGTGTGAACGAGCAAGGAGACTGTGCAGGGAAAGGCAAAGCCAACAGTGGCATGCATAGCTGACATGATGGCTGTGCCAACAAGGCAGCCCTGCCAGGGCCGCTGAGCAACAGCATGCCCACACTCTCTTTCAAAGGACAGGTGGTGCTTGTCTATGTCCTAGCCGCTGTTCTCCAGTCACAGAGGGTTGCCTCAGGACAACTCCCTTGGATATCTGGCTTAAGGAAGTGCTTGTGGCTACAGCAGAAGTTCCAGTACAAGACAGCCAGTGGGACTGAGATTTTTGAAAAGTAGTCAGACCTTTTAAGTGATAAGATCAGAGACTGAAGAGATGGTCAGTGTTTACTGGTCTTCCAAATGACCCAAGTTTGATTCCTAGCACCCTCCTTGCATCTGTAGCATTAGATCCCAAAGGTCCAATGCCCTCTGCTGGCTGACACAGGCATCTGCACCCATAGGTACACAGCATATCCCCACCCCAAGCGACCCCCACCAAACACACATATGCATAATTAAAAACAAAGTAAATTCTTAAATTATAGCTATATGTAAGACACACCATAAAGTTATCTATTTCTTATCCAAAATTCAGGTGTGACTGGGTGTCTGCCTTTTTTTTTTTTTTTTTTTCCCTGTACATCTGGTAACTCTATCTTGAGGACATACTTGAAGTGGGGTCCTGTTGGCATGAGACTCAGGCTGTTCAGCATTACTGTAATTAAAACAAGATGTCAGGTAAAAGGAGAGGAAAGACAAATGTCTTGTGCTACTGGGCACTTCTTGTGTTACGTGTGTGTGTGTGTGTGTGTGTGTGTGTGTGTGTGTGTGTGTTAATATATTTTTACTAAAGGTGGGCTGGGAAATATCACCATGCTCCCAAGCACCACATCCATCTAATTTTCCAGGTAGGCTTGGGGGAGTTTTTCTTGGAGCTGTTCTTCCTTCAAGCAACACTCTCTCCACACACCCAAGGACTGGCTCTTTCTCAAACGCTCTCTTCATTTTGAAGGCTCCTGTGCCTCTGAGATCTTTGTTCATTCCTGGAGTGGCATTGCTCTTGGGAATCCTTGCCCCACAGCTAAATACCTCCACACTGGGAAAAGATGGATTTTTGTGGTGATTAGCGACAGACAAGTGAGTCTTCGAAACCTCCTGGAAACCTAGGACCCTGGCTGCACTTCTTGCATTTTTCTTGTACCTATCCCTGAATCAGACTCTAGTGAGTTAAGGGCTGGGTTTTTCCAGACTATTCCATCACAGCTGTCTGGGCTATTGAGCAGTTATTCTTAGCATCCACTTCTTTCACACTCCTATGGACACTACTGCTGTTTTCTGACATTCTGAAGGCAAATACGGTCTGTTTCTTCTTCTTCTAGAGTTTCTTGATTTCCCGGAACCTGGCCAGCCATGCAGTCCAGGGCAAAAATTGGCTCACTGCAGATATTGGTTTCTCTGTCCTTGCCTCCAAATCCAATCTCCCAGGCTCACCTTTAGCTCTATAGCAGATCACCAGCTGCAGCCTCCCCCTCCTCTCCCCCCTCCACCTCTAGTGGATCACATAAATTTTCCCTCCACCCTACCTCCCCACTCACCCTGTTATGCCAGCCCCAAAGCCCAGAGGACATTCCCTGGGACCCTACCAGCCAAGCCTGCTGGAGAAGCAAATAGGACAGGCAAGCACATAGGGAAGCTTCAGACCTTCACCCCGCTTGCCTCCTCAACCCAACCCCTCGGTCTGATGCCCAGCTCTGTAAGCAGGCTACACGTTGGAGCTCTCCTTACACTGTAGGTCCACATTCCCAGGGAACCAAACAGATCCTGGTGGAACACCCTGCTTTCCGCATTCCTGTGGACTCCTTTATCCTCCAACTAGCTCATCCCCATTCCTAAGTGTCAGCTCCCAACACCTAGAAGTGTATTTTACCTGAAACTTCCAGTAGCCACAAATCCAAGAAAAATTCCCTACCAGGCAACACACAGTCACTGTATTCTCCTAAGAAGGAAAGAGGACACCAGAAACCAAGGAACAAAACACCCTCCTCACCAAGACAACTAGAATTACGATCGTCTCAACCCGGGGGCCCATAAATAAAAACGTGAGCCCTGAAAACTGCAACATAGCAGAACCACAAAAAGCAGCGCATATCAAGTCACAGGAAGCCTACAGAAGACCAAACAGAATGGACCATAAAAGAAAAGTGCTGCTCCACATAATAATCAAAACAGTAAGTGAGCATAACAAAGAAAGAATAATAAAAGTTACAAGGGAAAAGACCAAGTAATATATAAACATAGACCTATTAGAATAGCACCTGACTTCTCAGTGGACACTCTAAAAGTGAGAAGGGCCTGGACAGATGGTCTACAGTATCTAAGTGACCACAAGTGCCAGCCCAGACTACTATATCCAGTAAAACTTTCAAGCAGATAGATGGAGAAAATTCGATATTCCATGAACAAGTAAAATTTAAGCAATATCTATCTATAAGCCCAGACCTACAGAAAGGGATAGAAGGAAAACTCCAATCACACCCAGAAAACTCAAGGAATAAACAATACTAGACCAGAAAACAAAAGAAGGGAAACACACACATACCACCTCCACCAGCACCACCACAATAACAACAACAACAAAATAATAGGAATCAACAAGCACTGATCATTGATATCTCTCAACACCACTGGTCTCTATCACCCAATTAAATGATACAGTCTAACTAGGATCCATCCTAGGCTCCATCCTGAAACACACCCTAACATCAACGATAGACATCAACTCAGAGTAAACGGATGACAAGAGATACTACAAACAAATGGACCTAAGAAAAAAGCTGGTGTATCCATCTGAATATCTGACAAATAGATTTCCAAAAATTAGTTTTAAAAAATAGGGAAAGACACTACTGACTCATCAAAGGAAAACCCTATGAAGAGGACCTTGTAATCCTTAACATCTATGGCCAAACATAAGGGCACCCAAGTTCATAAAGTAAACAAAACTACAGCCTAAATTGCATATTAATCCTCACAAACTGATAGTGGGAGACTTCAATACCCCACTCTGGTGAATATACAGGTCATCCAGATGAAAACTAAACATCAAAATGCTGAAACTGACATCATAAACCACATGGATATAACAGAGATTTACAAAATGTCTCACCCAAGCTCCCCCCTCCCAAATATACTGTCTTTTCAGCACTTCAAAAAACTTTCTTCAAAATTTACCACCTACACAAAGCAAGTCTCAACAGATCCAAGAAAATTCATATAATACCATGCATCCTATCTGACCACCATGGATTAAAGCTGCATATAAGAAAATACCCAAATTAACAAAATCAGAGAGGAGAAGGGGGCATAAAAACACACACCCAGGAAATTCAGAGAAGCACATGGACTCACTTTAAAATCTGTACTCCAACAAATGGGTACATTTCTTAGTATATACCACCTACTACAGGTAAGTAAAGACTGAGTAAACAGCTTAAACAGATCTGTAAGTCCTAATGAAATAGAAGCAGTAATCTAGAATCTGCCAAACAAAGAAGGAAAATAGAGTGGAACACAAACCAATTTTTCTAATGAACATAAATGCAAAACTTCTCATAAAAATGCTTGCAAACCAAATTCAAGCATACATAAAAAAGATCGTACACCATGATCAAGTAGTCTTCTCCCAGATGCAAAGATGGCTTAACATGATAAATGCAATCCACCACATAAACAAACTTAAAGACAAAAACCACATGCTCATCTCAGAAAAAAAGCAACATCCACTAGGTCCAGAAAGGGCAATGAAATCTAACACCTCTTCATAATAGAAGTTCTGAAAAGATTAGGGATACTTCCACATAACAAAGACAATTTACAGTAACCAATGGCCAACATCAACTTCAATGGAGATAAACTCAAAGCAATTCCACAAAAATTGTGAACAAGACAAGATTGCTCACATTCTGCTTTTTTTTTTTTTTTTTTTTTTTTTCAGTACAGTGCTTGAAGTCTTAGCTAGAGCAATAGGACAACTAAAGAAGAGCAAAGGGATACAAATTGGAAAAGATGAAATCATCATATCCCTATTTGTAGATGCTAGGATAATATACATAAGTGTCCCTAAAAATCACACTAGGAAAGCATTTCAGCTGATAAATATTTCAGCAAGAGTGGGTAGATACAAAATTAACTCAGAAAAATCAGTGCCCTTTCTATATACAAATGAGAAACTGACTGAGAAAGAAACCTAAGAAACAAAACTTTTCACAATAGCCTCAAATAATATAAAATAGCTTGGGGTAACTCTAAAGACTTGTATGATTTTTAAAAAACTTTAAGTAATTGAAGAAGACATCAGAAGATGGAAAGATCTCCAATGCTTATGGATTGTTAACATCAACCTGATAAAAACGGCCGTCCTACCAAAAGCAATCTACAGATACAATGCAATTCCCAACAAAATTGCAGCACAATTCTTCACAGAAATTGAAAGGACAATTTTCAGCTTCATATGAAAACACACACACAAACACCCCCCCAACACACACACACAAGAGCTAAAAGAACCCTGAACGATAAAAGAAGTAGTTGTACTACAGAGTTATAGTAATAAAAACAGTATGGCATTGGTACAAAAACAGACATGTTGATCAATGAAATCTAATGAAAGACTCAGACAAAAATCTACACTTCTATAGACACATGATTTTGAAGGAAAAAATTACACTGGAAAAACAACATCTAAGATAAATGTTACTGGTCAAACTGTTTGCATGTAGAGACACTTGCTCAACCATGTTTATTAATCCTCTATTCATAATAGACAGGAATTGAAAATAACCAAGATATCCATCAATGAATAGGTGGATGAAGTGAATATGGTATATTTACAAAATGGAATATTACTTGGCTATTTTAAAAATGACATTATGAAATTTACAGGTCCATGAATGGAGCTAGAAAAATCATCCTGCTTGAGGTACCCCAGATGCAGAAAGACAAGTATATAGTATGTATTCTCTTATATGTGCATATTAGTTAAGTCAGTGATGACCAAGCTACAAATCATAGAACTACAGAGGTTAGGTATAGAGTAAGAAACTAAGGGGCACAGATAGATCTCCCTAGGAAAGGGAAATAGAAGAGATATTTATGGAAGGATAGGGAGGGGGCTGAAATGGGAGAATCAAGTGGAGTGGGAGATGAAAGAGGGAAATGTGGAAGGAAATATGGGGAGAGTCACTTAAAATAAGGGCTATTTGAGGGGTGGTATGGAAACGTAAGACAGTATAATCTTTCTAAAATATATACATCTATGAAGGTGGCCACCTAGAGCCTTCACACCTACTTGCTAGTATCTTTGGTACAGGCATGTAGTTTGCAGGCTACCAGAGGAGAAAAGTAAACTCCAAGTCAGCAACAAAACCTTTAATCTACAATGGTGTCCTGGCTGCAGGGTATGCTAGGGCAATGGTAGCACAGAGCTTGTCAAAGCAAACAACCTATATCTGCTTTGATTTAAGGTGTGCTCCATAAGATAGAACCCATGCTGATACTATTTGGGTGACCAAGAACCTAAGACTAGCTAGCCCAGAGAAAGGACCTAGTGTAAAACCAAATACGCCTATTTTTTTGTTTTGTTTTGTTTTGTTTTATAAAAAAACTCAATAAAATGACTCCTGAAGACATTCTCCTATAATCATAGATGTGTCTTGCCTTGCTCAGCCATCATCAGAGAGTTTCTTTCTTAAGTAGTGGGAACAAATACAGAGGCCAACAGCCAGACATTATGCAGAGTGAGAGACTTTGGAACAGTCAGCCTTAAAGGGATATCTCCATCAAATTTCTCCCTCAGTTCTCAGAAACTCGTCAATGAAGCAAAATGATCAGAGGGGATGGTGGACACTAAGAAAACATATAATATGAACTCAGGAAGTGAGGCAGCAGGACATTCAAGGTCTGCACCAGGTGGAAAGAAGATGCCTCTAATTGAAAATCATTTGCAAATTAAACTGTAGTTGTCTCCAAGGGAGTCTCATTGGGGAAACAAACAACTCTTAATGGACTTCTTGCCCAGTTTCAGATGGACAACAGAAAACAAACTCAATGGTATCTTTGGAGGTCCCTTGTCTTAAAATGTTATGTCAGGGCTTTATTTTTTAATTTTATCTGTTTTCTTATTTTATTTGTCTATGTCTTGATTTTTGTCATCTCTTTTTTTTTTTTTTTTTTTTTTTTTTTTTTTTTTTTTTAGCCTCTCAGGTCCTTTGCATATATATATCATGGCTTCTGGTTTTGTGTTTTGATGAGATTTGAGAGTATGTGGACAAGTGTGTATCTATGTCCATATTTGTTTCTTGGGCTCTTTTCTCCCTGTTTGCTGTTGTTGTTGTTATTGTTTTGCACTATTCCATTGTGTTGTTTTTGTTTTATTATAGTATTATATTATAATTATATTATTATAATCCCTCAGAAGCATATTTGTTTCCTAATGAGAGATAGAAAAGAGGTGGATTGGATGAGAGGAGGTGTGGAGAAGCTGGAAAGGGAAGATGGGGGGGAACTGCAATTAGGATATATTATATGAGAAAAATCTAATTAAATAAAATGAAAAATTATTTTCCTATTTCTTTGGCTTCCTAGAATGTCTACATGGTCAAAAGAAAGTGCTAGAAAGCCTTGGAAGCTTCCTGTCCTCCGCACCTTCTCTTCTCACATTATTAGTGTTTTGTATGAAAACCAATTCAACTTCTCTCACCATTCAGATCACCAGACTCACTATGATGCTTCTGTGTTTTCTAGTCAGTATTTCCATTACTGATGGTAGAACTGCCCCATCAACTCATAGTCCTTTTCCTTTGATTCTGTGCAACATATCTCTACTTCATCAAATTATACAACAGTTTACTTATATTTTCTGAGGCTTCTCGGACCCTCTTAGCCTTTGCATTTTTATTTCTGTGTCACAGCACCATTCTGATTGCTTCACACATATGTTAGTCCAGGCATTCTAAGAAACAGAGGCCAAATCATTACTTGCCTACCTGTGAGACTTATTAGGAACAGTGACACCTGTACAAAGATGAAGGGAGGAACTGAGGAAGAGCCTGAAGAACCACCAGTGAGAGAAGCAAGCATAAAAAAGGACAGGTAGACACATCTAAGACTACCATTTGTAGATTTATCTTAAAATAGTTACATAGCAAATTTGTATTGTATGCATTCGAGGTGTACAATCTAATGATTTGGCATATGTCTACATTACATAATTAATAACAGAGCCAATTAATTATCAAGTCCATCATTAGCCATAGTTGCTATGGAGGAGGAGGAATCTGATACCAGATCAGTTCTCATCAAACATCCCTGGGGGTGGGCTTTGATGTTTCCAAAGCCCAAGCCAGGCCCGGTGTCTCTATCTCTCTTCCTGCTGCCTGTAGAACAGGATGTAAAGCTCTCAGCTACTGCTCCAGTGTCATGCTTTTCTACTTCCCACCATGATAAAAACAAATCAAGACTCTGAAACTGTGAGCAAGCTCCCAATGAAATGCTTTCTTTTTTTTGAGAGTTTGCTTGGTCATGGTGTCTCTTCATAGAGCACTAAGACAGAAGTTAATTTTAAAAATACTTGGTGCTGCTAGTCATGAGATTTAAGTAAGTGTGGGAACTCAGATTTGCTGAGATGCTTTAGACAGAGATTTTGAAGCGTTGTGTTTCAAATCACTTTGAACTGAAGTTCTAGTGAGAGGGAATGTACTTGAGTTAGAGAGTCCACAATTCTAGTTGGCAATATTGTATCTTCCTAACTGTGGAGAATTATAATATTGCTGATCCAGAGCCAAATTAACTTGGGCTGTCATTACCTCCCTTAATGGCCACTTATTGCCCACTTCTATGTCCTTGTACATATCATGTGAGAACTTTTAAGACAAACTAACAGCCACTAGTTTCCACCAGCCTAAAAGACAAGGCTGCAAAGAGGTGACATCTACAGCCTACAAGAGAAATGTCCTAGCTTTGCTGTAGTGTCTACCCGATGCTCCCACCAATGTATTTGAAAAGTGATTTGATTTTTGTTGTTGTTGTTGTTATTGCTCTGTGTCTTGGTCACTGTGTTATTGTTGTGAAGAAACACCATCACCAAAGCAACTCCTATGAAAGAAAACAGTAAATTGGTGGCTTGCTTGCAGTTTCAGAGGTTTAATCCATTATCATCAAGGCTGGGAACATGACAGTACACAGGCAGACATGGTGCTGGAGAAGGAGCTGAGAGATCTGCATCCAGATCCTTAAGTTGTAGAGAGAGATCAACACCGGGCGTGGCTTTTCAAAGCACACCCCCAGTGACACACTTCCTCCAACCATGCCACATGCAATAATTCTCAAGTAGTATCACTCCCTGAGGACTAAGGATTCAAATACATGAGCCCATGAGAGCCATTCTTATTCAAGTCACCACCCTATGGAACCACAGAAACTTCCTGAACCCATTACAGTGTTAAACTATGTTATTTTGCACAACCTGAACCCATGTTCTAAAGTCCTAGTCACTCACATTTGGCTCTGGGATAAAGTCTGATTCCTGCTGAGCTGAGAGCTATGCTTTGTGAGAAGAACTAGTTAGACATGAGCTTATTTCAATAGCTCCTTATAGCTTTCGCGTAAGAAACTGGTAACCATGGCAACAGGTGCTACTTTTGCACCTTCCTGTAAAGCTCAAAGAGAACAACTTAAGTAGAGTCCACAGCATGGCAGCACCACACAGTACAGTGTCACTTAATGAATTTAATATTAACTATGGCTGAGCTTCAATTAAAAGTGGACTTGATGGATAGTCACGTAAAATCACCTGCTTTCTAATCATTCTCAGGTCCACTTTCCTCTCCCACTGCCCAGACACCTGAAAGGAGGAGGGTAGGTGACCCAGACTCAACAATCTGCTCCTTTGCAGTCGTTGATGCCTGCAGCTGTGGATGCACATCTAGCTGGAAGGCTGCCAGGCATGCTCATCATGTGTCGCTGCCTAACAGTTCACTCCTGAAATACGGCAGATGAAAATGACGATAAACACTAAGTCAAATTCCTCTTGGCTGGGAACAGCGGAAGGGCCTGTCCTCACCTGGAGTCCCTGAAGTCATGTCAGCTGCTTTTATTATCATGTGAAGTCTTGACTGCGTGTGGAGACTCCGTCATGAGGTTGCTCTCTCATTGGGCTGGCAAATGGGTGTGCTAGCGCTCCGTCGAAGGCCCCAGATCTCCTGCCAAGAGCTACCCGAGGGCCTTAACAAACAGCTTAAAGGTAAAGTCTCAATGTTTTATATGGCCTAGCATCAGAAGCCATATGCCATCAGTTTACAATATTCTACTCCATCAAACTCAGATACCTACTCAGAATCTGTACTACTGCGCAGATAAGCAAAACTAGTGCGTTCTAAAGCAAGTCTGTTTAGGCGGAAAACTCATTTCTGACAAAGTTGCCCAAATGCATCTCAGAAGTGTGCAGCATGCTCCCTTAGTTAGAAAACGTCGAGAAAGTGTCGTTTCTGCTAACACTGTACTGCTACACGTCTGTTTGCTGAAGGGTGAAACGGCAGCGTAATGTATGTTTCTGCCAGCAAGTACACTGTTTCTACGGCAGTGTAATGTATGTTTCTGCCAGCAAGTACACGGTTTCTAAAGAAATGTGAACACACTGAGGGGATAGCACAGAGGAGGAGGACCCCAGAAGACAAGCATACTTGGGAGCCATCTTCCAGCTAATTCATGTATTAGTATCGCATGCATGCAATGTTTGTGGCCAGAAGAAACATGTTACAATATGGCTGGCAGGACTAGAGAACACGGGCAAGAACCACCTTTATAAAAACTGAATTAAGCCTATGTTTTTCCTTTGTCTTCATAGGAAAATTCGGTCTTCGTGCCAAGCCCCCTGCTTTGAGAAAAGATTTAAAGCCATGATGCCAGGAAACCAACTACTCGCAGGCAGGATTCTATCCAAGTCGGGCTACCATACCCTAATCAGTGCACTTAGCAGTCCAGGTAAATGCCTTCCGAAGAGCCCGGGTCTTGTTGTGCCTCCAGGACCCAGCTTTGTTGTTGTTGTTAATGTGTGTTAATTTTCTGTATTTTCCTACAGTCTTAAATCCTACAAATTGTATAGTATCAACCTATTCACTAAAGATGTTCTCGGTGCCTGCCTTAAAGGAATGAGCTCATGGGGGGAAGGGGAACCGGGACTGGGGGGAAGGGGCCACATTGAGAAAGCAGCGCTGGAAGCTAACTCACTGGGCTGACCTTCCCTGACAGGATTAGAACAAATAAAGCTGTTGGCAGAATCAGGAAGGATTTAACCAGCAGAAGTTTGTTAAATACTGACTCGGGGAAATGGAAACTCCTTCTCAGGAGGTCCTTAGAAACAGGATAGATTCTAATCTGTCTGGAAGAATTTAGGTGTGGTTTTTCTCGGGGGCAAGTGAATTGGTTTATATAACTTCACAGAGTTTCCTGTATGCTTTTTTGACACCCTTCCATGACTATTTAAAAACTTACCCATTGCCTCTTTGCACCCAGGCAGAGGCCCCTTAGGTGCAGGATATTTGGTGACCCTATCTCAAAGCTCAGATCCCCTTTCTGGGAAGTGGGAGACCACCCACGCAGAGCCATGATAGGCTGCCACCTAAAATCTACATATTTACCCTACTGCGAATTGTCTGTCATCTTCATTGTTTCATTCGTAGAATTATTTGCAAAGTCTGGTCATTAGTACTTTTTAAAAAAGAGTTTCTATTACTTTGGATTTCTTTCTTTCTTTCTTTTTTCTTTTTTTTTTTTTTTTTTTTTTACAAAAGCATTTCCCATGAAAAATGTCCTAATTAACTTTTAGCGTATGCAATTATATATGTATATTTTTAAACTTCAACACTCTTAAGGAAAAGAGGAAAAAAGAGTCCGTAACCGCTGCTTGCTCCGAGCCTTGTCACTGTCGATGTGTGTGTTCTTGTGTGAAGAAACCCAATGCGGCTAATATACTCTGTGAATGCTATGTTCTCTTTTCTAAACAAACAATGAGATGATCAATTTCAATCTTATGCCCAGGCCTCTATACAAGTGTGTTTCCCATTAAAGTTCATCATAATGTTTCCAAATGTGTTTCTCAAACAAATCAAGACTGTTTTATCCTAACATAGTTAAATTATCTTGATTTCGTTTGAGAAAAACGCCAGAGGTCAACAGAAAATATAGTCGAATGCACCATTTTTAAGAATGTTATGTTCCTAGTGGAAAGCTATGACTGATAGATTTCATCTTTAGATGCAGAATCTTGCAGAGCATGGCCCCCATCCCTGTGTGGTACTGTGGTTCTCAGTGCGTCCATTCCCTGAGTCTTTACCTTTTCTTTTCTTTAAGCTTTCACCTATTTTACTTAGGGTTTTTTTTTTTCCCCTTTTCTTTTTTTCAAGTTCCAACCAGAGCTAAATACAAATGGAAACCAGTAAGCGCTAGTTTTACTCCAAAGGAGCCGGGGTCATCCCGATTTAGTCCAATAAATGCAGGAACCCTTAAGCAAAGCTCTCCTTCACTTAAAAGAAAAAAAAACACAAAACAACAAATAAAAATAATGAAACTACACAGTCGTCTTTCCTTGTGCTCACTGCACAAATGAGCCCAGAACTCCTAACACTCTTGTTATTTATACAGTGTAAGATCCCCACTTTTAATTGATTTTTTATTCTAAACACTCAACTTCTTTAGGATGGTGTAGAAACCAGTATTTCTGCAAAATGCACTGGATTTTTAAAATCTGTAATTAAAATTTCTAATACCAAAAACAAAAACAAAAAAAATCCCAAAACCAAAAAGTCCTCTAGTTATGATGGCTTTGCAGCTAGGAATGTTCTTCAGCTTTGTTGCTGCCCAGGGCAGTGATGGTGGCACACGCCTTTAATCCCAGCACTTGTGAGGCAGAGGCAAGTGCATCTCTGAGTTGGAGGCCAGCCTGATCTACACAGTGAGTTCCAGGTGTCTATACTTCCTGTCTTTTCTCAGTTAATTTATCATGAAGGATTGACGATAAATGCCTATTACACACTACCTCAACTCTAAGGACCCCTCTGATTGTGCCACCCAGGCCTATTCGATAACCATAAAACCGCCAGCCCTCATTCCCCACAGCCTCACACATGAGCTGTCTTGAGAATCTCTGCCAAGTAGCTTTGTATTCCCAAAAGACATAACATTTTGAAAAAAGCTTTATATTTTATGTTTTAAAGTATAATAGATTAAAAAAATAATAGTGATGAACATTGATTGTAATACATCAAACAGGGGGGAAAATCTATAAATTCATGGTAGACTTGAACAAAAACACTCAGTTGTTATTGGAGATGCATACTTTCAACTTATCATTCTTTTAGTTTACATTTATTTTTTTGTTATGTTTGTGTGTAGGCATGTGGTAATGGTGGTGGGGTGCTGGTGGAGATCAGAGGACAGCAGTAGTAAGAGCAAGTAAGTGGTGGAGAGATGAGAGAGGAAGAGAAGCAGAGAGATATATGCACAATGAAGACGGGTGAAGAACAGCCTCATGTGAGTAACATGAGCTACCACCAAGGCCACGGTGAGACTCTGACCTGTGCGGCCACTGAGGCCACTGCAGCAGTTGGGGATCCATGTTGGTGTGTGTGGCCCACATTACCACCACAGGCCTGGTCTGAGGCCTGGTCTGGCGACCCCAGAGCTTGCTCTGAGGACTTCAGCGTAGGGGAGACAGCTCCAAGAGTGTGAGAGCCAGAGAGATGGCCCCCATTGGTGTGGGGAGGGGGATCTGGCAGACTGACGGAGTCAGCTACCATGCAGGCCCAGATCCAGGCTTTTGAGTTGGCCCACACCAACATCCACCTGACCTATGAACTGCTGGAGTGCATGAAGGGGCTAGTCTTGATGAGAAGAAGCCAGTATGGATAGTGTAGCAGAAGGCAGAGTTCTTAAACCAGACCACTGACTCATTCCAACAAACATTTGCAAGTAAAGCTGTTTGAGAAAAAGAGTATACTGTGTGACAGTATACAGCAGCTTCCATAGAGAGAATTTCAGGATGATCTCGTATGAAGTGGACACAGAGTGTATTAAAAGGCATTTTTAAAAACACAGGTAATAAACGCTGCACAAGAAGGTGAGATACTCCTGAGAACATGGGATTTTCAGACAAGTGTCACACTCCATAGTCTGCAATAGTCAAGGACTGGGGGGGGGGGGTTGTGAAGTTCAAAGGCATCTTAAATGATTCCTCCATTTCTTTTGGGCGGGGGTGGGGGAGGGGTGGAAACTATAACCAAAGCAGAGCCGCCAAGGGTCTTGAGGCATCAATAAATGAGAAATATAAACAAACAAATGTAGGAGTCACCATCAAACTCCACTACCCACAGCCATGCCATGTTCCCACTGACAATGAGGTGATAGACAATGAGGCGTCAAGCATCTCCTGCCCAGACAGGTTCCTGGTTTGGTCTGTTGTCTACGCAGGTAGACAGAACAAGGAGCTAGTCTCAGGCAGCCAAAGCAAGAATACGAAGGAGGAGAAGTAAGGAAACTTTCCACTGGAATGTACAGACTTCAGGCTTAGGAAGCAACACCCCCCACCACCACCACCACCCTTCTCCCCTCCTCCTGAAACAAGTGGAGGCCTCTGGTGACTCACTTCTTAGATTCACTAAACAAAGAGTCCTTGAGTAAGTCACCATAAAGAGTTCCAGAGAAATGTAGCCTCAGCTAGAGGCTTTTCAGGGAGTCTTGTTAGAGGCAACAGAGAACTGAGTTCGTACTCTTTTGGAAAATCCTCTGAACAGTGACGAGGAACAGAGACAGACTCATGAGTGGAGAATAGACATTAGAGGTAAGAATGCATGGTAATGACGAGATGGCGCCAGCAAAAGAGCAGCCTAAGGTGTGGATCTGAAAGGGGATGTGGCCATGACAGTCATGGGACCCAGGAGAAAAGGCCCAAACAAGGGGACAGATGTGAGCAAAATAAAAAAATAAAAAGAAAGCATGGTTTTGAAAGCTGTGAAGAGGAAGGGCAGAAAGGGAGCCCCAGCCTGCTTCTATGTTTCATATGGAATCCATGTACATGTCACATCTGACACACATAGGAGAGTGAGAGCGAGGGATGACGACAAGGGAAACTAAAGGTGTCTCCTCTATAAGAGGCACCTTTTCTTTATGAGCTAAATGATGGTTTATGTTTGCTTCTTGGAAATAAACATAATATCAAATTAATTTGTCATGTATCAGTTTTCATCATTCAAAAGATACAGAAGCACATTTGCCCACCAAAAAAGTGTCTTATCGCTTGCTTTTTCTTTTCTCTTTTCTTTTCTTTTCAAACTACATCACTTGCCATTTCCTGCCTTTTACCCATCCAGACTCATCAGATGCTATGCACACGGCTGCCCCAAGAAAGAAGCAGAATTAAAAGTCAGAAAAAAAAAATATGCAGATATGGGAAGAGAAAAGCCCCTCACTCCAGACTCGGGTGAAGTCATTCATCATCTGAGAAGCAAAAATTCCATCACAATCACAGCATTCACTGCAAAACGTGTGTGCTGTGAACATTGGCAAAGGTATTTCTTTTCTGTTAAAAGAGCAATGAGCCAGGCTCAAGGCCTGAATGTATATGAGCTTGAGTTGGGTCTTACTCTTGTAGATATGTCCCAGGACTTCCACAAACAAAACTGTCTTAGAGTTTCTATTGCTGTAATAGAATACCCTAACCAAAAGCAAATCTGTAGTTCATCTTCCAGGGAAGTCCGAGCAGGAACCAGGAGGTGGGAACAGAACCACAGGCCATGGAGCAATGGTGCTTACTGGCTTGCTCTTCATAGCTTCCTCAACCTGATTTCTTATTTTCCCCACAACCACCTGCCCAGGGGTGCCACCACCCACGTTAGATTGGGACCTCCTACATCAATCACTAGTTAAGAAACTGTCCCACAGGTTTGCCTACAGGCCAGTCTTTTAGGGGCATCTTGTCAGTTGAGGTTCTCCCTTCCCAAATGACTCTAGCCTGTGCCAAGCTGACATAAAAATACCTGGCACAAAAATCATTGTTTCTGAGCAGGATACCCTAACTTTCTGTGTCCCTGTGATCCAGACTTAAACCTTCTTGGTTGTAATTCTGTCTGGTGTCTCTGCAAAAACCTCCCTGTGAGGGAATCATTTAAGATGCCTTTGAACTTCACAAACCCCCCAGACCTTGACTAATGCAGACTACAGTGTGTGACTCTTGTCTGAAAATCCCACGCTCTCAGGAGTATCTCACCTTCTTGCCCAGTGTTTTTAAAAATGCCTTTTAATACACTCTGTGTCTGCTTCATACTAGGTCATCCTGAAATTCTTTTCTGTGATGTGGCCAGGGATCTCATCTCACCTGAGTGTAGATCGTTAAGAGTTAGGGGCCTCCCCCAGGTTCCTAGGTGTGTCAGTGTGGAGCTATGCCGTCGTCATTACCACCTCCGACACTGGGCTCCTCCAGCCTATCTGTTCCCATTATGTGTGTGTTTCTAAAAGGCAACTCTTCTATTTTAAATTCGTGTCTGTCAAAAGAAAGACTGATTCTTGTTATCCATACTTCTAATTGATATCACCACAGAATTCTGAGATTTAGTATGTCATTTCAAATTCTCCTTAGCTGTTTCTGTAACTTGAGATAACTGCTGGGGGAGAAGAAAACAATTGTATGCGTTCTGTTGTTTTGTTTTGTTTTCATTTTTTATTGAAAAATAAAATCATTCATATTGCATCTCATTTGCTATCCCATCCCATGCATCCTCCCATTACTCCCTCCCTCCCGCTTTCACCCCATTCCCCTTCCCTATGACTGTGACTAAGGGGGACCTCCCCCCTGAATATGATGCTAGGGTATCAAGTCTCTTCTTGGTAGTCTGTTATCTTTCCTCCGAGTGCCATCGGGCCTCCCCATCAAGGGGACATGGCCAAATATGGGGCACCAGAGTTTGTGTGAAAGTCAGTTCCCAGTCTCCACTTAACTGTGGAGAATGTTCTGCCCCTTGGCTAGATCTGGGTGGGGGTTTGATGATGACAGCACGTATTGGCCTTGGTTGGTGCCTTAGATCAAGCAGAACCCATGGGCCCAGATCCGCCCATCATAGTGTTCTTCTTGTAGGTTTCTAGGACCCTCTGGTTCCATCTATTTCCC
This sequence comes from Acomys russatus, assembly GCF_903995435.1. NCBI lineage: Eukaryota > Metazoa > Chordata > Mammalia > Rodentia > Muridae > Acomys > Acomys russatus. Next base: position 49,462,227 of record NC_067137.1, on the reverse strand, counting down.
TATCTCCTATATTTTTCTCACCTAGAGTCCCAATAGGATGTCCTCACCTCTATCCCACTTTCCTGGTAAGTAAAGACTTTCATGGGACCTGCCCTTGGGCTAGTGTCCAGTTATAAGTGAGTATATACTATTTGAGTCTCTCTGCTTCTGGGTTAGTTCACTCATTATGGTCATTTCTAGTTCAATCCATTTGTCCACAAATTTCAGGAATTCCTTGTTTTTAATAGCTGAGTAGTATTGCATAGTGTAAATGTACCACAGTTTCTTTATCCATTCTTCTACTGAGGGATACTTAGTAAAGGCTCACTCACTTCCCGCATTGCATGTGCCAGTGACTACAGCCACACCAGGGTTTTATTCTGACAGTTTCTATTTTTCCCGTGAGCTTTTGGGACCCTTTTTCTACTACTGGGTTGCCTCATCCAGCCTTGATGTCAGAATACATGCCTGTCTTACTGAAGCTTGTTATGCCATATTCGGTTGATGTCCCTGGGATGCCTGCTCCTTTCTGAAGGGAGGAAGAGGAAGGGTAGATCTGAGGAAAGGGAAGATGGAGGGGAGAGACTGGAGGAGGGGAGCAAGGGGAAACTGCGTTCAGGACATAATATATGAGAGAAGAAGAAATAAAAAAGGAAAAAGGAGAATATAACAACAAAAAGAGAGAGAGAGAGAGAGAGAGAGAGAGAGAGAGAGAGAGAGCTCTATCTGTTCTGTGCCGTGTGAGGGCAGCAGAAAGGACAGCCTCTGCATCCCACAAGGGGCCCTGCTATAAGCAATAGCAGGAGAGGGGCTATCTCCTGCTATTCCATCTGGTTCTCTGCAGCCTAACCTAAGCCTGGTCTCTTCGCTCACCTGTCTTCCCATCCTGCCCAGTCATTTCCAGCTCCAACAAGAGAACTTTACTTACTACCAGTGCTAGAAATACCACTCCCTTGCCAAAGAATGCTTCTGGGCAGACACTTGACTCCATGCTGGTAAATGATGCGTGACCCAGAACATTCAAGGAAAGCTTTACCCTCTGCTGTGATGACAGTGGGTTGTAGACCATTTCCCTGCCAGTGCAGTGGCTTGTCAGTACATCAAATGTGGAACTACCACTGCTTTTCTGTGATGGAGAGGTGACCTGGGCAAAAAGCCAAGTGAGCTGACATTGGAAGGACAAACATCCAAGGGGGGGGGGGGTCCAGAATTTATCTTTGCCTCACATTTGCAAGGTCCTGGGTTTGGCTCTCAGTACCAGGTTTGTTTGTTTGTTTCTTTGTTTTTAAATGATGAATAATTAAAAGCTTGGACGCTGCGTCTTTTGCTGGGAGAAATCCAGAACCAGATGTTGAATTTCCCTGGTGGTTCCTTGTGTATAAAATTCCAGGAAAGACCCCAAAGTCATTCCACCACTTAAATGAAGCTTGTTAAATATTTGTAATTAAGGCATAGGATCAACTAGAGTTGCTACCACAGCTATACAGTATACGTGTGATCCCTATTTCAACAACAAAATGAAGTTAATACAGTAGTTCATTCAAATAATATCACAGGCACCGAGAGACGGCTCAGTATGTAAACCCATTTGTTGCCACACAGTGTGACAACCTAAGTTGGATTCCAACGACCTAAATGACAGAAAGAGAGCTGACTCCCATGACTTCTTGCTTTTGACCTCCATAGGCATGCCATGCTATGAGCATACTCATACATAATACACACACAGGTAAATCATCCAGATATAAGCTACATAAATAAATAAAAACAAAATATATGGGGAAATGAATCAGAAGAAAAGTGGCTGGAAGATAAGAAAAATAAGCTATGAAACCTAGACTGTTTTAGCAAAGAAACTGTAACATTTACCAATTCTATATGATCTTGCTAAATTGTCTGGAAAGGGGACTCTGGGGCTGCTCCCGGAAGCCACACTCATCACAGACCACACCAAGACAAACAGTCACGGAAGAGCACATAGCATGCTCTGAGTCATCACCTTATAAATGACAAAGATCGGAAATAGGGGATTTTCTTCACTCCGAAGACATCCCAGTTACTAAAGCTATGATACAAAATACAACTAAAGTCAACAAAAGGAAATGCAAAGGAATGTATGTAATTATAGCAAAGACAGGATGCCTGGCGTCCTCTCCACACCGTGCCCAATAGGGGCAGAGCAGCTAACTCCACACTCTACTCAGAAAACACACAGAGGATTAGCTCACATAATGTCCTGGAAGGGGCTTAGCTGACTTCCTCTGCGTGAATGGCACCTACGCGTTAGTGACAGTATTTTCAAACCTCCTCGGTGAAAGCAGGAATGCAGTGAAATAGTTTCCAGACCACCTACATGTAACATACACTAGATTACACAACACATTCATTTCAGTGGGCATGCTTTTTGTAGCAATCAATCCAGGGACTGAAAAACTGAGAACAGGGTAATGGCATTTAATTAATTCGCAAAACGCAGCTGTACTTCAAGCTCTTGGCAGCTGGCCAACGATTTTAATGTAATTTTTTTCCAAAAGAAAATGCAATAAGAAGTTCCAGCAGGAGTATTTTTTTTTATTTTTCTTATTAGTTCTTAATTTGGTAAGAGACATCAATAGATCTGAGTGCTGGGAAAGCGCTACAGCAAAAGTTAAGGTCAGTGTAGGTAGAATATATACCTCAGAAATAACAGAAATGTGATTGCAACATGGTATCAGATCCGCCTACAAGGCAATGCTACCACATCATCAGATTCAAACATACACGGACATAAAATTTTAAAAAAATCCAAAGTACAGCTTAAACCAAAAGGACACTACTAGGGTTTGCATAGCTCACCAGTAAAATAGGAAGGTTGGCACAGGCTAGAACCAAGGCTCAACTACCCCCAGGCTTGTTACTATGATTTCTTCCATCGTCAGTTCACTATAGAAAGAAACATGGTTGATGGAAGCTTTCAGGTTCACAAATGAATAACATCATGAAAAGGGCCTAGGAAAGAGTTCTGATTGGTCTAATATGTAAGACTGGCCATAATCTGTGACTAAGGTTATAAGGTCCTGCTAAATTTAGGCTCCCACCTTCATACCAAAGGCTATGGCTGTGAACATAGAAGGGTTATGTAGACCCTACTGTTACCCAATAACAAAACCTCTAACACAACTTCTCCTCATGTAGGTAAGGTCAAGAATTGAGTATTCAGTACCTATAGGAGAAATAATTTATTAGAGAAATAGTCTTACAAATATCACGTTATGAAGACAGTCTATGGAGTGCAAATCATGTATAAGAGGCCAGTGTTTGGAACACCTAAAGAACTCTTAAACCAGAAAGTGAAAACGGGCATCGTTCTAAAAGGGATACATATTCCCTAGTTATGCACTTACTAGAGGAAAAGTTGCTAACTTCCTTTCAATAAAGCTAATTTACTTGCCTTCCTGAATTCTGAGGAACTTGTGAGTAGGTTTTAGTTCAACTCGCTTTTTTTCCTTCTCTTTCCTCGCTTGCTATTTGCGTCCATTAAACTTTGTCGTTGTTGTTTTTAGAGGTATGTTTGTAGGAGTGGATGCATGTGTGCATGCATGGGTACACGTGTGCATGTGTGTGTGTGTGTGACTGAATCATATGGATGCCAGAAGAAGGCACCAGACACCTTGGAGCTGGAATTACTCCAATTCTTGGGATGCCTAACTTGCTATACGGCTTGTGGAATCTGAACCCCAGTTCTCTTGAGTGTACCATCAGGGTATGTAACCTCTGAATCATCTCTCCAGTCTCTATCCATTAAACTCTTGATGCCACTGAATGAAGCCCTTTTCTGAGAAAGAAGGGAATCAAAGAGAACATAGAGAAGGCAGATGCTCAATGATAATGAGACTCAGGGACCCTAAACCAGCAAGTTACCTCATCTGCACCTCTCCATTCTGCATCTCCCGGGTCAGCTTCACATCAGCTCCGTCAGAGGCAAGAAGCAAGGCCAGCTGCACCAAGTGTGCATCACTGACTGCTTTAACTGCCTCCTTTCCTCCTGGTTCAACAGGAAGGGATCCCATGCCCGAATTAGATGAGTGTCTTATACCTGATGCTGGGGTGGACGAGATCAATGCCTTCTCATTAGTTATCATAGTCCTGGCTGGGAGGGGAGGGCACAGCAAAGCTCAAGCAACCTACGGAGGAACCACAGTGAGGGGGCTCATTTGTAATATCAAGAGAGTGGGTGGCTCCTGGCTCTTGCAGGAAGATAAGACCAGATTGTGTGACTAATTTGGCAGCCTGATAGGGACCGAAACCTGCAGTTGGAAATGAAGAAAACCAACATTTAGTGGGGTTTGGTTGGGTGGTTGGCTGGCTTGGTAACCTGGTCTGCAGGGGATGAGGGACAGAAACATAAAGCCAGGCTACTGGAGGCCATGACAGGGCATATACTCTCAATGTGACACTGCATGGCATGGTTTCCTCACACAGAATAGCCTAGTCTTCCTCTCTTCATGCCTGTTAGGTCACTCTAGGGTAACTTTTCTATGTAGACTGCATGAAGTCATATACCTGCTGCATGGTCACATGAGGAATGCGGAGTTAGGTTTGTCAGCCTTGTAGGGCAGTGCTCCAATAAAGCATTCCATTCTCTCAATCAAGCGCTAAATCAAGTTTTAGCCACACTACGTCCCAGCCTTTATTTTTTCTTTCCTCCCAATTGATTGGCTATTATTTTTCTTTTTCACTCTTTATGCTCTCTTGTTTATATCACATGTCTCTTATTTTTTTTTCTCCTCTCTCTTTCTTTCCCCTGCTGTTATCTGTTCACTTTTAATCACGGTCTCCCTTCCCCTCCTACTGATTTTTATGCACGTGCATGTTCATATATGTGTGCTGCTGAACGCATAAGTATCAGGCTATGCATGTAGAGGCCACAGGAAAATCTAAGGTCAGACATCATGTGCCATTTATCCTTTGTGAAACACGGCATTCTGCCGGCATGGAACTCAAACTGAGTAGCCTAAGATGACTGGTAAGTGATAGATGTTTCCATAGTGCTGGGAGTACAAGTGTGTCCTGCCCTGCCAGCTGCTGTTCTCAAATATTGATTCTGGAACCACGGTCAGGTCCACATGCTTACAAGGCAAGTATTTTACCCACTTAGCCACCTGCCCAGCACCCCTCCAACACACACACACACACACACACACACACACACACACACACACACACACACACACACACACATTAATAGCCTATGCCTGCAAGGGTGATTTAAAGCTCTTAACCATGGAAGCAGTAGTTTTCTGGTGGCCTTCAACTTTATTTCTACTTCTTGAAATTCCATATCAGGCAAAGCATAAAAAGTACTGGGCAAAGCCTAAATGAGCTATTGGTCTAGCACCCCAACCCATGTTTTTGTGCAATGCCAAACTTCTTGGCTAATGCACCCTTGCTGTGAAAACAGTTAATCTCACTTTATTGTAACCACAAATGAACTCATGAAATGCAAATTATTTCCTTGGCCTGTAGAAGTCTTAAACTTACAGTGTCACAGCTTCTTAATGCTTTTATAGTTTTTATGAAAATCACTTTATTTGAACTATTTTTCAAATTGTAGTGCCTCTAATTAAAATGAGTATTGAACTCTCCTTTTTTGTTTGCTTTATGTGAAAAGGTGGTAATAAAAGCATTGTTAACCAGAAGCTAACCACTGAACGGCCACAAAGAGCAAAGCTAATGTGGTCACTAAGATACTGGGATTACACAAAATGCATTAGGTTCTAAGCAAACAATAGCAACATCTTTAATGATCCATTTGATTGCCAGTCAACACCAAGAAGAACAAACACAATTAAAGTCCATTTAAAGCTGTGAGCAGCAGGCTATTTGCTTTCTAACTTCTGCTTTTGGAGACTCTCTTATTCATATCCACAGGCCCTGGTAGAGGGACTTAGGGAGGGACTCGGTTTCACTGCCTGCCTGATCAAAGGAAGAAAACAATGAAGGGTACCAGTGTCTGGCCAGTTGTTGTCCCAGCCTTCCTGGAGTCCTAGCCTTTGAGATGCTTCCTGCTACCTCAGCATGAGTATGTGAAGCACAAACTGTTTCTAAGACTGCCAGGTGCCCCGTTATCATGGTCAGCCATAAAACTGTTAAGTTTTTTCTAGAACAAATCTTCATTCTGAAAATTACCTAAAAATAAAAGTATCCAGAAGAAAATCCCAGTGCCCTCAGATGTTTCAGTTAGATTCTTAATGAGACACGCACACATACACAGAGAGAGAGAAATCCATATGTAAATAAATCAAAGTATGTTGATAAATAATGTCTCCAGTTTGACAGAATGACCATGTTTTACATGGCTCCTCTGTTGTTCTTTAAGCATATGGCTCATTTGAAATGTTTATAAAGAAGTGAGAAAAACTATTCTTTGCTTTCTTAATAATGTTTATTGGGAAACTATGTTTTTTAATTAAAAATTAATTTAGGGTTTTCAGGCATCAATGAAACTGGCCTTATGTCCTGGGTTACATCCCATGCCAGCACTTCCTGCAGGCCTACCACCTGCACTAATGTGATTAGACATCAGAAGGCAATCCTCTTTTGCACCCTGGCTGCTTCAGAGTGGTTGCCATTGTAAAATCATAGAATCTCGACTAGGAAGCTCATGACGAAAATCCATAAATCCACACGTGTGAAGAGAAGGGACCATACAAGAATTTGAATACCAAGAGACAGTATCATTGAGGGCACTAAAGGTTGCTTTCTAATTTGGTCCATTTTTCCTTGCTGTAGTAAAATACCTGAGGCTAAATAATGCATAAAGACAAGAGGTATATTTGGCTAATAGCTTGGGAACCTGAATCTGTACTATAAGGCAGGTGTACTTTTTTGGCTTTTGCTGCATGTGTTATGGTGGTGATGTCTTGGCAAGCACATGTATAGGAAGGTCATATAATGAGATAAGAGTCCAAAACAATTCAAGGGCCACAGTCTGTGTTTTACAACAAGTCACTCATATAGAGAACTACCAGGTCCCAGGAGAACAAACTTAAGTCCTCCTGGGGCAATGGCCACAGTGACCTTACAGTCTCCATTAGTCTCCGCCTCTTGAAGGTCCAACTGCCTCACCACCAATAACACTCTGAGCATCGAAACTCAACCATGAAGCCTTGGGACCAATCATATCTAAACAACATTGCCGTGTGTGTGTGTGTGTGTGTGTGTGTGTGTATGTGTGTGTGTGTGTGTGTATGTGTGTGTGTGTGCATATAAATACAAAGACATCTGTGTATGCATAGATATGTGCATACATATTTACACAGAAGATATATACTTCAAGTGTCTGATTATTATACGACTGTGATACATTGTATTCCTGCTAGCATTAACAAGACTTTGGGGAAAATGTCAACTCTCACCAGGTCCAACCCAAAAAAATTGAGGATATTTAATTCCATGGACTTCACAATTTTAAATTGTACAGTTGAAGTCAATTTGTATAAACTACACGATTTTCACCTGACAAATTCTCCAATTTCAGGCAAAAGTCCTGCACTTGGCATCATTACTGAGAAGCCCTTGCCTCCCGGACTCCCCTGGGACCCATCTATGTACCGTCTGGAGTTCCTGTCTTGGGTTGTTTCTACTCCTCACTTAGGGATCTGAAATGCTGCAGGTGGGCTCTAAAGGAAGCTGCATACTGTGGGGTGCTCCTCTCTGAACTCCACATGCGACACCCAGAAATCAATTTCCCAACACAAACCAAATGCAAAGGGATCTTTTATTAAGCAAGGCAAGGAGAAAAGGTGACTTAATCAGGCAGAAACAGCAGAAAAAAGCTTTGCAAATGTTAGCTTTAAGAAAAAGGAGAGGTCTGTGTTAGCATGTGGTGTCTGTGTTGGTAAGTTCTGATTGGGTATTTCAATTAGGCTAATCAAACTAATGAGTTTTGATTGCTGGACCTGGATGGTTTCATAGTTGGACATTGGTGATCAATCTCAGGAATGAGTTATTGGCGAAAGAAAGGAATAAACTGGTGGCTATCTTTAGGAATGTAATCTAAAGTTTTAGCAAGAGAGAGAAGAGTAAAAGGCAAAACCTGTCAGTGCCATGTTTGCCATCTTCAGGCCTGCTTGAGCCCTTCATTCTCCGCTACACACGAAGCGTAGAAATGGGTACCTGCTTAGAAGATCAGAGGAAGCCTGGACAAGAGCGAGCTCACTATTGCTAGTGTGATGTTACACTGAATTGGGCACAAATTTGCAAATGAAAATTATTTGGGCCAGGCTTGCTGGCACACGCCTTTAATCCCAGCACTTGGGAGACAAAGGCAGGCAGATCATTGTGATTTTGAGGCCAGCCTGGTCTACTGAGTGAGTCTGGGGCCACCAAGGCTACACAGAGAGACCTTGTCTCAAAACCACTCCCCCACCCACCCACCCACCCCCAAATAAAGAAAATTATTTGGCTGAGATTCTGTGTGAACTTTTTTTTTAAGCTCTTCCTGACAACATAGAACTGTTTCTGAACAAAAATCAGTTCCTCTTCCTATACAGACAGGATGTTGGGAATCGTATATGAACACTGAGAAGGAAGAAAGTTTGAAAAAGTGACCAGGATGGCTACTTTGCTGACAGGACCTGATAACCTGGCAAGACCTTCATTTAGACAGTGTCCTCCAGAGCCCTGAAGGCAAAATTAGGCTAAGGCTGTGGAGGGAGACTCACGCTTCATGCTGCAGCTCCAAACCAACCACCACCCTGACACCTCAAAAATGTAACCATGGTCAAAACCCTCAGGTGACACCATAAAGCAGGTGACAGCACCAGCAAGTGATGTCACAATCAGGAGACATGTTAAACAAGAAAAGGGCAGAAAATGTGACTGACATTTGTGGTAGTCATCATTCATTAAGTCTGCATGGTAGAGTGTGGGTCATTTTATCTAATAACTGTTTTTTACTCGCTTAAAAAAAAAAAAGAACATGCAAACTGGACATTGGAATTATTTAATGAAACACTTGAGAATTTTAAGCCATGTGGGTTTATTAACAGACTGTCCCACAAATAGTTTTTCTCATATACTTTTACTGCAGAGATTCTTCTTTAAATGTCAAGATCTCTAAATGTCAACGATCTCCACACTAATTTTCACTGTAAATATTACACCCAATCTTTGTAGGATAATGTAACAAAATAACAAAACTTTTCACTGAACTTTCAACTTCATTTTGTTGTTCCAACAAATGTGAGATCCAGTGACATTGACTTGAAATTGGCCAACAACTAGTTAATGTCAGAGCGGAGGCTAAGCCCCACATGCCCCAACTTGGTGCACAGGGCCCTTTCTTCTCATCCAAACCCACACAAACGATGCAAGAGAGCTTTCAAACTGGGGTATGCACAGCGCTGCAGGCAATGGCGGGATGCCAGGGGGCTGAAGCCACAGGATAAACACAGGGTGTCTTGCCTCAGTGTAAATATTACTCAAAGATTTAGAAGAGTAGGGGAACCACTTTATTTTTTTATTAAAACAAGATTGATTATAAAGGAGGCTGCACATTCTAAATAAATTTTTGAGATTTCAGCCTGGGTTCCTCTGGCCACTATCCTAGCACATGATGTAAAAGCCTTATGCTCTCCTGCTCAGGATGATGATGATGATGATGATGATCTGACATAAAGACATCTGTGAAAGAGTTTTTATGCTAAAGTGTCTTCTATAGTCTTTATCTCTGACATTCTGTAGGGATTAGCTTCCATAATCATTATGTAATAATATTTTTAAAAGACCACGGTAAGATGTTAGGGCTCCAGTAAGGGTGCTTGCCAACCTAACCATGTGAGTTCCATCCCTAGGGCCACATGGTAGGAGGAGGGAAGCAACTTCCACTGCTCTCTCTCTCTCTCTCTCTCTCTCTCTCTCTCTCTCTCTCTCTCTCTCTCTCTCTCTCTCTCCTCGTCTCTCTCTCTCTCTCTCCCTGTCTCCTGTCTCTCTCTCTGTCCCTATCTCTGTCTCTTTCTCTGCCTCTTTCTGTATGTCTCTGTGTGTCTCTCTGTCTCTGTCTGTCTCTCCTTCTCTCTCCTCACAAAGTTAGGAACATTTTTTAAAAGATCTTAAAGTGATTTTTGAAATCTCAGTACTAAAAATGGATTTTGTTGCATTTTTAATGTTATTTTTAATTTTAGATAAAAAGTACAATGGAAAAAAACAAAACAAACAAACAAAAAAGTACAATGGCATAAGATTAAAAGATAATCTTTTCAAATACAATTTTAGTAGAAATTACATGGAAGATGTTTGCAACGTTTACTGCCTATGGTTTTAAAATTATGTGAGATGTACAAAATTGAACAAATGCTGTGTTTTGTCACTTCTCCATGCAACATATTAATAATATCTGAAATGCTTGATCATATTAAATGCAAAAATGGAAGACAGGACAATAAAGTATTTTATACACTTCTTTGATGGCCTATATCTCTGGTCTTATTTCTGGCTTAACATTTAAACAACAGTTCTTAGGGGATGCTTCCCTCTGTGTTAATTCCAGCTGCCAGCTCTTGCCTCCTCTGTGAAGACCATGTCCAGCGCTCTAGTTCCAACACCCTTCATTTTCTTTCTTTTCTTTTTTTTTTTTTTTTTTTTTTTTTTTTTTTTTTTTTCGAGACAGGGTCTCTCTCTGTGTTAGCCTTGCCATCCCGGACTCGTTTTGTAGACCAGGCTGGCCTCGAACTGTCAGTGATCCACCTGCCTCTGCCTCCCAAGTGCTGGGATTAAAGGCGTGCGCCACCACACCCGGCTTCCCAACACCATTCTTGTAAGTGTTTAACAGCCGGATCCATTTCACAAAGCTACATTTGATTTGTAAATGTCAGGTTCAAATTTGGAGACCAGCAACCAGCTCATTCGGTTCAATCAATACTTACTAACACAACGTACTAAGCCCTGGCAGAAGACAAGACATCTCAAATTGGACCCTAGTTTAAAAGTTCCCCCATGAGCCGCAGCTGAGAGAATTCGGACTCATACAAAAGAGATCACAGAGAAGTCAACGTGACTGGTTCCGGGGCAAGCAGCACACACGGCAACTAAAATATAAAAGCCGCGCTAGAAGAAATTGCCTAAAGTAGCATTCGTTTACTGGTATTGGTCAATGCAGTCAGCAGGAAGCTCTGGTTTCCGGTGACTGGGTTCTTGGGGAACCGTGATACCCTCAGCCTCACTGTCCATCTCAGGTTTGGGTGCATAGGGCCGTGGTTCGGATGTTAGTGGTCCCCAAACCTCAGCACTTGAAATAAAAATCTTAATGCTATGCTTTCAAATCAAAATTGATGCAAAACAGTAAATAAAACACTAAATTTTATATAAGAATGAAATCATGGTGGATTTTTGTTCTTGTTTTGTTTTGTTTTGTTTTGTTTCATTTCTGTAGGACCGTACCGAAACTCAGCAGAGAGCGGCCTCACTTCTCTTTCTACAACAGCCAACAGCCTACAGGGATACCTCATGTCCATAAATGGTGCTTATATGCCAACTCTGTGAAATTATTGCTGGACCGCTGCTTGTCCACAGTGAGTGGCCCTCAGACCCAGTCACTCTTGGTCTCTGTCATAAGTGACCCCATTGTACGCTGTGTCCTGCACATCTTGCTAGAGAGGGAGGGAACACAGGAGGTGCTGTGACCTGTGTAAACGTCACAGAAGTCAGGGTTTGGTTTCAGAGCTTGCCTGATTTGCATTGGCCTTTAGTTCACAGAAAGGTGGGACGGGAACGCTGGCTATTGGTGCCCGTCACTGCCATAATTTTCCTGATGTCCAGAGACCGTAAGTCCTACCTGCTGCCCATCTTTCCATGCTCCAGGCCCCAGAAGGCGTCCGAAAACGCTGTGCCAAACAGTCTCCAGGTAAGAGGCTCTTCCCTTCCTATGACAACAGCCTGGGACCCAGGTTCAGTTGCGGGAAGAAGGGGAATAAAAAAACGCTCTTCTCTCCTAGAAGCTGCCCCTGAGGTCCTGGTAAGAGGGCTTCTGCAGCGCTAAACTCCACTCTGTCCCGCTAGCTAAGCCGTATGTCAAGTCACCATGGCAGGGTTTCGGAATGTCTACAAAGCCACACATTGTGTTGCATTAGGAGTTGCAGGAATTGATCATCAAAGATGTTTCCTTCGGTAGGCTTTAGTGCAACATTTAATCATTCTGAAATTTTAAAATATTATCTTCATGTATCTAAATTCTGAGACAGTGGGTAGTGGAGAAAGGTGCTGCTCTCTTTCTGTGGGGGAACCTCCATTTCAAATCTGTATTAGATTATTTTCATTTTCTTGATAAATTACAACTTAACTTGAAATCAGAGCACCCCACTCCCCTGACAAGGCTGCTGAAATAGTTTCCAAATACAACATCGTTCCAGAATAATGATGGCTTCCACTAGGAACAACACTGAAGACCTAAATTCTACCTTCTTAAAATTCCCGCAGTGTTTTTCTCCACCTTTGTGTCCTTTCCTTCCTCATCTTGGTTCCCTCTTACTTTCTCATGATCCTACACTTTGACATGACCCTAGATGTGGTTTTCCTGTTTTTTGTTTTTGCTTTTCGTTTGTTCGTTTGGTTGGTTGGTTGGTTTTTTGTTTTGTTTTGTTTGCTTTGTTTTGTTTTTGTCTTTGTATTTTCTCTCCCTTGGGCTGAAATGACTCGCCAGGTCTGCAGATTCACCCTTATGTTTCTGATGGGACCACACTCATTCACTCATAGTTTCCTTCCAGACACCATGACCTGTATCCTATGTTTCATTGAGGCCAAAGTGTCAAGTGTCTCACAGCTGGCTGCCTCTTCCTTCTAGTCACTTTTCTCCTTGTCAAGCAACCTATCACGTTAATTGTCACCACCATCATCATGGTGTCACTGTTACCATTGCCTGCGCCTTCTTCCTGCTGCCCTTACCATCTGCCATTTGCCTGCACTCTCTGCCTAATATCTATACGCCACGTGATATCATCCATTGCTTACTCCCATTCCCTGTCACCCAGTCATTCTTGATTTCCCAGAGGTGGCTTTGGTTGCTGTCTGTACCTCTCTCTGCACCCTAGGCTATCACACAACTTGCTGCTAGAGGCATCTTCTGAAAGCTTGTCATATCCCTTCTCCAGTCCAATGACTCAGTAAAATGCTTATATCATCCCACATTAAGTCCAAATCCACATTACCCAATAGTTAACTAAGCCCATGTTTTTGGTACCAACAAGGGCAGGGCACAAAAGAGAAGTATAAACAAGCCTTGGTAATTACATCACATGGGACATTGGTTTAAAACACTAATGTAGTTGTCATGTGAAAAAGCAGACCTTCATCAGACTTTCTACTAGGATTTTACCAGATAGTTAATTTGTATACATGTGTACGTATGTATAAAACATGTGATATTAAGTTAATTTCAAGTAACACCGTACAGAAAAATATGTGGTTTTCAGTTATGGTTATTGAAGCCCACAAAAGTTTTAAATGTACATTTCCAAATCTAAATTTCTTTTTTTTTTTTTACACACTATATTTTTTAATTAATTTATTCATATTACATCTTGATTGTTAGCCCTTCCCCTGTTTCCTCCCATTTCTCCCTCCCTCCCACTTCCCCCCTTCTCCCCTCCCCTATGTCTGTGATTGAGGGAGACCTCCCCCCCTATATATGCTCTTAGAATATCGAGTCTCTTCTTGGTAACTTGCTATCCTTCCTCTGAGTGCCGCCAGGCCTCCTCATCCAGGGGACATGGTCAGAAAAGGGGCACCAGAGTTCGTGTGAAAGTCAGATCTCACTCTCTACTCAATGATGGAGAATATCCTGTTCGTTGGCTAGGTCTTGGTAGGGATTCGAAGTTTACTGCCTATGTTCTCCTTGGCTGGTGCCTTAGTTTGAAGAGGACCCCAGGACCCAAATCTGCCTGTCATAAAGTTCTTCTTGTAGGTTTCCAGGACCCTGTGAGTCCTACTATTTCCCCATTCTTCCGAGCTACTCTCGCCTAAAGTCTCAATAGGATGTCCTCTCCTCTGACCCACTTTCTTGGTAAGTAAAGTTTTTCATAGGACGTATCCCTTGGACTAGTGTTTTGATAAGTGAGTATATACCGTTTGTCTCTTTTTGCTTCTAGGTGAACTCACTCATTATGATAATTTCTAGATCAATCCATTTGTCCACAAATTTTGGGATTTCCTTGTTTTTAATAGCTGAGTAGTATTCCATAGTGTAAATGTACCACAGTTTCTTAGTCCATTCTTCTGCTGAGGGACACTTAGGCTGTTTCCATGTTCTGGCTATTATGTATAAAGCAGCTATGAACATGGTTGAGCATGTGTCCCTGTTGTGTGGTAGGGCATTTTCTGGGTATATTCCAAGGAGTGGGATAGCTGGGTCTTGAGGAAGCCCTATTCCCATTTTTCTGAAAGCAGTGCTAAGAGGAAAATCCAAATCTAAATTTCAAAGGTAACATTCACAATACGAATCCTAGGCACCTTCCTTAACTTATTGTCCTAGCTGCTTTCTATGGGCCTTTCCTTGACAGTGTGTAGTGCTGAGAGCTTTCCCTGTTTGCCTTTTCTGTGCTCCGAGTACTCTGCCCTTTCTTCCATCAAAATCCTGGTTCTTTCCTTGTCACTGTTTAAGCCCAGTCTCTTGGTCCTGTCCTGAAACTTCATTGTGCAGAAGAATAGGAATTTCTTCTTCTTCTGCCTTTGCTACAATGTATCTCCCTTTTCTTACCGCCCTTAAGATTTATCATCTTCTTGGTTTTCTGTTTTGTTTTTGTTTTTTAATTTTATTTTTTTATTTAATTAGTTTATTTAGATTACATCTCAATTGTTATCCCATCCCTTGTATCTTCCTGTTCTTCCCTCCCTCCCACTTTCACCCTATTCTGCTCCCCTATGTCTGTGACTGAGTGGGACGTCCTCTCCCACTACTGAAGGCTAAGAGTTCAGATGCTTAGGCTGAAATACCCAAACTTGATCCAATGAGTTTTTCCAAGACTTGTTTCGGTGAGTGTAAAACATAACTCCAGTGATTAGAAGACATGAGTCCAAGCCTGTAAAATCTCCAAGGTCCCAGCTTCAGCTTGTTTGACAAAAAAAAAAATCAGGGAAGTAAGGGACTGGAAGTCTCCTTCACTAGGATGTTTGCCCTTCTCCGTTCTTTAAGTAATTGTTCCTCTGACTCCACTCTCAAAATCCTGTAAATCTCTTCCTTGCACTGCAGTCGTACCACCCACAATTAATCCCCACGGAAAATCTTGAGTGTTTTGATTATGGTAATTACAATGTTTGTGGGCCCCAGGATTGCACCAGCGACCCTTTCACTTTCGTTGCGTCTTGATAGCTTGACTCTTTTATGGCTATTTATAGACAGGCTGTAATTTTTCCATATTACTCTCAGTTGGGTGGCCTACAAATGTTTAATTGGTAATTATTAAAGAAAAAGCAAAAGGTGTTATAGCTGCTGCCAGGCCTGAGCGCTAAAGTAAAGCCTGTGGCAATAAAATGAAAATGTATTAATTTACTCAGATAAAAATGACACTCATCACTTGTTTGATACTTGCTGAGAGCTTATTTGCGCTGGACATACTGAAGTGGGCCATTGAAAGGACAGCTCTAAAAATATACATTGTATTCTATTCCTTCCACCTCTAACCTGGGACTAAGTGTTTTCTATAAACACAGAACACTGTCAAACTCTAATTTTTCATTTATGAAGAAACATTTAAGAATAATTGTTATAGAGCCAAATACCCTACCTCACAGAAAATTAACTTAATCGTGGTGTGTATACACACATTCACATTTTTCCTCTATGATTAAAAGTTATTTACACATCTGTGCCTAGGGTTACAAATAATGAGATTCAACCACAAAGATGAGTAAATAATATATAATTGTAGTGTTGGAATTTATCAATTTAAAGTGGTTGCCTTCCATATTCGCCTTTCTTTTGATCTCCTTGTAGACATATTGTTATTGACTGCAAATGTCTCAGTATTTTTGCTCATTGGAATGTGGTTTGACAGATTAATTATATGTTATCAGGCCGTTGAAGATCAGTTAAAGATATGTGGCCACAAGAGGGATGCTGATGTCTTTGAGCTGTTTCTCTCTAAAAAGTAAGTGTACTTTGGTGGGTGCGGGGAGGGAAGCACGGGTATCATTTTATAATCTTTTATAGAGGCAAATTTTTTTCATTACCTCTTCTTCAAGGACTAGGTAGGCAACCGCAGTCTAATTACTTTGCCACTTATGAGGGTCCAGCACTTGTACTGGAGAGGCAAAACATTGAAAAGGATAAAACGTAGAGGTTATTGAGCCAACCCAGCTCAGGATAATTTTGACATGTTATATAACTTTTCTGCTAGGACTATCACATTTAAAAACAAGCAGGACATCAGCTATCTATGAATTTTAGAAAAATAGTGAATATAATTTTTAGTATCATTATATCCCAGACAGTAGTTGTTACTTCTCAAAAACTGCAAATATTAACTAGACACCTTTTTACTTCATTTAGCCATCCTACTTTTATATATTAATACAACCTTATTATAGGATTGCTGTGATGTGTGGGAGAGTTAGAAAATAAAGAGAGATCTAGTTCATAGTAAACACTCCGTCATCATTAGAACTGTTATGATGATGATGATGATGATGAAGAAGAAGAAGAAGAAGAAGAAGAAGAAGAAGAAGAAGAAGAAGAAGAAGAAGAAGAAGAAGAAGGGCCTATGAGTTTTATAATATAAAAACACTATTTTACTATAACTCCTAAAAACATTTTTATTAATTTTGTTAGCAAACAGAAAAATCTCTCCTTTATATCAAAGAGGTGTTCTATAGAACACAGTGACCGCAGGGTCTGTGAGAGAAATCAGGTATAAGAGGGAGAGGGTTCAATGAGTGTGACTGGAGACGCTGACCACACCATGTTTCTACTGGCCAATAAGTGACATCATGCTTGGCCACTGTTTGCATTTTAATAGCAATAACACTGATCTGATTCCTATGCATCCCCCAAAACTCATACTTCAGAAACTAAAGCTCTAATGGAGCAGGGTTGAGAAGCAGGACTGTTGAGAATCGGTTGGGCCATGAGAGCTCTGCAGCTCATTCATGGGTTAATGTCATCACCACCAAAACAGGCTCGTTGGCTCACAAATGAGTTCCTGATGCAAGTGAGAATGCTCCTCAACACATGCACATATGCAGCAAGATGTTATCTTGGCCTTGGACTTAACCGCCTCCAGAACTGTAGGAAATATGTCTTTGTCCTTTCTCTGTGGTTAAGAACAGGAGTAAGAGAAATAAAGTGAGAAAGAGAAGAATTGTCTGCAAGAGCATCATACCATGCCCAAACTTGTTTGGCCATGCCACTGCTCTGTATTTCCTTCCTCTTTACGGGTAAAACATGCCGTTTCCACCACTCTGTGAGCTGGCTTGTGGATGTCTCTGTGCCCCTCTGTGCTGCTCACTTTCTTTTAGGTTCTTAGGTCTGATACTGTTCACCATCAGGGCCAGGACAGGAAAGGCATTCCTATAGTCACAGTGAAATATAGCTCCTCCTTGAGGCCAGCACAGTCCTTCCAGTTAGTGAGCACCATGTCAGGCACAGTTGTATTCTGTAGCTAATGGGGGAAGAATCTGTATCATGAAACCTTTAGAATGTCAGCAATAGAGAAAGTCCAGAAGTTACAGCCAACCAGGATTCCCCCATTGGCCATTAACTCTTTAAGCATCAGGATAAGCAAGTGACCATGCATTTGGGCCATGCACCATAAAAACATGTCTTTGTCATTGTCAGGATCATACTCTGACAGAGACTGAGGAAAAAACAAAAGATTCATCTTCTGCCTCATGTTTATCCTGTGGCTCATCCAATGTGTTTTTTACAGAGTATCTATTTTCAGGTAGTGGGTTACAGTGAAAATGGATGAAGACTACCTTGCTATTCCCTTTGGTTAACTTGTTATATTTACTTCCTATTGGGAGCTGGGTAGAAAATAACCTTAGGGAATAAATTCTCTCTTTCTACCATGTGGGACCCAGGGATGAAACTCAAGCCATCAGATATGGCTGCAAGTGCCTTTACCCCTGAATCACTTCAAGTGCCTGTGCCTCACTCTTGATTTTCCCTCTTCTTGGTCACTCTGCCTGTGAATAAGTTGTGCGTTCTTGACAGACATCGTGGCACATGCCTTTAATCATAGCACTCAGGAGGTAGAGGCAGGTGGATTGCTGTGAGTTTGAGGCCAGCCTGGTCTACAGAGAGAGTTCCAGAACAGCAAGGGCTATTACACAGAGAAACCCTGTCTCAAAAATACAAACAATAAAACCTCTGTGTGTTATTATAAATAGGCACAATATACATTTACTTATTTAAAATCTTTGAAATAGAGGCTCACTTTAATGAAACAGCCTAGTTTAGTAATGAATGCAATCACTTTGTCTACAGTGATTTGAGAAATTTGTCATTAATAAATATATTTCTTTAGTTACATTAAATATTTATTTTAATGTATTTTTATAGAAAATGGCGTATTTTTGGTGGCTCCAAAGTACTTATTGGTAAGGAAATAAAGAGATGCCCCACTTGAAATTTAAAGCAAGGCTTGGGTATAAATCATTGGCAAAGCACTTTGCCTAACATGACCCTGTGTTTGATCCTCAGCTTTAAAAAAATTGAGTAAGTAAAAAAATAGTTTAAAATATAATAGATATAATAGAATTTGAAGACATCCAAGGTCATACTTTGAGCCTTTCTAGAAATCAGTTAAATTTATAACAATAATACAATTTTATATGGTCAAAATGTTGCACCACTAAGCCTTTTGCCACTCCAACAATGGCATACTATTGATCACAACAATGGGTAGATAAAAAGAATAGCTTTAACACACTAGAAAAATTAGAAATATCAACCCCTGATCGTGGGTGATTAGCAGTCTTCTTAAATGAAGGACAACAAAGTCGGGACAAAAAATATTTCACAGTCTACATGCATAGACTAGATGAACTGGGTACTTTGCTTAAGTTCCTGCTGCCCTTACAACGACAATCTTACCAGTCTCTTGGTAACTGCAGAGCATAGACTCTAACATGCACTAAAATAGTATCATCAGCGCAAGTCACAGCATCATTGGTAGAAGATTTACATCTCATGGTCTTGATTGGCCTCACTTTAAAATATAACAGCTTACTCTCGGTGTAGGACAGGTTTGTGTGTAGAACAAATATTCCCAGGTTGGAAGCACTTTTTCTTAAAAGAAAAAAAAAAGTGAGTCACTTTGTTACATTATGTAATAACAAGGTTTTTAGCATTCATATCGTTGCTATAAGAAACTGGTAAAGATGGGCTCATTGATGGCATACTCACGGACTGGAAATTTCTGAAGTGAGGTTCAAGAAGTTTAGACTTCTAGGTAGAGGTTGATTTTATTATGTCACATGAAGAGCTGAAGCTAAGTCGCTGCCTAGTGCAATAGTCAGTACGCAGCGTGTCATAGGGCCTCCTTCCCGGAAGCAGACTGCAGACTACAAAGAGAGAGTGTGTGTTAGTGGTGTGCACTTTCTATTTATTGAAAGCTGCTTTGGAGAGTCCTGGCATATGCTGCTGCTTCATGGAAATTGTGTGTGGAAGGATACATAAATGCAAAGAAGATAGAGAAGAAAAAGAAAGAAAGAAAGAAGGGAACAGATGCTTTTTGTAAAAAGAAAAGTTAATGGATGTAAGAAGAATGAGGACATTAGGGGGGAAAAAATTCTATCCCAAATCAAGGAAGGGTCACCAAAGGATGGTAATGACACTGTAGGAAGCAATATGTGGAGTCAGAGTTAGGCCCTATATGTCAGCGTTTTATTATAAAATTTGCACATTTACAATAGAGACTGGGCTGACTTTAAGCAACAGAACTTAGTTTTAGCAGGAGTGGGACGAACTGACATCATTTGCCTAATGATGTGCCACAGACTTTCCACTAGTGTCATTGAGGAGATGTATCTGGAATATGACTGTGAGGAAACTGAGATAAATCTAAAATGTAGGTCATTCTCCTGGCCAGTTGTCTAGGACTTTTCAAAATGTAAATATGACACAGGGAAAGACTTTGGCAAATATAAACAAAATGACTAGAATTAGGTCAACTAAATATATGAATATTGATAAGATAGAAACAAACTATAAAGGAAATGTAGGTGAGTGGGGGAAAGTGAATAATTTGTTTAATGGTTTTGCTTTGCTGAATTAAATTTAATCTCCTAAGGTATGATAGTGGTATTATGATTTGAAGAAGAATATTTTAGTTTGGAAGCTATGTATACTGAACTATTTAAGAATGAGAGGCCTGCAATAAGAAGCCTTATTTTTCAGATGACTCCAAGAAAATTATACAAAGACTCACACACACACACTCATGGGTGCGGAAAATATAACAATTTGTTGTATTTTTAAATGTTATAGGCTAAAAAGATGGCTTAGCAATTAAGAGTGCACATAGTCTTCTTGCTGAGGACCTGAATTCAGTTCTCAATACCCATATCAGGCAGTTCACAACAAATGAAATAAGTCACAATGTACTTCAAAAACAGACCGCAGAGAGCCCTGGGCTGGAACTACCTAAGGACTAGTTTTCATGGTACCAGAAGCCACCACACATGATTCCAAACAGGGAGGCAACCAACAGTCCTACCCAGTGATGCTTATGAACCATTCAATAACCAGAATTGATTGATAATTCTAAGGTTACAGTAGTAGCGTGCACACCTTGGCGATAACCGCAGCTCTCTAGTTGTACTTAAGGCACTCTCCCTCAACAAGTAGGAAATCATGCCTGGCACTGGAATCATAGATAACTAGTGCATACTAATGAAGTTATGGTTACTGCAGGAGAGTTTACAACCTCTAATTTACTAAGCCAGCATAATCCCTTACAACAAGCTACAAATGTTTGTCCTTATACCCATAGAGAAGTGGAGTTTTCACCGTTTATCAAGGAAACTCTCTTTGCAACAAGTGGAGACCAGCACAAAAAACCACAACCAGTTAAAATGTAGGGCTACATACAGATACCATGACTCAAAAGAAATGTTAAGGTTTGTTTGTTTTTTAAGTTGAGAGATGTTACCATAAATGAGTTAATATATGTAATACATTAATATTTGAATACTAATATTACATGTTTACATAAGTGCCCTGCATACTGTGTATTCTACAAGATTTGAAAGAAGAAAGCAACAGGTACGATTACGTTCTTGGTACTCTGAGAACTCGAAAGAGACCTGAAAACTCCAAGCAGCCACATCACCTGATAGAGGCTACCCTCTGCCCATAGTTCCTTCTGTCCAGTCCACATGTGCCCACCTGCTGTGTGGGCACATCAGCTGTGACAGCCAAGGCTACCTGCATGTTATGAGTTAACAGTCCAAGAAGGGTGGGTAATGTATTGACTAGGAGATCAGCGAGCACCAAAGCCCCCTCCTCAGCATCTGCCTCCAGGTGCCCCACCATTATCATCTCCTAGATCCTGTCTGTCCACAACAGGACGAATCACAAAGTCAGAACCTATGGACAGTACTAAAGCGGCACCCCATTCAATTTTTCCAACATGGAGTTGACAGTTTACCTCATTTTTCTCCTTCCCCAATCCCAAATAAAATGTTTTCAAATGAGATTGAGATAAACTCAGCAATAATGAGATATAAATTTCAGCTAATGGACTTCACTGGCAACAAAACTTTAAATCAAATGACGTTATTTCAGAAATTAGAAGGTACATGTTCCAA
Organism: Acomys russatus; assembly: GCF_903995435.1. Classification (NCBI taxonomy): domain Eukaryota; kingdom Metazoa; phylum Chordata; class Mammalia; order Rodentia; family Muridae; genus Acomys; species Acomys russatus. The sequence goes on along the minus strand of NC_067137.1, from coordinate 49,440,465 downwards.
CGGTTCTGAAAGGACAGAGAGGCCTTGCCAGTTCCACCCAAATTATCATAGCAGTATGGCCAGCCTTATCCATAAGCGAATAAACTGTGACTAATATTCATGTTCTTTTTTTTTTTTTTCTTTCCAGGGAACTGACAGAGGTTATTGATCTTTCTAGATTTAAAAAATTAAAATATTTATGGCTCCATCATAATAAGGTAATGTTATATTTTATCTTTAAGTTACTTAAATGTCTTAATTTTATGTTTTAATGAGATGATGTTTAGAATATTAAGTATTATTTATAAAACTTAACTTCATATAAGAAGCACACAAACCTATATATATATTTTATATATATATATACCCACACACACATATATTCACACATACATGAGTTTGTTCATTTTATGATGGCTTAAATATACCTCTTGATATGTTTAATACTTAATTAATATAACACTTTATATTAATATATAATAATAAGTTATTATTATACACATTTTACCCATTCATCTGTTGTGAATAGTGTCACGGTAAGCATGGGTATATAAATATCTCTTGGCTGCTGCTTTTGGTGGTTTTTTTTGTTTTTTGTTTTTTTAATATAACAGGGGATTGTGTGGCTGACTGGCTCACTTCATTTTAGCATTTATTGATCAGATTCTTTGTTCTTTGGGGTTAAGTCCTTGTTACATATGCTCCTGTATTAAATCACCTTCCCTAGGTTTTCTTCTAGTCACCTCAAAGCTTCAAGTTTCACAGTAAGAACTTTGACCTGACCAGATTTTTACATATGCTCTCATACTCAAGTGCCCAGGTGCATCTACCTTTGTCCTTTAGTCAAAGAAGGCAGATGTCTGTGAGTCCAGTTGTTAGTGAAATGCATTGAACTTGTTCAGGAAGCATCAGGCACCAAGCCACCCTGTCTTCAACTTCAGGGCCAGGTCTCCTGGTCAGAAAATGATCTGCAGAGCTTCCATTGGACACTGTGGTTTAGAAGTAAGTGCCCTGGCAGTATGACCTCAGAGTGGGGCTCCCAGCTCTTGCCAGCTGACCCTCAAGGCCAGGCAGGAAGTGCAGTTAGCTGGTTTTCCGCAGTTTTAGTGTGCCTTTCCAGCACACTAAATGGATTTTGTTCATCATGCATTAAGAACGCAACCTCTGCATTTTGAAATTAGCTTTCCAAACACCAGCAGTCAGGAGTATGGCAATCTTTTCCTCACAGTGAGCTGCCTTTGAGCAGAGGCCTAGATTCACCACACTGAGTTTTTAAATGGCTATGTTTATGAAAACATTTCAGGATGTCATTGAATTTTTTTTTAACCCAACTGGGTGGAAATGGAAAAGTAAATTGCTTTCAGCGTTAACTATAAGCATCAGTCTATCTCTTAATCTTGAAGTAATTTCTAGAAGGAAAAAAAATACAAATACCTTCAAGGCTCAGGCAACTAAAAACTGAAATGGAAAGTACACATACCACTTAAGGGTATTAAAGTTCAAAACCGTTCTAAACACCCTGCCAGAAATTATGCTGGGTCATAGCATGAGACCTCTGATTAAAAATAAGATGGAGCTCATCAGGCATGGCAAAAGTGATTCATCGTTGTTTTCCATGCAGCGGCCACTTTTGAAAGGAATAACATGTACAAATGTTGCACTATGTCTGAGGGGAGAGACATGTTTAAGGAATTTGTGGTCTTTCTCGGCTTTCTATCTGTGGTAATGTCCTACCTCCAGTCACCCACTGACTTTTCATTCAGTTGACCTACAGAAACATTATGCAGGATGTAAAGGATTGCATTTTATCCTTTCTTTTGAAGAGGGTGGGGAGCAGGGTGGCATAAGGAGAGTCCTTCTCTTGACTTTTTCTTATGTGCAGTGAACTGTGCACTCTCTAAAAATCATCACTTGCTTTTTCTCGAAAGAATACTTCTATATAGTCTGTAACGTGGAAAGATGAACCCACCTGACGTATTCTAAGTGCTTCTGGAACAGGTGAATGAGCTAAGACAACATGAATTTTTCTATTGATTGATGATTGACTAGGTACCCATAATGCAGAATTTTTGGATATATCCCTCAGATTTATTTGTAATAAGTTTGGGTATATGCGTTTAGTTATTTAGAAACATCTTACCTTTTTCCAGAAAAATAATTGAAAGCAACCCTCATACTGAATACCAGCTATTAATAAAATGAGCTGCACGAGTTCAACATAATTTGTGCTCTTATGATGAATTCCTCTTACCTCAGGGCAACATTAACTACATTACGCTGTCAACTTTGTTGAAAGAGATATATTTTGCCAAATGTTAAAGCATTAAACACACACACACACACACACACACACACACACACACACAAATAACCAATATAAAGCTCACTGCATGGCTGTGAGATCTATGGATATGAACAGCATATGCCCAGTTTTTATTTTTTACTAAATTTTTATTTTACATATATGTGTCTTTTACCAATTTGTGTTTATGTGTACCACATGCATGCAGTGCCTGAAGAGACCAGAAGAGGGCAGTAGGTCCTCTGGAACTAGTGTTTCAGAAGTTGTGAGCCAGCTCATGGGGAGCTGGAAATCAAATCCATGTCCTCTGGAAGAGCAGCCACTGCTTGTAACTGTTGAGCCATACTCCTTGAGTTGTGATTTTTAAAGAAAGGACTAATATTTATTTTTTGGAAAGTACTCCTATAAAAATTATTTGCAAGTAGGAGGGAGTAAACATGTAAATGATAATCTTCCTGATTAGATACAACAATTATTTCTGAATGTTTTCAAGTTTAATTTTTAAAGTTTGTTTTCTTTGTGTGTGTGTTTTATTTTGTGCTTTTTTGTTTGTTTTGGTTTCGGTTTGGTTTGGTTTTGGGTTTTGGTGTTGTTGTTGGGTTTTGCTTTGGTTTGGGTTTATGTTTTTTGTTTGTTTGTTTGTTTTGAGACAAAGTTTCCCTATATAGCCTTGGCTGTCTTGGACTTACTTTGTAGACCAGGCTGGCCTCGAACTCATGGATATCTGCCTGTCTCTGCCATCCAGAGTGCTGGAATTACTGGTGTGGATCACTGCACCTGGCTAAGGTTATGTTTTAAGCTAGTATAAAATGCTGTTTTAGTTATTAAGCAAACGTATCATAGAAATAAAATTTAAAATACAAGGTGAATATTAGTTTTTAATTTATTTTTCCTTCATATATATTATATTACTAAAATTCTCCCATACAAAATGCAATTTTAAATTGCTGTAAGATTCCACCCTAACCCAATAAAGATGGCTGTCATTAGGAAAACCAACGACAGCAAGTGCTAGTGAGGATGTTGGGGAAGAGGAACTCATACACTGGTGGTATGAATGTAGCTTCATGCAGCTACCATAGAAGTCAGTAGGAAATGTGAACAAACAAAACAAAAATAGAATGCCCATAAGACCCAGATGCACTACTCCAGTCAACATACCACAGGGACACCTGCACATCCATGTTCATTGCTACTCTATTCAAAAGAGCCAGGAAATAGAATCAGCCTAGATGCCCATCAACCAATGAATGGATAAAGAAAGTGTTACACAGGCAGAATGGAATTTTACACAGCCATGAAGACATATGAAATCATGACATTTACAGGGAACTGCATGAAACTGCATAATCATTATATTAAGCAAAACAAGCTGGGTTCAGAAAGACAAATGTTCATCTATAGAATGTGGGTTTGTGTATAGGGGGGTGTTTTAAATCACAAAGGTAGAAAGAGGAACCCACCTTTCTTGAGGAAATCTGGGAACAGAAAGTAATGGAATATATATGACAAGGAAGCAAAAAGGGGGACTAAACTGGAGAAAAGCTAAAGTAGAAGAGAAAGGACGCAGAAGGCCACAGGCAGAGGAATGAATTAGAGCAGTGTCTTAGCTAGGGTTACTATTGCTGTGATGGGACACCTTGACCAAAGCCGTGTGGGGAGGAAAGGGTTTATTCGGCTAACACGTCTACATCACAGCTCATCACCAAAGGAAGTCAGGACAGGAGCTCAAGTAGGGCAGGACCTAGAGTCAGGAGCTGATGCAGAGGCCATGGAGGAGGGCTGCTTACTGGCTTTCTCGTCGTGGCTTACTCAGCCTGATTTCTCTCTTTCCTTCTCTTTTTGGTTTTTCAAGACAGGGTTTCTCTGTGTAACCCTGGCTGTCCTGGACTTGCCTTGTAGAGCAGACTGGTCTCGAACTCACATCAATCCACCTGCCTCTGCCTCCTCAAGTGATTATATGTGTATGCCACTGTGCTCTGTCACCTCAGCCCCCGCCCCCCCTTTTTTTTAATAAAACCCAGGACCATGATTCTAGGAATGGCACCACCCTCAGTGGGCTGGGCACTCCTCCATGAACCACTGATCACTAAGAAAACACCTTACGGCAGGATCTTATGGAAACATTTTCTCAACTGAGGTTCCCTCCTTTCAGATACCTCTAGCTTGTGTCAAGTTGACATAAAACTAACCAGGACAGTATAACAATACACATGTAGGAAGATGGCCTAAAGAGGCCTTCTATTTTTCATGTTGACTTAAAAAAAGTAATTTAAATAAACTGGAGATGTGGTGGCACTTTGGGAGACAGAAGCAGGTGGATTGATGTGAGTTCAAGGCCACCCTGGTCTACAAAGTGAGTCCAGGATACCCAAGGCTACACAGAGAAACCATGTCTTAAAAAACAAAAACAAATCAAACAAGCAAAAATATTTAAATAATTTAGTTGTAAAAAGAAACCCCTCTGGCAAATACTTAAAATTCTATTTTAAGACATATAGTAGTTCAATATTAAACATAAATAACTTAATTTACAGACAAATGTAAAGTTCCTGAGACTGTAACTGTGCTGTTGAATCCCTGGTCTTGGGGCGGGGTCTTTTCTCAGAGGTTCTCAGCCATGATGTTACTGACTTTCTGAGCTGGGTTTTTTTTTTTAATGGTGACAGTTGGCCATTTTAAGATATTTAGCAGTACCTGTGGCCTCAACCTGTTGGTTCCTAGGACAAGAATTCCCTGACAAGACTTACAACTAAAACTGTTTCCACATCATCAGTTACTCCTTGGGTCAGGAGAAGAATTAACCCCATCACTAAGAATCACTCAATATGACAAAAGCAAAAAGAAACAAAACAAAACAACAGAAACCCGTGACCTATGAAAATAAGTCCCCTCACTGCTCAAAATCCAGATGTCTTCTTGTTACTTTCAGTACTACACAAAGAGCCCCTGGCTATTGTTCAGCCATGAAGCTCTGATCCAGCCATTCCGGCCACCATCTTGTCTCTCTCCATCTAGCGTTGGTCCATCCCAAGCTCTGGCCCTGCACACAAGCAGCCTCCTTGGAAGGCAACTCTCCAACAGTCCTACCCCCTCTTCTCCACCTCCAGGCCTCTTCCCATAGCATTTATCCACTTACACCATAAGGGGCGCCTTACTTATTTTTGTGTGTACACGTTTTATTTATTCAATCTTCTTCTTCTACTACAGCAAAGCCAGGGGCCTTTGTCTGTTTTTCCTCACCTCTGTGCCAACAGACTTCAGCAGCCTGGCACTGCCTGTTTAATGGAAGGAGGAGTATATTAAAACCCTAGAGTTTTCTCAATAATACAGAAATTTCAATTTGTCAGTGAATCACAAATGGCATGTCCTTGGTCATCAACTATAAACTTGCGGAAAGTAAGGGATCTTTTCCTCAGCGTTTTACTTTTGTTAATTTAATGTTAGTTCCTATTTATTAGGCAATACAATAGAAACTTTTCTTCACGTACTCACCAATATAAATAATAAAAAAGAAAAGAAGTATTATCCTAATCATAGAAGCAGAAAAGGATTGTTGTAAACACATTGGGTAGATATCATGAGGTTTAGAAAACTCCCAGGATCAAACGCAACCTTGGTTTAAAAGAAGAAGAAGAAGAAGAAGAAGAAGAAGAAGAAGAAGAAGAAGAAGAAGAAGAAGAAGAAGAAGAAGAAGAAGAAGAAGAAGAAAGTGAAGAAAGGTTAAAAACCATATTGTAGATGAGTTTCCACAGAGCAGCAGAAGTCCATGTTTGTCCTGTTGGTGTCGGCAGAGGCAGCCACCACGCACAGACTCTCTACACTGCCACCACGCTCACTGCTGTGGTCAACATTGTCTCATCTCTGCGGTCCTAAGAATTAAGTCAGCTTTTTGTCTTGCTGTTTCCTGATTGGTGGGCAGGGCCAGCACACTGTGATGGCTTGGTCTGGATGCTGTCCGTGCCTAACTGCAGAATGTCTGGGAAAGCAAATATGCTGTCTGATGGGAAGTAAGCTCTAGTTTCTACTAGGACTCACTGAGGATGTCTTGGAGTTAGAGAGAAGGTCAGATTCTGAGATATTATGCTCTCTCTCAAATTTTATTGATGATGTTTAGAGACACACAAAAAATAACCAAAATGAAAGAAATAATGATTCCTGACGGAATGCCTGGAAAGAGTAACCATTTCGTGAATGACTGTTGGACTGAAGGCTAGGGAAAGAGCCTATGTTCTGTGCCTGCTTAATGACTCACAGTCCCTAGAGCAGCTCGGGCAATGTGCTTTGTTCTTAACTGCTTCCAAGGTCATCACAACAAAGAAATGTAATGGGATAAATGGAACACTAATAAAAACAAAACAACAAACATTTGCATATGCAGTTACAGAATAAATAGGAAGATTCAGCTTTCCAACCCTTTAAAAGTATTTTGTTGTTGTTGGTTTTGGGGTTTTGGGGTTTTGGGGGGAGGCTGTTTTGGTTTTTTTGTTTGTTCATTTGTTTGTTTTGTTTTGTTTTGTTTTTTGTTGTGAGACAGGGTTTCTCTGTGTAACAGCCCTGACTGTCCTGGACTTGCTTTGTAGACCAGGCTGGCCTCAAACCCACAGAGATCTGCCTGCCTCTGCCTCCCAGGTGCTGAGATTAAAGGTATGCGCCACCACTGCCCGGCCTTAAAAATATTTTAAAAAATTAATAGCACCATGTACTCACATAATAAAAGTTTAAAGAATTGAGTAGTTCTATAAATTAGCAAGGGGACCAGTGGTTCACCCCATCTGCTGTGCTCCGGTGTGCCTTTCAGTCCTTCTCAGTGGCACATTGGTATCTAACTAGTATTTCTGCAAAACCCAGGTCGGCATTGCTACTTCTTGATTTTCCTCTTGTGCAGTCATTTTGTTTCCACTAAAGAACATGAGGGTTTCGTTCCTTCTCCTTCTTGTTCCCACTTTGTACCACACACACACACATACTTTCCGCTTCCTGGTCTCCTGATGTGGTTGTTCTGTAATTTCAGTTAAATCAATATTCACTCATTACATTGTTAAGACAAAGTATGCTTTTCAGAACTAAACCATGCATTATACCCCAGTCTCCCTTTATTGTACTTCTGATTCCCTGGAGTTCCTGTTTGTTTGACTTTGCCCCCTGAGGGCTGGATTGTGTCTCCCTATAGTCATGTGTATAAGTCACGATCTCTGGTCCCATGTGACTGCATTGGAGATAGGGTATTTAGACGTAATTAAGTTAAACGGGGTATTAAGGGTGGGCCCTAATCCATTATGCTTGCAGTTTTATAAAAGAGATGAGTTGGGCTCACAAAGCGATGCTTTTCATATGCACAGGGGAAGCTCACGCGAGGACAGGAAAAAGAGGGCTTCTACAAGCCTGAGAGGTCTCAGAACCACACAACTCCCAGCAACACCTCAGCCTCACACTTTCAGACTCTACAATTGTAAAGAATCTTCTATTTCAGACAAACATTCCCTGATCTGCTCTAGCAAACTAACGTATTGTTACTGCGTTCTCAGCTCCAACTCTTGTAACTGAACAAACCTGAATGCACTCAGTTCTGCCCATGGCCTTACTCTGCCCAGGCCCTTTGAATGTGCTCCGGGCTGCCAGCCCTGTGTGTCTGTCTGCAGCTCCTGTCACCTTCACCACCTCCCTAGGGAAATCCTAAGATCTCCCACCTCCTGTAATGCCTGCCTTTCTTTTTCCTCCACTGTATACCTGGATACGGGTTCGCAGATCATATATTTTTATTGTGAATGCCTGTGATTGTGTGTGTTCAACCCTTGTATTTGACACAAGAGTTTGGCTTATTTCGCCAGCAGAATTTTAGGTTCCTGATAAGGTATTCCTCTATTGTTTTCTTACTTTCCAATGTATCCCCTGAAACATGTGAAGCCATCTGAATCCTGATTTGGGAAGGGTGGGGGGAGTTTGAACACACGTGCATGCACACACTTTCACATGAGTGACAAGATCTGGAAACGCCTGCTCTGCTTTATCTTCAACTGTCCTGATATTTCACGATGATATGTGTTGATGATAGTGTGACGGTTAGTTTCAGTTTTCAATTTGACACAACCTCGGATCGCCTGGGAAGGGTAGTCTGCAGCTGGGTCTGGGGGGGACTGTACTGACTGTGTTAATTGTTACAGAAAGACTCAGACCATTGTATCAGCACCAGTACGGGGATGGGGGCGGGGCAGGGGTGTCTTGAACTGTATACCAGTAGGAAAGTGAGTAGAATATTAAATGTACACCTTTCATTTCTCCCTACTCTAAACCATGGAGGTATTGTGAATAATTGTCATAATTTCCTGGTGCGGCAACTTCCCTGACACCATGGCTTAAAATAAACTCTATCTCCCTTATGTTGTTAGTTGCCAGGATGCTTTATCACAGCAACAGGAACAAAGCTGTGACAGTGGGAACCCATTTTTATCTGTTGTGTTGAATTGGGGCATATTTCAATGTAAAAATCTGTGGTCTTCTGATTTGGGGACATTTTTCTTAAGTATTTTCATTTCTTCGTCTATGTACATTTTTCTCTGTTGGGAATATACACAATACACAGAAACACACACCAGTAAGCAGACACATAAGCACACACACAAACACATATATTTACACATACAACGCATATACACACATGTAGCTGCTGAATTGAGGTCAGCCATCTTGCATTTTCCTGTTTATATTCCTCACAGTCTACGCTTCTTCCCAAAGCCCTTCATCTTTCTTTCCCACACGTCCATCATGTTCTTTAAGGCTGCTTTCAAATCTTTAATTTTCAAGTGCTCTTTTTAACTAAATGTTTGTTTATTTTCTTGTTCTTATTTTTAAATTTTTTAGTTGTTTATTTTTCAAGACAGGGTTTCTCTGTGTAGCTCTGGCTGTCCTGAACTTGCTTTGTAGATGATGCTGGCTTCAAACTAATAGAAATCTACCTGACACACTCTCTCTTCTCTCTCTCTCTCTCTCTCTCTCTCTCTCTCTCTCTCTCTCTCTCTCTCTCTGTGTGTGTGTGTGTGTGTGTGTGTGTGTGTGTGTGTGTGTGTGTGTGTGCTTGGACTACATCTGTGTACCACTGAGCCTAGCTATATTTTTTGTTTTTTTGTTTGCTTGCTTGGTTGGTTAGTTTAGTTTGGTTTGGTTTTTCAAGACAGGGTCTCTCTGTGTAGCCTTGGCTGTCCTGGACTTGCTTTGTAGACCAGGCTGGCCTTGAACTCACAGCGATTCACCTGCCTCTGCCTCCCAAGTGCTGAGATTAAAGGCGTACACCACTATGCCCAGCTTATTTTTTGTATTTTAAACACAGGGTATCATGTAATAACTCATCACCATTACATACCCAATGTTAGATTGTTGGGCTCAAACTTAGTATTTTCTGCATGTAAAGCAAATGCTCTACTCAATGAACTATGTCCCCAGCCCCTAAATGCTTATTTTATATAAAGCTTTTTATATGTAATCCAGAAGAGTTATATATTTGTATGATGTGCTTTCTGTACATCCTCTGATGGGGAGGCCTGGTGGCACTCAGAGGAAGGATAGCAGCCTACCAAGAAGAGACTTGATACCCTATGAGCATATACAGGGGGAAGAGGTCCCCCTCAGTCACAGACATGGGGGAGAGGAGTAGGTGAAAAGCAGGAGGGAGAGAAGAATGGGAGGATACAAGGGATGGGCTAACAATTTAGATGTAATATGAATAAATTAACAAAATATAAAAAAATATTAATTTTAATTTTATGTGTGTATACGTATGTGTATGCATACATGTATGCAGGGGCTGGCTGAGGCCAGAAGAAATAGAGTTACAGTCCTCTGCAAGAGCAGTAAGTGATTTTAACTCTGCCATCTCACCAGGGCACATTTCTAATATTTGAATGAAGGTATAACTGAAACATAAATAACTGCATACGTTTAAAACGTACAGCCAGACGATGGTGGTGCATGCCTTTAATCCCAGTACTTGAGAGGCAGAATCAGGCATTTCTCTGCGGGTTTGAGACCAGCTTGGTCTACAGAGTGAGTTACAGGACACCTAGGCCACACAGAGAAATCCTGCTTTAGGAAAAAAAAAAGTACATTTAAAATGTATAACTGAATAACTTTGAATGAACACATACACCCATGAAACCACTGCCCAACCAAAATGACCTCACTCAAGAAGATTCCCAGAGGGGATAGAATACTTAATATGAAATTTACCTCCTTAGCAAATATTTAATTGTGCACTGCCTCATTGGTAAACACAAGCACCATGTTTCACAGTAGAGTTCTAGAAGTTACTTATGTCTTATAACTTATACACACTGATCAATGACGTCCTAGTTTCCTTGCTCCAGGCCACAGAAATCATCACGGTCTACTTTCTGCTTCTAGGAATTTGGCTATTTAGATACTTCACGAGTAAGGATTTTACTGTCTCTGTCCTTTCAGGATTGCCTTATTTCACTTAACATGGTGTCTTCCAGGTTCACATTGTAAGATTTCTGTATATTCCAAGACTAATATTCCACTGATATTCCATCATATGTGACCTGCAGCTTTTCTTTCATCCCTTTCCCTGTCAGCAGACATTTGAGTTGCTTTTCACCTCTGGGCTATTTTGAATAATCCAGCAGTGGATGTGGGAGTGCAGATTAACCCTTTGAGATTCTGATTTTATTCTTTTGCATACACATTGAGAAAAGAGATTGCTGACCAGGGTGCAGGAATGCCCTCCAGAACAGCCACACCTCTGACATTCCAAACTCAGTACAGCGGAGACCCAACTCTTCCATATGCTTGATAACATCTTTCATTTTTTAAAAAATATTTGAGGTGATTAAAATGTTCATTTATTTATTTGGAGGTCAGGCAGGTACACCCATCCCAGGTAAGAACAGAGCAATCTGTTACCTGTAAACTTGAAGGGTGATGGCTCTGGGCTAGGCTGATTCTTGGAGACAACTGAGATGGCTGTACCCATCTGCAATGCACCTATGCAGAAGTGAAGTGAGGGGACACTTGGAAATGGTGGCCACCTTGAAGATCTCAAAAGCCTGGGCCCGGTGCATCGCTGGCGCGGCAGTACTCCTGCCTCACTGTCTTGTAGGTGCTCTCAGCCAATAGTGGCTATCATTCTCAGTCCTCAGCCCTCACCACTCCCCTAACCCAAACTACACCTCCCCCCACCCCCATGCCCACTCTTCCTGACCCTCTGCCTGCCTGCAATGTGGTCGCAATGGAGACTCCGTGAAGACCATGGCGTGTGTCTCTTGTAGCTCTCCATGAGCCTCCTCTTCCCTCAGCCACTCCTCCTTCACCCACTTTCAATCCAGCTGTTTAATTTTATTTATTGCATATGAGTGCTTTACAGAAGAGGGCAGCAGATCTCATTATAAATGGTTGTGAGCCACCATGTGGTTGCTGGGAATTGAACTCAGGCCCTCTGGAAGAGCAGGTGGCGCTCTTAACCACTGAGCCATCTCTCCAGCCCCCAGCTGTTTACTGTTGTTGTTGTTACTAATGTTTTACACATTAATCCTTCACCAGACTCGTGATTTTCAGATGTCTTCTCCCATACTGCAGATGTTTTTTCATGTTCATTGTTTCTTTTGCTGGAGTGGAGTAGAGCGGAGCGGAGCGGAACTTCTAATGTTCTGTCATTTATCTCTTTTCCCTTTTGTTACCTGTGCTTTGAGGGTGATAACCAAAAAAATCAATGCCAGATCAATGCATGTGGCTTTTTCTGTGCTGTCTTTTAGTCATTTTATCTTCAGCTCTTACATATGGGTCTTTATTTTGAGATGATGTTCTGTATGTGGTTAGAGATGAAGATCCAATCCCATCCTTTCACAGGTGAACAGCCAGTTTTTCCAAAAACATCTACTGAAGGGACCACCCTTTGCCTGTGTGTATTTTTGGTTTCATCTCAAAAATCAACTGAGTGGCTGGAGAGATGGCTCAGCAGTTAAGAGCACTGGCTTCTCTTCCAGAAATCAGAGTCAGATTCTTAATACCCACATGGTGGCTCCTGACCTCTGTAACTCCAGTTCCAGGGGATCTGATGTCCTCTTTTGGCCTCTGGAGCACCTCATGCAGGTGGGGCACAGGCACACATGCAGGCAGAATAAAAATTATTTTTAATTCTGGGATGTTTCTATTGTTCAGTGTTTCTTAGGTGTGTTATACAGTGTCTCAGTGACAGTTGTATTATACAGTGTTCTAAAGTCAGGAAGTAGAATGCCTCCAGCTTTATTGCTTTTATTCAAGAGATGTTGGCTATTTGGGGTCTTTTGTGGGTACATGTGAATTTAAGGTTTTCTTTCTCTCTCTTTTTTTTTCCTATTTTTAAAAGTATCATTGAGAAATTGATGGAAATTGTATCACTTTGGGTGACATGGACATTTTCCCAGGATTAATTTTCTAAAGTCATAGATATGGGATGTCTTTCTATTGATGTTTTCTTTAGTTTTCAGTTAAAAGTTATTTTTGCCTTTTTGAATAAACTTACATATATTTGTATTACTATTGCTACTTTAAGTACCATTATTTATTTCCTTAATCTCCCTTTGGGATAGTTCTTATTAGTATATAAATATTAGTTTTATCTTGTTTTCTTGTAGTGTTGGAGATTGACCTCAGAGTCCTGTATATGCCCGATAAAGATTCTACTACTGAGCCACATTCTCAGCCTTATCAGTATCTAGAAGTCTAATTTTTTGTGCTTACTTTGTAGCCTATAACTTTGTTTAAACCCTTTGATTACATCTAACAGGTTTTAAAAATGCTTTTATCAGTATATATTAATTCTATATAATGCTGGATTTCAATATGACATCTCATACAGGTACATAATAAACAATTTTAACAGGGTTTTGTTGGGATCAGTCTTCAGTACTTCTACACTGAAGGTCCTGTCATCAGTATATAAATATAACTTCATTCCTTCCTCTCCTATGAAGAGGCCTTTTATTCTAGGACTTTTATTAGTATATGGGAAGTGGTGAGAGCATGGGTGTTTTATCTTTGAGAACGCACTTCCAGTGTTTGACATCTGGAACTGATATGAGTTCATCATATATGTATTGAGTTGACGTCTATCTCCTCCAAATGTAATCTACTAAGAGCTTTGATTGTGTGGATGATTTTTAAAACTTTTAAATGATTCTTTGTGAATTTCACATCATCCTTCCCAACCCTATTGTCGTCGTTAGGGTTTTATTGCTTTGAGGAGACATCATAACCACAGCCTCTCTTAGAAAAGAAAACACTTAATTGGGGCTGGCTTACAGTTCAGAGATTTAGTCCATTATAGTCATGGTGGGGAACATAGCAGCATGCAGGCAGACACAGTGCTGGAGACAGACCTGATAGTTCTATAGCTTTATCTGCAGCAGCAAGGAGAGACAGTGTTCCACACTAAGCATAGCTTGAGCATAGGAATCAAAGTAACATTTATTCTCCAGATGTAATTGCTGTCTTGGAGGCTTACTGCCTCTGTCTGATGGCCTGGGCCTAGTCCTGTAACCTTCTAGCCTCCAGACAATCTAATCTAGGCCTAGAATGTTCTCAGCCTCTGAGACTTACTACTGAATACCTGTGTAGCTCTTTCTGAGCTCTGGCTGGCTGGTTCAACTCAGCTGTTCTGGCTCAAACTCCTCTCCAAGCTGACAGATTCAACCTGGCTTCCCTCACAGCCTCTGAGCGAGTTGATCTTCTTGGCTTCACACTGACTTTGGCAGTATCTTCGGGCTCCTCCTCATTCTCTAGCTCACTGTCTTTTCCTATGTCTAGCTTGTTCTGTCTTCAACCTCTTTCTGTAAAACTCTCCTAGTTTAAAAAAAAAAAAAATGCCTCTGAATGGCATGAACTGAACTGCTGCAAACTCATTGCCACTGCACTGCCCTCAACTCACTGACTCAACCAAAGTGCCTAAAGAGAACTCAGAGATCCGCATGCCTCTGTCTCCTAAATGCTGTGATTGATGGTGTATACCTCCATGCCTGGACCTAAGCCTTTAAAAACAAAACAAAACAAAACAAAACTGAAACTAGCTCTGTACCAGGCAGGCCTTGAACTCAGAGATCTGCATGCGTCTGTCTTCTGAATGCTAGGATTAAAGTCGTGTATCATCACTGCCTGGGTCTAAACTGTTCTTTCATCCTTTTCACACGATGGAAGTTTATCTGGGTGGGATCTTGTCCTGAGATCACCATTTCCTTTATTGCATTTAATATCTTAAGTCTGTTTATCTCCTTGAGCACAGGATTTAGCTCTTTACTTCCTGGTGTCCCTTTTCTCCTTGAACCACATACATTTTGTTTTTTTTTTTTTTTTCCTTGCTAGGTTTGCTCCTTTTCATCAAAACGCTCTTCATGAGAGTGAACAGTAGTAACCACATGCCAGACTCTACACTACGCTATTGTGAGATTTCCTTTGCCAATGCAATTAATCTAAATCTCTTCACTTTAGCCCCAGGCAGACTCTTTGGAGAAGAGAAAAAAAAAAAAAAAAAACCACATTCTTCACCGAAATATAATATTCTCTAGGCAACATACTAACATTCTTATCCTTGGAAACCTCTTGAGCCAGGCTCCCGCAGTCTAAATCACCCTCAGTGCTACTGCCTTCCATGCTTTTATTAATATGGCCTATTAAGCACTACTTAAAGGAGTCAATTTTCCTCCAAAGAAAAGCATGGTCAGGACTATCAGAACAATACTTGACTCCTAGAACCAACTTCTGCCTTAGTGTGAAGGGACACTGTGACAGTGGCAACTCTTATAAAGGAAAACATTTAATGGGGCTGGCTTACAGTTCCAGAGGTTCAGTCCATTATCACCATGGTGGGAAACATGGCATCATGCAGGAAAACATAGTGATGGAGACAGTGCTGGGAGCTCTACATCTTTGTCCAAAAGCGGCAAGGAGAGACTGTGTTCCACACGGGGCACAACTTTAGCATAGGAGACCTCCAATCCTGCCCCTACAATGACACACTTCCTCCAACAAGCTCACACTCCCTAATAGTAGCCTTCCCTACGGCCAAACATTCAAACACAGGAGTCTATGAGGGCCATACCTGCCCACATTACACCCGTTCATCTCCTCATCCCTCCATATCTACCCTCCGCCCTTGCAACCTTCCCCTTCAAAGAAAACAAAAATAGAAGTGAAAACAACAACAACAGCAACAAACTCACTGTATAAGCTGTGGTGTGACTCAGTGTGCCACACACAAACAGGTTTGCTTGGCAAATGTTCACTGTAATGAATCATTGGTCTGGTTCGAGGCCTCTGGTTTCTGCTACACTATCCATACTGGGTCCTCATGGGGGTTCCTCTTAGATACCTTGCTGCTGCCCTGTGTCATGGAGATCCTGCAGCCTTGCTTCTGAAGGACTGGCCCCTTCACATGCTTCAGCAGTTCATAGATCAGGTCAATGTTGTGGTGGGCCAACTCAAAGTCCTTCATCTGGGCTTGGCCAGTGGCTGTGTTGTTTAACCCAGCAGCTTTCTTGCCAGGGCCAACTCTCCTGCTCTGCCTAAGTGAGAAGCAGGGACAGCTCTCCTGCTTGCAGCAGCCAGCAACAGGTGGGACTCGATCTCCTGCATTCACACCATCAGGGCCATTTCTCCCACACCCATATCACCTGGCCCAGGTCTCCAGCACTACCCCTGCTAAGGGGTAGGGCCACTTTCCTCACTCTCCCAACCTCAGGGCCAGCTCTCAGAAATGTTGCAGCTGGTGAGAGAGGTGGAGCCAACTTTCCTGTATCACCCCTGTGTTGGGTGGGATCAGTTTTCCCACAGGCACACATCACCACATGTCCATGGAGGGCTGAGGCCAGCTCTCCTGCACTCATACCCTTTGGCCCATTTACTGGCACCCATGCCACCAGAGACAGCTCTACTTTGTTGCCCGGGCTAAGTATGGGGGCCCACACTCCTGAGTGATGAAGCCATCAAGAGGTGGGGCCAACTTGGCAAAGCCCTTGGATATCAAGATGGCCCCAGGATAGAGCCCAGACCAGGGACTTCTGCATGGCATTTGGTGGTAACATGGGCCATGGACCACTTCTCTTTCTTTCCTATCACATACTTACTCATCTCCATGGCAGTTACCCACACACTACCATGCAGCAGCAGGTGTGCATCATGGCAGCAGGCATCACGTATATGATTTTGAGGTTACCCAACAAGTCAAAATTCCATAGTCTTGTTTTACAATCACACAAAGGTTTTGAGGCCAGTCTTTACATTGCTATACATAAACCAGATTTTTTTCTTTGTATTTCAGGTCAAGTATTTTTATTGTCACAATTGAAACATGTGTGCTATTGCCGTTGACCAGTTATGGGCTAGGGATGGATGGCATGTTGGCCCAGGACAAAAACCAGCTGAGAATCATCTAGTCCAAAGTTGGAGCAGCCTAGCTCTAGAGCAGTGGTTCTCAGTCCGTGGGTCGAATGACCCTTTCACAGAGGTTACATAAGACCATCAGAAAACACATAATTACATTGTGATTCATAACAGTGGCAAAATTACAGTTATGGACTAGCAGTGAAAATAACTTGATGGCTGGTGGTCACCACAACATGAGGAGCTGTAGTAAAGGGTCACAGCATTAGGAGGGTTGAGACCCACTGCTCTGGAGAGTGCTTGCTTCGCTTAGATTCACGCCAGTCTTTGTTTTCCCCAGCAGTTTCCCAAAAGTAATTTACATGCAAGAGCTCATGTGAATTAATAATAATGGTTAAATAACAAAGGAAATCCCTTGCTATAATGTAAAACATAGAATGCCAAGCTTTGAATTAAGGCCTGTGATTTGTGAATATTGCACTAAACATAAATTTTACTATCATCGTATTATTCTCTATAAACAAAAGTGTAGATTTTTTAATGAGTAACTGTGATAACAGTTTATTTTAATAGTATCATAATCTTATTCTGTTTCTGGCTGTAACAATCTATTAAGTTTCCACATCATGTCAATTACATGAATTATACCTTGGGGCCATCTCATTTTCTTCCATTAGTTTACTTTTGGCTCCTATATGTTTTTCTAAATTAGAGTAACACCTTCCTGATTCATCTCCTGCTGATACACTATTCACTGGGACATTTTCTTTGACATCAAATTGGGCGACAATGCTCTCCCGCTCTGTCTTTGCATAGCTTCTCATCATCATGGGAAGCCTTGTGCTTTCCTTTCCACCTCACCTCCCTCCCTTACCTCGACACCCAGAACCATCTCGATATCTCAGTAATCATGACCCATACAGTCTTACTATCCTTGGAAAAACTAGGATTCTCCAGCTCAGGTGGGGGTGGCAGGATCAGCAATGTCCTTCTTGTGTGGGTTAGTAATGCAAGAGAAATGAACCTCCGCTCGTAGTGATGGCTGTAAATATGCATTGGGCAAGTGCTCAGAAAATATCACAGTTCCCACTGGCAATGGGTTTCCCATGCTGGTAGTTATTATTAGATAAGGGGAGGGGGAAGGAAAAGAAGGCAGTGGATTCTTGCTGGAAGCCAGTAGGAAAAGCACAGAGACAGGAAGTCAAGTGGGACTCTTCCTTCCATACAGGGCACGGTTCTTCCTGCCTTGGGAAACTGCGCTTCCCTCTGGCCTTTATGAAGCTGTGGCAGCCTTAGGGTTCTGTGTGCTGACTGGATGCTCACATGATTTGGTGTAGAGAGGAACCTGGGAAATTGCATGAACAGTATAGGTGCCTTTTATGGCCTCATAAATTGTGAGTACTGCCAATATAAGAAACTAAAGAAAATTTGTCAAAGAAAGCAGCCTTCACCTTTTGGGTGCAACATGAAATGGCTTTTCTGAACAATGAGAAGGATACTTATTTTCAATAAATACTCCAAGACAGCTAGATTGCCATCTATATAACTGCCTCTATTCATCAAGTGGTAAAACACGTTAGTCTCATCACTAATAAGTTTCTAGCCTTAGAAAAAATAAATCTATATTCACGAGAAGGTTTTCTATTTTTAAAAGCATAAAAAAATTGTTCAGTAATTATTTCACAAGGATTCTCTCCCTAGCACTACCTATATACTATATATATAATATATATCATAGTCCTTTGTTTTTGTTGTTGTTGTTGTTGTTTGAGACAGTGTTTCTCTGTGTAGCCTTGGCTCTCCTGGAGCTGACTTTGTAGACCAGGCTGGCCTCGAACTCATAGATGTGCAGGACTGCCTGGCTCTGTCTCCCTGAGTGCTGGAATTAAAGGTGTGAGCCACCACACCTACCTTATCATAGTCATCTATTGAGCAGTAAAGTAAATACTCTTAAATTTAATTATCTGCTACCCTTAGAATATATCTTCCTCTATCCTGTGCTCTACTATGCATCACCATAATTCAAACAAAGAAGTAAATTATTTCCAGAACTATAGAGGTAGGGTCAATGAGATGGCTAGGGAGTAAAGGCACTTGCTACCAAGCCTGACAACCTGCGCTCAATTCACAGGATCCACATAGTGAAAGAAGAGAAGCAGCTTTTGCAAATTGTCCTCTGACCTCCACATATGCACCCGTACATATGCACAAAAATAAATTAAGGTGTAAGAAAATTTAAAATGAGATTTCTAAAATAACAGTGTTCTCTTTGCAGATAGCACAAGGCCTTCTGACATGTGACTTACTCTCTGTATCATTTACACACACACATATGTACATATGTGTATATATATTCAATCATATACACATATATAGACATATATACACACATATATATCACCTAACAGTGATATGTTCCAGGAGTATTTTTGGCTTTTTGAATTTTAAAATAAATCATAAAAGTAAGATATGGGCTTGGGGCTGGAGTGATGGCCCAATAGTTTAGAGCATTTGTTGCTCTTGTAGAGTACTTGTGTTCAATTCCAAGCACCCACATGGTAGTCCAAATCCATCTATAAATCCAGTTGCATGGGGTTTAGCACCTGGCATGCACATGGTGCACACACACATGCAAGCAAAACACTCACTGAAATAATAATAATAATAATAATAATAATAATCATAATCATAATCATAATCATAATCATAATAATAGGATGTGGACTGGAGAGATGATTCAGTGAGTAAAGCTCTAGCCATGAGTATATGGAGACTTGGTTTTGAATCTCTCAAACCTACACAAAGCTAGACACATTTGTAATCTCAATGCTCTTGTAGGAGGCAGAGACAGTACCTCCACTCCACCCCAGGAAGTCTGGAGGACTGACAGCCCAGCAAACATAACAGTAAACAAAGAAACTATCTCAAACATGGTAGACAGCAAGAACAGACACTACAGCTTGTTCTTTGATTTCTACATGTGGGTCCTGGCACATACCAGAACTTAAACATATGAATACACACACACACACACACACACACACACACACACACACACACACACACACACGAAGAATGAACGAACAAAGTAAGATGCAGTTTTACCCTATTGTTAGAAGAGGATGGCGGTGGGAAAGAGAGTGGGAGGGGCTTGGCTCCTTTCCCTAAGGAAGACACAAAATTGGAGTGCTAGAATAATTCATTGTACCACTTAAATGTGGGCATGGTCAAAGAGACAGAGGTTCCTGGGAAGACCTTGAGGAAAACAGCAAAGAACAAGACAACAGAAGAGGCAGGACTGTGTAGTGCAAAGTGCTCCGGGTGTGGCTGGGAGCTTGCTGAGCTGTTAGCACCAGCTCTGCTTAGCAGTGTTGCCTTTTATTGCAGTTATAGAGGCCTTTGCATCTTCTCATACAAAGGATATTGAAACAACAAAGATATTTTGTAGAGTAGGGTAAGAAGAAAGCTTAGCATTAGGCCATTATTAGCGAGTCCAGGACCAGAAAGAAGCCCAGAGAAAGACAAAAGATGACCAAAGCCACAATAATAGAACAGTTGGAAGCTACAGGAAGGTCACAGGATGGTTTAAAAAATCGCCAGAATTGTGAAAATGCAGTATGGCATGGTTTGCTGGTCTAGGTCTAATTCTTTTTTATTTATTTATTTTTTTATTAATTTATTCTTGTTACATCTCAATGGTTATCCCATCCCTTGTATCCTCCCATTCTTCCCTCCCTCCCATTTTCCCATTATTCCCCTCCCCTATGACTGTTCCTGAGGGGGACCTTCTCCCCCTGTATATGCTCATAGGGTATCAAGCCTCTTCTTGGTAACCTACTGTCCTTCCTCTGAGTGTCACCAGGTCTCCCACTCCAGGGGACATGGTCAAATATGAGGCACCAGAGTACGTGTGAAAGTCATACCCCACTCTCCACTCAACTGTGGAGAATGTTCTGACCATTGGCTAGATCTGGGTAGGGGTTTAAAGTTTACCTCCTGTATTGTCCTTGGCTGGTGCCTTAGTTTGAGCGGGACCCCTGGGCCCAAATCTGCCTATCATAATGTTCTACTTGTAGGCAAAGTAGAAGGATCCAGAGGGTCCTAGAAACCTACAAGTAGGTCTAATTCTTATACATAATCAGAAATGTGATGCCCAAGGAGGATAGGACATGAGGGCAAAGGGCAAACATCACAGACACAGGTGTGGCTGTGCGTTATCTTAGAGAGCCGTGACTCTGAGGAACAGACAGAGGCTTTGTGAGCAGGACCAAGGGGAAGCTGTTAGAAAATCTGGAGCCAGGAGTCTGGCTCAGAAGTGCTCAGAAGACTTTGCCGGTAAGTTGGTTAAAAACACCTTTCTATCACATAGCTGTGGAAAAAATAAGAGTTCAGGTGCAAACTTGTAGCCCAGTCCAAAAGCCACAAATAGTCATGGTTGTTAAAAGCCACACTCATGTTGTCTTGAGATTAAAAACATATCATTTTTCACTTTCAGCTACATGGGATAGGATTTTTAACTAGAAACTATTGTCTGACAGAGCTGTATCTAAACAACAATGCAATATTCGAGATAGAAGGTATGTTTCACCCTTTCTTTCTCAGTTGAATGATTTTTCAATGAAATAATAGTTTTCAACTGTAATGATTACTAACAACATACAAATTTCTCTTTCATCATGTTTAATACATATGTAGTATCTATTTTAAATGACTATATGTACATTTAATTTAAAAAATATGTTACATCATTTTCCAGGTCAACATTATGTGTCCTGCTCAAAATTTAGAAGTATTTTTTTATAGTAGCACCATTATACTGCCCAGTTGGACACAAACTAGCTACTGTACAAACAAGCAATATTTAGGAGTAAGAATAATAAAAACTATAAATTGTCTTAAAATTTCTTATTGGCTGTGATTTTATCATCCAAGTTCCTGTTGCCACTTACTTAATTTTATAGTAGTCTCTATACAGACAGTTTCAAGCCAGGTATAAGTGTACAACAGGTCATGATCAGGAAACATGGCAGATTGCAGGAGAAAGCACTTGGCATTAAAATAAAATATCATAGAACCAAAATGTCAGACATTTTAACACCCATGATAAGCCCTAGTATTGTTTTGTTTTGTGGGGTGTGTGTGTGTGTGTTGGTTTTTTATTATAATTTATTCAGATTACATCCTCATTGCTATCCTCTCTCTTGTTCCTTCCCGTTCCCACCCTCCCTCCCTCTTCCACTCTGGTTTCCTTTCCTAGACCTCTGACAGAAGGGAACCTCCTCCCCCACCATATGACCACACCCTATCAGGTCTCATCCACATAGCCTGCTTCCCCTTTCTCTGTGTGCCACCAGGCCTCACACCAAGGGGAAGTGATCAAATTGGAAGCCCTTGTACTGCTAAGGAAGAATACATTCCAGTTTAACTATGGTTAGATTATCACACAGATTTATTCTATTTTCATTTATGCTTAAAAATGAATTAAAATGTATAGCTCAGGGAGAAATGAAATGACTATATGGCTTCCCATTCTAGAATAGCTGAGCCATTCGAAAAGAATGCATTGAATGGGTGAGAAATTATTCTTTAGTTTGCATTATAACTCTAAGTAACATTGGTTCACATGTGCAGGCACACATATCACAAAACCAAACAAAAAGATAGAATATAACAAGAACATAACAAACTGTAAACTCAAATGAACAAAATCACTGGTTGTTTTCTGAAGCATCAACAGTAGTGAAAAATGGCACCGTAGCCCCCACGTGGCAGTCAGTTTTTACTGCTGTATGCTTAGGGTATCATTAACAGGCATCTCTCTTCTCACCAGCTATGAGCATTCTCTTGCTTAGTTACAATATCTAATTATTGTGAAAAGATTCTTATTTGTATTTATCAATTTAAAGAGTAAAATTCATCCACAAATGTTGAAAATCTTGCAAAAAATATTTCTGTTTTTTTAGGCCTGCATAATTTGTCTTCGTTGCACATTCTCCTGTTGCACCATAATGAGCTAACAGACATTGATGCTGCCATGAAGGAACTGAAGGGGATGCACAACCTGAGGAGCCTAAGTACATGCTGTGCTTCTATGTGGCCATAAATTAAGACAGGGATAACACAGAGTGTTCATGCTCGGAGAAGCAGGCTTACCGCTGGAAAGTGTAGCCCGTTCTCTGGACTGTGACTACATTTTAGTCTGTATTAACACATGCTTCTGAAAATAGTTTTTTGTAGGATGATATGTCATGTAAGATGAAAATGACAATAGTAACCAATGAGGATGTGTATGTCCAAATCTACTCTCTTGGTTTTAATCTCAAAAGTAAGTTGTGACATTCAAATTATAGGGCTACCCCTAACACATACATCCTTAGAGGCAGAGGTGAGAGGTAGCTATTGTTAAGTATTTTTGTATGCACGCAGGGCTGGGGAGAAGAAGGACTCAGGTTGATAGGTGAAATGAAAAGGGGATGGCATTTCTTTGGGGGGTGATAAAATGTTTTTAAATTGAGTGTGCTGATCTGTGGTTCAAATCATTGCATATATTGAGCATGCGTGAATTATTAATTTTAAGTAGGTAAATATATGTGGCATAAGATGAGGTATATTAATAAAGTAAGTAAGCAAATAAAAAGAATGTTGAAGTTTTCATATATGTGAGCAACAACCTTCATTCACATCTATTGAGCCATGCCCGGCAGGACACTGACTGCTGAAATGAAAAGCAGTAAATATATAGGACTAGATCAAAAATAATAAATGTAAAGTTCACCTTTCAAGATGATTATAGGCTTGAAGGGTTAATAAACATGCACACAACTGCAGAACAAGACAGATGGCTCCAGGTGTCACAGGTGGATGGCCTTGTGCCCAATGAGGAGGTTTGTAAGCCTGACCTTGGAGACCTCTGCTGATGAAGACACAGACATTGTCCCTTAATCATCTTTCAGAGCTGCCTGAGTCTGTGTAGACTAGTGTTGGTTGGTGGGGAAGGTTCTGATCAGACCAACACAGAGAGGAACTAAAGCTTCCGAAGCTCTTCACTGTTATCAGGAATATGTACTTAAAGAGAAATGACTCATGCGACAAAATGTGACCTTTAAAGATCCATACAGTAAAAATCACAAAATCACACAGAGTTCTTGGCATGTCCATGATCCCTATAGAGATGTGCTAGGCGCCTACCATTAGAAAGTTCTGAATTCTGAGGTTTCATCAGAGACTTGAATTAGCCTGCTATTTATCTATCCTTCCATGTCAACCAAATGTTTCCACAATTAAAGGAGTGTGTTAGGCCCAGACCTCTTATTTGTCTTTGTTTTTCTATAAAGTAGGCTCATGGCTACCACCCAGAATCTCTTCAAACACTGACATAACTCTCCAAAGCAGTTCTTAGCAAAAAGCTCTTAGCAAATTCACAGATGTGAATTTGAAACAGGAAAACCAAATTCTTGTATATGTAGGACATAAATAAAATAATTATGAAGTTTCTTAGAGTCTAGAAATTCTGTTAAGAGGTAAATAGACTCAACATAACCCATGTTTTTAATAATAATCACTATATGTCTGATGTCTTTCCTGTTAAGATATTGTTCTCTTACTGTGGTAAAGATACAAGGGCAGAGATTTATCACATTATTAGTGTTGAAATATTGACCATTTATTGAGTCATTTATCCATCCACTGTTTATAATTTATTCATTTTGTACATAGGGAATCACTCATTCACCATCTGATTCTGTATGTAATAACAGATGCCCAAGTTGAAAATAAAAAGCCTGATTGGGCCTTCTATTTAGTTTATAATTTTTATAACGTGGAGCCTAATTATTGAGGTTCATGAAGGAGCTTGGTGCAAAACTATTTGTATAATTTGCTTCATATAAAAATCACTTAGATTCATCAAGATAGGAAAGATGTTTTCTTCAAGATTGCCAAATGCAAATAACCAAAACCCTATGAATGTAACATTTAGATAATTCCTAATTGTTTTGTGGTTCTTCTTGTTGTATGTAGTGTATTATATTTATGTGTATAAAAAAATCTGTAAGGAAAAAAAATACCTTAATCACTTAAGCAAACTTGTGTTATAAAGCAGCACACAGAGAACAGTATGCAACGGGGCTGTCCACTGAACCAAGATGCCTGGTTCAGAACTCAGTGTACCTGAAATCCAACCCAGGACCTACTTGTCAGGGAACATCTGCGCACATAAGTGTGGGGCCTGGGTTAGGCATGAAATGCCCATGCTCTTCAAAGGCCAGTCTGGTAATAAAACATCCATGCTATTACTTCTTGTGACAGTTACAATCACCTCCACTTAAAACTATGATGATATCATTCAAGTTACAGTAACATGTCCCTCCTGAGAAATTTGTCATGGGGGTCATTTCCTTGAATTCAGCTAAAAAGAAAGCACTTTCTGGAAAGGCTTGGTAGCAGTGAGCCCATTCTGGTTGGAGGCGGCATTCCATGAGGAAACAGCTTGCACTCAGCAGACAGCTAGCGTTTGTGCAGTGATGTCCTCATCACACTAGGTTCTTAGGAGCCTCGTTTGCCATCTCAGAATAGGCTCAGCTCAATAAAATGAGAAAACCACGCATTTTCATGTCTTATAATTCTCCTCTTTTCAAGTAAGAAAACCATGTAAAAATCTAAAGTGTTACTACTTCAGTCACAAGTTCTTCTGAGGGTGAGAAAACAGCCCGGGGCTAAGGCTCCAACCCATGTCAGCACTGCACCCTCCTCTGGCATTTATGAGAAAATTTGCCAACAATTGCCCAGGAGACAGAGGGCTGGGAGCTTCAGGGAGGCCTGAAGTCAGCAGCAGAGTGTGAGGTCCTGGTGCCTGGAATTCCTGTCTTCCAGGCCAGGCAGGGCCCCATCTCATCTCTCCAGGAGGTCTACCTTTCCACACCCTCCCTGTGCAGTTCTGTCATCCTCTTCTCTTCTGCCCTCCAAACTCCGCAAAAGAGAATCCTCACATCTCAGTCCACTGCGCCAGAAATATGTTCCTCTCCCCTTCAATCAGCCTGCCCCTTTTCCAGCATGTCTAAGTATGGTTTCCATTGCTGTGATGAAACACTGTGACCGAAAGCAAGTTCAAGAGGAAAGGGTTTATTTGGCTTACACTTCCACCTTGTAGGTCATCATTGAAGGAATTCAGGACTAGAACTCAAACACAGCAGAAACATGGAGGCAGGAGCTGATGCAGAGGCCATGGGTGGGTGCTGCTTACTACCTTGCTCCCCCGTCACTTCCTCAGCCTGTTTCCTTATAGAACCCAGCACCACCGGGCCAGGGATGGCACCACACACAATGGGGCTGGACCGTCCCACATCAAACACTAGTTTTAAAAACTGCCTTACAGGCTTGTCCTACAGCCTGGTTATGAAGGCATTTTCTCAGTTCAGGTTCCCAATTTCAGATAACTCCAGCTTATGCCAGGTTGTCGTAAAACTAGGGAACACGCAAGGTTCTGAACGCATTCTCTTGCTCTTAAACATTGCTCCCAAAAGCTCTCTATTTCACTAAATACACTTGGCAACTTGCATTTTTATCACAGGCAAGACCTTCCTAGGGGAGCTTCAGGCCTTGTCAGAGACGGATTCCCCAGGTCCTACCCTCCAACATTCTCTCTTCTTGCCATCCGCTACGTGCCGTTGAGAAAAACCAAGGGGCAGGAGGATTCTGGGAGAGGGGTGGATCGTCTCTGAGTCTGTCTGTAATGCCCTTGAGCGTGGGCTGCCTCTTTCCGCTGAGAAGATCTACCAGCTCTTTATGTGAGAAAGACATTATTCTGCTCACTCCACTTCCCATCTCTACCCTACCCCAGTTCTCCTGGAAAAGCAAGGATGATTGCCTTAGTGTGTTGCGTGGCAGCCCATGCATTTAGAAGCAGATAGAGCTAACAGGAGAGATGGTGATCCAGCTTTGTAGGACCTCGAATCCAGATGTCTGACCACTGATGGGCAAGCTGAACTTCCTTCCATAGGGTGTTTTGTATGACGTTTTAATTCTGTCATACCATTTTCCCCACCTATTAAACCAGATGTGTTATTGATTATATCACTCTTTTTTTTTCCTTTGACACTGGGTCTCACATGTAGCCCAGGCTGATCTCTAGCTACAAATGTAGTCAAGGATGACCTTGAAATTAAGATCTCCCTGTCTCCACTTCCACTGTGCTTTGATTACAGGTGTATAGCATTACAACTCATGCTATGTAGTGCTGAGGGTTGAACACAGGACTTCAACACAAGCCCACCCCATAATAACTTTTTCCTAAGGCACTCTAAGACCATTTGGAGCCTTGGGCTGGAGAGATAGCTCAGCTCTTAAAGACCAAGGCTCATAACCAAAAAGACAAGACTATTTGAATCTATTTCCATGAGAACTTTTAAAAAATTAATTATTCACTTTACATCCCATGAGGACTTTTAGAGTTCTGCTTTAAAAGTTTTTTTTTTTTTTTTTTAATCAATGGGAGGCAATTATTTAGATGACTCTATCATTTTCTGTCTTCCTCTTGTCTGTCATTGAGAAGCTCCACATGAGTGACTCATCTAACGCAAGTTGCTGCGGTACGGTGGCAGAGACAGTGTGATATATGATTGGGTAAATGTAAATTGCTTAGACTCTGACTTCCAAATTAAGATAAGCAAGACAGTGCTGGCGCCACTGAGGTGTACTTCGTAAGTAGCCTAGAGGGAAAGGTGGATTAAATAGTATTAACCTATTGAAAGCGAAAGTGTAAGCAATTTAGCTTCATAGCTGCTGCAAGAATGTGCCCATATATCACACAAAGCTTTCAAAACACTCAGTCACAGGAAACTGATTTCATAGCTCAGAAAGTTAATTTATGGTAATTTTAGGACCAGTCATCCAAAATGCATAAATCCAAAATGTTTAATACTTAACTAGCATAGATGGGGGTGGCGGCAGCGGCAGGGGAGGGGGAGAATTGAAAATAAGATTGCTTTCTTCTAAAATGCAAGAGCTAGAAAAAAGTGAAGGATAATGATGAAATACCTTCCAATTTATTTTTCTTAAGCAATGCCATCAGAGGCTGGGGTAGCTATTCTGCTTTAAGATGAGATGGGCAACAGATCACAGGAATATGGGCTTTTCCTACCTAGACGCCTTGCTCACAGCAATGTGGCTGCACTGTTGCTAGTGTGGCGTCTCATTTAGCTGAAGTTAGAGGCACCTCAGTGAAGTGCTTGTCTTACAGGCATAAGGGCCTAATCCTATCCCTGGCACCCATCGAAAACTGGACTGTGGTGGTACATGCCTGTAATACCAGCACTGAGGCAGCAGAGGAAGGGAGAGCCCTTGGGTCCCCAGACCAGGTTAATTGGTGAACTTCAGGTCAGTGGGAGCCTGTCTCAAAGGAAGTGAACCACAGTATCTGTAGGTGGTTTCTAAACTTGTCCTCTGGCCTCCACACACATACATATCCTTGCACCGGCACACACACATGTACACGCATACAAGCATTATAAATTGGGGCTAGAGAGATGGACCAGCAGTTAAGAGCACTGTCTGCTCTTTCAGAGATCCTGAGTTCAATTCCCAGCAACCACATGGTCGGTCACTCAGAACCATCTCCACTGGGATCTGATACCCTCTTCTGGCATGCAAGTGTACATGTAGATAGAGCACTCATATACATTAAATAAATACAATATTTTTTAAAACAATGAAAATTTGTAGACAAATTACTTGAGTAAAGATTAGGAGACAATTCCAGGAAAAGAAGTGAAATACTATTGTTCTCAGAAGGTAAAGACAATGTGGACCACCAAGAGTAAGCATGCATCACTGAGAGATGTGGAAAGGTCTCCCATCACCATGCAGTGCAGGCAGCCTAGTCACTCTGATAACTATATAAATAGGAGAATGAGGCGTCTGCTCTGATTACACAGGAAACCCACTGGGAAGCTGACTTCTGCTCTAAAGTGTTTGTGACTTTTTCCTCCTCAAAAATTCTCACTAAAGCCAATTGTGCTTTGCTTCTATGTACGTGAGCATCAGCTGAAGCTATAGTGTGTAGTCTCTGTGGCCCTTTTCAAATTGGTCCTTATCGCTGGTGTAATGTGCAGCCATCCAGTTACTCCTCCATACTGGCAATTAGTGGTTCCCACTGTAAGTTCCTTTAAGATTGAACTTTAAACCTTTTGGTGCTGTTGCTGAAGTCTGGATTTCTTTTTTCATTTTCCCTTACTTCCCCGAATACATACCTGTTTGATCACTGGCTCGGCATCTTCCTTTGCCTCTCCTCACTCCTTTACTTACTGTGTAGCAGGTCCCTTTAAAGCTCATGTACAGATTTCACTAGCCAGAAAAGCTTATGTTGATAAAGCACATATCTCAGTGCCTTGTTACTGACAGAGAATACATGCAGGTATTGTTTCTCTTTAGTTTTTAATGAATTTGTTGCTTTTCGAACATACCTCTCTGAACTTCTTTATGTTGCAAATAAGGCATTCTGGGATTCTGATATTTGATATTATCATCCCTTTACTAAAATTCTTGTTTAATGAATAGTCTAAAGAGCAGTGCTCTTAAATTTAACAAATGAGTAAATGAACCACATTTTATTGCGTGACACAGCTGTGTAGCTGGAGCTCTTTGCTCTACTGCCATCTAGTGGTTCCCTGTTTCTGTGGGTTTTTTGTTTTGTTTTGTTTTTCAGAAGTATTATGAAGATGCCACACTGGAAAAAAAAATCACAAAAACTTCCTTTCACAGTGCATCTAAATAGTCTCGTTTCATGTTATCGAAGGATGAACAGACAAAATATGTCACTAGAGAATAAAAACACTCAAACTTTTCTAGCTGAAGCATTTTTAAAATGTCCGTCCATGCTGATTATGAGGGGCGAGTACTGGCAGCACCAGGATCTGAACTATTCCTAGCTGGCCCTTTTTCCCACATTAACCTTGCAAAGCTAGGGTGGGTCCCCATCCCTTAGCCCCACAAGCCTTGCAGACAGAGGTGACATTAACCATAATATCCACACTTGTGTAGGTCCTACTGAGAGCTCCAGGTGCTGCTAGCGGGTGACATAGCAACAGTGAAACCTGCTGGGACAGTGAGTGTTCTGTGTCACTACCTGTCCCCACCCGGCCCGTGAGCCCATTACTCTAGAGACCAGAATAGTTCCATGTGAGAGTGTGTGAAATGTAGCCACAAGACTTTCGTAGAGCCAGCATCCAGTTCCTCCCTGTTAATTGACCTGTGGACATTTAAAGTTGTCCTCTTTTGTGCCAGATCTAGGTCAGTCTAGCACCACTTTTAATGGGCAGTAGCACCCAGTAAACTTTGAATGAATGAATCCAACAGAAAGGAAAATATGCGATGCTCTAAATAAGGAAATGCGTGATGAGCTGTGGCTGGACACTAGGCACAATTGCTCATCTTGCAGCGATTTGCCTTGTACTGTCCACCGCGGAGTCCTTCATCTTCTATCGTCATAGGTGGCAAAAAGGAAGTATTGTAAAATTTGACATCCTATTTTGTATTCTTCCTTGGCAGGTCTGTACCAAAACCCTTTATCCCAATATAAACTCTACCGTTTGTATATAATCTACCACCTTCCAGGAGTGGAGCTGCTTGATCGGAAACGTAAGGACACCTGTTTTCTGCAGAAACATTTAGAAACCTGTCTTGTAAATCAATGCTAAAAAAAAAAAAAGAAAAGGCAGAACACCTGTGGCAAATAGTGCCTGCTAATTGTGAACAGGAGCTATCTGTTATTCACTATGACATGTGTGTTCTCTGAAATGTGTCCTCCCTCAGGAGCTGAGGTCTGTTCCATTTTTTGAGGCTGGCCATGTTGCCAAGTAGGTGGACCATTCTTTCCTTCAGGTCAGTCTTTGGACATTAGCATATCAGATGCCCAAATTGTTTGTTTGTTTGTTTTGTTTTGTTTATTGGTTTATGTGGACATGTGTTTGCCTACATGTTTCTCTGTGCACTACAGACATACCTGGTGCCCACAGAAACCAGATGATGTGGATACGTCCAGAGTTACAGATGGTTGTAAGCCACCCTGTGGGTGTTGGGAATGGAAGAGCAGCCAGTACTCCTAACCACTAAGCCATCTTTCCTGCTCTTGATGTCAAATTGTTCACCTATTGAGACTTTGGTTGCTTTCTTCTTCCTCGTTTTGGTTTTTGATTTTTATTTGCTCTTTTTTTTTTTTTTTTTTTTTTGAGACAAGGTTTCTCTGTGTAGTCTCTGCCTCTGCCTCCCAAGTACTGGGATTAAAGGCATGCATCATCACCACCTGGCCCGACCCTTGGGTTTCCTATCTCAAAAAATGATTTATACTAAATTTCTTAAGACCTAAATTCTAAAAGCCATCTTCAAAGTTCTATAATTATTATATATTATTATAATTGGCATACTCAAAGGTTACTTCTTATACATGTATATTCACATATGTCTCTATACACACAGATAGATAGATAGATAGATAGATAGATAGATAGATAGAAGCATGCATTCCATTGTGCACTTTTGAGGCCTAATTCAGCCTATTACAATATGATCTGTCTCTTATTCCATTATCTTTCTAACTCTGAAGACTATCCTTCATGGATTATTACTGCGTGAAGTCTTTCCATGATGACAGATCAAGGCCTGACTATCTCCTTTCCAAAAGTTATGAGGTTATGCAGAGTGCTTCCTGTTGCCATGCCAGCCATGTGCTAGAAAGTCTGAGAAGTGTGCTGGACCACAGGATTGAGTTCTACCTTGTGACACAAGGCATCCATCTCCTGAGTGCTTGGGAGACTGTATTAATAACTTGGAAATCTCTTCACAAAATCTGTTTCAACAAATCATCATATATAAGTTAAATATATTTTGGCCTGAAAGCCACCACAACATTGGGGTGTGTGTGTGTGTGTAAATGCATGCATGTATGCTTGTGTGGGCACACTTGTATGTGCTGGCGTATGTGCATGTATGCGGGGTCAGAGGGTGGCGCTGGCTGTCTTCTTTGATCTCTCTCTCTCTCCTTGTATATGGATACAAGGTCTCTCCTAAACCAGAGCTCCCCAATTTGCCTGGTCAGATTGCTGAGATCTATTTTTTAAACACTTTGTATGCCTGTGTTCATTCTAAATACTCTCTCTCTCTCTCTCTCTCTCTCTCTCTCTCTCTCTTTCTCTTTCTCTCTCTCCCTTTATTAGAAGTTACAGAGAAAGAGAGAAGATCCATGATTACCATTTTTAACCATAAAAAAGCTCATGTTATTCAATCAATAGCATTTGGAGGAAAAGTGGATGCCTCGTGGAACCCCAAGTTACCAATAAAGCAAAAGAGAGTCCCAAGACTTCCCTCAGGTACTGTGTAAAAACAACAATGAGATCCGCACAATAAGCTTTAGGAACGCTTAATATACAATGATAACTGTACAGTGAAGTAGCTTCTAACTAACATCTAAGGCTACATTTTAACTTACGTTTCTACTGTTGATACAGTGAGCAATGTATTTCATCTTCACTCAGTGAGGGGATGGCCTACAGCCCTTCTTCAGTATCCAGTGCAGGGAAAAACAAAACAAAACAATACAGAAGTTGTCATTGCTGTTGCCAATGACACAAGACAGTTTTCTCAATGAAGAGTAGACTTTTTTATGACATAGGAAAAATTTTTTTAAATTACCAGCTAGAAGTTAACACTATCAATATTTTGGTTACACTCACATCCAAGGTGTCACATAGAAATATTACAGATAGTTTCAGTAATGTTTTGTTAGTTGGCACATATTTTATGTAATGCATATCCAAACAAAGAGATTTATTTTTCTCACCTAGCAAAGGACACAGGGGCAAAGTAAATAAAGTTCATGTAAAGTTCTGTGATGCTGGAAGAGACATTGACAGATTTATCTACATAAAAGTAAAAGCTATGATGTAGCATGGAGCCAAAATTAAACACAAATTGGAAGAAGTGCTGCAACACCTAACAGGTGGAAGCTGATCCTCACAATCCCTAAGGGGCTTTCACAGTTCAATTTATATAATCCCAGGAGAAGAGCTAAGGATGATGCCAGGGGCAAAGTGCTTGCTGAGCATGCCCAAAGTCGGTTTGATCTCCAGCACAGAACAGAAACAAAAGAAAACAAGAACATCTTGCCAGACAGAGCATGCTGTTTTCCTATTGGGAGGCTGAGGCAGAGGGATCATGTGTCCCAGGTCAGCCTGAGCCATAGACTAAGATCCTGTAGAACCACCAAGTGACAACAACAAAACTCACAAGGGGCTGGGGACATGGACAGTGAGTAAAGTGCCTGCTGGACAAACATGAGGGCCTGAGTTAGGATTCCCGGGACCAGAGAAAAGCCCAGAGTGACAGCATGTGCTGCGGGAAGAAAGGCAGTGTGAAGCTAGCCAGATACCTAGAGCTCGCTGGCAGCCAGCTGAGCTGAAGCAGTGGGTTCAGTCCCTGAGAGACCTTGTCTCAAAGATAAGGTAGGGCGCGATGGAAGAGGACAAATGAAGTGCACCTCTGGCTCTGCTCCTGTGCATGCAAGGTGAGTGCAAGCTACCTACACACACATATCACCTACACCTATGCCATGCAGGCGAGTGCACCTACCCGCACACACAATTAAAGGCACATAACCCAAAAGCCCACTAGGTAAAATGACAAATGACATAAACAAATCATTTCTAGAAAGTGAGAAATTGATACAATGAATATTTTCACTTATTGCCAAAGACGGACAAACCAAAGCAGTAAAATACCATTTCATCCAACATGGAGGGGGAAAAAACTTTAAAGGATAAAAAAGACAAAACCAAACCACAGCACATGCTGTTTATGAAAGCATGAACTAGGTCAACTTCCTTGGAGACAGGACTATAGTATCTTTCAGCATATAAAATGTGCAGGCTATTTGGCATAAAAGTGCAATTTGAAATATATCCTGCACAAGTATATGCATACATGGGCAAGGAAAACGTGAGGCTGCTTTTTGTGATGTCTTTTTATAATAGTAAATGCAGAAGAGACCTCTAATGGTTATTCATGGGAGACCATTGCATTACCAGGCATTCATAAAGTACAAACCATTCCAGTGTAGACTTAATTCATGATATATTTGTACTATTTAAAAACATGAAGTTGTGGTGTCGAGTGATAACAGCTGTGTGTGTGGAGTGTATGTGGTCAATGTATGAGCACACATGTAGATCAGGACACTAGTGTCTTCCTCAATTGCTGTATGGAATCAGTGAATTGGATGATCATTAATATCGTGGCCTTGCTGGTCAGAGGGGGAGAGGAGGGAACTGGATCAAAGAGAAGTCACAACTGTGCATAATGACCAAATCCTGGAGTTCCAATGTAATGTAACTATGGTTAACAATCTGATAAAAGGAGGGGCAGGGCGGACTTTAACTGTACTCATCATATGTACATCCTAAAGAAGAAAATGGTAGCTATGTGAGATATCAGCAGTGTGAATTAACTTACAGCTGCTATCTGTATGTGTGTGTGTGTGTGTGTGTGTGTGTGTGTGCCAAAACATCTAGTAGCATACCATAAATCTGTGTAATTGTTACATTTCAATTATATCTCCATAACACTGTGGAGAGAGGGAGGGAAAGATCTTGCCTGGGAAGAGAAAAACGGCCCGAAGACTTGGGCAGCCACTTGGGAAAGGCATGAGGCACAAGCTCTTGGCTGTGTCCTATTCCGTGGACTGGCAGGAGCTCACACTGAAGGCTTTAGTGGCCCAACAGGTGCAGGAAAATTCTGCCTTTGGCCTGGCACCAGGCATTCTGAAGAGGAATAAACAAAGCCAGGACAGACTGAGAGATACCCCGAGAGCTACAGGCTGTGAGGTCTGGCCCTTCGGCACTAAAGCTCTGGAAGATGGAGTCTTGTGATCTGGGATTTGTTTATTCTTTCTTTGAAGTTCATGCCAAGAGTCCAAATGGCAGAGATGGCCTGAGATGCTTGTCTGGACTGTTCTCTTATAGAAGCATGTACTCACCAAAAGAAAACATGGCTTCTTCTGTGTATGAACCTAACTTATAAAATGGACAATGGAGCCCACCCATGCTGATTCAGTGTATTGTCTTCAGGGTTTGAGATTTGCCTTATACTAAAGACTGTCCCCAAAGCCTGAAGCAAAATGCGTTACCTAAGGGAAATTTTCTATTTTGTACTAGTTCATAAAGGCATATTTTTTTTTTTTTGCCAGTTTACTTGAAAAGAAAAGCCAGTGTTGTCTCATTATTTTTAAGTGCTGACCAAATGTTTGAAATATACTAATTTAGAATTTTATTTTTAGATTTTGCATTTGGGGATAATGTTGACAAGTAAGTGGTTTTTTGTTTGTTTGTTTTTACGTCTTTACTTTTATTGTCAGACAGTTTTTTATAATTGTCTCATCTCTAAATTATACCTATCTTTTAAATGTTAACTAATTAAAAGGTGTTAGCCATTCAATAGATGGAAAAATGGTTGTTTTCCTTTGACCAATGAGTTCCAGGTACATGTTCCTATTTGACATATTCAGGCTTTTAAGTGTAATAACCTTTAGTAAGTGAGCAGGTGATTATATGCATAAAATATTAAAACTTTTTAAGAACTATTAGCTATTCCAAATGAGGACCGTGGCTTGTTTGCTTTGCCTTTAAATATGGTCAGTAAAAGCAATTAGCATATAGATTAACATTTCACATTCACTAGAATTTACATTTCCCAAAGCAAACAGTTCATTAATTCTATGGAGGACATTTCAAATTCATGAATATTAATGAATTAAAAACCATTACTTTTCTATGTCTGAATGTTTTCTTTAGGTTCAGAATTAAAAGCTACTTTTGTAATATACAAAATATGTAGGGAAATAACTTCAAAATAAAATGTTTACAATGTTAATCTACATGATACCAAAAAGTATTTCCAGTTTGCCATTCAACAGTTTTTTGCTAGGACTGTGTGAGCATGCGAGAGTCTGATAATAGATCCTGAATATTTCCAGACACCCCACTTCTATTTTGTTGTTTTTGTTGTTTTGGTTTTTGAGACAGGGTTTCTCTGTGTAACCTTGGCTGTCCTGGACTCGTTTGTAGATCAGGCTGGCCTCGAACTTACAGAGATCCACCTGCCTCTGCCCACCAGAGTGCTGGGATTACAGGAATGCGCAGGTGCGCCACTTTAAAAGTGAACTATGTACACAGTAAATACAATGTCACTTGGACTGGAAGTCATGTCAATAAAGCCCACAATTTTGATGGGAACTTATGCAACTTATTATTTATATTGATTGTAATTAATTTTTAGTAATTCATTTAAATAAAACTTCACAGCTTTATGTGTGCTGCTGAGGTAAAGCCCTTCCCTAGGATTATAAGGCATTGGTCACCATCCGCCACCCACATACAATCGCATGGTTAATCACACTGGTCAGACACTTGTTTTGATACAATTGCTACTTTTGCAGGACAGTGTTTGATGACCCTGAAGATGCGGTGTTCGTAAGATCCTTGAAGAGATCGCTGATGACCTTTACCTCCATGAACTGGAACACCGTTCCAACACAAAAGGAAAAGTACGAGGAGAATGAAAGCACTGACGCTTCCCAGATGCTCATGATTTCCCTGAAATAACAGCGTTTCCAGAAATCCCCGCACTGTTCCGTTACATGTTAAAATTCCCCTGTGATGTCGCACATTATGCATTTATTGCAACCTGAAGTTTTAAATAGAAGAATCAGTGATGAAAATGATCCTTACACTATAGGCTTCATAATGTTAAGATGTTTAATATAAGCTACTCACGGATATAAGAAGGTATGCAAACTCTAAGTGTAAAACTCAAATAAACAAGGTCATGTAAGTGGCACTATTGATCTAAAAGCCCTTTCTACTTGTTAGCAAACACTGTGCACACTTCCATACTAACTACTCTCCTCCAGTGCTGGGAATAATGAAAGCAGACAGCCTTTACCAATTACCTGGTGCCAACTGACAAAATTAATGCTTTATCTCAAGCGCATTGCTGGCTTCTCTAACTTAAGAGATCTGTCAGAAGCTTATAAAAGGCAGTGGCATTTCTCCCACGTCCCAGTCATGCTCAGGGATTACAGACACACTGGAAACGTCGACTGACATCACGGAGGGCAAGGCATGATAGCTGAAGGCAAGACACAACAGCTGAAATAGTAAAACAGTGAAACAGACTCAGCTGTGCCTAGCCTGAGTCTGAACACTCAGGTGCGATTCCTAGTCTGTGTGAAGGTGTTTGATATCGTGGTGGGAACAGTAGTGTAGTGTTCAGGGCCAAGTGACCGACTAAATTGGCATGTTCCCTTACTCCTTCCCTGATCACTTTGGGTGCAATCCAGGCACTGTACCATGACACTCAGTCTTCTAGGGAGGCCCATATTTTGTGAGTCTCCAAGAGGAGGTTAATGGTAGTCCCCACAGGTTCTTCAACGAGATCACATGGACATTGCAGAAACCCACTTGCTCTTCAGATAGGTCTAGATATCCTACTGCACCTGTCCTCATCCAGAAAACCTTCGCTTAGTAACTGAAGCTACTCATCATGAGCTGAGCTCAAGCAGAACCTCCAAATAACAATACATGGCCAGGTGTGCGTGTGTGTGTGCGTGTGTGTAGATAAAAACAGTGTAGTCAGGATCAGGCTTATGTACCCCTGTAAGTCATATAAGCAGTATTTTAAAGTTATTCTAGTAAGTGACAGGCAAAATGTTGTAATCTCATTGGAAGACAGAATAAGATAAAAAAAAAACTACATCAACAATAGAACACTTGGTTTAGTTCTTTGTTACAATAGAATGTGTGTTGTCATCTATTTGTAACAAGAATGAATGTTATAGCCCCTTGTGATAAAAGAATACACAGTGTAGTCTTTTGCCTTATTTTAACCCCATAGTGACTAAAAATAATGGCAAATTCATGTTATTTTTTTTTAAGTATTTAACAATTTTTATTCTTCATATTAGATAAGTTGATGCATGCCTCACATGAATGAGGAAAATTTTTTTTCATATGTGCACTGATCCTGTAGTGCTTAGGTCTTGTTTTCTTGGTGTTCTCCCTTCCTTATGGCTCTTACATTCTTTCTGCCTCCTCTTTTGCAGACTTCCTTGAGGCCTCTCGGGGGAGGGATTTGATAGAGGCATCCTGTTTAGGGCTGAGTATTCCAAGATCTCTCATTCTCTGCATATTGTCCAGCTGTTGGTTTCATGTATTTGTTCCCAACTACAGGAGAAGGAAGCTTCTCTGAGTATAGCAGAATGGCATTAGGAGTCATTTCATTGCTAAGTTCTCTTAGTAGAACAGTGGCATCTGGTTGTACCCTGGGTCCCTGGGCTATCTAGTTTCAGGTTCTTGGTCAGCCAAGCAGTGCTGGGTATGGGTACCATCTCCTCGAGAGGGCCTTATGTCAAATCAGGTATTGGTTAGTTACTCCCACAAGCTTTGTGCCTCCTTTGCACTAGTATATCTTGTAGGCAGGACGCCATTGCGGAGCAAAGTCTTTGCTGCTGTTTATGTTTCTCCTTTGGTAGCATGCAGGTAGCAAGAACCCTAGCCAGAAGTGAGGGCTCTAGATAGGCACCAGCTTGACTCCTCTGTGTTCTTTGAGATGTGTGGGTGCTCTGTTCAGCAATATGACTTGCTGTCCCTTTGTGGAGAGCCATCAACAGCCTTGGCAATAGCCTGGGTGGTTTAGGGATTCCCATTTGGCCAACAACTCAATGAGAATGAGGCAGGATGCACATGGCCTGCACTATCTGCAGCAGATGGGGGTATTAGTACTGAAAGAAGTAACATAGGCCCCCAACTCTAACCCAGAAGCTATCTCCAACTGACAATTATTTGCAAGTGCAAATTTGTCTCCAAGGGAATCTCAATGGGGAACCAGCTCTTCAGGACACTCCACATGGCCAGTAGTGGAGGGTCAACAGAAAAGGAATTCAACAGTGGTTTTGGGGGTTGCTTGTCTCAAAACATCATGTCTCATTTTCTTTAAATTTTGTTCTTTTTTATTTCTCTCTCTCTCTCTCTCTCTTTCTCTCTCTCTCTCTCTCTCTCTCTCTCTCTCTCTCTCTCTCTCTCCTCTCTCTCTCTCTCTCTCTCTCTCTCTCTTTCTCTCTCTCTCTCTCTCTCTCTCTCCCTCTCTCTCTTTCTCTCTCTGTGTCTCTCTCCTATAGTTCTTTGTGTATATATTATATGTTCTGCCTTTGTGTTTATGAGATTCCTGGCTGTACAAACTAGTGGGTCTCTGCACTAATATCTGTTCCTTAAGCCTTTTCTTGAGTTCTTTTTCTTTTGTTTTGTCCTATTTCGATGTGTTTGTTTTTGTTTTATCTTACTCTATCATATATTATTATTATCCCTTAGAAGCCTGTTTGTTTTCTACTAAGAGACAGGCCGGGGGTGGATCTGGATGGGAGAAGAGGTCGGAAGGAACTAGGAGGCATAGAGGAAGGGGGGATTGCAATCAGGATATATTTATAAAAATCTTTTCAATAAAGGAAAACAAAAATACTTTTTGTAAAGTACATTCTTCTATCCTGGGTTTTAAAATGTTTTATTAATGGACAGCTGACTTGCTGTGACTGGGAAGTACTGCCTTAAAGATCATTAATCTGAACACAAAATAGAAGATATTACCCATCAACTAGATAAAGTTCTACCAAAAATGAAACATTATTAATAAAATGAAAGGAGCAGACAAACTTCACTTTGAAAAAGAAACTCCATTTTGTGTTAAACCTAGCCAAGGGCTGAACCCAGATTCCAGAAAACCCACAAACTAGTCTAAACAGAAAAATATTCCTACCCCCATGACTAACTGCTTCAACCAATCTTTTCTATAGACCAACTTGCCCCTATACCTATTACCCAACCAGGAAACACCAAGGCTTGTAATTCCCTGCTTGCAGCCTTTCTGCCCAAATGCCATCCAATCATATACTGTAAAACCCAGTTCTTTGTCTAAAACCTATAAAAAGTCCTCTCAATTGATCCTCGAGGCCACTTCCCTGCAACTGCTATGTCAGTGCATGGGAGGGGTGTCCCGGGTTCGAACCTGCAATCAAGACTTCTTTGCCATTGCATTTGGACTTGACTCTTACGTGGTCTGTTCAGGGAGTCTCTCAAAATTCGGGCATAACAGAAAGAGAATTTGAAATTACTTTTTTGTTTGTTTGTTTGTTTGTTTTAAACAATGAAGACCCATTGAGGCTGACTTCAGGGAAAACTTTTCTCAGGATCAATTGGGAGGACACATGAATAAGAACCAAAAATTTCTGGTATATATATCTTGGTTTAGAAGACAATTGTAGGTAAAAGCTGAGCCACATGACCAGCCAGTCTAGCCTATGGGGTACTTGTTTCCCTTGGCTTTTGTCTTAGGAAAAGTAATGACCTCAGAGAGTCTCAGGGGCTGTTAGCTACTCAGTCCTAGTGTGGTGGCGCCTCCTAGGGACTAGATTTGGTATATTCCCCATTTTCCCAAAGTCACATGCTAAAATGAAAGCCAAGGTGATGGCATTTGGAATTCAGGGCATTTAGAGGAAATCAGGTCACAAAGGTAAAGCACACGTGAGTGGGGTTGTCTTTCCACTCCTCTTTCTCCACGTAATGACACAGCAAGATAGGCCTTCCAGGAATGAAGAATCTAATGAATAGGCCAATCAAATCAGCACCCTGATTTTAGACTTCTAGATTCTAGAACTCTTAGAAATATTTGTGGTTTAAGCCACTTGGCCTGGGGTATTTATAAGCTCAAACTGGCCAAGACCACCTGATATATTAGAGTTTCCCTGAGAAACAGCACCTGGGTGGTGGTGGGCACACACCTTTCATCCTAGCACTGGAAGGCAGAGGCAGGCAGATCT
The DNA here is from genome assembly GCF_903995435.1 of Acomys russatus. NCBI lineage: Eukaryota > Metazoa > Chordata > Mammalia > Rodentia > Muridae > Acomys > Acomys russatus. Next base: position 49,399,912 of record NC_067137.1, on the reverse strand, counting down.
CTGTGAGTTCGAGGCCAGCCTAGTCTACATGGCGAGTTCCAGGACAGTCAAGGCTACAGAGAGGCCCTGTCTCGAAAAACAGAGGATACATACCTATATAAAGAGTAACAAACAAGGAACTGCTCGTGCCACTGTAGGAAACTGATGAATTCAAAAGTGCAGTGTGGCTGCAAATCCAGATCTGAGTTGTTGCTACCTTGAATTTGTAGCACAGTGTGGGCTAAGGGACTGTGGGCTTTTGTTGGGACTTTTGGGGGTGGAGGTGGGTGCTCTGAGGTTTCCCATGTTGCAGGCCTCGGCAGCCTTTTGTTTTGGGACACCTGAGGCAGAAAAGAACATCTAGAGACCTCGCCAGCTGTCAGCAAGGCTCCTAGGGTTCCTAGGCAGGCTGCCAGAGCCTAGCACAGTGTGTGGGCGAGAGCTCAGTGGGAAAGAGATGAGGAAAAGGGCATATGTATGCATTTGAAATTGTTCAAATGAAGGGAGTACGGTAACATATGGAGGCGTTGGAAGGCTCATCCACATCCTAAAGATAAGTGTTTATCACTGGGCGGATAAGGCACGTTGATGAATGACTGTATTTTGCAAGGGAAGCTTTTTACAACTGGCAAGTTTAAACAGGAGAGTTAACTTTTTATCACCGATTTCCTCCCATGAGGTCATCACTGAACAATGATTATAGCATAGGCGAGGATATGCGTGTGTTGGGGCTGGAAGAGCAATGGCCATGAGGAAGATTATAATCAACAGGGCTCAGGAAGCTGACCAGCTGAGGGAGGGAGGGAAGAATTCTAGTGACTTTACAGGTTATATAATCTTAACTTCATCCTCTTATTTGTCAACCTTTGTATCTGTTCCCTTCTCTAATATTCAGACTCTCAACACAAATTATGAAACAAGATGAACTGTGTGTGCAGGCAGATTTATTTTTAAAGCCAACAGGGGAGACTGAAAGACAGCACCTCCTTCAGACATGACACCCCAGCTTTAATGACACGCCACACAAACTAAAACGCAGAATGGGACAGTTATAAAGTAGAGTTTCTGGACAGAACGAGGCTCCTGAGCAGCTGGTGGGAAGATAATGGTTGGCCTTTCGGGTGGAGTACGGTGTGTGAGGTGGCTCGACAGGAAGTGCAGAGTGACTACCCAGTGTTTGATCCAATCTTTCTGAACATTCAAATGCTGCAGAGAGTACTGCTGCAAGAAACATGGGGTTCAAAGTGCTCTTGGTACGTTCTGTTTAAACTATACCAGGCCGAACTATGGCAAAGCTGCTTGAACACAAAGCATTCCTCATCGCAGCTTTGTATGTCCAACTTCAGGACAATAATTCATGGGTAAGGTTTGCTTTTCTGATTGCCCATCACTGTGAGCATGATTCCTAATTCCCTATACATCGCTTCTCTTTCACATCTTCCCTGCTCTTCTCTTTGCTCCCTAGAGCCCAGATTTCTTCTTTAAGGGGATTTATTTTCCTTTGTGTACAATCACTAGGGAGCCAGAAAGGGAACAGACTCATTTTTTGTGCATTTTGAAAGACAACCTTTTCCACAGAAATGCCTGTTCAATTACAGAACAGAAATCAACAGGATATCAAGGCAGGGGAGGTAGCTTTGCTTGAAAGCCTCTATTCTAGGGATGTGCAATCCTGCCACTGTGCCATGCAGTGTCACAGCAAATGAAGGTACATTCACATGAGTTCTGCAGCTATCTGCCAGGATGAAGACTGTGCCAGCCACTGTCCACAGCTTTTACTCCTCAGACCGCTGTGGCCCTGAAGGTGCATCCTGTGTGCTGGCCAGTCCAGCCTCAACTCCCTCTTCTCTTTCCCCTTGCACAGAATCTCCAGGAGTGGAATTTTCTTGGAAGATACCCACTTCAGCCTCTGGTTGATCTTCGTTAACACGGTTAGAATTGACATCAACTTTCCCATCTGATAAAGAAGAAAAAGGAGGAAGTGTTTGTTGTTCCTATATGACAGACAATCTAACCATACTTACTGTACCAATCTGTCACTACACATGGCAGATTATTACTTTTACTATAACCGTCACTATTGCGCCAATCAATTGGTGACACTGAGACGCAGGGCTGTGTACTTGCTTCAAGCTTTACAGTGGCAGAAGCAGTGCCAGTACAGAATTCAAGCCTGTCTTCGGCCAGAAATCTACATCAGAATTGTTTGGGGTAGACAAAATCTGCTTTTAAATATTTTTTCTTTTAATTAAATTGAGGTCCTTAATGTTGTTGAGACCTGCTTCAGCCTTTAACATAGCATAATTGCAGCCATTTTGTTTTTCTTAGTCTCCATCTTGGTTATAAGATGAAATTAAGTTTAAGTTTTCAGGATCTGCCCTCCAATGATTATGCCTCTATGGTTTCATTTTTCAAACTTTGTATACTTTGTTACCTGGACACTATAAAATCTCCAACTACAGAACCAATTAGTTTCACTTAGAAACACTGTGTCTCGTTAAAATGCTGTAATGTTGCTTCCTACACCTGGATACACTGTTGTTACCTGGCTGCGATTTTGTTAGCTGCTTATGGTTTTGGACCTGGTTGTTACTTGGTTACAGTTTTTCTTATAAAAAGCCTGCCTTAGAAGCAGGCCAAAGTCACAGTCTCGCTCCAAAAAAGCCTGCCTTAGAAGCAGGCCAAAGTCACAGTCTCGCTCCGAGGCCACGGTGAGGCCACGGTGGCCCTGGCTGGTCAGTTCTTGTTCAGTGTTCAAATAAACTTTCATCAATCTGAGTCTGGTGTTTGAGTGGTCAGTATATGGCTATTCCTGAACCCTAACAAGGTAACTTCCTGTATTTAGTTATTTGTTTATCAGTGAAGTATCAGAAGTAAAAGCCTACTAAATTTCCAGCCTCAACACAGGATAAAAATGTTTGGTCCACACCAAAGAAAGCAAAATGGAAGACTAACTAGAAACAAATGTTTCCTTTTAAAAACAACTTTGTGCAGATCAGTCAATTACACTAATGGTAAAAGAGCCAGACCTCAGGAGTAGAGATGAATGTGGCTAGAAACAATCAGTTGTACATAGACAATGGTTTTCAACTGTACACACTTACAAGAAAGCAGGATAGACTCTCTGGGCTTAGGGCTCAGGGCTGGCAAGTCACTAGAGTATGAGAATCAGTGCGGAAGCAAGTTACAGCTTCAGAGGAAAATCAGTCACTTGAATATGAGAAGAAGGAAAAATGTGTAATTCATGCTAGCAGAGTTGAGTGTGTACATCAAATCTACAGTTGTAGCTTATGAATGAGCTATAATTTCATTCATAATATTGAACTGTAACTAAAAGTTGAAAGAACTTCTAACTTTAGTCTTCTGGTTGCCATCAGGGGACATTCAAGGCACTGCATGGCATTTAAATGTGTAGTAAACCATATCATCAGAGTTGTGTGTGTCTGATGCCATGATGTCTCGGCTGACTACATTCTATGCAGTATCCCACGGCTGGTTAACCGAGCCTCTTCTGTTCTGAAAACAATGCAGTTTCCTCTGTGTGTGGTGTAATCTAGCCTGCATTTCCCTCACAAAGATGTAGCACAGGTGCAGTGGGTCTGTACGTACTCTTTTCCTCCTGGCTCTTATGTTTGGCAGCTTTAGACTGTTGCTTCTCATAAACATCTTTCAGACTCTTACACATCTTCTTGTGGACAAACCAGTGTGTTTTCTGGCAGGTTTGGTCACAGTAGATTACCTGAAAGCAATCATAATTGTGTTTTCACTTTAAGATTTAGAATTGCATGATTTCTAAACGAGCACTAAACCAAGGACTATTCTATAAAAATGCTGCTCCCCATACTTCAAAAAAGAAAAAAAAAACCTATTATATGATGTGTCATTGTATTTAATATAGCTGTGTGTTGATCCAGATTTGTAATTATAACTTATACTTGAAAATAATAATGATATACGATAAGGATCTACAAAAGACTTTTGGTAACTGGCATATTAAGAACCTGTGATCCCAGCCTGGCAGTGGTGTCTCACAGATTTAATCCCAGCACTCAGGAGGCAGAGCAGGTGATCTCTATGATTTCAAGGCCAGCCTAGTCTCCAAAGTGAGTTCCAGGACAGCCAGGGCTACTCAGAGACACCTTATCTCAAAAAACAAAAGCAAACAACAACAAAAATAACCTGTGATCCTAGCATTTAGCAGGTGACAAAGGAAGGCCAGGAATTCAAAGGTGGTCTCAAGAGAAAACAAAACTGAAAGACTCAAAAGAATCCTTTTGCATTTCTGGTTGCCCACTTTTTCTTCTACAACACCCTTGGGAACATGTTCAGTTGCCAAACTGCCCTACCTGAAGGCAGCCTCTGCCACAGACCTGAAGTGAAAGTATTTCAATGGACTTAAATCCTGCTTTCACAGTGTTTGTGCAATAGTTAGTTCTGACAGCCTAGCCCTCTTTACACATGAGGAAACAGGCTAAGGAAGTAATTTAAGCAGGTAAGCTGCTGAAGCAGGTGATGGTGGCAGATAGCTGATGTCTCAGAAGAAGCTGAAGAATTTTAACCTTGAAATCAACAGATAAATGTTACCTGTGGGATTCAGTAAGTGTGCCAGATACATATACATGTACAGGATAGGGATGTAAGAAGGACATATTCAGATATATACTTTACAACGATGACTCTAGAAAAGGGTAAAGTGGAGTTTTTAGAATCATCATTTGTTGGCAGTTAGAAGTTCTGGTTTAAAAGGAAGAATTGATGAAAGTCTGAGACACCAACATAAAATGCCACATGTCTGAACTATCCCAGTTTGAGTTTTTCTATCTGTAACAGCCCATGTCCTGGAGTTCTCTGATCTATTTTCTCTTCTTCATCTGTTCACCTTTTTTCCCCCCTGTGTGGGAGGTAAACACAGACACCAAGGCAGTTCTCTTTCTGAGCTACTGCTTAACATTAATATATGTTCATTTATTAGAATTTATTAGAAAACTAGTGCCAACTACTGGTCTTGTGTGATGTTAGAATTCAGCAGTCAAAGCTGGGTATGATGGCATATGCCTATAATCCTGGCACTTGGGGCGGTAGAGGCAGGGAGATCTCTGTGAGTTCGAGGACAGCCTGGTCTACAAAGCAAATCCAGCACAGCCAAGGCTACACAGAGAAACTCTATCTCAAAAAAACCAAAACAATAAAATAAAAACTTTGGCACTCAGTTTGGTGCAGTCTTATCTACACATCAATGAGTTTAAAAGAATTCCACTCTTACCGTCTTGCAAACCGAACATCTTTTACTTGCTCCTTTTTCTCCACAGGTGGTACAAAACTCAACATCCACAAAGCCCACTTGTCCTGTGATGGCTTGGGTAAGTACAGAGAATGCAGTGGGATCAGAACCCTGGAGGAACGTGAAAGGAAAAACAATCCACTGGAATCCATATGGTAGACCACAGAGGTATCACTGACACAAGCTGTCAAATGGAAACAGGAGCAAGAAATTGCTAATGCTCATGATAGCACAGACTCTATGGCCGTCTTCTAAATGAGACAGTGTTCTATTCTAGAATGCAAGCATTTCCAACTAGTATTAATAACTTCAGAAACAGGAAGAAGAACTTGTAAGGTTTCTTTTTAGCTAAGAGTGGACAACAAGTCAAAACTGATACCCTATCAAGTCAATACTGATATTCCACAGAATAAACACAAAGCCCTCACTAATGTCTATGTCACCTCATAAAGCATTTGAATGACTTTTTACTTTTGAATGTTGTACCCTCTTTAGTAAATACACATGTAACTGCCTCAAAGATTTTTTTTTTTTTTTAAGATGTATGAACTTTATTGTTATGGGACTACTAAAAGAACAGGTTGTGAAAAGTTTATAAAAATTTTTGATGGAGAATTTTTTCAAGATTTATTTATTTATTATGTATACAATGTTCTGCCTTCATGTGAGCCAGCAGGCTGGAAGAGAGCACCAGACCTCACCAAAGATGGTTATGAGCCACCATGTGGTTGATGGGAATTGAACTCAGGACCTTTGGAAAAACAGTCAGTGCTCTTAATCTCTGAGCCATCTCTCCAGCCCTGATGGAGAAATCTATAAGGGTAAGTATTTATCTGCTGGAAGGAAAGGTGTTAAAATCTTTCAAAGATAAGCAAAATAACAGGCTATTATAACTGATCTTGCATGCTGCTTGTTCACTCTTCTGGATTTTAAAATTTTTTTCCTAATTTTCATTGAGTCTTTGCCTCTTCCTCATAAGAACTATTTTTCTATTATCTTACCAACTGTCATAACAGCTCTTTAACAAATGTCACCTGAGAACAATGGTCCATATTATCCTGTGTATTGGAGACAGTCTAAGAAAATACTCAGAAGATTCAAGAAGCATTTTTGAAAGCTGCTTTTCAAACTATCAAGTTCTTGAATACAAGTAACTTTCCATGTGGAAGGGCTAAGAGTTGTAATTTTGAAATAAAGTAGGAAGGAAAAATTAGGCACATGAGCCTAAGTTAAGTTCACATTTCATCAGGAGTGGAGGTGCATGACTCTTACCTCAAATACGACATTCACCATGCTTGTTAAAAATAGAGGTCCCTCTGCCCAGTCCATACTTTGTAAATCAATTTCTAATGGTATGGTCTAGGAAACTGCATCATTATTAATGTCCCATGTAATACCAAGATATATTACAAGTGAGAAATACTGGGCTTAATATTATAGTGAATTTTTATAAAGCTATGTATTTTTTTTTTTTTTTTTTTTTTTTGCTTCACAAGCAGAGTGTTGCCAGTCGTGGTAGTACACACAGGTAAGATATGCAGAAATCATCTTGTATCAGAAAGTAGGTCTGGCCCACCAGTGGATTAAAGCATGGGACATTCAATGGAAATCATAAACATGACATTTTCACATTCAAATATTCCCTTACAAAGTTGCCTGTGACATGTTCATCACAAAGATGGGGCTTGTGGGAGCCACTCAGCACACTCACAAATCCCGCTTTAACTGAGGACCAAATGCAGGATATTTTGCTAAGAGTATGGGCTGCGTGTGTCAACTGCTGCTTCAGATGAGTAAGCTCGGAGGATCTTTCTTACCATTGTTGTAGGTCAAGAACTTTCTTAATACGTAAACCTTGTCATCCACTTAGCTAATCAGACAAGCAGGATGCTTTCATTCAGTGCATATCATGAAGAGACTATGGATGACACTCTCGGGGAGGTGGCTGGGTTGGGCCAATCAAAAAGCTACTAGTTCAAAGCAGGCTGGGCTCAGAGGAAGGCGGCTGCTACCTAAAGTAGGACCAGAAAGTCAACCTTAACAAATACTGGCTACAATCTACCTTTGGGCATGCATATGCTGACAGCCATAACGGGAATGCCACTCTTTAACGCACATGCTCAGACCATCAGGGGGTTGCACAGACAGCCACACCCAAGAATAACACCATACCTGTTCCTCATCTAAATAATGAGGTGTCTGACCAGCCAGGAAGGAGCCTCGAATAGGCATTCTATATCCTATGGATCTAAATCCCAAGGCTCTGTGATATTGAAACAGTGCCCAAGACTGCTCCCCAGAATCTCTCTGGTAGACAGCTTTTCTGTGTGGCCTAGCTCGCTGTGGCTGCACTGTCATGCATCTGATAAATCCTACTTCTGTCGTTTTCCTAGTCAATTCTTCCACAGTCCACACATCACTGGCTTATCACTACCTTCACCCGTGGCAGATAAAAGCTAATTTCCTTGAAGTTAAAACCTAACTTGCTAATGTACACACAAGGTAAGTTCTCTGTCATATAACCTGCTACAAGCACTCAACTGAGATTCCCTAAACAAAGCCGAAGCTACTTCCTGTTGAGCTCTGTAGGGGAGAAGCCAGAGACCCACACTCACAAAGGGAACCAAAACCTATGCAGGGGTGGCCTGGGCTGCAGAACTGGCAGAAGCAATAGTGGCTGTTTATGGCTCCCAGGCTAAGACCCTCACATTACAGTAATGTGTCAGTGTTAATTTAGAGGTGTAAATCTTTGCAGTGCTAAAAAAACAAACAAACAAACAAACAAAAAAACCTGGTAGCTATTTGGGAAACCAAGCCATCTTTTCAAAAAGTTTTCTGATTTTTGTTTGTTTGTTTGTTTTTTAATTTTAGAGAACTTGGTTTTTGCACAGGGGCTTTGTGTACACCAGACAGGTACTCAACCACTGAGTTGCAGCCTCTGTATTCTTTTACTTTTTAATTGAGACAAGATCCTTTGAAGCTACTTAGCTTGTTTATGAATCTACTCTGTAGCCCAGTTATGCCTTAAACTTGTGACTCTCTTGTCCTAAATCCCTCAAATACCTAGAATGACAGGCCTAACCTATCAGGCCCACCTTAGACTATATCTCTGAAAGGACAAAAATATTTGAAAGAGACATCTTTCTAAACTGCACTAAAGACTATCTCAATTTCATTATCAACCTTTCCTGTAAATCGCCAGGAAAAGACATCAAGCAGTATGCTTTGTAAGATGTAATTATTATTTTGTGGGACAAAGATGAAATGCTGACTTGCCTTGGCTCTAAAAATAATTTTTTAAAAACTTAGTTGTATTATGTGCAGGTGTGCCAAGGTTGCACAGGTGGAGGTCAAAGGACAAACACTGTAAATCAGTTCTGTCTTTGACAGATCACATATAACTGGCTTGTCATCACCCTCATGTAGGGCAGACATGAGCCAGTTTGCTAGAAGTTAAAATACAAATTTTATCTTAGCTATCCATGTGGGTCTTGGTGATCGAAATCAAGCTGTTATATGCGGCGGCAAAGTGCCTTTACCTGCTGGCCTCATAAACAGAAAACTGAACCTCTAAACAAATAATTTTAGGGCTGGAGAAGTGGTTCTGTGTTTAAGAGAACTGTCTGCTCCTCCAGAGGTCTTGAGTTCAATTCCCAGCAACGACCTGGTGGCTCACAACCACCTATAATGGGATCTGCTGCCCTCTTCCAGTATGCTGGTGTATATGCAGATAGAGCACTCATACATAAAATTAAAACAAACAAGCAAACACTTTTAGTGTGTATGTGTGTGTGTGTGTGTGTGTGTGTGTGTGTGTGTGTGTATGCACATGCATGCCATGGCATACACATGGAGGGCACAGGTCAACTTTGGGAAGTTGCTTCTTTCCTTTCAGCACTGGATCCAAGGACTGAGCTTGTGTCATCAGGCTTGTACCCTCTGAGGCATCGAGGTCTGATGTGAACATCCATGATTGCTGGATTTGTTTTTCAAAGTTCTCTCCTGGAGGCACAGTGTCAGTCTCCACTCACCAGTGCTAGGAGTGACAGCCATTGCTAGCCACTTCTCTGCCATAACTCCCCAAACTTCTCACTGACAGAGAGGAATTCAGGTTGTAGCACCAGTGTGTAAATAAGTCGAAACCTTTACTCCACATGTGCATGCAGCTCAGAGTGGCCATGTGACACAGATTTAAGTGTAGGGTGTGTGCAGACCATTTTCCCCTCAGGGGTAGCCCCTTTGTTCTATCTGCCTACCTGAGCTGAAAATGGGTCCTGCAGGAAATGCAGAATGCCTTGTAAGTCTGTGCACACAAACATTCATATGTGAGCCTATATGGGTGTGAGTATGGGGCAGAAAGATGGGTGAGTGGGAGGACACCCCTAGTCCATTCCTCAGCCACCGTGCCAGTCCTGGTCTGCTCCTAGCTTTCCTCATTTGAGGATGGGTGAACAAACAAAGCCTACTGATGTAACTCTGTTGGCTGGACCTGGCATATTCATCCAAAATAATCCATCCGCCAATTTGCTGCCTAATCTTCTAAAAGCTTAAATGGCAAATAGCCAGCTATTTAAAAATACAAACAAACAAACAAACAAACAACAAAACAACAACAAAAAACAACCAAGAAGAACATCTAAGTGAGAGGACCAGAAGCTTGTGAACAGACTACCGCATGGTTCTATCATTTTGCTGTGAATAACTAGAACTCACTTGTATCTTGAGTTTCCACACTGAGGATGACAATGCAGCCTACACTAGGGACAAGGAGTGACCCAAATAGCCAGAGGAACAGAAGAAGCTACGGTGTAGGGAGTACAGGCTAAAGGCTGATATGGGATTTGATTGCAAGGCTTATAAGTGTGAATCAGTATGGTTAAGGTGAATACAAGTCTACTCAAAACAAGGAAAACAAAGTGTCTCATGAAACGACACTTAAGTAGGTGATAAAAAGGCAATAAGTAACTTAAGACAACACAGTAAATTTTAATTCCTACAGCTCGGATGTTGCTGTTGTTGTTATTTAAGTTTGGAACACTCCTAATTAGAGGCACTAAGTTGCATGTAAGAAGCAGGGACACTTTGAGACTGTTATCAAGAATCACATCCTTCCTTCCGTTGGCTCGTCCAGCTGTGGCCTACTGCTGGCACCCTGATACCCTAGAGAACCAATCTGTGCAGCCATCTACTCTGGAAACTTCCACTAGTAATTCTTACAGCCACCAGTGCACACGCGTTTGTCTCTATCCATCCGTAGATGGGTATCCAGCCAGTGCAGCGTGCTCAGAGGTACTTAAAACCCAGATCCTTTCATTACTGACTACTCTCCTATGGAGAGAAATACTGTCAACTTATTTCCCGTTCTGCTCCTAAAGTTTTCCTGAAACAATAAAAACAAATAGTAAGGAGAGCTTGTCCTTTGGTCACATGGGACAGTCAGCGTGGGGAAAGAAAAGCCTTACAATTTCAACCGGAGCAATGCTTCGCACCAGCTGCTGGAGGAGCGTTGCCTCACAGTACGGAAACTTCCGGATGCTTTCTCTGATGACCTTTTCCTGATACACCGGGAAGCCATCAGATGCTCTGCCTTTCAACAAGCTGAAAGACATTTTAAAAACATTCCAAAGTTGGGTCGTTATAAAGCAATTCCCTCCTAGGAAGACCTAACACTTCTAATAGTTTCCTGTTAAAATTGTGTCTCCTCAAATCTCAAGGGTGGACTCGATCTAGATTGGTATTCAGAGCCAGGCGTGGTGGCGCACGCCTTTAATCCCAGCACTCGGGAGGAAGAGGCAGGTGGATCTCTGTGAGTTCAAGGCCAGCCTGGTCTAAAAAGGGAATCCAGAACCGAATGGGCTACACAGAGAAACCCTGTGTCGAGGGAAAAGAAAGAAAGAAAGAAAGAAAGAAAGAAAGAAAGAAAGAAAGAAAGAAAGAAAGAAAGAAGAAAGAAAGAAAGAAAGAAAGAAAGAAAGAAAGAAAGAAAGAAAGAAAGAAAGAAAGAAGAAAGAAAGTTTGGTAGGCCAGACTTCGTTTCCAAGATCTGACTATCACAAGCAAAGGCTGCCGTCACAGGGTTGAGCACTGTCCTCAGGCCAGGCAGCTACTCATGACCTAGACAGCTGTTTGCAGAAAGAAGAGAAACTCAGTGAGCTACACACTCGTGACTCAGTTCCTTTTTCTCAGTAAAGCTGCAGGGGACAAAGGCCACAGGAGCTCTGCTAGGTGTAGTAAAAAACACAGGAAGTGCTAGTAGGAATCCAGCAGAGGGCAAAGGTCACACATAGCTCTGCCAGGTGTGGAAACATACGCAGGAAGTACAGCGGCCCACCTTGCAATAAATACACTTAAGCCCATCACTTGGGCCACTTTCTAGCTGTTGTGGTCTTATGCATGTCACTTTACCCTCTTTGAACAGAGTCGTCAGATTCCTCAAGAGTAAACCAGTAAAAACAACAACTAAAACTCCGCCTGAGTCTAATATTATCCCTTGTTTCTGGGAGATTAAATGTGATTTCACAACAGTGCTATTAAAACGGTCATTTTTGCATGTGTCCCCGGCCTTCATGCAAGAAGGCATCTTGAGCATACTTCACATGGCGTGGCAGAAGCCGTACCTTTTGATGAGGGTGTCCAGCTTATTCTCCCCTTCTTTGAGGAAGGAAACGCATTTCTGAAGGATGCAGCTGAGATAGTGCATTTTCATAGCCAGCACTTCATTCATGTCCCTTTGTTTCATGCATTTCTCACAGATCAAATCCATCACCTTGTAGCATTTACCGAGCGCTGCTGCTTCTGCCAGCAGGGGATTCTCACGCACAAGCATCACGATCTAGAAGAAATACCACGGGACACTGAAATGCCACGAAAGACTTCTCCATGTACACCACGGGACTCTGAAGTGCCACAAAAGACTTCTCCGTGTACAGAGCAGTAGCCAGTACAGCCAACGTCACGCCTGCCCAGGTTTTTCTTAGAATCACAGTTACCGTACAATTCAAGTCAGAGGGCAGTTTGCTACTCCTCCATGTTATAAAGCTAACAAGTATTAAAGTTAAACTGTGGTCTGGTCTGTCATTTACCCCTGCAGAAGTACTAGCATGCCTCTGAGGGCACATTACGCTACTGTCTCTGAAAATCACTTTTACAAGTGATAACACAATGGACCTGCACAAGCGTTTCTTACACACAGAATGACACCCCTGAGCGGTCCACTAGTTGTAGACTCAGTAGTTGAATCTCAATAGTGGAAACTCAATAGTCCCATAGCTAGGAAAACTACAACTCCCCCTCCTCCTCTTCCTCCTCCTCCTCCTCCTCCTCCTCCTCCTCCCCTTTTCCTTTCTCCCTCCCCTTCTTTCCTTTTTGGATTTTTCAGACAGGTTACATGTACCCCAGACTGGCCTTGAACTTGCCACATAAGGATGAGTCTGAATTCCTGATCCTCCTGCCTCCACAGCCCAGGTGCTGGGATTACAGATATGCACTGTATTTATGAGGTGCTATAAAGTGAATCCTGGGCTTCCTGATTGCGTGGCAAGCATTCTGTTCATTGAGTTAGATTCCTAGCCCTTAAATTCTTATTAATTATAAGAAAATCAGGCCTCTATAGAAAGAAGTCTAGAAACAATATGCGTTTTAGCTTTCCATTTAACTACATTCTTTGTGGAAATTTTCCTTAAGATTAGACCAGTCATGTACAATAAAGCAAGTATGTTAAACTGGAAACCATAAGCAGCTTTGAAAGGGAGAATAGGAGAAAGTTATCCAATCATACACATTATGAGTCCTACATTTCCTATTCATGTACTAATTAGGCTCAAACTGACTGCAACAAGGAATACTTTTATGAGCTTTGCCTTGCGATGCATTACTTAAAGTTTGTCTGCAGGAGACCACCATACAGGTTGCTGATGATAATAAGACTGGAAACAAGCGTGATGTGGCCAGAATGTACACAGCTGTCAGTACGTGCTGCCTATGTGCCTCAGCTCAACCCCTGTGCCACTCGCTGCTACCGTCAGGGAGGAGGGCTGTGAGTTACATACATCCTGTTCAGACATGAAGAAAACTCATCTGCGAATTGACATCATACCCATATCCAGCTTTCTTGGAAATCTAACACAGACTCGAGGCCAATGAGAAACTGCCTTTGACACTACTAAATTTATACGTAATGAAATATTTTACAATAGAGCACTTTATAATACATTACCAGGTTTCATGAACTACACTGAATCCTTACTAGTAAATTTGCTGATTAGTTTCCGAACTAAACAAATATTAAAAATTAATCTGTGGGAGCTGGAGAGACGGATGGCTCAGTGGTTAAGAGCAATGGCCGCTCTTCCAGAGAATTCAGCATTCACATGGTAGCTCAAAACCAGCTAGGATTTCAGTTTCAAAGGCTCCGGTGCCTTCTTCTTGCTTCCCCAGGCACCTAGCACACATGTGGCACACCTGCACACATGCCGGCTCGGTGACTAAGACCACATACTCCTCTTGCAGAGGCCCAGGTGTGGTTCCCAGGACTCACATGGCAGCTCGACCACCTGTAACTCCAGTTCCAGGGATTGATAGCCTCTCCTCACTTCGGAAGGTTTTGCATACAAGTGGTATATCTAAAACCCTCAGGTACACATACATACACATAAAGTAACTACACGTTTCTTTAAAAAATGAATTGGTAGAAAATTTAATTCATGATATAAAGGACTCATTAGTTACCAATTTTATACTTGTGCTAAGTAGGCTCATTTAAAACTGTTTAATATTTTATATATGGTGTCAACAATCAAGAGTATAGACTCAAACTTATAATCAAGATTCTCTGGAAAAATCTAAAACAGAGGCCATATTAATATTTTTTTAATTAAGACATTGGGTTTTACTTATTTTCCAATTAGAACAAAGACTTACAAGGACTATGGCCAATAAGTAGGGGGTTACTGAAACATTTACATGTTGCTCAAAAGGGATATTCATACTGGCTTCCTTCATACCTGCAGCATTAGAAAGGGAGAAAGGGAGTCTTTGTTATGTACCAAAAAGGGCAGTAAGACTATTCCTCTCAGCATACAGTCAGGGTGAATCTTATTTCTAAGGACTTCGAGGAATGACTGTGCTTATGCAGTAGCATTTTTAATTCCTCTCCCTTCCGTCCCCTATTTTTCAAATTGGCAAGTCAATAATCTTGGGCTTGAAAACCACGTGAAGAAGGAGAGACCGGCCTGTTGCCTGCACACGCTCCTCCTCCTCCCTCAGCCGCCCTTCCCACTGCTACTGTGGTTTTGCCTGAGATTTTGTTTTTCTCCCCAGAAAGCCATTATTGTCTGGGCACCAGCACGACTCCCCAAGTCCCTTTTGAAAACAAGCACATTGCTAAGGCAGCCATGTAACCTAGATGCAAATGTAGCCACTTTCAGGCACAAAAGCAATGGAAAGATGAGCTGTGCACGTGGAGAAGGTCTGGGCTTTTTTAAAAAAGATGTCTGACTTCACATGGGCTTTTCTGCTCCTCTTTTGTAAGCCTCTGAAGACGTACACCAGCTTAAAGCCGGGTAAAGCCATGAAGTAGGGCACCACAACAAAAGCTGTGGAGTGGCTTTTGTATTCCAAGTGAATATGAAAAGCAGCGGTTCAGGTGAATGAGCTGCCTAGTCTTACTGAGAACAAGGTTAGGTCTTGAGAAAGGACCACAGTTCCAACAGACTCTTTAAAGACACTTAGACTGCCCTGGGTGGTAGCACACAACTGTAATCCAGCACTTGAGAGGCAGAGGCAGGTGGATCGCTGTGAGTTCAAGGCCAGCCTGGTCTACAAAGCGAGTCCAAGACAGCCAAGATAATACAGAGAAACCCTACCTCAAAAAACTAAAAACAAAAACACATAGACCATCTCAAATCATATGCTGTTATATTGCCTGAGTAAGTACGCGTATACACTAATATACTGATAATGCGTTTACCTGTAAAGATAACCAAAAATAGGACAAATTTTAAAACATTTAGCTGAAGCAGTGGGTGCCACACACATGCCAGGCAATTCGAGAAGCTCTCTGCAACCTCAAGGCAAAGAAATAGAAATGAAAGTCAGTGAGAGCAAAGGAGATAGGAAAGGAAGTCTGTGAGGAAGCGAAGAACTTGTTTGCTCCAATAAATCTAGTGCCAGGCCAGCTGGTCTGCACCTAGAATCCCAGTGAGGAAGAGCTTCTGGTTTTCCTGAGAGTTCTGAAGAAGTGCAGAACTTTTCAGGAGAGACCAGAGGTAAGTGCCAAGCCTCTTCAGATTTCTCATGTAGCTCTGTTCTTAAAAATAAAACAAAAAACAGGCAGCGGTAGTGCACGCCCTTCATCCCAGCCAGAGGCAGGCAGATCTCTGTAAGTTCGAGGCCAGCCTGGTCTACAGAGTTCCAGAACAAAGAAGGTTACCCAGAGAATCCGTGTCTCGAAAAACAAAGCAAAATAAAATCAAACAAAAAAACAAAGACTGAAGACGGAGAAGATGGCAGGAAAAATAGCTTGGAATGGCTCTTGAAGCTGTTGTTGAACAACTTGAACTCTGACGCCAAACTTGACAATTTGTCTGAATCCACCAACAGCATTATCAAAGGGGTCAGATGTTCACTTGCATTGAAAGCATGCTCATGTTGAATGGAGTGACCGCACTTCTGCGTATCCCCACAGGGATAAGCACCGCTGTGTGAGAGGATGGTGTGCCACCTAGACCCACCCACCTTACCGGGCCTCTCACAGCAGCCCTACCCTACTCAGCATGAGCTAAAGGCACAGCACAGTCTCCTCCAGGGAGAGAACTTCCCTCATTCAAGGGAGCCACTCATTTCCTGTATAGCAGGTTGTTCTTCCCCCTCGTCTAGGCCAATGGCAGGATGAAGGACACTAAAATTCTTCTCTCTCACGGCTGGAGCCAGGCTGTCTGCTGCAATGCCTGGGGAGAAATGAGGCTAAACCTCCTCTTGCTGGCTTTTTGCCCTGCTTCTCTTGGTTTCTCTCATCAGCTCCTGGCATCCACTGGACGCACCGCTGCAATGACTCAAGCAGACATGTGAGCTTGCTGCAGAGCCCTCATCTACAGAACTCAGCCTGAGACAATTAGGACCCCAGGTAAGCAGCACACTTTAGACTCTGAAGCAATACTGATGTAAGAAACAGATACAGCAGACAGCACGCTACCTTGACCGGGTGGAGATTCGTTGTGGTGATGATTTTGTGCAGTGGGCCTGCCAACTTTGGAGGCAGTTTTGGCTCTTTGTCCAATCCCTGGGGTTTAGTGTAATAATCCAGTCTCTCTCGAGGGAAGAAATTGTTGATTATAGCCACACAGTCATGCTGACCTTTTAAATAGAAAAACAGAAACTTCGTTAGTTTATCATGAAATACAGGAGTCTGAGTTGTTGGAGTAAACATGCATCCGTGTTTTTATTCTTCAGTGAAAGAGTAGAGAAAGAGAGGCAAAATATTTCAGAAAATATTTGTAAGCATCATAAAATAAAAAGATAATTTTATTCATTTATTTGTTTGTTTCTTGAGACAGGGTTTCTCTGTGTACCCTTAGATGTCCTGGAGCTCACTATGTAAACCAGGCTGTGCTCGAACTCAGAGATTTGCCTACCTCTGCCTCCCAAGCAATGGGATTAAAGGCAAGTGCCACCACTCTCAGACGAGAGATACCATTTAAAGAGAGGATCCACAGTAAATTTGAGGATTATGTAGACTACCAAAAAAAAAAAAAAGAAAACCTCAACTTAAAACAACAAAATTGACTATAATTTAAATATCTCTTCTTCCACCCTTGACACCAATGACCCTCATGTGTGGGAAGGATTGTAAGCTTTGTCACAGGTGAAAGCAGTCTTGGCGGGCTTTATCCTTGGACACACCACAGATACTCTCTGAGATTAACCTTGAGATAAACTGGGTAGAGCCATCCCTGGCCTGAAATTCAAGAAGGGGACAGAGAAACTCCACCTAGACTATTGTGTTTCTAATAGACCCTCAATGGGAGAGGGAGACGACCCCTTACACGTGAGAGACAGGCAGGCGGAGAGGACAGAGAGGAGCAGCAGGTTCAGACGGGCTTGAGTGCACATGGATTGGGAAGAAGATCAGCAAACAGGCCGGACCCGCGCGCAGGCCAGAGACACCTAGGGACTCGTCCCATGAAACGGATACTGAAAGGGTCACTCTTGTTTCCCTTTGACCTTTATTTCCCTTTTGTGTAAGCTAGTTGGGTTGTATAATAAAGTTTAATTGTTAAAAAACAGAGCCAACACTCATGTTTCCCCCAATGACATGCTGATACATTTACATATACTTTAAATGTATTCTATGCAAAGTATGTTTGTTATAATTATTAATATTATCAAGTGATGCCTCCTCTCCACCCCACAGAATTGGAGAGAAGCTTGGCGTCCTTGTGAAAGCTTTTGCTCCTACGAGCTTGGAATCAACACTCCAGGGCCTCAATTTCCTAAACTACATTCCTGAGCCATTTCTTGGGTTAAGCAGAGTTCTACCAGAGCACAGTCCTCTCAGGAAAGCTGGGGGCTGGCCCTACTCCTGCAGTCCCCACCACTGTTCCCTCTCCACTACCTCTATAAGGCCAGGAAGTGGCCACTCTGAGCAAGCAGGTAGAATAGGCAGGGCACATTCCAGAGAACCAACTTTCTCAAGGTCTCTAGAAGACACTCTTTTCCTCTCTGCCTGTTGAAGGCTAAAGGATCAGCAACAGCAAGTCCTGGAGATAGTGGTCCACCCTGGTTTGCCTGCCTGGCCTCTGTCCATGTGTACAAGGTCCTGAGAGTGACCTGTAGGGAAACTACATTACTGGCCATCTGGCCTCCACACCTGAGCTGGCAGAGAGCTCTCTACCTGTCACTCAGCATTCTGGAGAAACTGAGGAGTAGAATGGCTCTTGCTTGGGCCTAGGTGGCACTAGACCTTGGACCTACAGGCGGAATGCAGCTCTGTGTTCCTCTGGCCCACAACTCTGGAGGCTTTCCCTGGTTGCCTAGGCTAGGAACTGGCAGGAGACATACAGCAACTGTGCAGTGCCCCTGTAAGACAGCTTCTGGTGTCTGACCTCCACTGACACCAACACAGCCGCCACCATAACCACCGCTCTTGAATAGCCACCTAAGCAGATTCCGGAAGGGTATCCAAAGACGTTCAAAAGAAAGCTGAAATTTTAAAACCTAATAAGCAAAGTTAAAGAGAGAATCCCGTTTGCATCTGTGAACTGAGCTTGAAACACTATTGGATGAAGTGCTTCAGAGAAAATAATTCTCACTCAGATAGAAACTATAATGGGAGAGAGGAGAGAACTCACAGTACCCAGGAAATTTAATATTAAAAAGAATAAAAATCCAAAGTGGAAAAACAAGAGTAGATATAAAAGTAAGTGATAGACGAAAATATCCCTGATTTGAAAAAAGAATTCTGAACTAATGACAGTATCATTGTGTGTAAGCTACTTTGAAATGCCAGACCATCAGTGCCTTTCTGTTTAGGGCAGAAATAAGAGGTAGAATCCTTTCTCCTCTCCTTCTTTCTGCTTACTAGAACTTTCTATCCAGGTGTGACTAGTAAGACTTTGTTTACTTCATCACTGGTCATCACAAGGCCACTTATGGTGAACCCACTAAAGCAGCTGTTTCTGTCTTTGCTTTTTGATCATGTGCTCTTAACTGCCTTCTCAGAGTCCAAAACACCAATGACCAAACACCCACGTTCCCCTAGACCACTCATCATGTCAAATAACAGGACTAAAGTGCCAAGAGTGAGTGGGCACCCAAAAGCAATGTTTGCGACTGATGGAGATAATGAAGCAGCTTAGCAATATTATCGCCACTGCCACCACCATTTGGATGACTGTTCACAGAAATAACAACTATCTGTTTACCTCAACACATGAAGATCACAAGTCAATCATCTCTATTAACCCTTGAAACAGTCCTGTAACTGAAGAAGCTGAAAGACACAAACAGGTAAGTACTTTGCCACAAAGTGGTGGCAGCCAGAATTCCACCTGAAGTCTGCTGATGTCACAGTTGTGTTCTCAATCACAGCAGCAACCTTCCTCCATCAGAGAAATGAAACGTCCCTACCGCTCTGCCTCTCACAGAGTGGGAATTCTATGTGCCATTCAGTTTCTCCAGAGAGCCATCGGGGATTTCACTTATCAGAATGAACTGTCAGCATTTTGCCAGACATGGTGGCACATGCATTTAATCCCAGCACTCAAGAGGCAGAGGCAGGCAGATAGATCTCTGATATCTGGTCTACATAGTGAGTTCCAAGACAGCTAGAGTTTCATAGTGAGAACCTGTCTCAAAAAACTAAATAAATAAAGGAAGAAATAAAATATACATAAAGGAAACTAAGAATAATTCACTGTGAAATTACAGTAAACACTCACCCACAAATGCGGCCATCTGAGCGGCCGTTCTTCCCACTGAGTTCACGACATCTGTTTTTGCGCCTGCCTCCAGCATGGCCCATGTGATGTCTTTATTACCTAGGGTTATAGGAAACAAATCTGTGAACCCTAAGAAATGCACAATTGAAACTCGGTGACCCGAGCCTGAACCAGCCATTTTCTGTAACCAGGCAAGACTCACAGGGAATGGGACACCAAGCCAGCCACACAAACCTTCAGCCTAGAGTTTGTCCTGCCTGCAAGATATGCTGGGTAATAGCAGCACAGAACACATAGCAACCAATGACTGATCTAACTTGAGGCCCACACCAAAAGGAACCCATGCCTGACACTGCCTGCATGCCTAGGAAGCTGGGTAGCCCAGAGGCCTAGGATAGAAACAGACATAGCTGGCCGAAAAAGAAGAGTCAATGAAATGCTTGCTAATAAATGATGTTCTGCTCTACTCATAGATCTGTGCCTAGCCCAGTCATCATCAGAAAGGCTTCCTCCGGCAGCCGATGGGAGCAGATGCAGAGATTCACAGCCAAGCCTTAGGCGGAGCTCAAGGAATCCTGCTGAGGAAGGGAAGGAAGGCTTGTGGGAGCCAGTGGAGTCGAGGACACTAGGAGAACTCGGCCCACAGAATCAACTAAGCAGGCCTCATAGGGGCTCAGAAACTGACGTGACAATAAAGGAGCCTGCAGAGGCCATGCTAGGTCCTCTATAAATATGTTGTGGTTGTTTATCTTGGGTTCTTATGGGACAATGAGACTGGGGGCTTCTCTGACTTTTTCCCCTGATCTTGGGATCCATCTCCTCCCACTGGATTGCCTCATTCGGCCTTGATATGAGTTTGTGCCTGGTCTTACTGTGTCTTTTACACCGTGTTCAGTAGGAAGAAGAGTGGATCTGAGGATGCGAGGGGGGAGAGGAGTGAAAGGAGAAACAATGGTCAGGATGTACTGTATGAGAGGAGGAAAAACAAATCTATATAATTACATTACAATGTCCTCTTGGCTTGTAAGGAGTTTTACTATTATTATTATTATTTGTGTGTGTGTGTGCGCGCGCGCATTTGCTGCCATGTGTTCATGTGTCCATGGAAGTCAAAGGACTTTTGATCCCCTGGAACTGGAGTTACCGGCAGTTGTGAGTCACCTGATGTCGGTGCCGGGAGCTGAACCCCAGTCCTCTGTAAGAGTATAGGCATTTTTTTTCTTCCTTTTTTGAAGTGGGGAGCTCTAAATGTCCTTTAAGAAGGTAATGCTGCATTACTGCTCCATTCCTCTGGAAAATTTAAAACTGAAGGTATCAGGAATAAACCACTGTCTAGCAATTAAAAAAATGCACAGCATGACTACTCAAGATAGGCGCGGCTAAGGGCTACAGCCACCCTGGGCCCAAGACTGCACCAGGCCAATCAAGAGAAGTTGATGTCATAGACACAAATGGTCATCCATGGAGGCAAGTTAACACAGATATTTTTAAAGATATGCTGAAATGAAAATCTCTAAGAGGAAATGTATTCCTTAGGACATGAAGGGGTCACATATGAGATATAACAGAACCGTGTGTATGCTGTAACCTCTGTGGACAATAATGTAAATTCTCACCTGGGAGTGAATGGAGGAATTGAGCTAGGTCATTGGAGGATGTTTAGGTATTGTGGTATATATGGCGGTGCCTCGGGGTTGAGGAGACTAAAGATGAAAATGTAATTAAAACATGATGGACAACGGAAAAAGAAACAAGCAACCAAAGCCTCCAAATCAGGAAAGATTGAGATGAATGGAGCTCTGAGTCCACTTTGCTGCGTTCTCCAGGTCACTTCAGGACTGCACCAGACAAATTGATAAAACACTATACCACAGACTTTTATTTGTTGATACCACCCCTCCCGTGCCCTCTGCCTCCAAGAATACTCCCTAAAGTAGTACAGGCAGGGAAGACCTGTCTATTAGGAAGAACCTCTCACAGTTTTCCAGGTCGAATTCTGGCTAGTCCAAAAGCGGCCCTTCTTTTAAGGGTTGCAGGAAACGTGTGACACCGCAACTTTAGCTAATTCAGCTCCAAGAGCCGGATGGTTAAATGTAAGAAGAGTTATATCAATTGCTCCAATTCCTTCCACTGTAGCAGCTTGGCCAAACACATTGCTGGTGGGGTCAATCCCAGGGTTCCATCTGGCATCATCGCCGCAGATCCTGGAGGGGCGAGGGTACCAGCTGCCACCGGAGCAGGGGAAATGGCGCCTCTATCGTTTATGCCCATAGCATCTCCCATAGGCATTTGGCCCAACCATAAATCTTTTGTTCTCTCGCACCAGGTAAGGTTCCCTTAAATCCTTCCCACTGCCTCTTCTTCACAGCGCCTGTGCTCCTCCTGCTGCCCGGTTCTGAATGGCTTGGCTAGGCAGCTCCTCTATTCTCTTCTGTATGGCTCCTCAAATCCTGCCTCTTTAGCATAAGCCAGTGTTTGTGACTTGCTGCTTCTCACAAGCCTCATAGACTGGTCTGGTCCTCTTGATCTTCCTGTTGTTTCTCCATCTCAGGAAGCACTTTCCAGGAGCATGGCATACTCATACTCAGGTCCAGGCTGGGCACATCTGGGCGGCTGCCCTTGCTCCATGTGAAACTGCTGGGGATGAGAGATGGGCGTTGTTCCTTTTCTTTTTATAACCAGCTTCTTTGGAGGTCCCTCTTCATCATGTCCATTGCCCCCACAGTGACAGGCCGAGGAAATGCTAGCAAAAAAGAGCCTCTATTGCCATGCCTGTGAGTTCAAGGCCAGCCTGGTCTACAAAGCAAGTCCAGGACAGCCAAGGCTACACAGTCTCGAAAAACCAAACCAAACCAAACAAAACAAAACAGAGCCTCTACTGCATCTGTCCAGAGCTTTCCGACAGCTGACTTCCCTGGGAACTCAATAATGCCTTTCCCCGAGGGCCTTCCTCAGTCATCAACAACGACCACCTCCTAGCCAAACACAGAAATGGCTTCTTCCCATGATTCTTTGGAATGTGTTGAGGAAGACTGCGGGCTGTAAGGGATGTACTGTGACAGACAAAGCACACGTGCAGCTGCTTTCCACAGAGTGGCATACTGTCCGGGTCCTCTGTGGCAATTTCCACTAAAGATCAAGATTCCGAATGGGTAAAGCCAAAGCCTTTATCTTTATGAAGGAAAACTTGGTCTGCTTTCCGGTATTTTTCAGAAAGTTTCCTCATTTCCTCCTCAGTGAGGTTGGGGTAAGACTGCCCACAAAGAGAAGGCTATGCCAGGTGAGGTTCTCTCCAGGCTTCTTAAAATTCTTCAACTTGATAATCAAGCCTTCATTCTGGCTCAGCTGGCCTGGTGTCCATTTGCAGGTATTGGTGAGAGTGGCTGCTGCTGCTGTTGCTGCTGGTTGTAATGGTGGTGATGCTTTCTTGGGGTATGGTTCTGCTTCTCCAAGTTAAAGGTTTTCTTGCTTTGCATTTTTTATCCTTTTGCTCACAGTTCTATGCTCAGAGTAACATCAACATTGTACCGCCTCCACTATCCCTAGGAGGCTTTTGGTTTTTGTTATTTTGGTTTTTTGTTTTTGTTTTTGTTTTTGACTGTGTAGCCTTGGCTGTCCTGGACTCGCTTTGTAGACCAGATTGTCCTTGAACTCACAAAGCTCTGCCTGCCTCTGTCTTCCTGAGTTCTGGGATTATAGGTGTGGGCCACCCCGCTTCCCACCCCGGGCTTGTAGAAGTCTTTAGCTGCTAAGCTATTTCTCCAGCCCCTGATGTCTTTATTATTCATGGGTTCTTTATTGTATACAGTACTTAGAAATGCTTTTGTGCCCCACAATTATAATTTATTAGTGCTTTTGAAATCAGAGCTTATTATATTACATCTCTGTTTTGTTTTATGTTTTTTTGGAGACAGGGTTTCTCTGTGTAGCCCTGGCTATCCTGGAACTCCTTCTGTACACCAGGCTGGCCTTGAACTGAGATCTGCCTGCCTCTGCCTCCCAAGTGCTAAGATTAAAGGTGTGTGCTACCATCACCTGGCTGCATTATAGCTTATCAAAAGTCAATTCTCACCACTCTTTTCTATTTAACTTCTAAAATGTACTAAAATAAAATATGTGTTGAATTTAAAATATATGTGCATTTAGATTGTGTGGGTAATAAACACAGATAGAGAAATACTAAAACCTACCAGAAAGTGCAGCGAACATGAGGGCTGTATACCCATGCTCATGCTGGTGGCAATTGACATCAGCTCCGTGTCGCAGAAGTAATCTGCACATGTCAAGTTTTCCTTTGTATGCTGCGTGCATTAACGGAGTCATTCCATTCTTTAAAGGGAAGGGAAAATATGTTAACTATGCACATTTCCATTTTCATAACTTACAAACACAAACATAAGTTAATAAAATCATATTTAAAATCTATAAAGAATATTCATTTCCTCCTTACATCTTACCTCAACTTTTGAGGGAAAAAAGTCATAATTTTTTTTAACAGATTAGCAAACAGAAAAGATATGCTCAGTCTCATAGAGCAGCAAACAAGTAGAGCTAAAATCAGAACCCAGACTGTATAACATACTCATCTCCCCAACACACGTATCTCCTTAAGACACAAATGAACAAACATGTATGCACACACAAAAACATCCCAAAGACCAGAGGCTAATGTGTGAGGATCACAAAATCAAGGCCTGCCTGAGCTGGGTAACTTAGTGAGACCTGCTCTCAAAATTTCCACATGAATTACCCATCTAGGCAAACGTGGTAGAGTACTTGCCTAACATATGCAAGGCTCTAGGTTCAACTTAGGTTTGCTGTACCAAACCAACCAAGCAAACAAACAAAACAAAACAAAACAACAACAAAACAAAAACAAAAAAAAAAAAAAAAAAAAAAAAAGAAAGAAAAAAAAAAAAAAAAAAAGAAAAAAAAAAAAAAAGAAAAAAAAAAAGAAAAAGAAAAAAGAAATAAAAGAAAAAGAAAAAGAAAAAAGAAAAAAGAAAGAAAAAGAAACCTGAAACAAACACAACACTTACCAAAAGGAAAGATGAGTAAAATACAGTGTATTCGTGATAGGTAATTATAACGGTATTTGGAAAGTGATTTGGAGATACTGGGTTGGCTCGATGGGTAAGAGTGTGTGCCACCATGTCTGGACCTGACTTTGAGCACCAGGACCCACTTGGTAGAAGAGAACCCATTTCAAAAAGCTGTTCTGGAGCATATGTGCTCCGCACAAGCAGATACACACACAAACAAAACAAATAAAGCTGAATATTGTTTTAAAAAATTTTTAGAGGGG
Source organism: Acomys russatus (assembly GCF_903995435.1). Lineage (NCBI taxonomy): Eukaryota > Metazoa > Chordata > Mammalia > Rodentia > Muridae > Acomys > Acomys russatus. The sequence goes on along the minus strand of NC_067137.1, from coordinate 49,374,912 downwards.
ATAGAAAGATGGCTTATTGCTTGCTGCTCTTCCAGAGGACCTGGGTACAGTTCCCAGTGTGTACATCAAATGGCTCAAAACTACTGTGACTCTAGATCCATGAGATCTGATGCCCTCTTCAGGCCTCTGTACACAGACACACACAGACACACTGACACACACACACACAAATAAAACTAAACTTAAAAAATTTTAATGAATTCATTTATGTTTAGTGAATGGGAAATTTTCTGACTAATGCCAATGAGAAAAACCAGGTACAGCCTATACTTACTGCTGTGGCATCATATCTTAATGCAAAGGTCCCCAAATCTCACACGTGTTTAAGTACACTGTGATTTGATTAGATATTTGACTAGATGTGATTGCAAACATATTTGGCAATATTTGAACTAGACTGAATTGATTGGCCTCCATTTGCTTGTATCTATCTAATGAAATATCATATAATGTAATGTCTCATTTGTGACTCCTTCATGTCCTAAGGAAAACATTTTTCTCTTAGAGATTGTCATTTTAGTATATCTTAAAAACAAAAAACAATAACAAAAAACCATTGTGTTAGCTTGCCTCCATCTTTTTCTTGGATGAGGACTACCCAAGACTAGGTGATCTTTTGTGTCTATGACGTCAGCTTTTCTTGATTGGCCTGGTGCAGTCTTGGGCACAGGGTTGCTGTGTTGAAGGTCTGACTGTAGCCCTTAACTTTGCCTGTCTTGAGTGTATACAGTGTGCATTTTTTTATTGCTAGACTATGTTTGATTTGTTCCTGATACCTTCGATTTAAAATTTATAATTAGTGGCAGCTGCTTTGGCCTGGAGGGCTCCTGCCTACGCAGGCTCGTGACGCGGGGGCTGGGACGGGGCTCGGAGGACCGAGCTGGCGCTGCTGCTGCTGCTGTCTGAGCGTCTTCTGCGTCTTTGGTTTAATTTATTTTTGGAAATAAAGTTCAATATTAAAAAGAAAAAGCACACATTATTGGAAGCCATTTCTACTAATCCGTTACATTTTAACTTATGATTTGATTTGAATACTGTCATGGGAGGAGCTGTGAGTGCTGGGGAAGATAATGATGACTTAATTGATAACCTTAAAGAAGCTCAGTACATCCGAACTGAAAGAGTAGAGCAAGCCTTCAGAGCCATTGACCGCGGAGATTACTATCTGGAAGGCTACAGAGACAATGCTTACAAAGACTTAGCCTGGAAGCACGGGAACATACACTTGTCAGCACCTTGCATTTATTCTGAAGTTATGGAAGCTTTGAAACTTCAACCAGGATTATCTTTTCTTAACCTGGGAAGTGGAACCGGATATTTAAGTACAATGGTGAGCTTAATTTTAGGTAATTTTATTTTTGTAAATTTCCATTTATAAAGTGAGCTGAGTTTGCATGGCTAAAAAAAAAAAAAAAATTTATAATTAGTAAGATGTATAACTCCACAGCTTTTTAAGTACCATTCTCCAAAGGTATAGGTTAAAATAAAATTTAAAGATTAAACAAAGCTTCAATTTTCAGTAAAAATATATGAGGTAGTGTACCTAATTATTTTGTCTTAATTTTTTTTTTCTTTTAATCATAATGGTTGTGTGCCTTTAATCCCAGCAGAGGCAGAGAAATCTCTATATGAGTTCCAGACCAGCCAGGATTACACAGTGAGATCCTAACTCAAAAAACAAACAAACAAAACAAAAAAATTAAAAAGTAAAAATATTTCTTTCCATTAATAAAATTGTAATATGATTTTAAGAGGTGTGTGGCTTCAGCTTAGGAATGAGGTGGGTACTAATATGGTTCAGCTGATGATCATGAATATTACGGCCCTGAGGAAACATAGTTCATTTGTTGTTTTGAACATCCATTCCTGAGATGTCTTTAAGCAAGCCATTAGCTCCGAAGGTAATTTTGGCTTTTTGTCAATAGTGTTGGTGTTTCTTGGCTTGCACTCAACAGCATAGGTTCTGAGGGGCTGTTGCCCTTTTCCTCCTGTGTCCCCTTAAAGTGTCCTGTCCTTCTATCTTGCCTTAAAACCACCATCTTAGAGGGAAGCTGACAATAGAATTGGATGCTGGGACTTCTCGGACACTTGTATAAGAGGTCACTCGGTTGGAGCAATCAGTGCTTCCTGGGACAAGGAACAAGAAAGTAAAGAGATGGCACAGTATTAAGACTCCCTTAGTTGGGTGTTGATATAGTGAATACTGTCCTGGCTTTAATGTCCAGTACCAAAACAACAGCTACAACAGTAACAACAACATGTACATATGTGTGCATGTGCACGCTGATATGGATACAGGTCACGAAACTAGACAAGGAGCCATGAGAGAGGGGAGGTCCCTACAAAAGGGACCAAGGAAAGAGGAGGTGATGAAACCTGTGACCTGCAAGTGAAAAAAGAATAATGGGAGTAGAAGCAGGAAGAGAGGGGAAGAGATGGGGTAAGGGCATCAGCAGAAACAAAGGCTGTTTGGAAATGTCAGAAGGGAGTGCTTTGTCTGCTAACTAAGAAAACATACAACAACGACCCCCACCACCCTTTTTTTTAATTTGGTTTTTTGAGGCAGCATTTCTATGTGTTAGCCCTGGCTGTTCTGGATTTACTTTGTAGACCAGGCTGGCCTCAAACTCATAGCAATCTACCCACTTCTGCCTCCCCAGAGCTGGGATTAAAGGCGTGTACCACCACACTCAGCCACAGTGGTGCATGCCTTTAATCCCAGCACCTGGGGAGGCAGAGGTGGGTGGATCACTGTGAGTTCAAGGCCCAGCCTGGTCTACAAAGTGAGTCCAGAACAGCCGAGGCTATGCAGAGAAGCCCTGTCTCGAAAAACCAAAATAAATAAATAAATATTGGATTTTAGTGCAAAAATCAAGGAAAGGTTGTTTCCCCAAAAACAAGGAGTTCTCTTGACTCCCTCACCTACTCTGAGGTGTCTGGGCCAGCTGTCTGTCATGACCACGTGTGATGTGTGCTTTGTTGCTATCACTATCTCAGGCTATTAGAATCTATGAAAAGTTAGACTAGCTCTTAAAACCTCTGGCTATCATTTCTGCTTTCTTATTTCTTAGTTCCACTTTGCATTACCCAAATGTGGAACAATGCAAAAGGGGAATTATAAATTCCCAGTGCAATGGTTACTATGAATTATGTTGGTTCTAATGCTACACTTTATGAGTGTAACCTGAAGGAACCTGAAGGAACAGTAACATACTTTTATGTGCTGAGATAAAAGCTTCTACACTAGCTTTTCTAGCTGTTTTCACAGTATGTCAAGTGTAAAACAACAACAACAAAAACAAAACAAAACAAAGGAGACCTCAAATACCTCAAAACAAAATGTTCAAAATAAAATCCTAAGCCAAATTTAAAAGGCTACCTTCCAGTTACAGATATGAAATGACTTGTCACTGTGGAGGAAACCAATGTTGAACAGCCATCTCTGCTGGTTAGGACAGTGGTGAGTCCATTTCAACTGCCATCATGTAAGTGTGGAGGAAGCTAAAACCCACTGTGCTTCCAGTGCTCTGCCCAGGTGGGAGTGTCCTGGGGATTACCCATGCGTGTACTGGTGATTTTAAAATCTTCTTTGGAGCTCCGTCTGTTTGGATACTTTGCTCATGTTCTCCCACCGGCGTATATGTCCTTTCTTAAGTTCGGTACGAGTCCCTCCTCGGGGCCCATTTGTGAGGCTCTCCTCACTTCCCTGGGCTATGACTCTATGCTCTGAAACACAAGAGCTTTCAACCACACAGATTTCCAATTTCCTATTCTCTATCTTGTACCCAAATGCCTTATCTCACGTTTTTTACTCACTTTCATTTTCCTAAGTTATCTTTTCTATTTCTTTCTGCATATTTTATATATAATTTCATGATTTGAAAGCTTACCATACCACAAAGATTAAAAATATGACAGTACCTACAAAATGGCCTCTGATCACTGCTTTGGCCACTTCATACAGTTTTTATTAAACAGCATATTTTGGTAATTGTATTTCTAATTCTAAACATTTCTACTTTATTTTTGAATTTAAGAATTATTGAATCAAAAAACTTTCCAAGAGAGGCATTTTTTTTTAGGTCAATTATCTTTTATTTTCAAATCTAACACATTGCATTTGGTAAATTTGTTTAATGTCATATAAAATTTATTTTTTAAAAATAGTATAACATATATAACCTATTAGCATATACAAGATCATATTTCCACATTTTGTAAAAAATGATGGAGGCTGAGTGTGGTGGCACATACCTTTAATCATAGTACTTGGGAGGCAGAGGCAGGTGGATTTTCATGAATTAGAGGCCAGCCTGGTGTACATAGGTGTTTCCTGCCAGCCAGTGATGCATAGTAACACCTGTCTCAAACAAACAAATAAACAAACAAACAAACAACTTGGAAAAAGAAGACAAATGAAAAAATTTATTGGAGTCAGATACCTTTAATTGCATAACTGTGTCCCAGAGCTTGGGAAGCCAAGACAGGAGGACCAACAGCCCAAATGGTAGCCTGGTCTATATAGTATTAAGACCTTATATCAAGGGGCTGGAGAGATGGCTCAGAGGTTAAGAGCATCAGCTGCTCTTCCAAAGGTGCTGAGTTCAATTCCCAGCAACCACATGGTGGCTCACAACCATCTATAGTGAGATCTGATGCCCTCTTTTGGCCTGCAGGTGTACATGTAGGCAAAACATTGTATATATAAATAAATAAATCTTAAAAAAAAAAAAAGACCCTATCTCAAAAATAACAATAAAATATTTTTTAAATCAAAAAAAGAAAAAGAAAAGAAGGAGGAAAGGAAGGAAAGAAGAAAGAGAGAAAGAAAGAAAAGAAGGAAGGAAGGAAGGAAGGAAGAGGGCAGGGGGAAGGGAAAGAGAGGAAGGTTACAATTTGGTCTTAATTTGCACTTATTTGATCGCAAATTTTCATTGTCTCTAATTTTGGTTTAAGTAGTACAACCCGAATATAACAAATGCTATAAAATAACTTCTACTGAGAAAAACTGCATTATACATTTTGGGATGTGTGTGTGTGCGGTGTGTACATGTTTGTATGTGTGAGGTACGCTTGCCTATGTGGAAGCCAGAACTTGATGGCAAGTACCTTACCCTATTGCTCTTTACCTTATTTTTTTAAACAGTGTCTCTCACTGACCCTGGAGCTAGACTGGCTGCCAGTCAGTGGGCTCCAGGCATTCTCCTGTCTCTACCACTCCCACCTTAACCAGTGCTGGGATTACATGTCTGTACATCATGCCTGGTTTTCCCATGGGCACTGCCAGTCTGACTCAGATCCTTAGACTTGCGTGGCAAGCATTTAACCTACTGAGTCATGTCCCGGATGCCAATGTTATTCACTCTCTCAGGAAGAGAACTACTGTGTTAACTTTACCTCATCCAAGCAGTTGACATGAACATTCTTACTAGACAGCAGTGTCCCAGCTTCTTGCACGGTACCTTTAAAAAAGAGAGAGACAGTGGTGACATGTAGGGTCATGTATCACTAGAAAAGGGGAAAGGTCTAATGGGAAGGCAATAAATGTTAAAGGGCTGTTTGTAACACTAAGACTGGATGGGCTGGGTGCTAAGACATAAAGCTCCTAGTCACTAGCATTCCTGCAGAGAAGGTTTTATACAAACTGACATAATTCCACAGACCTTACATTATATTACCTTGGCCCTATTTGCCTTTTTGGCAGCCACACTATACCCACTCGGCATAGGAGTTAATGCTGAAACAAATCCTGAATACGATCGATCTAATCCAAGTCATCATCCAGAGCTTACAATCCCATATGTGTAATGCTTGGAATTCAAGATGCGGTCAGTTTGTCATTTGTCAGCCCTGGGTCAAGTAAACGATGGCATGTTTCTTATAGAATGGATTGGAAAGCGATGGGTGAGGCATACCGACAAAGTACCCTTGCTATGGAAAAGTGCTCTCTGGTCAGTATTCAGCCTCCCAAGCTAGAAGGAATCACATTAAAATTGAAAACTCAGTCCTCTGAAAATTTGGAAATTCGCTGTAATTGGGTCAGAACGATCAGGTTTTTCCAGTTTTGTGCGCAACAGGACAGAACGTGGCTGCAGAAGAGAATGTCACTATTATCGTCATTAATCACCACAGCCACATGTTCTGCCAAATAATTTCTGGCTTGACTGGGAAGAGAACAATGAAAGGGAATGTCCTCGGAGTGCGAGGAAATGATCATCCACCTCTCCACTAAAAGGCAACAGTAAAGAGGGGTTTGTTACGCCCCAAGCTGAGTAAGGGGGAAAGTGGAGTGCAGACTAAAGACCAGCCTGCTGCTCCTTTCCCTGTTTGGTTTGTAAACACGGTCTCCTGGGGGCTTCTCACCACTCCAGGAGAAGCAGCGATGCCACTGGGTGTGTTGCGAAAATGTCAACAGAATGATCTACATGCCCCTGGACCTTGACGGCAGCTATTTTCTAAAAATACTGTGGTTTTCTTTTCTTTTTTCATCTGGCACTGAACTCTGACAGGGCAGTTGGTATCATCAGCTGAGTGGTTAAGGAAAAGGGGGAATTTGCAGCAGCACATGTCAGCCAGTCTGGCCTAGCTGGTGAGCTCCAGGCACATGATAAACCCTAACTCAAAGGAGGTAGACAATGTTCCCGATAATGACACCTAAGGCTGTCCTCTGACCTCCACCCAAGTGAACACACACCCATACCTACTCATGTGCACACACAGAAGGGAGTGTGTGCTACGTAAGCTACTTTTACTTTTGACTTCAGCCATACCTGTGGCTTCTCATCAGAGACTTTCTCATTTGTGGTTGTTGTTGTTGTTTGGTTTTTGTTTATTTGGTTTAGTGTTGGTCTTGGTTTTTGAGACAGGGTTTCTCTGTGTAGCGTTGGGCGTCCTGGAGTCCAGGCTGGCCTCGAACTCACAGCAGTCTGCCTGCCTCTGCCGCCCGAGTGCTGGGATTACAATCAGCATCAAGAAGATTGAGGGGGAAAAAAATGCCTTCACCCCATTTGCACTTAGGGAAGATGCTTCAGTTGAGTCACATTCTCCACGGAGACCTCATGGAAGTCATTTTCTTTCTGCCCAGAAGATGTTTATGGAGTAAAAGGGAAAACTACAAGGATTGTGGGCAGATCAAAGCCTGCCACATGTTAAGGACAGGATGGAGATTACAATCATAAACATTTGAATTGCATTAGAGAACTATAAAATGTTTGCCCAGTGACCAACAGCGTGAAAAGAAGATACTAGGCATGCTGTAAAGCAAAGGGTGGGGGATGTTTTCTCCTGCTAAACTCTCAGTAGGCTCAATACTTTATCTATGACACCAGAAGTACAGACATTCCTCCTGCCCCTGCCAACACACACACACACACACACACACACACACACAGATACACAGACCAAGTAATTCTCCAGCAGATATCAATGAGATGTCTTCCTCAGGTCTGACAACTCAGAGGACTCAAGGAAACACTTAACTCACATTTACCTATTCATTATAAAAGGTATAGATCAGTGGCTCTTAACCTGTAGGTCATGATCCCTTCAGAGGTCAAATGACCCTTTCACAGAGGTCACTTATCAGATGTCCTGCATATGAGATATTTACATTATGATTCATGACACTAGCAAAGTTACAGTTATGAATAGCAACAAAAATAGTTTTATGGTGGGGCTCACCACAACATGAGGACCTCTATTAAAGGATCACAGCGTTAGGAAGGTGGAGGATCACTGGTATAGATAAACAAGGCAATGCTATATGGGTGAGGCATCCTACCTTCCAGCAATCTGAACACTTTCTCAACCTGCTATTTCAGAAATTTTTTGTAGGCTTTGACACATAGATATGATCAGCTATTAGCTCAGTCTTCTGCTTTTCTCCCTTCCAGGAAGCTTATGGGAGCAAGGTGAAGCTTAATGTTCCAAGCTTGTAACTGTGGCTTGGTCTTTCCAATGACCAGCCCATACTGTAAAGCTATCTAGGAGCCTGCCAAACTGCAACTAATAAATAGAGACATGCCTGTCACCTAGGACAAGCCAAGGGTTAAGAACTCTGCTCCCAGCAGGTCAAACACCAAGTATTGGAATAAAAGATACACCAGCACTCCTGAGCTTAGATGTATGAGGGCTTTAAGAGCTGGTGTCAGGAAACAAGGACCAAGAGAAAATACACACTATATCCCAGCCACAGAGACACATCCATGCATACAAACAGGTCACACAATCTGTTAACCTCAGCCTTTTGAGATGCACGAACCTGGATGAAAAAGATATCTGAAAGAGTTCATGCTTCTGCAGAGAGAAAGCAGATAAGTGAGCTATCCTGAGGGGGAAAATATTCGTAATATGACTTTTCATTTGGTGTTCCCAATCTAATGATGCCAAAAGGAAACTATGGGACAAGCCAAATAACACATAGGTGTAAAGCACGTGCCTTATACAGGATTTAGACTTCCACTTATTCATTACTGTCCAGAGCAGACTCTCAAATGACATTTTGCAATTGCGGTTTTTTTGTTTGTTTGTCTGTTTTGTTTTGTTTCCGAGATGGTTTCTCTGTGTAGCCTGCAATTGCATTTTTTAAAAGCGGTCTTATTAGGGGAAAAGAATGTGTTTTATCACATTTATCAAACTCTTACAGTAGGAGAGGCAACCCTGTGAGATATACCTGGATTGGACCGGATCAGCCTTCTTTACAGACAAAAATTAATGGAGCTAAACTATGGAAAATGAGTGATGATTTGAGAGTTATGCCAAATGGGTCAAACCAAAGAAAATAGAGCCCAGTTTTTCTCACTGGAGTGGGACTGATCAATTTCATCTAGGCACACCAGCACTGGTAAACAAGTGATATAAACAGTGATGTTCTCATTCTCGCCCCCTTCTGCCACCTATGACATGTCTGAGGCTACTACTGTGAAAATTTATAAAACACACCAAGTCCTGACGTTCCTTAACAATAAACAAAAGTCCCAGAGAATTCCAAGGAAGACTGGGTGCCAGCCTTAATATACACACACTGGAAGCCTTTGGTACATATTGCATGCTCTTTTATTTTTCAATTCTATTTTATGTGTATGAATTCTTTTTGTTTGCATGTAGGTCTGTGTGTCACATGCTTGCCTAGTGCCCAGAGGCCATAAGAAAGCATCAAATGACCTGGGCCTGGAGTTTGAGATGATTGTGAACCACCATGTGGGTGCTGGGAATAAACTTGGGTTTCTGAAGAGTGACCAGTGTTGTTAACTGCTGAGCCATCTCTCCAGCCCCAAGATGCTCTGTAATGGAAGTTGCTTTGTTTTAATAGAGTTATGTTAATATAAAAATGTTTTTGTTTTAATCCCCAGTGTGGGATATGGGACTCCCTTAGTTTATCCACTGCTGGTAATAGCCTCGTGCAGTTTGTAGAGGGGCATGGTCTTTGCCAGCTGCAGTTAGTTTAATTCTGAGAACTCTGGGAGAGTATAAATATGAGAGTCCAGAGAGAGGAAGGGGCTTCAAGAGAAAGAAGGCTGCTTGTTCATCCTGCTGCATTTGCTGTTTCCTGTTGTTAGACTGCTAGATATCCTGACAACTGAGATTGGTATTTTCCCAAAGAGCCTGATGACCCTAACCAGCCAGAACTAAGTCTGAAGAGGTCTATGTCCTTTTTCCCTTCTAACTTTCTTTCTCTCCTAACTAGAGTTGGGGGATTGGAAGGGAGGTAGAGGCATTAAGGAACCCCAAATAAAATAGAGTTTAAAAACTAGCACCTATAATGCTCTTCTTATTTACATTCAGAGCAATTATCATTCTTCTGAGGTAGTAGGGATGGAACTAAAGTCCTAGTTAACACATGTGGGGTAAGAGCTCTACCACAGAACCATGTTCTGGGTGTGTATAGATTTGAGTAGCTATTTAGTAGACCTCAAAAAATATTTATTTATGTGCATGAGCATTTTGCCTATATGTGTGTATGTGTACCACAAATCCACCTGACATCTGTGCAAAGCAGAAGATGGCATTGGATCCCCTGGAACTGGAGTTACAGATGTATGTGAGCCAGCTTGTGAGTGCTGGGAACTGAACCCAGGTCTACAAGATCAATAAGTCCTCTTAACCACTAATCCATCACCCCAGACCTCCAAAATGGATGCTTGAACATTTAAAATATGAATTGGGTTGGTGGTTGCTATAATGCGTATGTATAAATAAAATTATATACAAATGTATCAAGCACTATATAATGTATGTGGAGGGGGTGTGCACATGCCATAGCACATATATGGAAGTCAGGGGACGACTTCATGGAGACAGTTCTCCATCCATCTTCATGTCAGTTCTAGGGACCAAACTCAAGCTGTCTAGTTTGCTCAGAAAGGCCCTTACACACTAAGCCATTGTTTGGCCCACAAGTGCCTTAACATTAAAAGAAAAATATAGAATATAAAATGCTATTATCAGCTATAAGACAGTCTACTAGTACAAACTGTTTTTGCAGAGGGCTGGGGTTCAGTTCCCAGAACCATGGCACCCACAACTGGTGCCTCACAACCACCTATAACTTCAGCTCCAGGGGATCTGATACTCTCTAGCCTCCAAGAGAACCTACACTTTCCAACACAAACAAACACACACATAAAATGTTTTAAAAATCATTTTTAAAAATTAAGACACTTGTTCTACATCTACTATAACTTGTGTTTTAGAACAGCAGATTTCTTCACGGATTCTAAAAGTTCTTCCACTCCAGGTGTTGGCACAGACTTGCCTACAGGCAACATGCTGGAGGTATTTTCTCAGTTGAGGTTCCTCTTCCTAGATCTAGCCCAGACACATAGTAAATGGCCATTACATGGTGCATCATGCTATAATTCAGAAAACAAACAAACAAACAAACAAACAACACAAAACCTTAGCTCTCCTAGGTTAAACATCTGAGCGCATGCCATGTGTTCAGAATGGCATTCACGGTTGCCTTATCTTTTCCTATCTCCTCGTACTTTTCCTGAGAGCATTAACGGCTCAAAAACCTTAATATGACAAGAATGTATTACAAACTAAATCCACCTTGGTTCTTTATTCATTGGCTTGGGGAATTTAAGCCAGTGAAATCATTCGCCTATGTACTCGCAAACCTTGAGCATGTAGTGACTTAAGAAATAGAAATGATAAGCACACGTTCTGCTTGACACCTTAGAATAAATAAACTCTATGAGCATGCCCAAATCCATCCAAGAACGTATGCCTCTCCTTTCAGACACGTTATTTTCTCCAGCTGTGCACTGGTGTTCACTTTCAACTGAACACGTGACAGCTCTAGCCTGTTTAAAATCAGAATTCCCATCTCTGGTGGATTATGCGTTGATCTGTCCTCTCTTACTTTTGAGGTACAGTCTCAGCACGCAGCTGGGGTTCCTGTTCACTGAATTAAATGCCAGACCTACTAAAGGCAGGGGCACACTAACCTAGAGACAGCACGGAAAGCCAGAAGTCATCGACAACCATGCAGTTCGCAGAATGAGAACCCGCTCCAGAGCTCAGAGATTTTCTGCAAATATTATCCTGAGAATCTAGTCATGCCTAATTTAGAAGTGAGATCAGTTCCTAGTTGCCTGTTGAGTTTAAACCCTGTACTGTTTTCTCTTTTGATACTCTTTAGACATGTGGGCATTCCTTATTAGTAAGAATACATTATTAGTCTTCCTGTCTGTAGTTCTAGATTGAGTCTGGCTAAATAGAAGACTGTACCCAGGAACCCGGTATTACAATGTCTAGCTTCTCTGCCATTCGAGGGCAGATGTTTAATTCTTAAACTTAAAGCATCCACATTAGTCATGCCCTTAGGCCTGCATCCTCATCTCAGCAAAGTGTCAGTGACCTTATGTCACCTACCAGGTAACAGGATGCAGCCTGGAACCTCATCTGGGACAGCCACTCAGGGACTAGCGGGGAAACATGGCTTCTGGTTGGCTTCCTTCCTACGAGCTGCACAGCGGGGGAGGGACTTGAATCCACAAAGTGCAAGGGAAACACGAAGGAGCACAAAAAGACCACAGAGGTCTAATTCCTCGACTAAGGGCGGCAATGAGTGTCTAGATTATCTCCTCGCCTTACTGAGAAGGGTTCCTGCGCCGGCCGGGCTACAAGAAGCAAGCCAGAGGCCCTGGATGCAGAAAGCTCGAGGCGACACATACAGACGTAGTTCTGTGCCCTTATAAAGAACCCCTCTTGCTGAGAGCTCCCTCCACCCACAGCAGGGGCGGAGATCCGCAAGGGATACAGATCCTTCTGCCTCCGGAAGTCGAAAGGGCCCCTTAGACACCCGCCTAAGAGCCTAGAACTACCAGGCCACTGTGGTCTGGACTGACTGTGGTCAAAACATCCGAGAAGCTGGCAAGCATGCACACTCTGAGGCAAGTGCCCCAGGGCCACGCTTTACAGTCTGCAAGGGGTACTGACAGTCGGTCGATTTCCAAAAAGCAGATTTAAAGGTCTAAGCTCGGCAACCTAAATCTGATGGCCGCAACGCTTCTGCCTCCCATCTCCCCGCCCCTGCAATCGGTCCCCAGCAAGAGACAGAAAGGCTTTTTCCAGATTGCAAGTTGCCCAAGGTCCCCCGGGCGCCCCAGGCTCCTCAACGCCCCGCGGCCACTGTGTGCAGCACCCCGGTACCAGCCCTGCACCCGTACCTTTCCCGATCACCTCTAGCAGCTCCTTTTCTTCCTGGGTCAGCTCGCCTTTCTTTATGTGACCCATCGTTCCCGCCAGCTTGAAGCTTATTCTATTTCTTTGGGAAGGTTTGTAAAAATGAGAGACGTGTGTGCGTCGTGGAACTCCGCCACGGCCAGGCAACTCCAGGCCGGGGGGTAGCAGCTAAGAGAAGTGGCGCTCGCCAGGGTCTTGTGGCTTGAGGCTAGCGGGTGAGGCGAGCTCCGGCGAGCCGGGTGGGAGCTCTCCGCAAGTCCCGCCCCCGCGCTTCATTGGCAGGGTCGGGAGGAGGAGCTGCAAGCGGCAGCAAGAGACTCCAATTGGAGCAGCCCGTAAGGTCCAAACCAGAAGGAGAAATTTGCAGGGGGGGGGGGGAATCAACGTATCTTCTAGGCTTTGTATCACAATGATAGCCTGTTAAGAAGTACATGCACATATTTTTTTCTTTAGTTGTAATATAGCACTTCTTTTCCTGGCAGTAGCTTCTATGAGGACATGCGGAAGGCATCGGAATGCCGTTAGGCTGGCTACACTAACCCTAGAGTGGCGCGGTTCGGGCGAGGGGCGGGGCTAGGGCGGGGCCGGGAGGGAGGCGGAGCCAAGCCAGGTTCCGTGAGTCTGTGTCAATGTGTCTGTCCTTCACTCCTCCATTGTCTGCCTCAGCCGCTGCTGCCGCCGCCGCTGCTGCAGAATCCGCCGCAGCCACCAGTCTCGCGCGTCGTCGCTCCCTCCTTGGACAGGTAAGAGGCGGCTAGGTGGAGGCGGCGGGAACCGGAGGGTTGAGGGAGCGGCAGCCGCCTCCGAGCCTGGGGCTCCCACCCGGCTGGAGCTGGCGTGGAGGGAGCATGTGCCTCCCGGGGCGGTTGCCTGCCTCTTGGTAGAGGAGCCCCCGCGCCGCCCCATCACCCGAGCACGTACCATGTACTGGTGCCCCTTGAGGAAGAAGACCCAGACCTCCCTACGTTTGGCCGCCCCAGGAACCCCGGGGACCGCAGGCGGGCCGCGAGTTAGCCACGCGGTTGAAGCGGCGGGTGCACATGGTCTCGTTCTTGGTCCGAACGATCCCTAGGGAGGCCCACTCCCGGGAGGGTTGAGGGGGGACTAACGAGGCGAGCTTACGACAGGGAGAGGTTTGGAGAAGGTAATTTTCTTTTTGCAAACCTCCCCCTCCTCATTAACTTGTCTGCCATCTCTTGGCCTCTGTGGAAGCCATAGAACCTGGACCTGTGGTGTTCGCTAAGCATATATAGAAGCCATTTACTCTTGCACTACTACTTCGTTGGGGTGTGGGATATCTTTGCTCTGAGAGAGTTGTCTGTCTTTGTAACTCGGGATTGAGGATTTATGAAACTAGAGAGGGGAGGCTGGGGAGGGCGGGGATTAAATTGGTGTTGCTGTCTATATATAGCCTTAGATTAGCTTCTTAATCCAGCCTTCATTCAACGGTGATGTGGAGCGTCCACCGTAGGTAGATTAAGGGTGAATGAAGTGTGTACCTTTATGTGGCTCAGATGCAAGACGTGCTTGCTAGAATATGCACTCATCCTCCGAGGTGCTTATCTGTAGCGTTATACAGTGTCAGTCAGTCACAGCTTCTTCAGAAATGCGTGTTTGGGTTTACTGTTGTTTCTCTACAGACTAATATTGATGTTTCCTTCAAGACACAACTGTGCCAGGGAGAAATACTTGAATAATTATGTAGGTGTTGTTGTTGTTTTTTTTTAAATTAAGTATCCCCAGGACCACTCTTTCGTTCCACAGTGCCATATATAACGTAAAATGCTTTTGCCTCTGTCTCCCCACTTCATTTTTGCTCGAAGCATATATATATACTAACATTTCTAAGACCCAGGGATGATGTTCCCTATTTCTTGTCATTAACCAGAATCTTTTCTCAACTCCTGCTGCCCATCCCCCAACAACCACAGACACACAGAGCTTCAGCTTGGGGAGGGAGGAGCAGATTCTCACATGAAAATGGTTGTAATTATTCATCTCAATGTATAACAAAGAAACTTTTGTTTGATGATGTTTTTTAAATGATGTGGCTGTTCAGACAAGCAGTGGGGCTTCTGAGAGTGACCAGCGTTGTGTAACCCACGGGTGCTACTGCCACAGCAATTCATGTGCCAGAGAAACCCACAAACCTAGAAAATGCCTCAGAGTAACCCCACCATGTGACTACACATCGTATCAGCAGATGCATAGACAAAATTGGGTACTTAACCGCCAGTATTTCCATCTCTTGTGCCAAATCTGGGCCATGGTTACTTGAAGGTCACACCTGTTTGTCTCACTGGGGCTGTGGGTTCCTCAAGGCTAGAGACCTAGGATGTGTTTTCTCGGCGCTTTAAGCACTGATGGGTATTTAGCCTTATGAATGCATGACTTTAATTTAGGGTTGATGATATTTAAGGACAAAGGAAAACATCCACCTAGAAGTGGAAAGGAATTGTGTTTGGTTTGAATTTGGAAGCAGATACCGAATAGATAGTGTGCAGAAGTGTTTCGGTACTAGCACTGTACAATATAAATATTTAATATCAAAATGAGATTAGTTAATGAGTTTATTGAAATGTATTCTCATCAAAGAACTCTGATAATGAAATAATTATTCATTTTGACTATCTAATCTGTTCCAGATATTCTGCCAGATGCTATGCATAGGATTATTTTAATCATTGTTACTATAGATCCAAAACTAGCCAGTAATATCTTCATTTATGAAAATATGACCAGAAACCAAAGGAAGTTAATTTGAGCACAACCCCACTGTTAGGAAGTATGGAAGCTGGTTTTAGATCCTTTTTGACCTGTCTTTAAAAACCTTTTGCAGGGTGTGGGGGTACATACCTTTAATCCTATCACTCTGGAGGCAAAGGCTGGCATATCTTTCTACAAAACTGGTTCCAGCCTAGCCAGGGTTTCATAGTAAGACCCTGTCTCAGAGATTAAAAAGTAAAAACACAGTCAAATTGAATGAGAAAGAAAGAGCAAGAACATGACTGCTCCTCAGTATGATGGAATACCAGATGAATTAAAAAAGGAAATAAAACAGAACATGAC
Source organism: Acomys russatus (assembly GCF_903995435.1). Lineage (NCBI taxonomy): Eukaryota > Metazoa > Chordata > Mammalia > Rodentia > Muridae > Acomys > Acomys russatus. The sequence continues at coordinate 49,359,153 of NC_067137.1, read as the reverse complement.
TGCTCCTAGGTTTGGTGGAGGAGAAAGTTTGTTGTAGATAAAAGGGAGAGCAAAGCCAGAGGCAGGGACATCTGGGAGATTCCAAAGTGGACATGACTCTGAGCCATGTGAGGAGAAGAGAGAGAGGGGAGCCAGATACAACAGCCAAGAAGGCAAAAGATAAAAGAGGCAGGTAGCTAACATGGCTGGATTATATAGGAAGAGTCTCTGAGGGAAGGGCAGCCCAGCCCTTGGCCTGGAGAGTTCAGGTATGCCAGTCACACCCTGTAACAGGTAAGGACTGAGGGATGCTGGGAGGACCTGGCCTCGGGGTCAGCTTTGATGTGTTAAATAGGTGCCTCAGCCACTTATCCCTGGGTTTGAGACAACACAAAGCTTCACTCTAGCTCACTCTTTTTGTGCTTTGCGGTAAGTGGGAAAGTCCACATCCTCCCAGACTAGCTATCTTATATGATCATATTAACACACTGTTATATAATGGAAGATTTAGATCCATATATGTATATCCTCTGGGTTCTGTCTGCACCTTTTCAGAAAACAGTCATTTCTGAGATGCCATGCGTGTCCCATCACCTTTTTCTATGACTTGTGTCCCTGGTGTCTGCTGTAGTTTCCTAAGCTTTTTTCCTCACCTCTTCCCACCTGGCTATTTGAAGGAGTTGACAGTTGAGTAAACACCAAGCACAATCACCCTTTCATTGGCCACTGAGTTAGGCTCTAACTTGTGGTCCCAGCAGGTGTTTCCAGTGATCAGCTCCTCCCACTCTCTGCCCTAAGGTCACCAGAAGCTGCTTCCTCAACCTGCCAGTAACTTTCTTCTCCTTTTTTCTTCCTGGAATTCTTTGCCTTTCCTGTTCACCCATTCTCTCCTCTTGCTTGCTTGCAATTACTCTTCTTTCCACATAGAGCTATTTCTTTTCCAGCATGCACCTTGTCCAATGAGGGGCATTTAGACCCTCAAACAGTTGCTGGGACATACTGTCTTTGCACAAGTGTGGCACTGATGACAAGACGGCTGGTACCATTGTGGGCAACCCTCTAAATTACCTGTATTATGGAAACCAGCCAACTCCCTCAGACCAGCCTTTAAACTAACACCATTGTTTCTGGATCTGCATTCCATGTGAGTATGTTATAACTTAGTCTGGCTCAGTGGTGCACGCCTTTAATCCCAGCACTCTGGGATGCAGAGACATGTGGATCTCTGAGTTGAGGCCAGCCTGGTACAAAACAAGTCCAGGACAGCAAGAACTACCCAGAGAAACCATGTCTTAAACAAACAAATGAGAAAAGAAAAAAAGCCGGGCGTGATGACGTACACCTTTAATCCCGGCATTTGGAAGGCAGAGGCAGATGGAACTCTTGAGAGTTCCAGGACTGGCTGATCTACAAAGCAAGTCCAGGACAGACAAGGAAGGATACACAGAAAAACCCTGACTCAAAAAAACAAAACAAAACAAAACAAAAATCTAGGAAAATGATATAACTTAGCAACCCCCTTTTTCATTATATCCTATTACAATTTTTAATAATTGTTTGGACCTCTGTAAACTCAGCAGGTCAGCTCTGTGTTTCAGAAGCAATAACCCCATATCTTGCAATTAGTAGGAGCTCACTACATGCTGAGTTGAATTCATTTGCTCTCAAAGTTATTTTAGGTAGATTTGTTTCCCTAGTTGACTAATCCTTCCTGGCAGTGTGAAATGGTGTGGCACTAAACACACATAGCCATAACCAAGGGCAAGAAGTCTTGAGACATTTGAAGTCTATGGGCTTCTTCACATTCCAGTACCACCAGCTAAGGAAAAACGTTCTCACAAATTTAGCATGCCACTCTTGGTCGTCCCATTCAAGGGCCCGGTCTTTCACTGTCTGCTTAAAGATAGCGCTTTGCAAGGTCATTGACAGCTACCTTTGACTATCTCATGGGGACGTTTTGTTTTGTTTTGTTTTGTTTTCTCTTGCTATTTGACTCCTTGGACTTACTTATACTAGGTACGTTTCTTGGTTGATTGGAAATTTAATGCTATTAAGTAATTTTTAACTTTTTAAACTGAAGTCGTATGCTTCTGTTTTCAAAAGATCCTTTATCATTCCGAGATGCGTTCTGAACTATTTAAGAAGAACATGCTGTGCAATTGCTGTCATCTATCTGGGACTTTTAGAGTCTGGGACTGAGTGGGAACACACAGGAGACAAGGCTGACAGCGTTGTTGTTGGCTGAAGCCATTTGACTAATTTCACTAACCATCCTTCTTTCTTTTGAAGATGTTGGAAGTGTTTCCAATGAGATTCTCAAGTGGACACTTGGAAGTATCACAGTCTGCTAGGGCATTACCCCATCTCCCACACCCCCACCCCTGCCCCCGTGCAACATAAGAAAGTAATGTGAATGCTTGGCACTTAGATTATGCAATTATTCACTGGAGTGCTAAGACAGTCACACCTGACTCTGCAAAGGACTAAGCGCATGACGTCATGGCTTACCTTTTCAACACAACTGGAAGGAAATGGGTGTTACTTCTTGCTTTTTTCTCAGGTTTATGACTATCTTACTGGCAGTCAGTTAACAGCTCTTTTAAACCTGACAAAGTCATTTGTAGCCAAATCTAAAGAAGAACACCTATTTGGTTTATTTGGGAATAATCAATCAAGTTGTGAACCTAGGGGAGATACTGATTCTCTGTCTTTTAAGCCAACTAAGAAGTTGTTCCCAAAAAAGGAGTGGCAGGACTTTTGAGAGCTATGTCAGCTTTGCTAACCGTTCGGAGCAGTGTCAGCATATCCAGGATGAGTTTATTAACGTGGGAAAGCCAGGGACAGGGTCGGGACAGGATGTGTGCCTGGATTCTTACTCGCTCTCGGTTTAACTGAATGCTGTCATGGACACCTGTTTTCTGATTTTTGGAACTTCATAGCTTGTGCTTCTTGACATTGACAATTTTTTCTGGTGGTTGGGAGAGCACTTAGCAAGCGTGGAGCATTGAGTTGGAGCCCCTACATTCAAAATAATATTCAATATTATTTAAACATCACTTTCTTAACTTTGAAGGAGTTTTAGAAAGCATTTAATTAACATAGAACCTACCAATATGAGCAAGTTGTGTACAGTTAGACTTCTCATTCTTAGCCCTCTCTAGAGTCTGTTTATTGGGGACAGATCTCTTCAGCAAGTGTCTTTTGGGAGGTTAGGTGCCAAGTGGAATGATTTGGCCTGTTCTAAATTTGGCATGGGTTGACTGAAGAGTGCCAGAAATGCTCAGATAGTCCTATTTGTAAGCTGTCCACTTTGAAAATCAAGCTTAAGGTGGATTAATGAATGGCCGTTCTGTAGTCATTGCCAAAAGACAGTGCTATCATTATTCTAACACGATTTTCTGTGATAGCTCTTTTCTTTGATTTTTGTTTTGTCAGTTATAGAGAAACATGTAATGATAGAGATAAAAAATAATGCCCACTTTAATATCAAGGAGAGAGTAACCATTTGGCTAGATTTAATTCTTTTATTTAAATGTGAATATTTAATGTGAATAGGATAATGAGTTTGTATGAGCAGGAAATTACAGTTTTCCCTTCTTTCCAACTTCTTTTTATGTTAGAGGAGAAATTTTTTGTTTGTTTGCTTGGCTTTAAAAACAAAACAAAACTAGTTTTCTCTATGTAGCTCTGGCTATCCTGAAACTCACTATGTAGACTAGGCTGGCCTGTAAAACTCAGAGATCTACCTGGCTCTGCTGGGTTTAAAGGTGTACATGATCACATGCATTCTAGGACAGGACTTTCCAAAGATAGTTGTTAGATACATTATTGGTTAGGAAACCTAAAGAGAAGCCCTGGACCAGAAGGGCTGCCAGCACACACCACTGTCGTAATTACTGTGTGGCTTACAGGTTTTTTTGTTTTGTTTTGTTTTGCTTTTGTTGTTACTGTCATTTTTTATTTTTTACATATACATTTATATTACACATATATACAATTAACTACCTATAGCAGTTTTGTGCTATTGCACTGACAACCTTTTCTTCACATATGGTCGAGCCAAACTTATCTATTAAATTTTCCTAGAGCTGTGGTGGTTTCTAAGGGGGAAAAAAGTATGGTCTATATTTTCATCAGAGGACAAGGTAATAAAACGGAACTTTTATGAACAGGAAAGAGAAGAGAGAACTGACGTTTAATGGTGCCAAGGAAACTGCTGGCTTGAGGAAAAGGATGTCGCTTAATACATTTGGGAGTATGAAGATTGTTTTCATTCAGTTTGAGCCTGTTGCAGGAAATAGATGAACATTGCATTCCAAACATTACAGAAAGCGTGGAGCCATAAATCCCCCAATATCTAGATGTCCCCAAGAGGCAGTGTAGTTAGCTCCTTTCCCTAAAGAAACATGGACATTTTCCATAATGAAGGTCTGTAGAGAACTGTTTGCTGTTTTAATGGTAACATGCTAATTCAAAATGCCCAAGTGCTGACATTAGATTTTAATATTTATGTTCCACTCTGCCTAATCCTAAACTATAAGGTCTATGGGGCCAGTAATGACACCGCTTTGTTCAGGAATCATACAAATATCTTTCCAAGATAATTGACAGCTTGGCTCTTTGGCCAGTGTTCTGCTGGAGACAGTGGACTTGTTCCATCTTTGTCGTTTCCAGAGAGGCAATGGTCTTTCTGCTGTATCACCAAAGCTAACATGAAATCCGTGGCCTCCAAGCTTTGTCTGGGAGGATCATTGAAAGCCTGGGTTTAGAGCTGGGGTTTTCAACATATTGATTCCTTCTGGATGTTAACCATGAACTAAAGAGTCAAAGAAAGGAAAAGACCATGCATTTATTCTAACATTTATCAGCCCAGCCAATGTTCAAGTGACTGATACATTAGCTGACACCAGGGCCTCTGCTCTGCTGGTGCCAATTTAGTAGAAAGAGACAAAGATGTACCTGCTGGCATGTGAATACCAGGAAACTTCTATGCTCTGGTCCTTCTGCCTCCCAGACCCGGCATATTTATTAGGTAAACAAATGGCTTATCATATACCTGAACCACATTAAAGTATGAGGTAAGAAAGGGGAAGGTATCAATATTAGAGCTCCTGCCTGTGTGGGCAAGATCCTGGCTTTCAACCCTAGCACTACTAAGAAAACAAAAGTGTTTGAAACAGTTTGTAACACTGTACTAGTTTGGATAGTTTGTTGTTGATACTTATTTGGGGCCTGGCAAGATGCAAGATGGCTCTGTGGTTAAGAATGCAGGCTCTTGTAAGGACTTCAGCTCAGTTCTCAACACCCAAATGGTGGCTACAACAGCTGGTAACTCTAGTTCCTGAAGATCCAACATCCTCATCTGACCTCCATGGGTACCAGGCATGTTTCCTTTAGAGTTGAGTTCATTGTGTGATCACTGATAAAACTAGATTAATAAATCCAGTACCTTGTCTCTGGTGTGCTGGCCTTCCGGCAGTTCTCCGTAGCCCATGCTTTCATTGTCTAAAGCATAAGTGCATGGGTGTGTGTGTTTAGCCTTCTGCTGAAGCTTCTTCTGCTAGGCAGGCTTCGGCAGGTACCTGTCCCAGAAAATAGGGCAGGAGTTTGTAGGTTGAAAGAAGTCATAACTGAGCAAATGTTTGGATTCATGCCACCAACCATCTTTGACCTTCCTGAAAGGTTTGTTACCAGGATGTTGCAATTTTCTCCTACTGATTACAGTCGTTTTCCCCAACCATTGTACGTTCCTCCTTTGATTAAAGCCCTCAAGTACTGTACTGGCTCAACTTCTGACTCTGCTTATGAACTATAAGCACAAAGCATGCCTGTCAGTTTTGGGTTTCTCGGCCTTTATGAGTTGATATCTGGTACTTGGCATTCTAGTCTTTGCTGATCCTCATCTCCTGGTTTTCTCCAACTCAGGAGGCCTTTGTTGTACACCCTGTAAGCACCATACATCTATGTGGAGATCTTGTATTAAAGTCACTTTCTTACCTGGGTGTGGTGGTGGAAGCCTTTAACCCTAGCATTCCTAAGGAAGAGACATATGAATCTCAGTGAGTTCAAGGCCACCCTGCTTAACATGGTAGTTTCAGACAAGCCAAGGAGATGTATGTTCAGTCTCAAACTGTGGGACAAATGAAATGACATGGCTATTTAACGTAACAAAGTGGACCTGGCTGCCAGGTTCTCCCAGTAGCCCTTAGTCCTGCATACATACATAGCCTACAAAGTGTGGTTGGCATACCTCACCTCTACCCCTGAACTCTCTAGCCCAGGGTCTGGGATGCCCTTCCCTATATAATCTATCCATTTGGGGCTATGCTTCTCTCTTGGTCAGTCTTTTGACCTAAGTTGCCCTTCTCGGTCAGTGGCCTCTCTCTTCACTCCCCTCCCCATCTCCTCACATGGTTCAGGGTCATGTCCACTCTGGACTCTCCCAGATGGCTCTGCCTTCGACGATGCTCTCCATTTTATCTACAATAAACTATCTCTTCCACCATACCTCAGAACAGTCATGTTCCATTTCTTTTTTCTTTTTTTCATTCAATATACAGAAAGAGGGAGTCGTGGGAACCTTGTCTTTAAAAAACAAACAAACAAACTTTCTCAAGACTGGAAGTTGGCTCGTAGGGGAAGAACCCTTACTTGCTCAGCAAGCCTGGGAGCCTGAATTTGAATCTCAAGCACTTACTTTAAAACTAGCTGAGTCTGGCTGCCCATGCCTGTAACCCCAGAACCAGAGAGCAGAGGCAGGTGGGGTCCTGAGAGCCAGTCTGGCTCAACTGGTGAGCTTCTGAATCAGTGAGAGATGTTATCTCCAGGCATTAATGCAAAGAGAGCAATAGGGAAAGACATCTGCAGCCTGCTCTGGCCCCACACGCACACATACACCTTTCTCCTGCAACATCTGTTCAGCTATCTAACAGGGATCCAATGCTTGTCTAAAGAAACGAACATTGAAGAGAATTACAATATAACTTTTGTCTTTTATTTAATGTACATGCAATTCTCATGCATAAAAACATTTTTTTCTTAATGAAAGGGTACTTAAGGTAATGTTAAAGCATTAAAATTATCATTCCTCTAGGACATAATGGTCAGTATAAGAAAGATTAAGATGTGAACTTCTTATTCTGTGCCTTTTTCATATTGGTTTAGTTTATTGGTGTTTTCAGCCCCTCCACACTATCACTTCACAGTTATAAAAGCTACTAACAAACCATATTGTCTTTTCTAAGCTTAAAAGAAAAAAAAAATGCTAGAATATGTCACATAATTCCAAGTTCTAATGACAGTGTGTTTAAGGGGCTGGAAAGAAGGCTCCGTGGTTAAGAGTGTTTACTGCTCTTGCAGAAGACCTAATATGAGCCCCAGTTTCCATGTCAGGATGGTCACAATCATGATTAACTCCAGTGCTGGGGAATCTGATGCCCTCAGTGGCCTCCATTGCACCTGCGTGGGGGTGGCTCACTTGCACATGTCACATAATCTGTGTGTGTGTGTGTGTGTGTGTGTGTGTGTGTGTGTGTGTGTGTATGTGTGTGTGTGTTTCCTGAGATAGGGTTTCTCTGTGTAGCCTTGGCTATCCTGGGCTCACTTTGTTAACCAGGATAGCCTTCAACTCAGAGATCCACCTGCCTCTGCCTCCCCAAGTGCTGGAATTACAGGCATGCACCATGGCGTGGTGTCTAGTTTCAGAGATTTGGGGGGGGGGCCTTGAGACAGGGTTTCTCTGTGTAGCCTTGGCTGTCATGGACTCACTTTGTAGACCAGGCTGGCCTTGAACTCACAGCAATCCATCTGCCTCTGCCTCCCGAGTGCTGGGATTAAAGGCATGTGCCACCACACCTGGATGCTTCAGAGATTTTTAAAGGGGACAATTTGCAACTCTATTTAAAAGATTTGAGGGTACCGGAGAGGCTTAGCTAGTAAAAGCACTTGCCACTCTTCTTCAGAGGACCCAGATTCGGTTCCTAGCACCCACATGGTGTCTTTACCAGCAGCCATAATTCCAGTTCCAGGGGATCTGATGGCTTCTTCTGGCCCAGCAGGTGCTGTATGCAAATAGCACACAGGGACATACAGGCAAAACACTCAAATAAACAATAAAAATCTTTTTAAAGAGGAGATGGTGGTGGCACACTTCTTCCAACAAGGCCACACCTCCTTCCCAAACAGTTCCACTCACTGGGGACAAGCATTTAGACATGTTGAGCCTATGGGGGGCGGGCGGTCTCTTCACCCAAAACATCACTGCATCAGATCCCCTGATACTGGTGCTATGGATGGTTGTAAACCATCCTGTGAATTCTGGGACTAGAGTCCTTGTCCCCTGGAAGAGCAGCAGGTGCTCATAATCTCTGAGCCATTTCTCCGGCCCTCACCTCTCTTCTTCCTTCTCTCAGCAAATCTCTTATTTTTCCTCTATCTTCCACCTTCTTCCCTGAATATCATAGGGTATGAAATTATCAATGTGGGAAAAAATGTATCAGTATTACAGATGTAAGTTACATTTTTTTCAGTGGGTTTGAACACATTACTAATAAACACAGAGCCACCAAAAATGCTTTGGTGTCTCATTGAGGAAAGGAATCAAAGCCCTTCCCTTTGGTGTCATTTGACCAAGGAAGTACCCAGATTTGAATTCTCTGTTTCACTTTCTCTGTCTCTTTCATCATCCTGTCTGTCTGTTACGTGAGTCTGACAGTATTCAGTACCTGCCAGAATGTTGTCTTCAGAATCTGTGTATCAGTCTCTAACAAAGGGCTTTGTTCTTTTTACTGAACAGCACAAAAAGCATCACATGGGGAAGGAATGAGGACCACTTTACAGAAATCCTTAACAGAATTTTTACAAAGGATGAAGTCACTAACGCCAACTGACCTAGATAACAACCAGTATTATAAAGATAATTTTTTAATCAAGCAGTATCTGTGTGTCCTGTCCAACATTATGGTGGGGAAAATGCATTTTATAAAGCCACCCTTCAGCCTCTTTGCTGTTTCCAGTAAATGATTATCATAACACACACACACACACACACACACACACACACACACACACACACACACTACTGCGTGGTCAGGGCCATGAGAGAGCACATAATGTATGTAAGAACAAAGCTATGTATTCGCTTATGTTGTAAACGTTGATTACAGGGAAATCCAAGGCAACTAAGGTTAATTGTTACATTGTTTCTTGAAGGCAAGCTCAACAGGCCTTCCCCTTGGTGTCGGGGGTAGTGTAGGCTAGCAGTTTTAAGTGACTCTAAAATGTATAACTCAATCTGGCTGTGAGATCCAGAAAAGTTTCTAGTCTCTTGGAATATAAGATATTTTTATCAGAATGCACTGCCACAACTATCAAATGGCCCAACTATTCCACTCCTGGGCATATACAGGATCTCAGGTTACTCCTAACTTGCTCTCCCTGTATTTATCTCCCACTCATGGGAAACAATCTGCTCCACCTGCCTTCCCTCTTAGTGTGTTTTGGACAAAATCAGCTTTCATGTGGCACTTTGCAGAAAAACATAAAAGGTTGGTTCTTGAACCCCAAATCCTCAAATCAGTAACTGGAAGTGCCCATCTGTAGTTATGGTACTAGGGACCGGCAGAGGGAGGTAGGCTTGGAGGCCAGGGCAAGAAAACAACTGAGGAAAAGAAGGAGACATGCTGGCTTTTTTGGAGCCTTCTCCCAGAGGGTAGCACCTCCCAGTGCTCCAAAGAGCCTCCCTCATCGACAAGAATCCCTCTTGTGTGTAGGCAGGAATTGGGGACATATACTCTCATGCTCACTAACAAACATGTACACTTTTCCATATGTTTTTACTATGTATTTGAAATCATAAGAAGTGTTTTAAAATAACATTGCCTACATTAGTCAGGTTGGTTATTTAAATTTATATTAATAAGAATGAAATAAAATTAAACATTTAGGTCTTCAATCCTCCTAAAAGGTTCAGTAGTCAAATATATCTGTCTGCTGGCTACTATGTTAGAGGTTGTAAACAAATCCCTTCATTAGAAATAACCATATTGAATACATTGTAATAGTCACTATATTACATAACCATTTGTTTTCATATTTCCTATCTTAAATTTTCTATTTATCATCATTGTGTACACATGTGTGTAAAGTGTGCACGCACGGGGACAGGAGAGAAGCACCATGTGTACCACTGCATATATGGAGATCAGAGGACAACTTCATGGAATAGGTTCTGTCCTTAATGGGTTCCAGAAATCAAACTCACGTCATCAGCTTTGCAGACAAGACTTTCCCCATCTGAGCTGTCTTGCAGGATTCATTTGCATATGGCTTCTTCAGACCATAGTAATTGGAATAGAGATGAGACCATGAAGCTGAGTATTATTTTTCTGCCATCTGCTTTAGAGCATCCATGTTCCTAAGCTGAAGATGTGTGAATAGACAGCATCACTGTTGTGTGCCTAGTGCAGCAGTATGCATGTCCTGGAAGGCAGGTTATCAGAATTTAGAGATAAACTAAACCAGACCAGACAAGAAGAGACAAAGCCAATGCATATGAACAAACCTCCAAGTGCTGGGGTAAGCTGTCACTCAGTCAGGGCGATAGCAGAGGATTGACTCCTTTCTGGCTTAGAGTCCGTCTCATTTCATTTGACACGGACTCTGTGTAGCCCAGGCTGACATCAAACTGGCAATCCCCCTGTCTCAGTCTCCAATGTACTAGTAGGATTGAAAATGTGCTTCGACCACCCAGGCCAGGTTTTCGAATGGGGAACAAAGAATGATGCTACGTGTGTCTAGTTAATTAGTTTCAGATAATGCAAAGTGGTATATATGATACTAAATCATAATAAATGGTAATGATGACGTGTACTTTTAATATTGTCCTGCTAGAGTATCCTTTGCTGCTTGTTCTTCGATATTGCCTAGGTGTGAGCTGCATCGGGTTTTTTTTTAAATCCCAAGTGCCCTGGCTTTTCTTAGGCCAGGGTTTTCACATGGGCTCAGTGAGGACCTTATACAGGCTGCCTCTTACTGGAGTAGATTATAGTGTATCATGAAGAGCTAAAATTAGAGAGGAGTGTGCCTCTGCTTCAAATAGTAACAGGCCAGGGACAGGTACCCTCGGTGACCAGATTCTTCCTTCAGTCTCTGCCTGACTATAGGAAACAGTTTGTTTCTTTGAGTTTATGGTGGTGTTTATTAATCTTTATATATATATATATATAATTGTTTATGTGTTACTCATTTATTCGCCACAGAGAAGATGGTGTTGAAACTTAAGCACTTAGCACAGAAGTTGATAAAAAGCTAAAGCTTTAAAAAGTAGATGTGCTCTGTCCCAATTCTCCAATGGGGGGGGGGGCAGTGAGAATAAGGTACAAAGACAACATTAATTACGGAATGCTTTGAATGTATATTCTGGATCAAAAATAAAACTTCTAGGGAAAGCTCACACTTGAATTTTTCCAGATATTCATAAAATAAAAACTTTTTTCTTTTTTTTTTTTTTTTTTTTTTTAACAGAGAGGTATATTTTACTTTTGTTCCCAAATGGTTTCTCTGTTTAGCCTGGCTATCTTGGAACTCACTCTGTAGAGCAGGCTAGCCTCGAACTCTCCACTTCCCCAGTGCTGGGATTAAAGGCGTGTGCCACCACACCCAATTGTAATGAGACTTTTGATGGTTTTTGGTAGTTGAGTGATAATACATTTGGGTGTTTGTTGTACTGGGAGGTGTGGACATGTTGAGGGAGATGTTGGTGTCACCACTTTTGCACCAACTAGATGTTTGCTGATCTGGGGGTGCATCTTATAAAAATGTCAGCAGGGAGGTTTCTGAATGAGTTTCACAGTTCATACAAGTAATCTATGTGTGGGTGCTACTTTTCCAATACCTATCAAGTGAAGCTGGTGCCTCGCACAGTAACTATTTGCATTGGGTAAGAATGTATACCTGCTCGGGTCTTCTGGCTAGTCATCTTCGTAGGTCAAAGCAGTTCCTCTCACTCTGATTTTGTTAAAAACTCAAGTCCAGTGGTGTTTTGCATCCGTTGCTTCATCTGTAGGTAGATCTACTCCTTCAGTGATGGGTGGGGGTGCAGGTTTGGGGTTGGCTTTGGAGTCTCTGGGGATGGAGCACAAGCCCCAGAGCCTGCCAGGCAAGCATTCTTCCACTTAGCTTCAGCCCCAGCTCTAGGAAGGAGAGTTCCTTTTATAAATTGAGTCATGATGTTTTTCCATATTGCTAATGATTCTTTTAAAGCTTAAGAAGGAGTAAGTAATTGCTCGAGTCCTGCAAAATCTCTGGGTTATTTAATGGTATAATTGAAGACATCTAGACATTTTCAAATCACAGTTGATAGAATACATGGCTTTATGCTTGTTAAGCAATACCCTACCACTGAGCTGTGCCCCCCGCCCCCATTGTATTTTTTACTTATTCATTCATTGTGAGACAAGGTCACACTTAGTTTCACAAGCTGTCTCAGACACTGGACTCCACAGCCCACTGTGTAATGGGAAGAAGCAGACTGAGTATCATTTCATCATCAGTGATGGAGTCTGATCCTGAGGTGCAGCACCAGTAGATCTGATCCACCCTTTTATAAGGCTCCGGGTGGATGTTCCATGCAGTGGCTAAGTTTTGATTTATTTAACTAGACTCATGTTGAATGCTGCCACTATATCTTTCACAAACTTGTCCATTTGCCTTGGTTGTGTGAGTTGTAACTATAGGACAGCTCTAGTAAAGCAATCGTTAGAGTGCAGGGTGTATATACACACGTCAGTATTTACAGATAGTCACAGTTCACTCCCTAAAAGCATGGCATGACGTCTAACTTCTGCCAGCATTAATGCAGGTGGTTGTTTCCCAGCCTTTGCCAAAAGTAAACTCTTGGTAAACTTTTTCATTTTGCTGATCCAGCAGTTTAAAGACCATCTTCACGCATGGTTGAGATTGACCATGCACTTACTATCTGCGTAGGTTTATTTGGACTGCTAACTTAAAGTACATAAACGGTGTCTTTCTTTTTCAGTAATTTTATGAATAAGCATCAGAAGCCAGTACTAACAGGCCAGCGGTTCAAAACCCGGAAAAGGGGTAAGTGTTGTGTTGTGTACATGTATGTGTACTTGTGTTCTAACCAAATTATTAGGTTGGAGAAGAGTTTGCATGATTTCCGGCTAACCCTCACTGGAACCCCAACTAGCCTTTATTTTGTAGTGCAGCCATGAAATCAGGTTGCTTACAGTTAGTGTTTGTCGATGGCTTTTATAGCCTACCTGAGCCATCCCTCTTTTTTATGGTTTGGTTTTTGGTTTTTTGAAACAGGGTTTCTCTGCAAAGCTCTGGCTGTCTTGGAACTCTCTCTGTAGACTAGGCTGGCCTTGAATTCACAGAGGTCCACCTGGCCTCTGCCTCCCAAATGCTGGGATTAAAGGTGTGCGCTACCACACTAGGCAAGCTGGGCTTCTTTAGGGACAAAAGGAAGACAATTGATAAACTGTGCTGCTTTTTACAACTTTACTGATTTTGACATCATTGTTTATACTTTAGTTTCCTGTTCTGTTTTGTTTTGTTTCAAAAATATTTATGACAAAGATAGTACTGCCAAGGGAAAAGTGTTCCAGAAATTTGAAGTCATATTAAAATTGAGTGCCATACTGGCCCTTGAAGTACATGGGACGTTCACTCTTCCCATGTTGAGTAGAACAGCAGAGCCAGGATAATGAAGAACAGTGTGATTTCTATTTGTGACAGAGCCTTTTTTAAAGTAGAGTGTTTATGGTGCTGTCCTCTGTGTAGGGTATTTAAAGCATGATTTTATATTTTATCTTAGACAGTTTTACGAATTGTCAGCTTTGTAGTTACTTTTTGTACAAAATATACTTTTGCATAGTTAGGTGTGTATGTATAATTTTCATTACTGGTTTTTCACAAATTTTGTCATTGGATATAAAAATGGTTGAAATAAAACTTAATAAGATAGTATTTCAGGAAAATAAGATGAAACACTTACTGATCTTGAAAAACCAGTGCTGTTGCCCTTTTCTTGTGTAACAATCTTCTGGGTTTTTTTGTTTGTTTGTTTGTTTGCTTGCTTGCTTGTTTGTGTTTGTTTTTGTTCTTCTTGTCACTTTTGGTGCGTTTGGTTTTGTTTTCAGATAGATTTTTTTTCCCTTGTAGCTGAGGCTGGCCTGGAATTAACCACGTAGCCCCAGCTGGCTTTGAACTTGCCAAACTCTTCCTGCTTCGGCCTCTTGGGTAGTGAAAATACAAGCGCGAGTCTCCATACCTGTCCCTTTCCTTTTCACCTTCTTTCCCTCCTGAGCCAGCGATTGGTCTGGCCAGGGCCTTGCACCACGTGCACGTGTGCAGCAAGTATTCCGTTAGCCATATCACCAGCTCTTGGCAGCCGTGATAAACGAGAGAGTTTTTACCCTGTCCCGTAAAGCACCCTGACTTCAGGTTTCTAAGCTTAGCCATGACCTGTCCTGCTGCACCGTTTCTCACTCTCTGCATCTCTTCTCTTGTTTCATGACAAAACACTCTGGCATAAGCACCTTAAGGGAGAAATGGTTTCCTCCGCTCACAGTCCATCATGGTGTGGGAGTTGAGGAGGCATCAGCCGTTTAAAGCAGCTGGGCCACATTATAGCCATAGTCGGAAGATAGTCATTAACGACATGCTTAAGAAAATCCTTCACAGGTACTCCTTGGGGACCATCTCCCAGATGATTGTAGATTTTTGTCAAGGTGACACTGAACATCGGGCACTACACTAACACATCCGTAGCCGTGTTGGGCTGTCTCTTATTTTACCTTTTCCTTTAGAAAGTTGCTGAGAGATGAAGGACTTAGGCACAAGTCTTTGTTTTTTAGACAGGGTTTCTCTGTATAGCCTTGGCTATCCTGGAATTCTCTCAGTAGACCACAGTGATCTGCTTGCCTCAGCCCACGTCCATATCCCCCTTCTACACCCCCACACCCCCACCTCCCAAGTGCTGGGATAAAAAGCATGTGCCACCATGTCTGGTTCAAACACAAGTTTCTGAGTTGTCTATTACTTGGGTTCCCAGCCCCCACCACCACCACTTTTTTTTTTCCTTTGGTCATCTATTGTATTTCCCAGTTCCTAATGTCCAAATTACCAAAGTCGATCTCTCTCCTCAGTCATTATCGAAGCATATTGTATCCTTGTGAGAATGGCCTCAACTGAATTCAGTCACAGACTTTATAAGTAGCCTATGGTCTTTTCAGTTCCTGTGTTTTTAATATTATGAGGAACAAAACATATGTCTCCTAAGAGAAAGGAGAATTACCCTTGGGTTAGATTCTGAGTAAAAGGAGATGTTTTCCCTGCTTGCCTGTGGGTTCCTCTGGCCCAGAGCTATGATTACTCTACCCTGCAGCCTATGTACTTTGTTCCTCTAGAATTTTGCCCATTTCCCCTCCCCCACTACACAACAAGACTCTAATTATACTTTCTTCTATTGCTTCCATTTGCATGTTGGTGGTTACATAATGTTTTTGTTATGGCATCAAAGGGTCTTTTATCTATTTTACAGCGAACACTGTTGCTATTAATCTATATCTATCATTATGGCATCTCACTCCCCGGCCCCCCCCAATGACTCTGACTAGTACTTGGGTTTTGATGTTGGTATAAATGATGTTAACTACTTATTACCCAAGTGGCCATTCTGTGCAAGCCAGACAGTTTGAGCGATATCAAAATTATGCAAGCATGTAATTTAAGCAAACAGCTCTATGAGGTGTAGTTACAGAAGCCAGGGCCTCTCTGGACTCTTAAGTGGTGCTTTTGATTTTCACGTTCATGAAGCCAGATCACATTTTCCTGTTATCTATCTCTTGCTCTTCTTCCTTTGTGTTTGTTGTTGGTTTTGTTTGTTGATTTGGTTTAGTTTTTGGTGGTATTAAATGTTCACCTCCTACTGCAGAAGCAGAGTGCTCAGGCCTGCTCTCTCTGGCTAGACTCTACTCTCGCCTGCATACCTCCTGCGCTTCCATCTCCTCTGACTGTAGACAAGATCTGCACAGCACAGCTCTTCCTTGGTTGCTTTTCTCCTTTATAAGTACCATTGTGTGACCTTGTGGTTGAACAAATCTATTAGTTTTCTTATTTTGGCTTCATTTTCTATGGCTTAAAACTAGACAGCCTTAACTTTCCCTTTGTTATACTAAGGAATCGATAGCAATGATAGTTGAAGGAATTCTTGTAGCATAGACGCATCTTACTTTTTTATTAGTTTTTTGAGAATTTCATACAACTCACTTTGACCTTGCCTCCTTCCCCCAAATCTTCCTACTTACTTTCCCCTTCCCTCGTCACACAGCTTCTGTGTCTATTTTTTTTAACCCCATCGTGGCCAGCTTGTGCTGCCCAAATGTTCTTGGATGTGTGGCTTTCCCCCAAATTAGGGAAGACTTATTGGGGCTACACTTTTAGAGAAAAACTGACCCTTCTTCTCCCAGCAGGTAATAATTAATTTTCACATTTTTTTTCCTACCTCAGCTGGGGGTGGAACTTTGTGTCCAGCGCCCTTCTCCATTCTGGGCTTCCTCTCACATCGGCTTTTGTGGGTCTTATATAAGATTGCACAGCCACTATGGGTTCATATATACATCTGTCCCGCTGCATCCAGAAGACACTGTCACCCGCTGCCTCTGGCTTCCAAGCTCTTTCCACCTCCTCTTCCACAGTGATCTCTGAGTCTTTGGAGTCCATCTCCTCTCACATTTTATCTTACTGAAGAACTGAAGGGCTCTCCTGGTTACATTGCTGTGTTCAGCAGCTTTGAGCTGTCACCTTGAAGCTGCCGTGAATGTGTGTGTGTGTGTGTGTGTGTGTGTGTGTGTGTGTGTGTGTGTGTGTGTGCACGCGCACGCGAGTGTCTGCCTTTGTAGGACCTCGTGGCTTAGCTTGTAGTTACTCCGTGCTTTTGAGGCTTTGAATGTTTCAACACATACTCACTTTGATCTTGTCCATGAAGAATAATAGTTTGGCTGAGCATTGGGAATCTAGGTTGGAAATTCTTTTTAGCCAAATTTCTGAAGATCCTGATTTTTGGATCTGAATTGTGGGACTCTGCTGGGTAAGGTTAAATTCTGACTTCTTCTCCTGATAGCCGTTTTTGCGCTCCATTGTTGATGGACTCCCTTTCCTCAGTGGGGGGTTCTCCACCTGATCTGGGAACCCCAGATCTCGCAAGGAGCATCACGTTGCCCTCAGGGAAGATTACAAGCAGAACCCTTTCCTAATAAGTAACTTCAACAAACACTGGGAATTCCTGGAAGTACCCCACCCTATGCTGAGATCCCAGCCTCCAGCAAATGACCTTTAATCTGTGCTGACCTCCAGTAAAGCACTGCCAGGCCTGTTCTCAGTGGACCTGCCTGCCAACGGGTTTCAAACATCTACCTGCTTCCTCTGTTGTGAGCCGGGAACATGGGCTAGCACCCAGCCAACGGGTCTCACCCAAAAGTGCTCCAGCTGCCCCTGAGCAAGACATGGGCCCTTGGGACCTTGATCCCAAGGTCGATCCTTTCTTGTCCAGAGGCAAGCAGTCCCATGGGACTGGAACCCAGGGCAGCTCACGGGGTGCTGAACGACAAAATTGCTGGCTTACTAAACAGTGTGATCTGTTTCTTGATACTTTGTGATATGGTTTTGGTTTGCTTTGCCCCAGAAACTTCCGATAGTGACTTCTTTCTGGTGTTCTGAAATCTCATGACTGCACGGGTCCAGTTTCATATCCTTCAACTCTGTAAAAACATTCTAGAAACTTAAGAAATAATTTCCATCAACTTGGGTTTGCCATCTTTTTGCTGTACTATTTTGACATTTGATGCCCCCCCCTCCCCCTCTTGACTAAGGTTTTCTAGATTGTTCACACTTTTTTCTAGCTTCTGGCAGGTAATTTTCAGCTGACTCCTTCATCTCCCCTGTTGAGTACTTCACCTTTCCGGCTCACTGTGGCTCACTGTGGCTCTGGAACGGTTTCTTGTATCCTACTCTGTCCTCCTATGTCTTCCCCTTTTTCTCTTCTTCAACACCAGCTCCCTCAGCTCCCGTACATCACTCCCAGCCACACAATGCCATCTCTCCACATTTGTAGATACAGCTCACCACATTAATTCATAAGTGTGTGCCTTTGTGTTGCTCTATATCTGCCTCATCGGTGTATTTATTTTGTATCTGCCTCATCGTTTTCGCCTAAATCTCTGCAGCCCTTTCAGGTGAGCTACAAAATCAAAACTGTGCTTAGTAAACTACTATTTGCCTCTTTTGCGTATTTCTATGAGTTTACAGAACGCGTTTCCAAAGTCTGAAGTATGTGTGAAAGTGCGGTAGGTTGTAATTGCAATAGCTAGTAGAAGCCATTAAAAGGATTGCAAGACTAGTTTCACTGTCCTGGTCAATGACTAAATATTCTGAAATGCTATGTTTTGGATGCCAGTAAAGTATGGATATAACACTGACTGTCAAGAGCCAAGGACAGAGAACAGTACCTGCCCTGAGCATGCATCACACATCTTGCTTCTCACATTCAGGGTTCTAGTGCAATTTGCCTTGTAAAAGGGATGTCCTTTCTTATTTATCTTAGACAAATAATAGTTGAAATTTTAGTTGTTCTAATTTTTCTCATGTTAGGCTTAATAGATTACATATATTAGCCTAGTCTACAAATAATGTAAGTGAACGGTTAATGTTGTATGTATGTGTTAGATCCTTAAAATATTTGGTGGCCTTATTGTACAGAGTGATTTAACTTATTTGAATAAATGTTTAATTGTGTTTTAGAACATGGAAATCCATATGGCCAGTTTCTCTTAGGACCATTTGGATAAACACACACATGTGAAATCACTTTACACATTTGTTTTACATTTCAGATGAAAAAGAGAAATTCGAACCCACAGTCTTCAGGGATACACTTGTCCAGGGGCTTAATGAAGCTGGTGATGACCTTGAAGCTGTAGCCAAATTTTTGGATTCTACTGGCTCACGATTAGATTACCGTCGCTATGCAGACACACTCTTTGATATCCTGGTGGCTGGCAGCATGCTTGGTAAGCCATATGGGTTAGCGTTTTCTTATAGTGTACCTGTGTTTCAATTCTGTTACCATACTTCCTCTTTCGACAGCATCTTTGGAAGCTTACATTAATTACATTTGGTTAAAAAAAAATCTAATCTTTACTAGATTATAATTCAGGATGGTATTACTGTCGGTCTAAAATGATTACTGCCTCACAGAGCACAGGACTGAGAATTTCTGTTGACATTAGGACATGGCCCACCCTTTTAACCAAAAACCAACTGCTTCGTGTGTCCTTAATCCAATAGCATCTATGAGAGGCTGTGGCTTTAAGTATTTGTATATGTCTTCTAGATCCTTTCCACATAGTTAATAAACCCAGATATCAAGTGGCAGCTTTTCTTCCTCTCTTTCTTTCTTTCTTTCTTTCTTTCTTTCTTTCTTTCTTTTTTTCTTTCTTTCTTTCTTTTTTTTTTTTTTTCTTCTTTTTTTTTTTTTTTTTTTTTTTTTTTTTTTTCTTTCTTTCTTTCTATCAGCATACACATGCATGTGGAAGCCCAAGGTTAGAAATCCTCCTTTGTGGCTTTTTCAAGTTATTCAATGAGACAAGCAAGATCTTTCAATCAAACCCAAAGTTGCCAACTTGGCGACTGTCTAGCCTGCTTGCTTGTTCCTGCTTTCCTAATACCCGGGTATTTTATGTGGGTTCTGGGACTCTTAACTTCTGATCTTTATAACAACTAAGCTATCGCTCCAGCCCCTTTAGATCTTAGTTCCTATTGTGGATTTCCATGGTATCGATGACATTAGAAGTAGTCAGGGTTCCCAATTTTCAGTTATTTAAGAAATATTTGGGGATTGAAGATGGCTGTTCTTCTAAAGGACCCAAGTTCGATTGGCAGCACCCACATTTGGTGGTTCGCAGCCATTTGTAACTCCAGTTCCATGAGATCCAATGCCCTCTCTGGCCTTCATAGGTACTGCATACATATGGCGCACTTACATACATGCATACATACTTGCAGGCACATACCTGCACACATAAAATACAAACGAGGTAGCTTATTTCATTTTCTTTTTTTAAGAGAAAGAGATGTGCAAATCTGTGAAAATGTTTTGATTGCTACAAATACTTGGAAGTGGAGGGCAAGTGTGCTGGGTGCACTGAAAAGACAGTTCATCTAATACAAATGCAAAGTGCCTGTCCCATAGGTCGTCTGTGCTTTCAATTGAGAAACACTGGTTAAGCCAATCTGCCTTGATATGGGGTGTGGGTGGGGGTATGCATTCCTCCTTTTTTGAGGTAGAGCCTCTTCTGAGCCCTTTTCACTGAGGCACATTGCGGAATGTGGCCCCAGACACTACCAGGTGTCTGAGTTGCTGACTTTAACTATATCCTGAATTAATTTTGTGTTATCATTTATAC
This sequence comes from Acomys russatus, assembly GCF_903995435.1. Lineage (NCBI taxonomy): Eukaryota > Metazoa > Chordata > Mammalia > Rodentia > Muridae > Acomys > Acomys russatus. Next base: position 49,338,685 of record NC_067137.1, on the reverse strand, counting down.
AAATCACTCATCACTGTAGAATTCAAAAAAGCTGTATATAGTGTGTTAAGTCCCAATACCTAGAAATAGCCATTGATAATAGTTTGGTTAATTCCCTTCTGGAAATCCCTCGCCTCAGACATTTTTGAGAACTGAGCAATATTATTTGCATGTGGTATTTATGCATGGTAATTTATGTTTGCTAAGCAATATATTCTTCCTTTCACCTCCATGAATGTTACATTTGGGATGATTTTAAGAGTTTCAGCCAGCAGTGTTAAGCAATATTCAGTTCCACTGCTTGTGGACACATGGCCCTGTATCCTGCTCTATGGAGTTAGCAAAGCACTGCAGGACTCAGGGCCTAACAGCCGAAGGGAATGCTTTAGTCAACAGTTTGCTGTACATTGTGAGTCTCAGATCTATTTTTCAGATCTTTGTTAATTAAATCAACAATTGGTATTTTTAGTTAGTAATGAAATACAGCATTTTCTAGCATGACTTTTCATTGGCTATCATATATTTTGTCAATACATTGGGTGCACTGTACAGCGATAATGTTCAGCAAATGTGTCACATGTTGCTGCATTCATTGTTTGGTCCGGTGGGACCTTGTTATCATAACTGCTCATGTGGGCAGCTCATTTCTATAGACGAAGTCCTCATATCCCAACTGTATGTGTGTTTTAGGTTCCCCGTAGCCTCCAGGCAGCACTCTTAACCCCTCTGTCTTTGTTGAACTCTTTTATTTCCTTCTCCTCTTCTAAAATTGCCAGAGATTCCTTCCCACCAAGCTTTCAGTCTCCCCTCCCCCACCTCCCACCGCCCCCTTCTCCCCCCCCCCCATAAATGTGTTGGAGTATCTGCTCACTGTGCATTGATGATTATCTCAGGTTTATTTACAGTCAATGGCTGATTTGCCTCTGCGGCCCAGACATCATCCTTCGCTGTGTCAATATATACAACAGGAAAATAGGGCAAACTGTTTGGCACAGCTTGGTCTGAGTATTTAACCCCAGATGCCTCCGAAACCCAGATTTAGGTTGTAGTTGATGAGCTAAGGCAACAGGTACCTTCCTTCAGCTAGTGACTCCTTTGTTAAAGGACCAGTTGCGCAGGACTGTCCTTCATACCACAAAGCTTTCCTATCAGTCTTGTGTATTCTCCTTTGCCTCTGTCTTGAGGGAAAGTGGCGACAGGGGATACATCTTCTTTCACTACTACCACCTTGAAAAGTAGCAGTGCTGCACACCCTAGAGGTGGCCGTGAACACTTGCTTCTAGCATAATGAAAAGCCATTTTAAATGCAAGTGTGCCATCAGCACGTGACAGATGTGTCTGTTGAATGAACAAATGTGGTTTTTAAATCCCTTGCCTCCTCAGGGCAAAGTCTGCAGGTTCAAGGTCAGACTTCCCAGTTCTGTCATTTCTTACCATGAAAGAACAATTGGTCCAGAGGTTTGAGAAGATTGTCGTCTTAATATCATTCTGTTCCAGGCGGTTGTGTTCATTAAAGAGGGCTAATTAAATTGGGTGCATGAGTTGATATAAGGAAAATGGATTCCTCCAGGAGCCGACATCCTGAAAACTAATTTTCTACAAAACTACTTGCTGAATTCTAATGCCCCCTAGAAGATTCTGTAAGCTAAGAAATTCTCATTTGCATATGTCCAGCAACAAAACTGGCTATGTGTGGCCTTTTTCACCCAATCACGAATAAAATTAAAGCTAGAGTACACAGATTGAAGAAGTGACTGAGGAGTGGATAGCAGCGCTGGGCTCTCGTCATTGCTGGACTCGGTGCAGAGGACAGTGGCTGGTGTAAAACTGTAGGCCTCAGATACTTGTTAAGTGTAGGCAAGGTATCACTCTAACATGGACCACTCAAGCCCCTCTTAACTAAAATGAAATAGAGCTGAAAAACAAATGCCTCGTGCTCTGATTCTGTCCTTGTAATCAAACCGTGCTTATGGGAGCCATTGTTGGGGCTGACAGGAACGAAGAGAACTGAACGCCCAGAACAAAGCCCTCCTGGTCTAGCCCATTTACCTACCAGCAAAGGCAGGAAGAGGATAAAGTACTGTTCTAGCCAGTGCAGCTGCTAGGTGACTAAGTACACATCCAAGGACTCAGTACAGACTGTTAGTCATATCTGGGAAATTATGCTAGAGAAAGAGGAAATGGCTTTAGAACATTCCGGTGCCCCAGTAAAAGCACAAAGGGTCCATGAGCGTTGGCTAATACTGATGACACCAGGTGGTGCTGATAACCTACCAGCACCACGTCCATAAGAGATGGCTCAGTGATTCAGGTGCACACTGCTCTTGCAGAGGATCCCAGCACCCATATGTACAACCTTCTGTAACTTCAACCCCAGGGGATCTAGCATCCTCTTCTAGTCTCCGTGGGTGTGTCCGCGTTCACATGTGCACAGGCACATATATAAGTAAATTGGGAAAATAAAACTTTAAAAAAAAAAAAAAAGCTGGATCCGTGTAATCCCAGTTAGGTGAACGAGGTCCAGCAAGGCATTTTCCAGTTTTTGGAAAACCCATGGCTCTATGTGGGAAGCATCAGAAGGGGCACTGAGGATAATGGAATTCACTGAATAGAAGTTAGTGTTCATGGGCAAAGAACTGGACTTATAATAACAGAACCTAGTGAGGGCAGGGATATGGAACAGGTGTGTTCAGTATATAACACGGAACAACTTAACTTGGACAGTATTGGAAACAAATGCATTGCAACCTGTCTTTATTGACACATGTGCGTCCTATGGGATTTTCCGTGACTCGTTTTTACATCTGCACCCAGTGTTTTCCTTGCTGTTCTCTGTTTTGGCATTACCCTCCAACTCCGTCCTAACTGTAATGACTTGCCTTCTCAGCCCCTGGGGGAACACGCATAGACGATGGTGACAAGACCAAGATGACCAACCACTGTGTGTTTTCAGCAAATGAAGATCATGAGACCATCCGAAACTATGCTCAGGTAAGAGAGCGTGTGGGGTGTTGGAACAGAAGCACCTGAGCAAAAATGAGGGGAAAGGGCACAGGTAGGGAAACACACAGTTGCATTCCTGCTAGGACAGAAAGCATTCTGTCCTCTGTTACCACGCCTTTGGGCCTCACCTGCAAGGCCTCAGGGGCCCACTGCAGCTGTCTCCAACAGTGTAAATGCATTTAATTTTTTGGAGAAAACAGATTTGCTCTTTCATTTCATACAAACGTTTCACTTCTTGGTCTCAAGACATTTTACAGCCACACTTGAGCATGTATGAAATGGCAGCTACAGTGATTATCATCACAGTATTTCTTATAACAATGCCAAGGAGGGAAACTGATGTAAAACTCAAAGGAAAGCTTTGTGATTTATAGTAATAGACTACATGCTATATAGCTATTAAAGAGTATGAGGAGGGCTAGAGAGATTGCACAGCAGTCAGGACCACTGGCTACTTTTCCACTGGACCTGGCCTTAATCATCAGCACCCTTATGACAGCTTACAACTCAAGTCCCAGGGACTCTGACAACCTCTTCAGAGGTGCCGCTGAGGGCACCAGACATACAGTGGTGTACAGACATACATACAGGCAAAACACCAATACACAAAAATAGAGCCAGGACTGTAATTCAGCCAGCAGAGTATTTGCCGAGCATGCATAAAGCCCAGGTTTGATTCCCCAGCACTGCATAAAGTAGGTGTACACCTGATGCGCACCTGTAATCCCAGCACTCTGGAGGTGGAGGTAGAGGTAGGTGGATCAGAAATTCAAAGTCATCCTCGGCTACATAGTGAGCTGAGGCCAGTTTGGGCTTCACTCAATCCATTCTCAAAAGTGAGCAAGAGGTAAAGAGACACTTGTATTGCATAAAACCTAGAAGCCACGCCTGAGTCGATAATAAAATGGTATAAGTGTCCTTGGTAAGAAAGTACACATATAGGCATTTCAAAAGAGAAGAAACCAATCTCTATTAAATTATGTAAGTCTGTTCAAACTCACTGGTATTTAGGGGACTATTAAATAAAAGTATAGAGTGATATGTTGCCCATATAAACTTGTGAAAGCAGTAAGGAGTTTTAAGACCCACCCATTGGGAAGTGAACAGTTGCAAATTCAGTTAACCAGGCCTGCTGTTCCTATTCTGATTCTAAGTGGACTCTTTAAAAGAGTGGCAGTGTAGCTCAGTGGGGAGCATGCATTTGCTTAGCTAGTTTGCATAGCCCTCACTACCAAAGGGGTTGAGGTGGTTGTTCTTATATGGAACAAAAGGTTAAACAGACAGGATCAGATTGCTCAGACACTGGTCTGTCTTCTCCATGTCTTTGTTTCTATTGTATTTATAATCTGGAAATACTTGAGAAGGTTTAGGCTTAAATAATAATGGTGAGTTCCATAGCCTGCCTGGGGTTTGGAGCTGGCTCCAATGCTTCTGCCTGCTGCTTCCACCACAGCTGGAAGGATCATAATTTAAGTCTGATGTCTTTGATACCTAATAGCACCTTATAGTCATATTGCAATAGAATTTCCAGCATCAAATTACTGTAAGTCATTATTTCAATTCCAGTGAAAAAGTAGGTTAAAATGAACCTGGACGTCATGAAGGATAACTATTCCTTTAAATGTAAGGAGATGGTATAGTTTGCCTTTGCATCATGCCTTAGTAAGATGGTGTCTTTTAACAAGGGATTCCGTTTTTTATATTGAATATGAATATTTGAAGAAAGTTTGTTTTTTTTTTTTTGTTCCGGGCCTGTGATGGCTCAGTAGGTAAAGGCAATTGCCACCAAGGCTGATGGTCTGAGTTCAGTCCCTTGGACCCATTTGCCAGGAGGAAAGAGCCAATTTCCCAAAGTTTCCCTCTGGTATCCATGTGAGTGCTATGGTACTTACGCAGCCAAAGACACAGAAAGAGGGATGGGTGAATGGGTGGGCAAATGGATAATTTTTTGCAAAACCCAAGGTCTTCTGGTCTGTGTTTGAGCTTTTAAATCATTCCTTATTTACACAATAACAGAAGAGCCTAGCTAATAGGGCCTTCAATCAGAAGGGGGGAAAAAGGTTAAAAAGAGTTTTTTAGTTGGAGATGAATTTTATATAAATTATGTTAGCTCATTGGCAAATACTTTCATAGTGGGTTGATTAAAAACCTAAGAAGAGAGCCAGGCGTGGTGGCGCACGCCTTTAATCCCAGCACTCGGGAGCCAGAGGCAGGTGGATCACTGGGAGTTCGAGGCCAGCTTGGTCTGCAAAGCGAGTCCAGGACAGCCAAGGCTAACACAGAGAGACCCTGTCTCGAGAAACCAAAAAAAAAGAGAAAGAAAACTTGAGGAGATTTTAGGCAATCGTCCTTGGTTCTCTTAGTTATATGAAGAAACAGCAAAATTGTGAAAGTATTGTCGTGTTAGAGAAAGCAGCTGGCTTCAGACGTTTCCATGGCTACTAAAGATAATGAGCACTTACAAGATCCCTGTTTCAGTAAAGACATTCATGTACAGAGCAGTCTAGACTCAGGACAGAGGCAGGGCCTGCTGTAGGGATTGTGAAGCCAGTAATTCTTTACAGCAAAGTAGTTTATGGTTTTTGCTCATCTGCCAAAAGTGTATTTGTGATCCACCGGGATAGTAATGTGCCCTGAACCTGCTCTCCTGGCCTTACTGCTACCTGAGTGAGTTTATCTATAACCCCTTTGTTTCAGACTTTTTAACTTTTTTGTTGAAAATTGTATCTGGAAGATTAAAAATTCTATTTTATTTTCTACCAACATTTGTTTATTGTTTCTCTACCTGTTTGTATTCTTTTTTTCTTTTTTCATTTTAGATTTTTGCTGTTGTTGTTGTTGTTGTTGTTATTTTGTTTTTGTTTTTTCAAGACAGGGTTTCTCTGTGTGGCCTTGGCTGTCCTGTGCTCACTTTGTAGACCAGGCTGGCCTCGAACTCATAGAGACCTGCTTGTCTCTGCCTCCCTGAGTGCTAGGATAGCAGGTGTGCACCACCAGGCCTGACTGTATTTTTATTTTTAATGTGTTTATTTTTATGGGTTTGTATAAGGATATGTGCACGAGTGCAAGTGTCCCTGAAGGCCAGAAAACACTCCATTCCCCGAGAGTTGGAGCTTCAGGAGCTTTGGAGCCTCTGACATGGGTGCTGTGACCTGAACTCAGTCCTCTGAAAGATCAGCAAGCACTCTTGACCTTGGCTCCACTTCTCCAGCTTTATCCTCTGTGTGTTTGATCTTATTTTTCCTGGGGTCATGGTACCTCTTTTGAAGTACTTATAATTCCCATGTCTTAGTATGAGCACAACTATCTTTTTACTGTTGCAGACCTATGATGGTAGCTATGGTAAATTTCCACTCTTCTTTCTTTGGCCTTTAAAACTGTTTGCATAATTCAATGCTTCTGTTTTATGTGTAGGTCTTCAATAAACTCATCAGGAGATATAAATATTTGGAAAAGGCATTTGAAGATGAAATGAAAAAGGTAAATTCAAATATCTACAGCAGAAGGACCCTGAACTTGGGGTCAGCCTGGGCTACGAAATAAGACCATACCTCAAAAATAACACACACACACAGACGTGCGCACGCATGAGGATTTTTAACTTCAGTGCTCTTGCTCCCTGGCATGAGATGATGTCTTTTTTTGTTTACTAGACATGGAGTAGAAGTTAAATGCTTTGATTAAGCTTCTTCCACTCAGTATAAATACCTAGAAAGTGACATAATCTCTCTCAGATGTTAGGCATGGTGAGTTAGTGTGTCCTACGCACATCTCAGAGCTGGTAAAAGAATCACGTCATCGGCATGTAAACATAGGCCTGTGTTCATGCTGGGAACTCCTCATTGATCCTGACTGATGAGAGCTCAGCTAGGCCCCTGTTGTGATTAGAGTACTCTGGGGAGTCGCAGCCTCATACCTAGGAAACGAGGACATTTAGTCACAGCACAAAGCAGAAGAGAGTGAGGGAAGTTCGGACGAGTGAGTCCCACAGCTCTGAGCACTTCAAACTCACTGTGAAGAGGGATATAAAATCCCCTTTGCTTTGGGCTTGTTTCAAACTCTGTAAGATACCCTCTCTCACTCTCTAAGAGCTTACGGTTTGAAGTATTATGATCCATACAGTTCCCCCTCCTAAAGTCAAGAGGCTTTTCAAATCCTATTAAAGATCCCTTTATCTCATGTCTTCCACGGCCTCCTTACCAAGGCCAGTGCCTAAACTGTGACTCAAGAAATAATGTGCTTGATTCCGAATGTTTTTAAAAACTTAGACAACCCTTTTCTCCCTCAAAGCCATATAAGACTTATGTGTGAATCGATAAAAATAAAAATTTTATTCTTTCCAAAATACAATTTTCATGTATGCCATGGTGAGGGAGTAGTCACACAAGGGGCGTTAGGAGGGATGTGAAACTCAGTATATTTCGCAAAACATGTTCATCATATGCTTCCTCTTCTTCATGTACATAGCCAAATGTATGTTATGTATACACACTGTCCCCCAAATGTCTCTTATTGTGACTGTTTGCAGCTACATGTGTATGAACCTAGAGGAGAGTACTGTGTCACACAGCATTACTTTCTACACTGTCCATTCATGATTAAACATGTGTTTCAAGGGTATAGTAACTGTGCTATTTGGTGGCCGGCCTTGCAGTGAATAGATGATCTCATTGCATTGTTCTCTTCCTCTCCTGGTACCTGGGCTTATAGAAGCAATTTTTTTCCTTTGGCCCACAGCTTCTCCTCTTCCTTAAAGCATTCTCTGAAGCAGAGCAGACAAAGTTGGCAATGCTGTCTGGGATCCTGCTGGGCAATGGAACCCTCCCAGCTACCATCCTCACCAGTCTCTTCACCGACAGCTTAGTCAAAGAAGGTAATTGTCCTGGGCTCTTAGTACTGAGGTGGGAAAGAAAAGGAACATTATAGACAGTTCTGCCTGCCCTCCATGTAAGAGTGTGTGTGTGTGTGTGTGTTTCCAAGTAATGTTTTAAGTCCATATTTTTTATAAGGAATAGAAGAAGAATGTGCACAGCCTTATACTGATTGGCATTTGAATCCTCCTTGCAAACTAAAATCTTAGGCAGACAGTGCATACCTTGATATTGATTGGATCCAAACTTTTTCTTCCAGCTCAGATGCTGCTGGGCTCTTTGTATGAATAACACTTCATTATCTGGGAATGTTTTGTGCTTCATAGGACCCTTTCGCCCTTGGAGATAATGCCAGCCAGTAACTCTAGTTTTATGTAGGAAGCAGAAATTTCCCATCATTTTCAAAATGTTCCCCAAGCAGAAAACCTCTTCTAAACTGTTTCTGCTTCAGATCTGTGGGATCTACTGGCCTGAAACTGAAGGATCATGGCAGGTTCAAGGCCAGCTTGTGCTACATAGTAAATTCCAGGCCAGCCTGAACAACATAGCAATATCCTGCCTAAATGTAAAAAAAAAAAAAAAAAATTAATAAATAAACACGAAGACGTGGCAGGAGCCCTTCTTGAGTCTTCTTTTTGGTCACATTTTTAAGACATTCAGGCCAAGATAGCTTATTGCCCAAGAGCACTTGCTGCTCCTGCAGAGGACCAGAGTTCCTAGCCCAACAGCTCAGGACTGCCCCACGTCCACAGCTCCAGGGGATCCCACACTGTCTGACCTTGACCATACACTCACGCCCATGCACAAGCACACACATAAATAATAAAATATTTCTAAAAGGTCATTCATTGTCCAAAAGACAATGAATAATTTCAAAGTCAAGAATGCTGGACACCAGAAAGTGGTTTGTGCGAATGGTAAAGTATTGAGAGTCTGGCAGGCATTACTGAAATAATTGATTATAGAATAAAACAAAAATGGGCTGTTTACTTGTAGGAGGGTAATGGTATGCAAATTATAATTTGATTCAAAACAGTTATTTTCCTTAGAAATAAATTAAAGGAACTTTTGTGAGAACATGTGTTTCTTCTGGGGAGCTTTCCTCCTGTGTGTGGGAGAGCCCAGCTTCATGCATGCCCACAGTGAGAGGGCCTATAGTTTTCTTGGAGTTATGCTGGTTGTCTAGAGTGTTTGTCTTATGATTCTCGAATCGCTAGTACATTGTTAATACTGGGATATTTTAAAGTATTTTTCTGAAAAGAATTCAGGACACAGCTGGGTACAGTGGTACATGCCTGTAATCCCAACGCTCGGGGAGGCAGAGGTAGGTGGACCTCTGTGAGTTGGAGGCCAACCTGGTCTGCAAAGCAAGTCCAGTTACAGCCAAGGCTACATGGAGAAACCCTGTTTTGAAAAAGAAAAAATAATAATTCAGGACATACTTTATGTTTCTTATGTTTATAGGCATTGTTTGCACAGTAGAAGAAGGTAAAATTTACACTTTATACATTGATTATACTTAATTACCCTTTGCTTAACTCCTATATAGTAGCCTGTAAGAGAATAGGGCCATTCCACTCACTAGGACAATAATCACAAAAGCATCATCAAGTGTCTCCTTTAATACAAAGTGAGAGACTTAAGTATACATCTTTTAGGCTCCAAAGTTCAAGCATTCTTTGTTTACTGTCTTACAAGACAGATTATAGAATAGCTTTGTTTTTCTTATTTTCACTTCATTACCAAACTGTATTAAAGTTATAGTGATTTTTATGAACTATTAAGACTGTTTGGCTGAGCACAGTGGCACACGTCTGGAATCCTAGCACTCTGGGAGGCAGAGGCAGGCAGATCTCTGTGAGTTCGAGGCCAACCTGGTCTGCAAAGTTCAGGACAGCCAAGGCTACAGAGAGAAACCCTGTCTCAGAAAACAAAACCAAACAAAAAGAATGTTTAAAGTGTTTGCTGTGTTTTGGGGAGGTACTGAGAGACAGAGCACCTGCCTAGCAAGCACGAAGACCCAGGTTTTTCTTCCAACTCCACAAAAAAGGCAAATATCACCTTAAAAGGTAGTCAGCATAAGGTTCTTGAGCTTATAATACACACACATATTTCTTTAGAGTGAGTGTATTTACTTCCTCAGAACTCATGTGTTGATCCGTGGACAACTTTATGGAGTTGCTTTCTCCCTTTCCCCTTATATAGATTCCAGGGATTGAACTCATGTCATCTGGCTTGCATCAATACCTTTAACTGCTAAGGTATTTTTGCTGGCCCATATTTTTTGGGGGAGAATTATAATTGTAAAGATAGGCCAAACTTCAGAGTGACTAGGTCATTGTCAGGTGTCTTCACACCAACCATGGCACGCTTCTCTTTCCTTCTTCATATTCAGCAGGAAATCTCTTCTTTACATAGTAGGCCCAGAAACTTCGCCAGAAGGATGACGTAGATTCCCCAGGTCACTGAAGAAATTAATAAGGAGCAGATGCCAGGACTGATACTAGTCAGAAGTCAACCTGGTTTGACCAAAAGAGGAATCTTAAAGGAGATATTGGCAACTGCTTGTGACACCAGTAGTAGGCAGAATGTTCAATTTAGGAAACTCACTTAAATATTTCAACTACATCTTAAGTCTTCATCAAATGCAATATAAATTTAAGTTTGGAACTTAGGCATGTTTACAGACAAACTGTCTGCTCACTAGCTAATTGTTTATTTTTGGAAATAATCATGATTCAAATATGGATAGAGATTTGAGTGGTTTCCTGATTAACATCTAAACATCTATCAAAACTGCTTTTAAAATTCCAGGAATGTTTAATTTTATGCAGCCCTGATGTTGTATTGATTCAAGAATTTTCTTATTTTATTTGCCAAAAGATAAACCTAAACTAAAGGTTAGTGATCATCCATGTTCATGGGCCCCTCGGGTTACCATCAATCCTTATGGCCTCACTTGACAAATCAGATGTTACTGGGACGACACTCCTGTCATTGTGTAGAAAGCTGCAGCAAGAGAATTGTGTTCTTGGCCATTCTGAGCTATATTTAGCAAGACCCTAACTCAAACAAAACCCAAAAATTAAAAATTATGAGTCTGAATCGTAAAAGGATTTCCAGGCTGTGGTTCTGTCCATCAACTTCTCCAACTTCGGTTTGTCCGGCCCGTCTCAAGCTCAGTGCCCTTTACAGAACCACGTCCTTTGCATTAAGCTCTTTGGGTTTCCTCACCGTTTTTGCTTCTATAATGAAGACCTCATGAAAGCGATGAATGAAACAGGCTCTCTGGGGTAAATTTATCCACCACTTCTTTCACACCTTTTGCTTGCATCTCTTGGTCACAATTTTCACAATCGATGTACAGATACAGTGGACTTATTGGTGCTAAGCATTGGATATTCCCCCAGGTCTAATTGTTTTCTAGTAAAGACAACACAGAACAGATGACACAAATAGCCAGCAGTAGGCTTGGCATCCACGTGAGCACCAATCGTTGTCTGCCCCCCCCCCCTTTTTTTGATCAGATAATACTTTTTGTCCTAATGGAGTCCATACTGTGAATGTAAGTCAAGCAGCTTTCCCCCCAAACATCTCCAATGGTTAGCCTGAGTTTGCTACGTACAGTTTTATCTCTCTAAATCTCATCAAGGTTTACAAATTTAGCAAGGTTCCTGGGGCTAGTCTTAATCCAACTAGGCTACAGCCTCAGGCCAGAGTCCCTGTCTCAGAAACCAAGATAAAGAGCTGGAGGTGGTGGCTTGCAGCTGTAATTTGGGAAGCAGAGGCAGACTGATCTGTTTGTTTGAGGTCATCCTGGCCTACAGAGCTAATTCAAGGATAGCCAACGCTACACAAACAAACCCTGTCTTGGAAACAAAGCAAAGACAAAGAAAACAAGATGAAGGGCTTCTGAGGAACAACAGCCAATGTTGACCTCTGGCCTCCATACACACGTGCACGCGCCTTCAGTGAACATGAATAAATAAACACATGAATAGTTAAGTTATACCAGATCAGAATCAGTAGTCCTACTGTGAAAACTATTTTCTGTTGTTGTTTTATTTCCAGAGTTTCTCTGTGTAGCCCTGGCTGTCCTAGAACTCACTCTGTAACTAGGGTAGCCTTGAACTCAAGAGATCCATCTGCCTCTGCCTCCTGAGTGCTGGGACTAAAGGCATGCACCACCACTGCCTAGCTGAAAACTATTTTCATTTATTTCCTTAGTGATTTTTGTTGTTGTTACTTTTTGTTTGTTTTTGTTTTTAATAAGTGGGATATCTCCATGTAACCCTCCTGTCCTTAAACTTAACTGTGTAGACCCAGACTTCACTTTCTGAGGCATCATGGACATGAGCCTCAATGCCCAGGTTCTTTCTCGGGAAGTTTCGTTTACAGTGTGAGAAGAGAGCAATGCATTCAGGCCAGTCTACCTTTTTCCTCTCACCAAAATCAAATTTTTCAGCTGTCCCCCGTTCCGGGAAACCTAGTCAGAAGTGTCCGTCCTCACCAGTTGTGTCTGGAATAAGATTCTTATTTTCTCTTAACAGGCATTGCAGCCTCATTTGCTGTCAAGCTTTTCAAAGCCTGGATGGCAGAAAAAGATGCCAATTCTGTCACCTCTTCTTTGAGAAAAGCCAACTTGGACAAGAGACTGCTTGTAAGTATTTTGTTATCAAATCTTGTGTGTGTGTGACTACTATCAGGGTATTGTCACGTCAGTGACAGGCCAGGGTCTGCTCACCTAGAGGGTTTTTATCTTATTTCTGAGTAATGGAGCCAGTATTGACCTTAGTACCAACAGCATTAGCCTTAAATGTTTCTAAATCTATAAACCACATCAACTGCTAAATTTATTGATGCATTTCTACTTAAGGCCTGGCAATGTGGATCCATCTGTTAGGAGTGCCTGCCGCCAAGCCTGAAAACTGAGTTTGATTCCTTAGGACCCACAGATGGAAGGACCAGACTTCCCAGGGTTGTCCTCTGAGGAGCCACAGAAGTGCGTCCTGTGACCTGCACATGTGTAAACACACTAGTTAGACATAGAGAGAGGTGGTAGGATAGATAGATAGATAGATAGATAGATAGATAGATAGATAGATAGACAGACAGACAGACAGACAGATAGATAGATAGATAGATGTTGTTTTGTTTGTTTGTTTAGAAACACTTGTATTTCCAACACTTTATATAAAGGAAGTGCCAATACAGTTTGGTCCTCTGGGAAGGGGGTGGGGGCCACTCCATAAAATGAAACAGCCTCTTCCCTCTAAATCTGGAAGGTCTTTGATGGTAGTGTAAGTTTTAACAGTGAAGTTTCAGGGTGGTGAGAAATGTTGTTTTGATTTGAACACACGGTTAATAGATTCTCCCACTGACTGTTATGACAGAAGATATATGACTCAAGGCAAATTTGGGGTGGTGGTATGGGAAGGTTGAGATTTAAGCCCCAGCCCAGCAGCCTCTGCTGTATTCCTCTTCTCGGTGGCAGCCCCATGGCAGATCTTTCCACTGAGGTGGAGTTGCAGAGCCTTTGGCTACATGTATGCAGGTCTAACCAATGTAAAGATTATGTCTGGTTTTTAGACTTGACAGCAGCTTCAAAAGTGTGAGAGCTCTGAAAGTTGCCTTCATTTCATAGTTGGTTGCTGAACTCACACAGGATTAGATCATGACTAAGTGTTAGTGTGCAGGTGCCAAGCTACGTAGGGTAAAATGACGTGATGAAAATATGAAGGCAGCCATGGTGTTTTGCTCTTTTTTTTTTTGTTGTTGTTGTTGTTTTAACAAAAAAATTCCATCAGAATTATGTAAGAAACTGAGCAGTTGATGGGGTGAGTTTAGGTCTCACTCAACTTAATTGAGAGCCACCACCATTAGTGGAGAATGGCGCGCACGCACACACCCCCCCCCCCCCCCACACACACACCACTGCTCCTTTTCAGTTTCTGAATGGCTGCAGCATTTGCCTGGGATGACATCGGAGGTCCCTGGGGAGGTTGTGGTGTTTTTCCTAGTGTTTCCGATCATTTCAGCTTTACAAAAAGAGACTTGTTAACTTGGTTAAGGAGGCAGTGTGAACAGCTAGTGGGTACCGTTTGTTTTCTTCTCAATTTGATAACAATTCAAATACTATTCAGAGTTTTTTATCGTATTTATTTATTCAGGCAACTTTAGTCCTGTGCTATTATTGATTAACGTGAAAGAAAAAGGACATGCTGGTTCCAGTGAGTGAAGCACGTTTGTCTATGTTGCTTAATTCTCTTCATAAAAATCGTCTCATTTTAAAAGGTGCTCACCTTACTGTGGGAATATTATTCTCCTGTGGAATAGTCCTGATCTGAACGGGAGATAGCACAAGTGGTATTAATATGAAAATCCTATCCTAATTTGAACAGCTTATAGTTGACATGCCTCTTTTTTTCCTTCAGGAACTCTTCCCAGTGAACAGACAGAGTGTGGATCATTTTGCTAAGTACTTCACCGATGCAGGATTGAAGGAGCTGTCGGACTTTCTCCGAGTCCAGCAGTCACTGGGTACCAGGAAGGAGCTGCAGAAGGAGCTGCAAGAGCGACTGTCTCAGGAATGCCCCATCAAGGAGGTAGGATGCCATAGTGAACCCCACAGAACACACAGAGATACAGTGCAGGGGTGGACACCATCAGGGAGGTAGCAGACTGTGGTGTGCTCCGGTACAATATACATATTTGATGGGTACAGATGTGTTCAATGGTAGAGCACTTGAGTAAGTATTCATGAGGTTTCCATCCCAAGTACTGTAAAAACTGTGTGAGAGAGAGAGAGAGAGAGAGAGAGAGAGAGAGAGAGAGAGAGAGTGTGTTTGTGTGTGTACACGCATACAAACAGGAAGAATTAAGTAGGCCACACAGCATAAGCTTTTCTTCCCTTATGTTTATTACTGTATACTATTCCCTCATTCTGAGCACTTAAATTGACCCAAAGTACTCTTTCAAAATCTTACTTTATTATGTTTTGGGATACTCTAGAAATTAATGTTATATTGGCTCAGATGGCTTATTTTACCAGGCTGATATTATTATCATACTGTTTTGTCAACATACAGGGTTGGCTCTCTGCTGTTACAAAATCCCATAGTGTGTCATTTCTGTCTTATTGTGGGTTTTCCACTTGATGTTAGTGTTTTGTGTTGAGACTGGGCATTTTGCATCACTGGGTATATATGTGTTGCTTGTTTCTGTCTTTGTGGTGATTGCAGTCAAACCTGGGGCCTTGGGCATGCCCAGCAAGAGCTCCACTCTTGAACTGTATTCCAGCACCTTTGAAGAACAGATCCACACAGGGAAAGATCAGTTGGGCCAACCTCTTGTTCACCCCTTTACAGTAGCTATTTAAAAGCTATGGTTTTGGAACCATGTTCATGCACAGAGCAATAGTTGTTTGTGCGTCTGAAAAGGTGCCTTTAGGATGAAAACAAAACAAAAAACCCTTTCCATATGATAAACTCACACTGTAGCTGAGGAGTCCTACTGCTCCCAAATCCCCCGTGCCTCAGCTACATCCTCCCTGCTCTAATCCTTGCCTGAGAGCCGCAGAAGCTCGGGCTGGTAACTGTCCACCAGGTGGAGGTGTTAGAACAACAAATGTGTGTGGATCCATGGCCAATGGGTACACTGCCGTGCTTTCAATCTTATTCTTCAAACTAAAGTTGTACAAGACTTTTCTTGGGGGGGGGGGGCGGGGGGAATAGACGACAGGGAAAGCCATAGTGATTTTTTTAGATGTGCTCGAGGAAGCACAGGCACCTCTGAGCCTCTCGGGTAGTCCAGTCACTTCTCTGGAGCTACTCAATCCACTCTTGGATTTTTGAAGTTCAGCTACAAAGTAATAAAAACAGTTATCTTCTCACAGGAAAAGCAGAGGAAAGAGAGCATATTAGCTGTCACAGAATAACATACCTGAGATACTGTATGGCTTTTAATGACATCTAAAGGTTTCCTGTAATTGTGATTCTGTCTCAATAAGAAAAAGACATAGCATTTGAGTATGCTATGAAACGAGGGGAAATAACCTACTTAGTATTGTTGAGTTGACATGAATCAAAGAAAGAAAAAAATTGCAGGATTTGGGGTACAGCTTGTCTGGTAGAATGCTTGCTTGGTGTGTACGAGCCTTTGGTTCAATCCCAGAACCTCCTGAACCAGGTGTGGTAGCTAATCTCAGCCGCTAGGCGGGAAAGGGCGGGGAGCAGTAGGTTTAAGGTCATCCTCTGTCTGTAGCAAGTTTCCCCGTCTGGAGAGGAAGGTGCCTTTGCACTCTACAACTTCTTTCTCGATTACCTTTCACTGAGATGGGGCATGGGAATCATCTCAAGAGTAGGAACTGAAGGACACGTGGTAGAGACTGGATTTGTGGGAGCCAGAGACAAACCCATCAAAAAGTTTCATTCTGAGAAATAGAGACAAAAATTCACGGACCTGTTGCTTTCTTCAAACCCAAAGAAAGTCAGTCTGACTCAAGTGCCCCTACTCTACTGAGCCCAAAGCGTTCATCATTTAATTATTATCCCAGAAACAAAGCCTTTCTCTCATTCCATGCCATTCCAGCAGCTTTTTGTCTAGAACTATGTTTACGGAGTAAAAATAGATTTTGTACTTTGCCTTCGCTTTGTCATTTGAGGCTGTGTATTAGGGATGGAGGAAGTGAGCCCAGGATAACCCACCCTACCACAGGCCAGCGAGAGGAATAACCCCAGCCTCTAGGCTTTACACTGGCTCTGCTGTTGCTCTCTGACTCTTTCCTTGACATGCAGGTGGTGCTTTATGTAAAAGAGGAGATGAAAAGGAATGATCTTCCAGAAACAGCCGTGATCGGGCTCCTGTGGACCTGTGTCATGAATGCCGTGGAATGGAACAAGAAGGAAGAGCTCGTAGCCGAGCAGGCTCTTAAGCACCTGAAGGTAATGGGGCTTGGCCAGGAAGCAGCCATGTGGTGGGTCTCCTGCACATCTCAAGGGTGTAACAGCCAGAATTGGGTATGCTTCCGCAATCCTGAAACCCTAGCACACAGAAGGTGGCGACAAGAAGATCAGTTCAAGGGCAGTCTGGGCTACACGAGGCCCTGTCACAAATAATGAGAAATAAAAGAACAAGTACATGCCAGCTACATTTCCCCCAGAACCTACCAAGATTTTCCTTTTCAAATCTGCCACTGCCTAGAATGTTTTCAAATGTGAAAACACGAAACGTCTCAAATGGTTCTCTTATTTGAAAACATCTAAAATATCCAGAGTCACCAGTACTGTCATACATCGAAATGTGAGCTAATTATTGACTGTGTTCCATATTGTGGGGGAGGGGAGATGCCCAAATCTTTCATTTAAGTAAACTATGAATAGACATTAGAATTGGAGGAATAAACTGACTATGTGTGTTGTATATTTTGAGGTATAGATCAGCATGCCTTTGCCCTGAGGTGAGCGGAAACCATAGATCTTGTGTGTAGAGCTAGGTTAGGAAGAAGTCAAGGTAAACTAGGTGGTCATAGATGGTGGCATTCAGAGTCCGTGAGGTGGGAGGAGTGAATGGTCTGTTCCAGATGGGGACATGGGACATTGCCATGAAAGGGAAATGAGTAGCTCTTAGAAAAAGCAACGGCTATCCAGCACCAACAGAAAACATCAAGGATGTGGGAATGACAGGCAGAGGCTCTTCAGGTGGCTTGTAAGTGCCTGGGGCATGGAGAAGGAGATCCCACCATCCTAACTGTAGAGCTTGGCTGTCCAGTAGTCCATGAAGATGTGACTTCACTTCCACAATGCCCAGTGGGCTCTGCAGTTGCCTGTAATATAGGCAGAGTCTCATTTGGTCTCTTTTCAATGGGTACAGTGGGAAAGTCTAGTGAGATGCATTACTATAAAACTGGGCATAACATAGTAAGCCTGAAATGACCCTCCAAAGTGCTGTTGAGATTCCAACAGTGTTGGCTCCAGGTCACACCTTTTCCCTCTGCTCTGTTCTAGCAATATGCTCCCCTGCTGGCCGTGTTCAGTTCCCAAGGCCAATCAGAGCTTGTCCTCCTGCAGAAGGTTCAGGAATACTGCTATGACAACATCCACTTCATGAAGGCCTTCCAGAAGATCGTGGTTCTCTTTTATAAAGGTATGGTCCACGTTCTACCATTGTGGCTCTGTCTCTGTGGAAGCTTTTCAGGGCAGAAATGGGTACGGCAGAGGTCACAAGCCCGTCTTTATGGAGGACCACCAAAGATGCTAACTGGAGATTGGCTATATCACAGAAAGAAGGAAGGCATGCATGCGTTCTGTATGTCCTGCATCAGGAACCCTTGTTAGTTAGTTAAGCACCTGAACACTTCTTACCGGTCAAAGCTACCAGAGGGATGAACTGGTTGTTTCTTGGCTATAGTGAATGAATGTACTTATATAAGATAATTGAGTCTGCTTCTGAATTGAAACAATTAGCTCTAATAACAGCGATTATCAAAATGCTATATATACTGTGTTCAGACCCATTTAGGTGCCATAAGGCTGCCTTGAAAATTACTGGAATAATTAGCCTTTCACTTGACATTTCAGTTATTTGGCCCAACCATTCTCCTGTTTTTCTAAGGCAAGGCTATTTTTAAGTATTCACATTTACTGTCTTTTCATTGTATTTATAAAGTTCAGGTTGCCATGACAACTGGCACTGAAAATGAATGTTAAATGCTCCAACTGATCTCAGTCTGCATACCTACAGGATACAGCAGTGATCCTGGGCTGTTTAGGGCCAGATTATATAGTTTTATGAGGGGGAAAGGAGCAGTTGGGAGACGCCTGTGGAACATTACAAGGGTTATTAAATGCATAAGTAGCATAACATCACAAAGATAAAGTAATATAAACTAAATGTTTACTTTCCCTCTGTATTCTTAAAATTGCCTGCCCTGTTTTTCTTAGTTTTTTTTTTAACTACCATGGATCAGTTGAATATATGATTATTTTGATCATAGTCACACATACCCCATTGCCCTGTCCCCCTCCTACTCCCCCACTCTTGCTGATCTCCTTTATTCCAAGCAGCCACCTTTGACTTTCATGTGTTTTCTTGTTAGCCAAGTGAGTTTAGTTAGGGTTATGTGCAGATGTATCTCTCACCCTGCTCCCCCTCCAACATTGCTACTTTGAATAATAGCCTTAGACTTTATATTATAAATTTTTCACATGATTGATAAATAGGTATTTTACTATGAATTTCAGTTGGCCATCCAGATTCTTAATATGACTACGTCTTAATCACAATTATTTGGGGTAATATTTACATTTGCAGAACAATAAATGTACTGGCCAGTTTTGTGTTAACTTGACACCATCTGGCGTCATTTGGAAAAGGGAACCTCAATTGAGAAAATGCCCCCACTAGTTTGGCCTGTGGGCAAGCCTCTAGAGCATTTTCATAATACAAGTGACTGACTGGGAGGATCCAGCTCACTGTGAGTGGTGCCAGCTCTAGGGTGGTGAGCTTGTATGCTATCAGGAAGCAGGCTGAGTAAGCCACAGGAGCCAGCCAATAAGTAAGCGCGCAGTATATAACCTCCAGGTTCCTGCCCTGACTTCTTTGGCTGGTAAACAACATGTTGTAAGCTGAAATAAGCCCTTCTTCCCCAAGCTGCTTTCGGTCAGTGTCTTATCACAGCAATAGAAACCCCAACCAAGACAGTGAGGTGTTTCACAATAATTATCATTTATATGCCCAGAAGGTGGCTCAGTAGGTGAAGGAGCTTGCTGCCAGGGTGACAACTGATGTTAGATCCCTGGAACCCATGTGGTGGAAGAAGAAAACCAACTCTCTCAAGTTGTTTTCTGCTCTCCGCGTGTAGCTTACTGTAATACATGCACAATTTAAAAAAAAAAATTTAAAAATGTAGTAACTGCTAAATCTCATCGGAAATTCTCCATTATTCTTTTAGAATGTGGCCCAAATATACTAGTGTCTTAAAATTGGGGCTCACCAAAGAGTGTCTCATTAAAACCAAACCTGGGCGCTAGAGAGGTGGCTCAACAGTTCAGAGGACCCAGATTCAATTCTAGGCGCCCATGTAGTTACTACTAGCAAGTGTCTGTAACTCCAGGAACCCTAGGAACCAACACTCTTTTCTGGCTTCTTTGGTCACTGCATGCACATGGCATCCAGACATACATGCAGACAAAAAAACACCAATCCACATAAATAAAAATAATTTTAAAAAGAAAAACCTGGGGGCTAGAGAGGTGGCCCAGTGGTTAGGAGCACTTTTGCTCTTGCAGAGGGCCTGGGTTCAGTTCCCAGCACCCACATGGTGGTCCTCCATTATGCGAAAGAACAGGTTCCAGGGGATCCGACCGCCTTTCCTAATGTGGCGTCCACATGTGCTGTTCAGGTTCGGCTTATACTACTCGGACCCAGAGAGCTCGCCAGTACCATAGCTGCCTCATCTCAACCCTGAAGGACATCTGCTTTCTACCTGTGTCCACCTCTGCATCTAAGCACTGTCTTATCAAAAGGTTTTTGTCTATGAAGCACCATAGTTTAAATGTTAATTTCTCTATAAAAAGCCCCCAGTTCACTATTCCTCTTAATTCACAGAAATAGAAAGAAAAGAAAAGAAAATGATGCTTTGCTAGGCATGGCGTCGGCATGGTTACCATATATCTTTTTGTACTGTGATAACCACCAAGCCTGGCAGAAACAGCCTGCAGGAAGAAATACTCACTTGGGAAAATAGTTTTGGTGGGTGTCAACCCATGACAGTAGGCATGTGGCAGAAGCTGTTCACAGGAAGCACAGAGTGAGGCCGGGTTGAACCTTCAAAGTCCCACTCCGAGTGACTTATTTTTGCCACCTGCCCCTCCTGCAAAAGGCTCTACAGCCTATAATAGCACCATGAGATGGAGAACGAGCATTCAAAACATGAGAGGGGGCGGAGTTCATATTTGGAACTAACAGCATATAAGTGGCATATGAACTGTCGAGGCCCTCTGATTTCTCACTGTACCTGTTAATTTCAGCATCCTTCCCTATTATATGCCTCATAGCAACCAACGACAGGAACTAAAACTGACTTCCACAGCCTTTTATTTATATGTATGGATGTTCTGTCTGTGTGTCTGGTTCCTGCGGACGCCAGAAGAGATCATTCTATCTCATTCTGTCTTCTGGGACTGAAGTAACAGATGACTGCCATGTGCATACTGAGAACTGGACCTCGGTCCTCTGGAAGATCAGCCAGGGCTTTTAACCATTGGGCCATCTCTACCGAGCTCAACTCCCCATTTCTTTATTTTAATCTAAAAGCCAGAGCTTGGGGGTGGGGGGTGGGGTGTTTTTTGTTTTGTTTTTTTAAGGAAAGTAAGACTAAATATTTTTGTTATGAAATGGTACTGATGTTTTAAATGAATCCCATTTTCAGTAATTTCTGTGATATCCATCAGTCACAATTATTCTTAATTGCAAATGTATCATTAGAATGATGTAGTAATGCGTCTGTTTATCAGTCCATGTAATGGATTAGACTTTTATCAGGGACAAAATCCAGAAGGCAACTTTGTAGGACATCGGCAGAGTATGTAGGCTGTTATTTTCATATTCTGCTCTCTTTATGTATCATCAATTCATAGTAATTAATTATAACTTAATGGTGTGCCACTTATAATTTTAGATAACATGCTTACTTTTTTTTTCCCCCTGTGTCTTTCTCTTACTGTGGTACAGGGAAAATACTGCACTCTGATTTAGCCCAGTAGGCCTTTGGTGGTTGAAAGACCTTTCACAGTGGTCACATAGCAGATATCCTACATATGAGATATTTGCATTACTATTCACAACAGTAGCAAAATTAGTAAGGAAGTAGCCACAGCATTTGGGAGCTTAAGAACCACTGACTTAGGCTATCACATGGTAATAATTTAGTGACAGCACATGTGTAGAAGGTTGGGCTGTCTATGGTCAATGGTTCTAGGATTCCACAGGCTGCAGCAAGCCTCCTGTCTCCCACACACATTCCCTTGGAGCTGTGGTTATGGGCACAACCTGGACACCGATCCAGGGTCTGAATTCTTGTCCTCCCAATTCTACAGAAAGTGCCTATTAGCCACTCCTCAGCCACCTCTCCAGAGCAGCCCCCACACCCAGGTTTTTTTTTTTTTTTTTTTTTTAACATGACATTCGTGTGGTAACTTGGCAACCTTGCTTTCTGTCTGCAGCCGACGTTCTGAGCGAAGAAGCAATACTAAAGTGGTATAAAGAAGCACATGCCGCCAAAGGCAAGAGTGTCTTTCTGGACCAGATGAAGAAATTTGTGGAGTGGCTGCAAAACGCTGAAGAAGGTAACTTCATTTAACAATGCTGGTCGGCACCGAGCCAATACTTAGCACTTTACTCCAGGCTCTCCCCCTCTTCCTTTCCTTGAAATCCTTACTGTGTCTTCGTACACAAATATTTCATTCTGCCTGAGTCTTCTGTTCCTTTCTGAGAGCAAGGTAATACAAACTTTTTTAAAGAAAAAATAAAAAGGAACTCAGATTATCCGCATGGTGGAAGATGCCGAGGATGAGGCGCTGTGGCTTGGCCACACGCGGCGGGATCGGAGGGGGTTTCGGCACCTTCATCAGGTGCGTAGTGCTGCGCTTGGAAGCAGAGGGGAAAGCAAATCAAAGGCTGCGCTCCCGCAGTGAAGTGTGTGGACTTGTTGCCTTTTAGAAAGCCCAAGTTCACTGGGAAGGCTTTTGATCCGCCATTGTGTAGCTGTTTTGCCTAATTAATACATGGCAAAAAAAAAAAAAAAAAAAAAAAAAAAAAAAAAATTATCCCAGGCTGATCACACCCTTGGGCTGCTCATTAGCTCATTGGTAACTTCACTTAAAGGAATCTGATAAAACGCCTGATTTCGCTCTTTGTTTTCTCCTAGAATCTGAATCCGAAGGAGAAGAAAACTAAATGTCCCAAGCACACTGCCTAAAGCCACACTTTCGGTTGGGAATGCTGAAGCGTTTGGGGAGGGAGACTTGGCTTCTGTTTGCACCGAGGAAATACGTGATGGATGAGGCCTCCCTGCTCAGAAGAGAAGGGGGTTTTCATTTCTGTTTTGTTTAAACAGAGCCCTGAGGCATCAGCTAATACACTTGGGCCTCTACCTCTCACTGTATGCTAACTAAAGCCATTCTACAAGGGGTCAGGTAGAAACCTGAAGCTTAATACTCCGCAGACCCCTTTTTTAGCTGTGTTTTCAGGTACTGTGTGAACGCCCCACTGGTGTCTGTGTTACAGGGCCATTTCAATAGTTGCGTTTCTCCTGCTGGTGTACGTGATTTGACAAACCAGTTTTTTAAAATAAATGGCTTTTTAAAAACCCTTGGAGTATATTCTCAAAGCCCTTTTTATTTGTTAGTTTAGTGTGTGGTGGAGTGTGTAAGAGTAGGCTGGACACTTCAATTCTTCAACTAGGGTCAAACACAGGCTTTCGGTTTGGGACCTGACAAGCACTTTACCTGCTAAGCCATCTCCTAGGCCCTTAGAAGTTGGTTGGTTGGTTGGTTTGTCTGTTTGTTTTAATTACTTCTTACACGAGGGTTATGATTTTTTTCCTGCCCAAATGCTAGATGTTATATTTCTTATCTATAAACACTACTGTGGGGGCTGGAGAGATGGCTCAGATGTGAAGGGCACTGCCTGCTCCTCTAGAGATCCTGAGTTCAGTCCCCAGCAACCACATGGTGACTAACCATCTATACTGGTATCTGATGCCCTCTGCTGGTGCAGGTGTATGTGCAGGCAAAGCATTGTATACATAATAATTTTTTTTTTAATTAAATGATAAAAAGAAAACACTACTGTGGCTGGGCATGGTCACTTACACCCATAATCCCAGCATTATGGGATGTAAGGCAGGAAGAAGGCTTGCTGCAAGATTGCAGCTGGCTTGGACTGCAGAATGAGCTTCGGGCTAGCTTGAACTACAGTGTAAGTCCCTATTTCAAAAAATTTAGTGGGCGAAAAAAAGAGACCTTACTCTATTTTTTTTTTTTTTTTAATCTTTCTGGTTGTAAAATGGCTATCAACCTCAATATTTATGTTTATTGCCAGTAATGCCTCGAAGTTACAACAGTTAAACAAGTAAACATAGTTCCTTACTTTCCTTGTCTCTTTCTGCTGAGAGCTTAAAGAATCGGGCTTGTTAAAGACTCTGTGTATATGTAAATTCCGGTGGTTTTATTCGCCAGCCCAGGATCCTGTTCTCATTGGTAACAATGTAGTACATCTGACTTTGGGGAAACTTTGCAGCCTTTACTCTTGAAAACCATAAAGTACTCTTGCTGTCGGGGCAACGGTAAGGCTGGCAAGGCTTAAAGTATTATTACATAGACAGTTGAAACAAAGTGTCCCCCAAGGTCCGGATAAGAAAAATTGTAGACCTGCTGGGTCAAGGCAGTAGATTCACTGCTCTTTCATTTAGGTCCTCTAGAGGAACAGAACCAAGGGAATGAAAATGTATATGTATAATATATAGATAGCATAATTTATCACGTGGGTTTCTAACTAGTAGCCGGTGCCAAATTGCATTTGAGATGTTGAGAAGCTGGTCTTCCTCTGTGGGGCTGGGATGTCAGCAGTTGGAGTGGTTTCAGAACAGCTGCCACTAAGCGGTGGCGGCGGCCAGTAGCCACTTAGTCCACAAGGTGGGTGCCTCAGCACTGCTCTGGTGCCGGGTCCAGAATTCCCTGGAGAAACGCTGGTTCTATCAGGGAAGCAATCAGCAGCGGATGCACAAATCTACTCCACAGCCTTTTAAGTTCTGGGCTCCTACCAGAAGGTGCCGCCCACAATCGGGGGTGGGGCTTCTTCCCACATCCATTCAGAAGGTGCCGCCCACAATCTGGGTGGGGCTTCCCACATCCGTTCTTCAGTGAGGCGCCCTGCTCAAGTGGTTATACTTTATGGCAAGTTGACTCTAGAACGAACCATAACAACTGCCTTGGAGATGAGAAGTGGATGGCACTGTTCTAAAATACGATAGTCCGTTGTGTTTGTTTGTTTGTTTGTTTGTTTGTTTGTTTTTATGTGTATGGGTATTTCACCTGCATGTATCACATGGATGCAGTGAGGACTGAATGGGTCGGATTTCCTGCAACTGGAATCATGAACAATTCTGAGCCACTGTGTGGGTGCTTGGAATTGAACCCCTGTCAGTCTTGGAAGAGGATCCAGTGCTTGTAACTGACAAGTCATCTCTCAGTTCCTGTGATATTCTTTTTAACTGCATTCAGTGTGTGTGTGTGTGTGTGTGTGTGTGTGTGTGTGTGTGTGTGTGTGTGCTGGATGCACCTGCCTACGGTGGTCATATAGAGCTCACAGGACAACTTGCAGCGGTCACTTCTCTCCTTTCACCAGTGTGGGTCCCAGGCATCGAACTAGGTCACAGGCCTGCCTGATGGGAGGTGTACTCCCTGAGCCATCTTGCCCTAGAACCTACTATTTTTGGTTGGTCCTTTGAGGGAGGTGGCATAATCAGGAAGAAAGTATGAGATTTCCAAACCCTCCGTTTCCGTGAGTCCATTATCTAGCTTCCTTCCCAGCTATATGAAAATTGGAACTGTGAAATTGTGGAATTAATTAATAGTCACATCACAGAGCCTTGTATTGATGTTTGTTTTAATTGAAAAGATGTTAATTTCAAAACAAGGTAGTAGCACATGCTAATCTCAGCATTCCAAAGGTGTAAGCAGGAGAATTATGAGTTTGAGGCCAGCCTTGCTACATGGGAAAAAAAGATAACCAAAAACAATACTGCTGGGAGCTGGGTGCAGTGGCTCACAACTGTAATCGTGGAGGCCATCTCTGAGTTCGAAGCCAGCCTGGTCTATAAATTGAGTCCAGGACAGCCAAAGCTACACAGAGAAAACCTGTCTCGAAAAACCAAAAGTACTACTACTAATAATGATAAATTGGCCAACTAGTTTGAAAAGCAGTATTTACGGCTACATAGCAGGCATGTTTCATAAACAGTAAATTAAATTTGTCTCTAGTACATAAATTTTTTAAACATTTTGAATATGTCAAAGATAAAATATTACATTCAATTTACCACAGAATATTTTATGCTTTTATACCTTTCATATTAAATGGTTCATATTTAATCTTATGCCAGTATTTAAGAAAGCTTTCCTTTCATTTTAGGGGAACATGAGTAAAATATTGAAGGCCACTGGATTGCAGTAATTTTGATTTTCTCTTTCTCAAAAGTAGCCAAATAGGAAGTGGGCAGTTATCTGAGAGGTCTGCAAATTGGTGACCAGTGTGTCCCATCTGTACCATGTCACATCTACTTTTTTTTTTTAATGTGCATTGTTTTTATTTGTTTGTTTGTTTTGGGGTTTTTTGTTTGTCTGTTTGTTTTTGCCTGCATTCATGTCTGTTTAAGGATGTCAAATCTCCTGGAACTAGAGTTAGGACAGTTGTGAGCTGCCATGTGGGTGCTGGGAATTGAACCCAGGTCCTCTGGAAGAACAACCAGTGCTCTTAACTACTGAGCCGTCTGTCCAGCCCCTGCTTCTTTTGTTTTTGTTTTCTTTTATACTGAGAAGAACCATACAGTTAAGCAAAAGTTAAAGAAAAAAATCCCTAAATCATTTGATCTGGGGTATTAATGTGAACAAGGCCCTGCCAAAAAAGCTAAATGAATAAGGAACATGCAGCATTTCTATTTAAGAAACGCTTGGAAATCTAGCCTATTACAAATATGGGAGGTCACTCAACTTTCCCAAAGCTTGTGGTGATTTTGAAGTACATAAGCATGGAGAGGCATACTCCAATAGTGAGAACTTAATGACTAAAGCCATGCCTTACTCTGTAACAAACCTCTGGGGACTTTTGTTGTTTTTTAAAGACAGGGCCATACATACTGTAAGCTTACAGTTGGCCTTTATTCATGTATCTGAGGATAACCTTGAACTTCTGTTTGTCCTGCCTTCACCTCCCCAGTACTAAGATTACAGTCACGTACCACCACACAGGACCTGTGGAGTGCTGGGGATTAAACCTGGGACGTGGAGCATGCTAGGCAAATGCTTTCTCAACCGAGCTATAGCCAGCCCTGTTTTTCTTCTTAAAGAAACTAATTATAAAAGTGGTAAACTTAATTAGCATAATAAATTACCCACTACTTAACAGCTTTAAGTACACATTTATGATTTTATGGTTTCTTTTGGTCCTTATCTGCCAGTAGCTTTGCCCCTAGACTAGGCCCTCCTATGGCTACAAACAGTTGGCTAGGGTTGTCATCCTCTGGAGGCTGTGAGAACTGCTTCTAAACTGGCTCACTATTCCGGATGCCTCAGTTCCCCCTCCTCTTGGATACTGGAATTTCCTCACATTGTAATCTGCCTTCCCCTTCCCAGCCTTAAATGATTATAGGAGAACCCAAGAAAGAAGGCACAGTACTGGAAATGATCACAGTAGTTTTCTGCTCTTCAAGGCCCACCCTATGGAATGTAAAAACCTGTACTGTGCACTGGGTTGTGCATGCCAGGATGGAGGGATGATGTGAAGTTATCTTCGAGACTGGCCACTATAGAAAAATACAGGAGGACAAAATTAACTTAGGCATTAAAATCTTTACCTAGCTGGGTGTGGTGGCGCACACCTCCAGGAGGCAGAGGCAGGCAGAGCTCTGAGTGCAGCCTCCTCTACAAAGTGAGTCCAGGACAGCCAAGGATACACAGAGAAACTCTGCCTTGAAAAACACAAAAATGAAAAACAAAACAAAACAAAAACAAAATCTTTACCTAATGTTCAAATAATAAAAACAAGGCAAGGCTGATGCTTAGTTGTACACCAGTGGCCTAGGTATATGTATGTAGATATGTGATATTTATATATGAATATACATATGTAGGATGCTAAAAGCACAGAAGATACATGGAGAAAGCTTTATAACTGTGGCAAGTTTTTCACACTAAAAAGCGATAAACATCATATTCCTGTGTAATCTCTGAGCCTCAATAGACTGAAAAGCTGACAGTTGACAAAGTCTCTACAAATTAAAGAGGTAAGTCAGTTGAACCCATAGAAAAGGGGGTGTGGGGGCTGGAGAGATGGCTCAGAGGTTGAGAGCACTAGCTGCTCTTCCAAAGGTCCTGAGCTCAATTTCCGTCAACCACAGGGTGGCTCACAGCCATCTATAATGAGATATGGTGCCCTCTTCTGGTGTGAAGGCATACATGCAGACAAAATACTGTGTATACTAAAGAAATCTCTTTTAAAAATGAAAATTATTTTGAAAGAAAGAAAGAAAGAAAAGGTGTGACGAGAGATGCCAGTTGTCCAGTGCTTAAGGGCACTTGCTCTTACAGAGGACCTGGTTTGGTTCCTGGCACCCATGAAGCAGCTCAAAGTTCTTTTTACTCTTTATATTTATTTGAATGTCTTTCTTAAAAACCCAGCATCTTCAAAACTTAAAAAAAAAAAAAAAAGTAGATGTTTATTATGAGGTACATTGAGAAGCCTTGGGGAGAAACTTGTTCTAATAGTATTGCAAGTATGGTTGTTTTGCCTACTGTTGTGCTTACTTTGAGGCAGGCTCTTACTATACAGCCCTGTTTGCCCCAGACCTTCCTGTATAAGCCACACTGACCTGAACTCACAGGCCAACAATGGAGTATGTAAGAAGTCTGAGTACTTGTGAGAAAACTCCAAGAAAACAGACAAGAGTCTTGGGACCTCGGTCCCTTCAGGATGCAGAATTGTTCTTGAGATGCGTTTTCCTGCTCCACCCAGGTGTAGCGGATCAGATCACAGTGAGTTTACTTCAGCTGTTGTCACTCATACTCTTCCATGGGAAAACATGCCTTTGCTTTGGGCAGCTTGCCCTTGTGATTGTGGGACTCAGGTGATGCTTCTCAACCCTCAGAGTGTCAATGGTCCGATGCTCTGCATAAAGCTGACTATTGCATGAGACTTTGGCCCAGTGGTTGGTTCTCAGCCTTCCTAATGCTTTGGCTCTTTCATACAGCTCCACAAGTTGAGAACTAGGGCTTTAGTCCAGGTCATTTTTAGACCTCATTCTCTCAGTAAACACAGACCCACCTCTGCCTCCTGAAAGCTGAGGTTAAAGGCATATGCCACCACTCCTACCTATAAATATGGTGCTTTCTACATCCTGCCATTAATAGCATCCTGCTATGTTTTACCATACCAATACAGTTTACTTCAAGACATAATAGGAGATAAGTAGTTGCTATTGGTACGAATAGAATATAATCATTCTGTTCTATATGTGCTATTGTGTAACTTTTGCTTCTATACATAAATGTTTGTTTTTCTATTAGTTATTTAAGGGGGAAATGAAACATGTGTCCTATCAGTAATCAAATGAAGAAACCCACTATCAGGCCACCTCCCTGGCCTACCTCCCTCCCAGCTCAGGACAATTATAGTGTTGCCCCCTGACAGCATCGACTCTACCCTTGTCTGAAACAGATGGCTACGTAGTGTTAATTTGCTATGTCTTCTTTTCCTCAATTTCTTGACACCTTGCTGTTTTGCTGTTGTCTGTGTCTAGCTACTTTCTGGTATATGATTAAGTGAACCTAATTGCCCTGCCAGCCATAATGACCAGCTCTTTCAACATGAATACACAAGTCAAAAATGCTGTTATGGTTTTCAGTTCTAGGGATGGAACCCAAAGACTGCTTACTCTAGACAGGGGCTCCACCATCCCTTTCCACTGACATTTTTTATTACATGTATTTAGCTATGGGGAAGGGCACATGAGTCCTATAGCATACATGTGGAAGTCTCGGGACAACTTGTCGGGGTAGGTTGTCATCACTCCCCATGTTGGTCCATGGCGTCAAATGCAGGCCATCAGGCTAGGCAGCCTGAGAAGCCATGTCACCAGCTCACACTTATTTTGAGACCACACTTCTCTTAGTTGCTCACGCTGACTTTCAGCTTTCAATCCTCCTGCCTCTGCCTCCCGTATCCCACTGAGAATATAGTTTGGTTCGTTCGTTTGTTTGTTTGTTTAAAATAATCCAAAATGATCTTTGGGACCAAGAAAATTAGGAGGCATGAGGCTGGTTTTTGGACTGTGTGCTTTCCTTTTATACTAGTCATTAAGACAAACAAAACAAAGCACCCAATCATAGTGGCTCATGCCTATAATCTTGACACTCAGAGAGGTAAGACAGGAAGGATCACCAGCTCGAGCTGCATGGTGAGTTCCAGGCTGGTCAGATCTACAGAAGGAGACCATCTCAGAGAGGAAAGGGGAGAGGGGGGAGAGGCAAAGCGACTGGGTGGGGGTAGAGGGTCCTGTTTCCTTCTACAAAAGGGCACTCATGTTTTATTTATATGGATTGCATATGAGCAAAACAGACGGCAAAACTGAAAGAAAGTACAGCTTCCTTGTTGCTTCAGCTATCTGCCTCTCTTCTGACATTTGCTGCTTGTGAGTGATGGAGCAGAGAGATGAGCGTGGATTTGCTTGCCTTGGGCTTGGAGAAGGCCCTCTAATTAGTTGCCTAGCTAATTATTAAGTCACTTAGCACTTGGTATTTACTTGACTTAATTGTAAAATAAGGGCCTAGAGAAGACCCGTGCTTAAACAATGACTGGGAACCTCAGAAGGAAGCATGCAAAAAACTGTCTCCCTCAGGTTCTTAGAGCAGGAGCTGCTGGGTCACATCTGATCAGACTCTGGGTTGCTGCTCCTCAGGCCTCATCCTGAGCAGAGCTACCTGAGGTCCTGAGAGTCTGACTCAGTCGGCCTGGGTAGGCCTCAGGGGGTTTCCTTTCTCTAACAAGTTCTGGGGTGCTGCTGAATGCTCCTCTCTCTGTGTTCAATAGTCTCCAAGACCAAACCTTGGGCAGATCTTCTGAAATCTTTATGGCTTTAGCCAAAGGACATTAGGGATGAAGTTGTAGCTCCTAAGACATCTTGCGAGCCAAATGGGGTAGGGTGAGGGGATTGCATTTGCAACACTCTGTGTGTTTACTTGTCTAGCAGTGACCAGGGGATGGGCAAGTTTGGCTTTGAAATTATCAGCTCTCTGCTGCTGCCTCCAGAGTCCTGGCCTGTGCTCCAGGCCTGTGATAACTAGTGTTTTTGATTGCCATATAGCACAGCTCATCTCATAGCTTGGCAGGATATTGGTGTCCAGTAAATATCTGAATGAGTAAATAAGCAAATGTGGATTTAAAATCCCTTTTTATTCTAAGGCTGGAGAGATGGTTAAGAGCACTGACTGATCTTCCAGAGGTCCTGAATTCAATTCCCAGCAACCACATGGTGGCTTGCAACCATCTAGAATGTGATCTGATGCCCTCTTCTGGCGTGCAGGTGTACCATGAAGGAAGAGCACTGTATACATAATAATAAATAAATGAACCTTAAAAAAAAAATGTTTCTAAAAGGTTGAACACTTGTTTGTCCTACTGTGTTCCTAGACCTACTTGAAAGTGTTAGGACCACAGCCAGACCACCACTGAGTGTTTTGATCGATGGAAACAGCTTTAGTGTCATGCTCCAAAATAGATTAGAATGTTTCTGTCACATATTTGTAATATCATCTCAACACTGTTTTATTTGTTATGTGTTCCCACCTGGTTCTGCAACAGTCAACACCTTTGTCATCGGCTGAGGTCTGAGATTACCTCCTATACCCTAAAGCAGGTAGAACCAACCCATCACTGGCTGGGACACTAGCTCTCCATAGTGCACACAATCATTTGGGAGAGTATGTAAATACAGATGGCTGGCAACAGTCCCACGGCGTCTGACATAGAAACCCCTGTCGGAGGACTCACCTTGCTAACAGCTTCCCAAAGGATGCTACTGCTTCTGGCCTACTGACACATGCTGAGAACCACTGGGATGGACCCTTCTTTATCCTTCTCTGGAAAAACCACACTGAAGCAACCCTGTCTCCCAAGAATGAGACTATTTCCATAGTTTCTAGGTTAGCTTTCCCAGACTCCTTCTGGGAGTATGGTGGGGCTTGGCTATGCATCCCAGCTTGACCTCCAACTTTAGAACAGCCAGCCTCAGCCTCCTCTACCATTTGTGTGTCTCTAAAATAATCCCAAGAGGAACAGAGTTGGAAATATCTCAACTTCTCACAATACGCAAAATCTTGTGAGTACACTCTAGCCCCTGTGTCAGCATTCTCTTTCCCTGTTAGCAAAGAAACTCTGTGGGTTTTCTGAGGACAGGCCCCAGATGAGCAGCATCAGAGTCACCTGGAAGCTAGCTAGAAGCTCAAGCTGCCAGTATCCATGGCAGACATCCCAGCCACTTCCGGCCTTTCCTGGACTCTGAGGCATGATTGGTCTGAAAACAAGGCCACAGAGGCCAATCCATCTTGAGCACACACATCCCTAACGAGGCAGAAGAGCAATGGACAGTTAGAGCAAAGTTAGGCTCGGGTGTTGGTACAAGGTAAGGGACTGGGGAGGTGGTATATTTCACATTCCTGGTAAAAGCCAAAGGACAAACTGAAGGAGAAAGAGAGGGCAAAACAACGAATGTTTCTGGGAACAAGGTGACCTGTCATCTTTCAGTAGCTCTTACCTGACGTCAGATAATAGATGTCAGTGTCCTGTGCCTCTATGACTCAGCCTGAGCTGCAGATATAGCTGCTATGAGCTCATCCCCAAGTGTGTGGGAACACTTGCTAAATGCTGGGAGGTTTGGGGTTTTTTTGTTGTTGTTGTTTTGGTTTGGTTTTTTGATTTTTGAGACAGGATCTGTCTGTGTACCCTTGGAAGTCCTGGAAATCACTCTCTAGACCAGGCTGGCCTTGAACTCACAGAGATCCACATGACACTACTTCCCAAGTACTGGGATTAAAGGCATGTGCCGCTACCACCCAGCCAGCTTTTTTTTTAAGACAGAGTTTCTCTGTGTAACCGTCCTGGCTTTCCTGGACTCACTTTGTAGACCAGGCTGGACTCAAACTCACATCAATCCACCTGCCTCTGCCTCCCAAGTGCTGAGATTAAAGGCGTGCACCACTACTGCCCAGCTCCAACTTTTTTTTAAAGATTTATTTATTTATTGCATATGAGTGCTTTATCTGCGGAAGAGGGCATTAGGTCACATTACAAATGGTCATAAGCCACCACATGTTTGTTGGGAATTGAACTCAGGACCTCTGGAAGAGCAGGTGGCACTCTTAATCACTGAGTCATCTCTCCAACCCCCGCCCCCAACATTTTAATTCTTGCCGAATAAGAACATAATATATTAGGGTTTTTTCTTCTATCCAGTAGACTCAACCATCACTCATACAGCAGGTTTTCAAAATGCAGTGACCCTTTGATCAATATTTACAATGTATTGCAAGGAAACTTCTGGATAACAACAGAGAAGAACATGAGTAAAAGATAGGTGATTTTTATACACATAGTCAAATCCGAGTTGAGGTCGAGGAACATAGTCTACCTGGATTACAAAAGATCTAAACCTTCTTCTGCATGGTGTGGGAGGTAACTCTAGCTTTTAGTAAAGGGCCACCCTCACAAGCTTGAGGACCTGAGATCAGATCCCCAGCACCCACAGAAAAAGCCAGGTGTGGCAGCACGCTCTAACCCCAGTGTGAGGAGGGATAAGGAAGCCATGTAGACAGGCAGACACCTTGTGATCACTGGCCAGCCAGTCTAGGCAATATGAGCTGCAAGGTTAGTGAGAAATACTGCCTCAACACATAAGGTGGAAAGCAGAAAAATATCCAATATCAGTCTGTGGACTCGACATATACAAACACATGCACACATATGTATGCACAACGAGACACAATTTCAATGCAGCATAATGCTGAGCATGGAAAAAATTAAATAAAATAAAAATCTAAAAATCAGGTATTTGGGCCAGTGAGATGGCCCTGTGCATAAAGCATTTGCCACACACGTCTGGTGCCCTGAGTTCAGTCACCAGAGCCCATATCAAGGTGGAAGAAGATAACTGACTCACAAAGTTGTCCTCTGGCCTCCACATATGTGTGTGGTATGTGTGCAAATACACAGTAATCATAAATTAAAAAAAAGTAAACACAATTACTTGATAATGTCTCTCTGTAATCCAAACTCAAAGTTTTCCCCTGGCCTTTAGAGGAACATTTTCCTTTACCTACACAGCCTCTGGCGCTTCAGTTGAATCAACAATGCATTTCACAGCATAGCGTGTACAGGCTGAATAACTTCTAACCATTGAGTAAGGACAAGGGCTCACCTTATTTACTTTGGAGATATGTAGGGAGTTTCCAATGTATCACTGTTATTGCCTTCTAGTTTAATTCCATTATGGCCTGAACACATACACAGTATAATTTCAGTGCTTTCGGTGTACTGAGACTTACATTATAGCCTACCATATGGTTGATCAATGCACCTCATGTATTATAAACACTGCGCTTTCCACAGCTATGAAGGGTAGGCTAATATGCTTTCTGTCGTTAAGACCAAAAGCAACTTGGAGGGGAAGATTTATTTGGCCTATGATTCCAGGTCACAGTGCATCACTGAGGGAAGCCAGGACGGGCACATGAAAGCCAGCCTGCTTGCTCTTTCATGCAGCATTACTCTAGGGAACTCACTTACAGCCAAGGAAGCCTGGCAGAAACTGTAGAATCTTGCTTGCTGTCTCACTTGAGCTGATGTTCAGCTAGCTTTATGAAGCCTGGGACCACCCGTCCAGGGAGTAGTGCTGCCCAGGTTAGGCTGGGCCCTCATATGTCAATAAGCAATTAAGACAATTTCCAACGGACATGCCAAAGAGCTGATCTAATCTGGCAATTTGTCCATTGAGGTTTTCCTCTCAGTTGATTCTCGGCTACACTGAGTTGCCACACCTGAGGAGGAGAGATGAGTGTTTTATAAATATTACCAAGAGGGCTGGAGAGATCGCCCAGTGGTTAAGAGTGCTGCCTGCTCTTCCAGAGGTCCTGAGTTCAATTCCCAGCAACCACATGGTGGTTCACAACCATTTGTAATGTGATCTGACACCCTCTTCTGGCCTACAAGTGTACATGCAGGCAAAACACCGTATACATAAACCTTTTATTTTTTAATTGGTTTTTTGAGACAGGGTTTCTCTGTGTAGCCTTGGCTGTCCTGGACTAACTTTGTAGAATAGACTGGCCTTGAACTCACGTCGATCCGCCTGCCTCTGCCTCCCTAGTGCTGGGATTAAAGACGTTCACCACCACCGCCCGGCTATAAATCTTTTAAATATATATGTATCACCAAGACCTGGGTAGGTGAAAATGTCCTGAGATTAAACACATATAGTAAGTTGTTTGTTTTTAATCTGCCTAGTTATAGCAATACTGGAGAAAATATATTAAAATCTCTATGACTTTAAACCATTGGATTTAAATCTACAAACTTCAAAGTTTTTCCCTCTTGTCCCCTTCTGCATTTATTCCTCCATCTCTCCTTTCCTGCCTTCTCTTTACATTGCCTGAAGATTTTTCAGAATTCTCTCTTAGGCTTGTGTGATGGCGCACATCTATAATCCCAGCACTCGGGGACTGAAACAAGAGGATCTGTAGTTCAAGGCCACACCAAGTTAGCGAGTTTGAGGCCAGATTGCTACAGAGTGAGAAGACATCTCAAAATACGAATAACAATAATAGTCATGACACTACTAATAATGACAATTTGCCCATCGCCTGAATCTGCTGATATTACCTTTGTGAGACCAGAGCAGCGCCCTCCTCAGCAAGGTGGGAAACAAGAACCAACTCCGAAAGCTGCCCTCTAACTCATGCTGACGCTCAAACTAAGTAAGCGATGTCAAAAAAGGATGAGGTGGGTGGGTAGGGAGATGTGGGCATAGATATAGTTAACTTTTAATCCCAGTACCCGGGAGATAGAGGCAGGCAGCTCTCTGTGATCTCTGGACCAGCCTTTCTCAAAAAAAAAAAAAAGATGGATCTAAAGATGTTAATAAAAAGTCAACAATTAAGAGCACTTGTCAGCTGGGAGTGGTGACACATGCCTTTAATGCCAGCACTTGAGAGGCAGCGGCAGGTGGATCTCTGTGAGTTCGAGGCCAGCGTGGTCTACAAAGGGAGTCCAGGACAGCCAAGGCTGCACAGAGAAACTCCGTCTCAAAAAATGGGAGTAGGGGGGCGGGAGCAGCCACTTGCTGCTTTTGCTGAGGACCTGGGTTTGGAGCCCAGAACAGCTCACAACTGTCTGTAGCCATAGTACGTCACACATGTGGGGCACAGACATACATGCAAGCAAAGCACACACATACACACATGTTTTAGTATATAGTAAAAAAGTATATATATATATATATATTAAAGATCCCTTTTGAAGTTTCCCTGGAATGGCTGGGTATTATACACACATGTAATCCCAACATTCCAGAGCCTGAGGCAAGGGGATCTCCACAACCGGAAGGCTATCTCAAAACATATTAGGAGCTAGAGAGATGACTCAGTGGTTGAGAACACTTACTATGGCACATAAGGACCTGAGTTCAGATCCCGGCACCTATGTAACAAGCCAGTTATGGCCTTGTACATACCTGAGATCCCAGGATTGTGGGGAATCGAAACAACACAACAGAACCTTGGAGGCTTGCTGGCTGCCAACCTCAAAAGAATCAAGCTCCAGTCTTAGGATGAGGCCTTGCCTCAAAAGAAGAAAATACACACATACCACCTAAATGCATATGTTCATATACACCACACACACACACACACAGAAACAATGACTGTAATGATTAAAGATGATGAGAAAAAGAGAGAGAGACAGACACAAAAAGACAGAGACAGACAGACACAGAAACATAGAGGCAGAGGTAGAGAGAGTACAGACATTCTCCTCATCCCCATCAGAAAAGAAATGGAGAACAAAATAAAGCAATTTGAGCATCAGCTCCGAGAGTGAAGAGAAAAGGAACTGAATTCTTAACCATCTATAGGAACGGAAGCAAGCCAAGCATCATTTGGGCTCCATACCAAAAGCATCATGGATCAATATTTAATTAAAGAAAATAGTGCTCCATGGTTGGAAAACATTTTCAATATCAATCTATGGTGATAACCCCAGAACTGACTCAAAGGACTCAGAGTAAGTCAACTCTACTCAAATTTATGGGAATGATTAATTAGGTACAACAGTGATGAAGAACTGCTCAAAGTTCTTGATTAATTATCTGTCATTAATTGGGTACAAATACAGGTGTCTCTTGAATGCTCTTTCAAATTGTCTACCATTAACACTAGCATGGCAGTGTTTTTTATTATGTCAAATATGACTTTTTTTTTTTTTTTTAAGATTTATTTATCTATCATGTATCCAGTGTTCTGCCTGCATGCCAGAAGAGGGCAGCAGATCTCATCATAGATGGTTGTGAGCCACCATGTGGTTGCTGGGAGTTGAACTCAGGATCTTTGGAAGAGCAGCCAGTGCTCTTAACCTCTGAGCCATCTCTCCAGGCCCTCAAATATGACTTCTAACCTGTATCTTAAGTCCTATGAGGAGAAACAGCTCCTGAACACAAGGCAGTCTGAAGGAAGCACAATTCAATGCAGGTTTCAGCTGCCTTTCAGGGCAGTAACCATGGGAACCAGGCAGTGGCAGCCTCACCAGCACACCTAAAGGCAACATCCCAGGCTAAATGCACAGGTTGGATACACAAGGCACCTTTACCATTACATAGCTTGGTCATGTAAGTTTCCTTTTGGCACTGTGAGAACAAATTACCATGGAAGACATGGCATAGCAATTCATCATTTGACAGACTTGGAAGTGTTTGGCCATACTCCTTCTAGCGGACCAAAGTAGAAAACAAAGTCCTGGAATCAATGGTTTCCAAGGTTTCCTCAGCTCCAGCCCTCCCTGCATCTCTAATGCCAGTACCAAGACCTCTGCTCCCCTAGCCGTGTGTCTTCCCTCTCTCCTAAGCCCTATGTGGCTGCTGCAGGCCACCAGTAGGACACAGCCTCCTGTCTCCATCTTAGAGTCCTTATTACATTGCCTGTGCAAAGCCACTGAAGGTCACGGGGGCTTGGGATTGGGATGAGAACATCTCTGGGTCTATCATGATACATACACTAATCGGAATATACAGCAGCTTGGTAACCCAGGTATGTGGGTGAGAAGGTTAACCGTTGGTTAATTAAAAACAAAACAAAACAAAACAGCACACACATACATACAACAGCTTTATTCACTCATAACAATTAAAGGCAAAGGGATTATAAGCCATGGGTATTTGGTTTCAGCTTTGATTAAATGAAAGCTAAAAACTCATTTGGCAAAGGATTCTAAAGGGAAAGGAGAAGTGATGAAACACTTTACTCTGAGCAGGCAGAGCCCATGTTAGCTGTTTGTAGGGAGTTAAGGGAGAAGGATGAGGAAGCTTGGTGGGCCCTTATTTAGTTTCCAGTCTTAGCCTGTTTCCTAAGAGGGGAGGGGGGCTCTCTCCAGGTGCTTACATTTTGTACTCCTTACAGATGTGAGGGTTTTTTTTTTTTTTTTAAAGCTATGTACTGAATATTGCTAACCTCAGAATCATTTTGGTCTCATGGGAACCAATATTTGCTTTAGAGAGCTGACTTTGTTTGCTTACGGCATGAATGATGTTTGCAGAAGAGGGTGAAGTTCCTCATCAGTCTCGTGGTCTGTGACATCAATGACCCTGTCATAGTCACTCAGACAGCTGAAGATAAAGCTACGAGTCCTTCAAGACAAGAATGTCCTAGAGTCTGATCCTTTGTAGGGTTTTTATTTGCAAACTCAACACACACATAAACTGCTCCTAAGCACAGGATAATTTGGCCTCTTCTCTTCTATCAACTCCTCTCAGTGGATGAACTGAAGTCTTGCTTGTGGCTCTTGAGTTGTTCTGATATCTTCTTCTTAGCCCACACTGACAGCTCTGCAAATGCGAATTTAAAACACCAAGACAAGATCTTATGTTACAGCTCAGGCTGGCCCCAGCTCAAC
This sequence comes from Acomys russatus, assembly GCF_903995435.1. Taxonomy (NCBI): domain Eukaryota; kingdom Metazoa; phylum Chordata; class Mammalia; order Rodentia; family Muridae; genus Acomys; species Acomys russatus. The sequence continues at coordinate 49,299,848 of NC_067137.1, read as the reverse complement.
CCAACTGCCTCACCCTCCAGGGTGCCACACATTCTCTGCTTTTTTCTGTAAATTCAAAATTCCTCATAGGTAGTCATAAAAAATTATTTTTTAATCTTTCAAAACCATACATTCTGTATGTTTTAGGAAACTAGTGATGCTACCCTCCCTGTATTGATAATTGTGACATTTCTGTGAAAACAAAAATGGATTTCCAGTACATACATTTTATTTTGGTTTACTAAGACATGGTTATTCTGGCTAGCCTGGAACTCCCTATGTAGACCAAGCTGGTCTTGAACTCATACTCACCTGCTTCTGCTTTCCAAGAACTAGGATTAAAGGCTTGTGCCACTAGTCCCAATCAACATATACACTTTTTAAAAAGTGCTTTTGTGTGTGTGTGTGTGTGTGTGTGTGTGTGTGTGTGTGTGTGTGTGTGTGTGTGCAGGCCTTCAGAGGCCAGAATGGGACATGAATATCCTGGAACTAGGGTTTTACAGACATTTGTGGGTCACCTGGCCTGGGTTCTGGGATTCAAATCTAGTCTTCATGGTTGATTAACTAAGTACTCTTAACTACTGAGCTATCTCCCTAGGCCCACACAAACTTTTAAAATGCCTGAGATTTCAAAAAAGTATTGACATTTTCATTCACAGCATGAGGATTCAGAGGTCCCTTATGACCTAACCTAAAATCCTTCAATAGTATTCAGCATCAGTCGTCAATGAAAGGAACACCCAAGGTGTAGGGTAACAGGCCAATGGAAAACCAGCCTGTCCCTGGTCTGCTTCCAAGCTTGGAGATTTGGAAACCCCCATCTCCATGACTCTGCTGACTTAGCATTAATGGCCAAACAGTGTTTCAAAGTTGGCTGTTATGGAATGCTTCACACTGTGCTTTTTCACTAGCTCATGGTGTGTGCTCCAAAAACCCTATAAAAGCCCATCCTTCTGCCCAGCCCTCTGCTATCTCTGTTTCCAGTCAGAGGCAGCCATTATTCTGTGTCTCTGCCCAGTAAATCACTTGTGTGAGGTTTATTGCATGGTGTAGCTTTGTGGGATTCCATGCCACTAGGAAAAAAAAAATCCCTTTTACAAGGCTTAGACTAAAAGTCCCAGTATACTTTTAATTATTAACAATTTCAGAAGAATATGGTTTTAAAATAAAGACAAAAATCATTTGAAAACTTAAAGTAATGATACTGCATTCCTTCCTGCATATTTAAATTAATTGTACTACATTCATTCTTGTCCCTCAGTCTGGTCTTGGCAGATGTACTTCTGTAGTCAGTCCTGCTGCAGATGTTCACAGGAGTCCCATCCACATCCTCTAGGGACACAGTCTCCTGGTGCAGACTCAGGGTTCCCCTAGTTCTTTGGGGGAACTCCTATCAGTTTTTCCTTCCAGCCCATGTCCAGTTCTTTGTAATTTTGCCCACAGATAGAACCTCACTGTCTTAGTTAGGGTTTCACTGCTAAGAAAGGAAACCTTGGGCTGGAGAGATGGCTCCGTGGTTAAGAGTGCTGCCTGCTCTTCCGAAGGTCCTAAGTTCAATTTCCAGCAATCACATGGTGGTTCACAACCATCTGTTATGTGATCTGATGCCCTCTTCTGGCCTGCAGGTCTACATGCAGATAGAGCACTGCTTACATAATAAATAAATAAATAAATAAATAAATAAATAAGAAACCTTGACCACAGCAACCCATATAAAGGAAAACATTTAATTTGGGCTGGCAGGAAGCATAGCAACATGCAGGCAGACATGGTGCTGAGGGAGTCAAGAGTTCTACATCTTGATCTGAAGTTAGCAAGGAGACTGTGTGCCACACTGGCCAGAGCTTGAGCATATGAGACCTCAAAGCCCACCATCACAGTGACACACTTCCTCCAACAAGGCCACACCTACTCCAACAAGGCCATACCTCCTAAGACTGCCACTCCCCATAGGCCAAGCATTCAAACACATGAGTTTGTGGGGCCATTCCTACTCAAACCTCCACATGCACTCTAACAAGAAAAGAGCCCAATAGGACCACAAAAAGAAAGAAACAAACAAAGAGAAAGAAAAGCCAATGAAATGATCCCTATGATATTCTGCTATACTCATCGACAGGAGCTTATCATAACTGTCATCAGAGAGGCTTCATCCAGCAGCTGATGGGAACAGAATCAGAGACACATAGCCAAACATTAGGCGGAGCTCAGGGAATCTTGCAGAATAAGGGGAGGAAGGGTTGTAGGAACTAGAGGGATCAAAGACACTAAAGAAAATCCACAGAACCAGCTAACCTGGGCTCACAGGGTTGAACTGATAATCAGAGAGCCTGCACCGGTTTGACCTAAGCCCTCTGCATATAGGTAAGACAAAATACTCTGAGCCTGATAATTTTTCAACACTGTCCATGTGAACTCAAGATTCAGTTTTGCAGACTGGATACTTAGCTGTCCTGAGTCTCACTGATCACTGAGCTTCACAATCCGCCATCCCCCACCACCTCTCACAAGCAGCTGCACAGGTGTTGGTTGACTTGCTTTGTGGACACACAAATACATTCTTCAACTCCTCTCTGGGCTCCTCACCTGTCAACGTGTGAAAGCTCATGTCTATAGCTTTCCTGCCATAGACATCCAAGGGGGAAACCATTTCTTGGGTACTCTCAAGATATTGGAGGAGGTGTGAGTGCCCATGTGGCTCATTTGGTTGTTTTCTGGGATTTGGTTTGTGTGTTTGTTTTTTGAGATAGGGTCTTATGTAGCTCAGATGGCCTCAAACTCCTTATGTAGCCAACGATGACCCTCCTGCCTCCACCTGCCAAGTGCTAGGATTGCTAGAGTGTGCTAATCACATGGCTCCTTGTTCATTGCTTTGGGGAATATGGAGATGCTCCGGATCCTTCTCCCTCAGGCATCCTTAGCTCAGCTGCCTAGGGCTGGAGTTTGCCATGCTGGGCCTCCCACAGCCTCAGAGCCAGGCGTCTCGCCATGAGACTGTATTAGATAACTTGGCCTCCTTTCTTCTTCTGTCCTTGTTAGTTAGTTCTTAAAAATCTGCCTGTGCCTCAGCCTGATTGTTCTCTTATGAGCTGATCAAACTCAGAGCTTTGAATTTCTCTGAACCTTAAATGAGTGTCCCCAAATACCAGCAGTTTCCTGGCTTTTGATCTCATCAGAGTCCTCATTAGCTGGCAGCTTTCTCTAAAGCTGAAGGCAGACTCAAAGAACTAAAGAGTTCTTTGAATGTACTGAAGTGACTGTATGCCATGGTCGCAACTCCATGGAAGGTTAGCTGCCACTTCTTGGAAAATTATGTGAATGCCCTGGGTGGTACATAAATAATTAAGTAGCAACTTTTAATTAAGGCTTTGTACTGAAAGTGGCTTTGTGCAAAATTAAGTGCTTTTTAATAACTAACTTAGAAGCTGCTCCTTCAACCTGAATTTATCATATCAGGAAACTACACAAATGGTTAATTTTACCACCTTTGATTTCAGCTGACACATGGGACTAAATTCCTTCTTGTAAATGAATGCTTTACTCAACTTCAGGAATTTTTTTGATATTGCCAGCACTTTTCACTTCAGGGAGATAATGACATTAGTTATTTCTCATTGTTGTGACAAAATATTTCGATAAAGCACCTTACAGAAGATTTGTTTGTAGTGGTCAGTCAGGGATGTAGTCCGTCCTGGAGGGGACAGCATGCTTGCAAGAGCAGCGCTAGCTATGGCCACGGAAACAAGATGCAGCTGGTCAGGCAGAAAGCAGAGAGATGAACGCTTGATGCTCAGATCATTTCTCCTTTTCCACTTTTTAGTCAGTTCTGGATTCCAGCCCGTGGGAGTAGTGTCACCTACATTCAGGATGAGTCTCTTCTCAGTTAGAATTATCTGGAAGCAAACCTCACAGATAAGCCCAGAGGTGTGTCTCTTAGGTGCTTCTTTTCTAAATGTTCTTATATTTATGTACATTTGGTGTTTGGCGACATAGACATATGTGTGAGGGAGTTGGGTCCACTGGAATTTGAGTTACAGACAGTTGTGAGCTGCCATGTGGGAGCTGGGAATTGAACCTGGGTCCTCTGGAAGAGCAGCCAATGCTCTTAACCACTGAGCCATCTCTCCAGGCCCTCTCCTATGTAATTCTAAACCCAGAGATTAACTGCCACATGGCAGAACATTTAGAGTACATCATATAATAATACTATTTCATGATTCTGAAAATAATGTAGTCTATGAATATCTGAAAGTTACAAATTTAAAAAGGTATAAGCCGGGAGTAATGGCGCACACCTTTGATCCCAGCAGAGGCAGGCGCATCTCTGTGAGTTTGAGGCCAGCCTGGTCTACAAAGCGAGTCCAGGACAGCCAAGGCTACACAGAGAAACTCTATCTTAGGGGATAAAAAGCAAAACAAACAAACAAACAAACAAAAAACCAACAACAACAAAAAACAACCAAAAAAATTTTTAAAGGTATACGCTTCCCTTTATTTTAAAGCAATTAAAGCTGAAGGTGAACCAAGGCGTGGTGGCGCATGCCTTTAATCCCAGCACTTGGGAGGCAGAGGCAGGTGGATCTTTGTGAGTTTGAGGCCAGCCTGCTCTACAAAGTGAGTCCCGGACAGCCAAGCCTACACAGAGAAACCCTCTCTCAAAAAACAAAACAAACAAACAAACAAAACACCAGAAACAAAAAAAAGCTGAGGGTGTTGTCTTGGCAAATTATGTGCCCTGCAAATACATATAGTGAGGTAGCCCCCAATGTCACACAACGGGACTTTATTTGGGGGAAGTTGTTGTAGATGTTGAAAGAAGGTCATATTAAGCTACAGTGGGCTTATAAGCCAAGATAAACACAAGAAGAAATGTGGATGATGGTAAAGACTGGAGTGAGGCAGCAGAACTTAAGAAACACTAAAGGTCCAAACAGAAGGGTATGGAACAACCTGTCCCTTGTAGCCTTCCCTAACAACCAACCCTAAGGATCCATTAATTCCACACCTCCAGATTCTATAATTGTAATACAATACATTTCTGTTGTTTAACTTTCTCAGTCTGTGGTACTTTGTCATGGCAAACCTAGCCAAATATTACGAGTCAAATGCTTGTGGCCCTCTGAAGTTGATTTGTTGAAATTCTAGCAAGGTGATGCTACTCGGAGGTAAGGCCTTTGAGTGTAATTAAATTTAGATGTTGCTAAGAAGTTAGTGGTCTGATAACAGAATGCCTCTCCTTGTCAGATAGTCACCAGAAAGCCTGCTGTCCTTCACCAGGGGAGGGGACACCAGGAAAGCTGCAAGGCAGGAGAGCCCTTACATAACAGAACCATGTTGGCATCCTGTTCTCAGCTTCCATAACTGTGAGTGATGAGTTTCTGTTGCTCAGGCCACCCAGGATAAGGTAGGTTGTTATAGCAACCTGAGAGAAGAAATCAGTTAGGGAAAGCTGTGCCTCACAGGGAATTCAAAGATGAACAGTGAACAGTGGGCACAAAGAGCTCTCTCTCTCTCTCTCTCTCTCTCTCTCTCTCTCTCTCTCTCTCTCTGGTTGCTGGAGTCAAATTTACATAAAACCTTATTTTAAAATACTCAAGATAATTTTGATTAAATGTCTAATTTGCAAGCAGTCTAAAGTTGATCACAATTTGTTCTTGCAGGCCGATGAATAGAACAAACACCAACGTGGTAGTTAGAATAACAAGGATGCCTCCCAAAGGCTCAGACTTTTGAACACTTGCCCTCCTGGAGGAGGTATGTCATTGGGGGTGGCCTTCAAGGTACATAGCTTCACCTTCTTTCTGGTTCTCTCTATCTGCTCTGTATTTGTGTCAAAAGATGTGACCTCACAGCGTTTTGTCCCTCTGGAACTTAAGCCAAAATAAACTCTGTCTCCCATAAGTTGCTGTGGTCATGCTGTTTTATAAAAGCAACAGAAAAGCAATTAATACAACTACTAAATATGCACTGTGCGCCCAGTGAGAAGGATTAGAAGGTAAAGGTTTATGCCCCCAAGACTGATGACCTGACGTCAATCTGTGGGACATACTGTTCTCTGGTTTCTCCATACATGATGTGGCGGGCACATGCCCTTTCCACCATACAAAACAATAAAATAAAATAAAAATTTTAATATAAATTTAAAAAGGAATAAAAATAGAAATAAATAAATAAGTGATAATTTTTAAAAAATAACTCAGAGCCCAAGGATGCCTCAGTATTTCTGGGCATAGTTGGTCAGACATATAATTCCAATACTGAAGATACTATGGATTTCAACAGGTTGTGTTAGAGGTTAATATAGGCTACAAAAGGGAGAAATTACTTTAGTATCAGGACTCATGAAACTTAAATCTAAGTTAAGTATTTATCAAATTTAAAACATAACAATCAAATAAATGCATAGGCTTCTATAAGTGTGACTTAGTATGTAATTGTCATTTCCTGTACTTATACTTAATTTTCAATGGCAAACAAAATTTTTTTTTTGTAATTATGGGCCTATAGAGCAATTATGTCACCACTGACAGCTGTCCCGGCAGAGCAGAGTCAGTCACTCATATTTTAGAGATAACAGGTCACTGAAGCCTGACTTCCAGGCCTGGCTCTTTTTTCACATGGTCCAGTTCCCTTAATCAAGTGCACAGTCTTCAACACAAAACCTAGGCTTGTTTGGCAAACATAATGTTGTTTTAATAATTTTTAAATCGGTGTGTGTGTGTGTGTGTGTGTGTGTGTGTGTGTGTGTGTGTGTGTGTGTTAGAGAGAGAGACAGAGAGAGAGAGAGAGAGACAGACAGACAGACAGACAGACAGACAGACAGACAGACAGACACAGACACGGAAACAGACAGAGAGACAGAGAGAGAAGTTATGAAACTTGGTTCTCTCCTTCCACAGTTTGGGCTCCAGGGATTTAACTCAAGTTATCAAACTTGGTGCCTTTACTTGTTCAATCATCTCCCCGGCCCTAAAAAAAAGGTGCTGTTGTTGTTTTTTAATTTCCTTGGAATTTACTATCACTGAATTGGCTGCCTCTTTGATGTATGTGCCCATATTAAAGTATATTTAGATACGTTATCTCAGTGGTTTTTGTTTTTTGTTTTCTTCTTATTAAGTAGAAAATTAAAGAAAAAAAGTTAAACTCAGTAGAAATCTTGTTTCTTTTGACTCATAAACAAATTCTGCTAATGAAGATCTGTCTCCTAATTTTGTATATATCTAGTATTTGGCAAATTGTATGAATTGGAACTAACGTGTGTTTTACCGAGTATAGATTAGTTTAATCATGTAGAACCAGTGGAACGTCAATGGCGACTCAGAAGTCTGTCATCCTAGGTTGGGTGTAAGTTCTGTCTTTGCCCACGAACTTCACTGAAGCAAAATTTTCCATTTTTAAAAAACGGTTTATAGCCAGGCATGGTGGCACATGCCTTTAATCCCAGAACTCAGGAGGCAGAGGCAGGTGGACATCTGTGAGTTCAAGGCCATCCTGGTCTACAAAGTTAGTCTAGGACAGCCACGGCTACACAGAGAAACCTTGCCTGGAAAAACCAGAATAATAATAATAATAACAACAACAACAACAACAACAACAACAACAACAATAATAATAATAATGAAGAGGAAAAGAAAGAAAGAAAGAAAGAAAGAAAGAAAGAAAAAAGGTTTGTTTTGTATTTTTTAAATGATGTGTATTTGTGTGCATCTATGTAGACCTATGTGCACGTGCACTCAGGTACCTGCAGAGACTAGGAGGGAGCATTTGATCCCCATGAGCTGGAGTTGCAGGGGGTTGAAAGCCACCTGACTTGGGTGTTGGGAACCAGACTCTGAAAGAGGAGAGTAAGACTCTTCTTAACCCCTGAATCAGCTCTCCATCGCCTCTTCAGTTCCTATTAACCTAGACTGCAGCTTTCCCACAACCATTACTTTTCCACAACTGTTCCCAAAGTTTCTGTGGTGGTTTGAATAAGAATATCCCAGCACTCAGGGAGACAGAGGCAGGTGGATCTCCATGAGTTCGAGGCCAGCCTGGTCTACAAATCGAGTCCAGCACAGCCAAGGCTACACAGAGAAACTGTCTCATAAAAAACCAAAGAGAGAGAGAAAGAGAGAAAGAGAGAGAGAGAGAGAGAGAGAGAGAGAGAGAGAGAGAGAGACTAGACCCCATAGACTCGTATTTAAATGCTTTGTTAGTGGCATTAGAAGACTTGGCCTTGTTGGAGGGCGAGCTACCTCTCCAGCACCATGTCTGCCTGCAGACTGCCATGCTTCCTGCCATGAAGATAATGGACGAAATCTCTGAACTGTAAGCCAGGTCCAGTTAAATGCTTTCCTTTATAGGAGTTGCAGTGGTCATGATGTCTATTCACAGCAATAGAACCCTAACTAAGGCAGCCTCCTTTATTGTATACAGCTTTCAATAAAAACTAATTAACTTCTCTCAGGGTTGTTGGCATAATTTAACAGAATGAGTCAAGTTACTTCAGAATACAGGCTATCTGCTGTGGATGCACAACTTACTGGGCATCCACTTTGCAGAGCTCTTTCCGTATCAGAATGTTGGTCTCTGTGGTGAGTGACTGTTGTGGTGGACCTCCCTTAAACGATTTCCTGTGAAATAATTGCTAACTTAGGAGACTAAATGAGCTGAAATATGCATCTTCCTGTGAGACGACTGTGTGCATTCTGTCACGCAGGCTCACACCTGTAATCCTAGTGACTGAGGGGAGGAGAGGATTGTTGTATGATGGGCACAGTGAGTCTCATAAACACAACCCCCAAAACAACAACAAAGGCCCCCCAGACCTTAGCACAACTGATGCCAATATGAACAGGCCTTGGAGTCCAGCACACAGGCTGCAACACTTACCAAAATGAGAACAAAGACCAATGCCATCAAAGTCCATAGCTCTGGGAAAGTCCCTAAGTGTATTAACCTTGTTTTTTTTTACTCCTGTAGTTCCACTTTCTGGCTAACTGAGGTTTGTAAACCCAGGAAGTGGTTTTTGTGCTTAAAAGTTCACCCTGAGGGGGCTGGGGAGATGGTGCAGAGGCTAAGAGCACTGACTACTCTTCCAAAGGTCCTGAGTTCAATTCTCAGCATCTTCTGGTGCCCTCTTCCAGCATGCAGGCACACATGCAGGTAGAACATCATATACATAATTAATAAATAAATCTTAAAAAAAAAAAAAGCTCACCCTGAGAAAGGTGGGGGACTGCACTTGGTTCCCAACATCCAGTGTAGTTGCTGGCTAATTAAGTCATTCTACTGGGTTGAACCAATGTCTGAGTGGCCTTCTCTAGTGGACGCATCACAACAGTATTTGGTGACTGGATGAATAAGTTTTATAAAGGCTTAAGTGAGCTGATTCTTTCAGAAGTTTGTAGCCATTTTCTCGAAGAGTTCCAGAGCCTAGTTAACTCTGTCAATGTCAAAAGGCTGAACCCAAAGCTGTAGGCAACACATCTTTGTAGGCCTGTCTTACTACTCTTCTCTTCCAGATACTGTGGTCTCACCACTTTTTATTTCTGCCTGCCATAAACAAGAGCTTTGTTTGCTTTACTCTGCTGGGAATCAAATTCAGGATTTTGGTGGTGCTTTACCAGTGACTTATGCACCCAGTTCACCGATCACTGTTTTTATATTGGTGTCTATATGACTGGATCATTCAAAACAAAACATTAGCACAGGTATATGAGGTTACTTAACAAGGAAGAGTAGGTTGCTCAGGCTGGAGAGATGGCTCCAAGGTTAAGAGCACTAGATACTCTTCCAGAGGTCCTGAGTTCAATCCCCAACAACCACATGGTGGCTCACAAATCATCTGTAATGAGATCTCATGGCCTCCTCTGGTGTGCAGGCATACATGTAGGCAGAACACTATATACAGAATAAATAAATAAACTTGAGAGAAGGTGGGGTTGCTGGTTTTTTGAGACAGGGTGTTTGTTTGGGGCTTTTTTGGTGTGGTTTTGTTGTTGTTGTTGTTGTTTGTTGTTTGTTTTTTGTTTTTTGTTTTTTTGGTAGCCTTGGTTGTTCTGGAACCAGGATGGGCAGAGTGTTTATGTTTATTGATTATGTACAATGATACTAGAAGAACTTTAGATGTGGCTGTGTTGTGTGCAGTAACAGTTGCGCCAGGTGGTGCAGCTGCTCATGGACCCCAGGTTCAAACTGAGGTTTCTCAGTGCTGGAAATTTAAGATTCACTGTGACTAGTGATTGGCTTGTAGCACCTGCTGTTATTCAGTAAATTGGGATTCCCTTTTGTAGGCTCTTAGTCTGGTTAATAAAAGGTATTAAATAGATTCGGAAGGAAGCCTGAGGACAATATTATTAGGGTTTGGGAGAAATACAGTGGTGCAGGCACCTATAAATCTCAGTAACTGCTGAGAGGATGGGGACAAAGAAAAGGACGAGGAAGCCATGCCTTTAAGTTAGAGTTCAAGAAAGCAAGCATGTTCATGGAGGTCAGCAGCTGCTTGGGGGGGGGGAAGAGGGATGGAGGGAGAGAGGGAGAGAGAGAGAGACAGAGAGAGACAGACAGAGAGAGAGGGAGGGAGGGAGGGAAGGAAGGAAGGAAGGAGGGAGAGAGAGACAGGGAGACAGAGAGACAGGGAGACAGAGAGAGAGAGACAGAGACAGAGACAGAGAGACAGAGAGAGAAAGAGCGCATGCAGAGTGACAAGGAAAGCATGCTTCGGCTTTTGACCATTTTTTGAAGGAAGAAGAAAAGTTAAACTTTTTTGAGTTAATCAGGCAGGCTTAGCATTGCCAGATGGTGGAGTTGCTAAGCAGCTGCACTGAGGGAGGGGCTTTTGGCAGGATAAATACATTATCTAATTAAAGAGATAATTATTCCTCCCATCTCCTTAATTGTCTTCCAGTGACTCATATTTTTTGTGGGATGTTCTCTTGACAGGCCAAGTGCGATTAACTCTTTATTTTGTATTTTTTAGACTCGCTTATTTTATGTTTACTAGTGTTTTGTTTACCTGCATGTACGTGCACTGCGTGTATGCTTGGAACTGAATCTGGGTCCTTTGCAAGAGCAACAAGTGCTCTTAACTAGCAAGCCATCTTTATGGCCCCTGGGTTAAGTCTTAAGAGAGTGCTTCTCAACCTACAGACCTCAACCCCATCAGATATCCTGCATATCAGCTATTTACATTATATAACTATCCAAATTACAGTTATGAAGTAGCACAAAATAATCTTATGGTAGGGGGTCACCACAATGTGAGGAACTGTATTAAGGGATCACAGCGTTAGGAAGGTTGAGAACCATTGCCTTAAGGGAAGAGATAAATGTATGCAATAAGGAAATCTGTGAGGGAAGATAAGAATATCATGTCTACCAGGAGCCAGATGTACTCCATCCTTTTGACCAGGCAGCCTGAGGACCAGCAGGTGTTGTGCTTTGTTTTCTGGTATTAAATAGGGTGTGAGCTCCATATCTGACCTTGAGGAAAGGCGCTATCCTGAATGGCCTCCAAAGCTGTTAATTCCTGTCTAGTTACCTCACTACCATGCCCTCCTTAAGAGAAGAGACCTCCCCAATCAATTAGAGGACAGGCTGAAGTTGGGGCATAGGAAGGGTAAGGATTTCTATTCTCCCTGACTTTCAGCCATGAAGGTCATTCACAATGACTCAGACAGAAGAAATTAGACCACACAATGACCGTCTAAGTGTGGAGCTGACATAGAAAAACTCAAAGTAATAGAATTGATGCTAATAGATTTTGTTAGGCCACTTTAAATCACATGAGGTAGCATGTAGCTCAGGGAGCACAGCCCCGACTCCAGACACACCAAAGATAAGTAGTCTGGTAGACAAATCTGTTTAGAGATAAGGAAAAGTTAGGATGCTAGCATGTAAATGTCTGTTCAGCAGAACTGACAGTCACCAGGACTGATGAGCATTAGGATTATCCTCAAGGAACATGCCTGTAACAGGCAGCTCAAGGGGGCAGTGCCGGATCATAGCCAATGCTAAGTCCTGGGCTGCCATAAACACCCCAGTTCTCTTCCTGGGAAAAGCATAATTTGCCAAATGAGCAATATGATCCTCCGTGAAACCTATTACAAAAGAATAGCACTGGTGTATTTAAGAAATATCCTGGCTCTATCTTTGCTGTGTAAATCTCCCATCTGCCAGATTTGCATGCAGTCTCTTGTTTCCATTGTTTAAAGTGTAACCTGGGGCTGGACATAAAAGATATTTAAGGAATGCAATGTATGTGAAATTCATAAACCAAGGTAGTAAGTGCTGCTATTGGAGGCTGGCCCTTCTCTGGGCATTAGCCATGGTCATACAGGTTCTACTTAAGTGCCTTTGCTTTATTAATCTCTAACTGTGCAGACTGATTCTCACTGGGACTAATAGATCAACTATAAATGAGGGTAGATATTACTGTGTGGATTATAACTGATAAAACTAGGCCAGTAACTAGAGCCCCCAAACATCACTGGCATTACTGTCCTCTGACCAAGTTGAAAACAAGGACATTTTCTCCTTTTTCCCAAGAACAGGCCCCATGTCCCTAAACATCCCGACCAGTTTCCGGTTCTGGTTCTCATCCCTGTCCCCTCCATTGCTCATTTTCTGTGTTCTACCTTTAGCCTGCACATCAGATCTCTGCATTAGAATTACACTGCTACAGCAACTAAGCAGGATTCATTAGATAACCAGGGTTTTGCTTAACCAACACAGTCTATCAAAAATAATTTATTAACAAGTGATGGCTTCTGGCGTGGGGGAGGACTCATTTTTCTTTAAGGATCCTGTGCGTATATAGATAACAGAAACTGGACTTTTATTTAATTCTTATTTTAATTTTGACTTTTTTTTTTGAGGGGGGGTCACAAGAGTGGCGAAATTCTTTGAGAATCAATAAAAATGCTATGTTGAAAGAAAAAAAAAGAACCATCAGGGTTTTTGTTTGTTTGTTTGTTTGTTTGTTTTTGTTTTGTTCGCTTGTTTGTTTGGTTTTTTGAGACAGGCCATCAGGGTTTTTGTTTTGTTTTGTTTGCTTGTTTGCTTGTTTTTTGGTTTTTCAAGACAGGATTTCTCTGTGTAGCCTTGGCTGTCCTGGACTCACTTTGTAGACCAGGCTGGCCTACAACACACAACGATCCTCCAGCCTCTGCCTCCCAAGTGCTGGGATTAAAGGCATGCACCACCACACCCAGCTGAAACTTCAGTTTTGTGCCTTCTCAGTTAGGGTCCTATCCAGAGTTCTTTGTAAACTGGTCTCCTCAATGTCAACTTGCAGAGAAATAAACCTGAAAGTCTATGTGAGCATCAGTTCTACACAGCAAAGCTAATTTTGTTGACACTGAGAGAAGGGAAGAGGAAGTTGCCGTTGGCCTCCTTCATTCAACACGTGCTTCCAGTTTGTCTCGCGGTACCTCAGCACTATGCCCCGTGGTACGCAATTAGCACTACAAAACAGCCCTCATCTGTGCCTTTACCAGACCTGTTTTCTACTGGGATGGAAGACTACGTAATATTTCCTTGCAACTCTTGGGGATATATTTGAAGGAAAAAAAAAAGGCACTACTGTGGTAGAACACTTAGTAAGTGAACCCAGTTTAGAATGAATAAAATGAAGGTGTCATTTAGCAGAACTACAGAAATATATTCAGGCAAAACTATCAGAGAAAGTGGAGTGAGGATCTGATGTTTGGCGGGGGGTAGCAGTGTGAGGCTGGACAGTTCAGGCTGAGTGTACAGGGATCCTACAGGTGGGTTCTTCAGGATACTGAGGCCCAGAACAAATCTAAACTGTAGGCAGTGTGCATATGGAGACATGGTGTCCTTCATCATGTCCCCCACCAGGTGCCTTCCCTAGGCAGCAGGAAGCTGGGCCTGGTAGGTCATTTAGAATAATTTGAAAATTCTTCTTTTTTCATTTTTACTTATTTATTTGTATGTGAGGGAATGAGTGCAACATAATACACACATGGAGGTCAAAGGTCAATCTGCCATAATTGGAGGTTTTTTTCTACTATGTAGGCTCCAGATATCCAGTTCAAGGCTGTCAAGGCTTCATAAAGAATGGAGCCATCACACCTGAGGGAAACCTGAGGGAAATCCTTTTGTGGATTCTTGGTCTTATTGATACACTCACTGATAAGATCACTAAAAACACATAATGTCACTCTCAAGGATCCATCATCAAAATATCATTAGGTAGTTCGGCTTGAAGGCTTCTGTAATTCTGAATAATTAATGAGAAGAGGCCTTAAAGAATGAATGACATCACCAAAACAAAAAGAAACGTGAAAAGAAAACATAACATTTCCTTTCACAGGAAAAGTACACACCCACACCCCACCCTCACCCCCACCCCGAGTCTCTAACACGTTCTACAGAGGCTGGCCCCAGAGGCAGATCAGGAGGATATGACCCTGTCACCTCATCCTTCACTGTCAGCAGAGGACTGGTTTCCTCCTAGGTCAGCTGTCAAGGCTTTTCAAAGGCAGCCAATGAAATCCTAAGCATAAATAACTTGGGGAAAGTCTTTAATCAATAAATTAGCAACTCAAAGGTCAAAGATAGCAGGCAGGCTCAAAGGCTCTTCACAGCACTGTAGTTGCAATTCTTCTTTGATTCTCCCCCCTGGCCCCCCATTCTTAGTCTCTCTTCCCACCTCTGGACCCCTACAGACAGGAGGCCCTGCTGCTTCTCTGTCTTTGGGATTATCCTCTGAGTGTCTTTCCCCATCTTCTCTGCCAATTCAGTCACCCCGCCTTCTCATACTTCTCATAAACAAGCACTTGTTTAGTTTTTAGTTTCTATGAGCTCTATGCCAAATCCTGAATATTAAACAGAAAATAAAATAAGTATGATCTTATTAATGCAATTAAATAAAATTAAACTCACACATATATAAGTAATATGGTTGAAATTCTTCCTGTACTCCCCCAGTCTTGTCAGATTCTTTCTTTCTTTCTTTCTTTCTTTCTTTCTTTCTTTCTTTCTTTCTTTCCTTCTATCTGTTAGGTGGAAATAATATTGACTTAAATTTTTAAAAAGCTCACGCATATATATAGCATGCTAAATCTGATCTCACATCATTCTTCTCACATTTGAGTAATTTTTTTCTTCAAAATTCAAACCAAAACAACAACCCTGCTAACTAATAGGGTTGGGTACAATCCAATCCTATGAGCACACAGATCTGTGCTCTTCCAATTGTGATAATTGCAGATACCTATAGCGAAGTGACCAATGGCAGTACACTCAAAGATCTAGGTAAAGCAGAGTTCACATGCTGATTCATGGGCTTGGGGTCATATGAACTGAACACCAGCATAAGTGCTGTTAAATGAAAATTCCCCACAGTCACCAAGCTCTGATGTGTTTGTTTTTCTCCTTGGCTTTTGCCTTAGTTTTGACTTAGTGCTAGGATTGAAAATGAGATGGCATACAACAAATATGAATGTGGAAAGATTTACTGTAGAATTGTGAGAGAGAAGAAAGTGGGGGAGAAAGAACAGAGACTGAAAGACAGGAGAGAGTGAAGAGAGAGAGAGAGAGAGAGAGACAAAGTAAGAGATGGATGATGTGTTTGTCTTTTTTATCCTGGTGGTGGTGGCAGGTGATGATATCAGAGGTTGCTAAGCAACCAGAGAAGATTTTGAAGCTGCTCATATGCTAATCCTTAGAATATTTCTTTTTTCCCCTTTCCCAGATTCTTAAAGGATGGTTGCCCATCTCTGTTTTATGTAAGAATATTCAAGAATTGTACATGTTACTTTCATGAGTGGCATGTAACAACTTCCTGGACCCCAACATATTACCTGGAGTAGAAAAAGCATATCTAAATATCAGCATGGCCATATTAGTATATAAATGTAACCATGAAAGAGTTAATTTAACACTGACTGAAAACTAACATGCTTAAAACAAAAGTATATTCAACAATAATTAACATGAGTTGGACATTAGAGCATGGCTGTTTTTATACATTATGTATTGTTGAGGAAACAGATTTATTTATTTATTTATTTATTTATTTATTTATTTATTTATTTATATTTTTAAGACAGGGTTTCTCTTTGTAGCTTTGGCTGTCCTAGACTTGCTTTGTAGATCACTGGCCTCAAACTCACAGCGATCTGCCTGCCTCTGCTGGGATTAAAGGCGTGCCCACCACGCCCAGCTGAGGAAACAGATTTTAAGATAAAATCTTCTCTGAAATCCCCACCTAGGTAACATGCAAAGTACACACTACTGTTGAGAAAGAATTACCCAGAATGCAGCACACAGCATAGACAGTCTACTAAGAAAATATAAAGACAAAATCTTATTCTCTTCTACAGCTGCTGTATGGCACCCTCTATTTTTTAGTTGTTGTTGCTATGACAATATCTGAACATATGATACTATTTAGTTAGCTAATCAGCTTTTTCCAGAGTGAAAAGAACCTTCTTTCTCTGGTAGATCATCAAGCCTGCAAAATATCAATCTAGTTTTCAAAAGAATTTTCATGCATTTTAAATAGAAAAGAAGGTATTTTCAGTTACAAGTTTAAAGTAAATACTGTTTACTTAAAAATGTAAGAGAAAGAAATCTCCAGGTGTAGCAGAAAGAATTTTTAAATTGTATTTGTCCTTGTATGAGACACATAGTTTGATTTTAGAGACCAAGACAAAAAAAAAAAAAAAAAAAGATATTTCCTTCAATGAATACTTCCCAGCTGATTTGCTCTTTAACTTAATAAGATGTCTTTGGTTACACCTAGGGGGAAACCTGCTTCAAGGGCCTGAGGAATCTTAGATGGCTTTTATGCCCTTGGCTGTGCCTTCTTTGAGTCACAGCAGTCTCAGGCTAGTTTCCTTTGGCAGTTCACCCCAAATCCTGCCCCTCTTCAAGCAAGGCTGGGAGGTTCACTTAGATCAGAGCAGGTGTCTTCTCCAGAATTAATGCTGTTGCTGATCAGCCCTAAGGCTGGTCTTTGCACATGGGGTAGAGTCAACTTCCTCTGACTTACAAGCGGTGCTTTTGCAAAGGCGTTTATTTTTAGCAAAAGAGAAGCTAAGGAAAACAGTTACATGTGGATATGGGGTGCACACTAAACACATAACCAGAGTCTGTTACCTGGAACCAGACCGCACATCATCTCTGCACACACACATGAGTGGAGAAGACTGCAGTGTACCTGATCTGCATATCTTCTCACAGTGCCATCAGTGCCTCAGTTCATTAGCATGTGCCATGCTTGGGTAGAGGTGAACACTGCTCACTGTATTTGCTCCTCTGGAAGACTTCACAGACCCTAAAAATAATTTCAATTTCAATTTGAAATAAAAAAAAAATTTTTCAAAAAATGCATTGTGGGAAGTGGCGGGACATGGAAAAGAACAGGTATGAGTTTTCTCTGCTCCTCCCTGTGAGGTGATGGCCCTAGGAACCTTCTACTGTATGATAGTATCTCCATCAATGGGAATCTGGTGACAGTATGGAACAGCATAAACAAGAAATTATTCTGATTTTGCTCATGCATTAGTTTTTAGTCATACTGATTAGATTGTCTTGATCATGGTGTTATATCTTACCTGGGATTATTGGAACATTATTGGAAGATTCAAGAACTTTTATTGGATGTTTCCAACATACTATTCATGCTGGCACAGGAAGAGATTATTGGTTTTCTGAAATATTTTCTCTTTATGGTCCTATCTTTGTCTCTTTTAAGACTATAAATTAATATACAAAACATCTTTTTCTTACCAAGATCTGCTATTATCCTACAAGTTAGCAACATAAATTCTGGGCATGAGGGTGTACACCAGAAAGCCCAGCACTTAGGAGATTGGGGCAGAAAGGTTGTCATACAAGTGTAGCCAGCCTGGTCTATATAACAAGCTCAAGGACAGCTAGAGTTACAAAGCTAGATCTATTTAAGAGCATCCACTACCACCATCACCACCAACTGATTATTGCAAGTGTGATGGCTCTTCTTGGTTGTCAGGTTGTCAGCTTGTCTACATTTGGAATTAACTAAAATTCAAGTGACACTTGGGAGGGATTTTTTTTTTTTTTTTTTTTAAATGTCAAGACAGGGGTTTTCTGTGTAGAGCCCTGGTTTTCCTGGACTTGCTTTGTAGACTAGGCTGGCTTTGAACTCACAGATCCACCAGCCCAAGCCTCTGGAAATTCTGGGATTACAGGCATGGGCCAACACGCCCAGCTGAGGGATTTTTCTTAATTAAAGCATTTGAAGTGGGAAGATCTGCCTTTAATCCAGGTCGTTTGAGAAGAGAAGAGCCTCCTTTGGTCTGGGTCACTCCTTCTGGTGGCAGCCTAGATAAAGAAGGCAGCTTTTGCTTTTTGCTAGCTTGCCTTGGCTCTTACTGGCATGTCCATTCCTTCACTGGCCTTAGAGCCAAGTTCAAGATTCTGCATTTACTGAAGGCCCACTGAGACAGCTACCATAGTGGACTGGAAAGCTGCTGGAGTTTTGGATTTCTCATTGGTAGACAATCATTATTGGACTAGCTGGACAACAACATAAACCACTCTAATAGAATATACATTCTAATGTATGATGAATTTGACAAAAATTCATTAAACGACATGGAGCAAATAACTCTATACCATTCTTGTGTTTCTTGACCAGAATCAGGCAAACATCCCACTCTGATCCGTTACTTCACAGCAAAATACAGTAAATCAGTTTATACCACTAAATGTTAAGACTAATTATAGAAAAAAATTGGAAAAATAGAAAAAAGGGCTAATTATAGCTTCATTTGTTTAGATAGTCATAGGAAACATGAAAAGACACAGATAAAGATATGTCTATTCACGAAAAGTGGCATAAATATGATGGTGTGGGCTGGAGAGATGGTTTAGAGGTTAAGAGCACCAGCTAGTCTTACAAAGATCCTGAGTTCAATTCCCAGCAACCACATGGTGGCTCACAACCATCTATGAGATCTGGTGCCCTCTTCTGGTGTGCAGGCATACATGCAGGTGGAACACTGTATGCATAATAAATAAATCAATAAATATGACTGTGTAACCAACCATTTTATTATTGAGTTTAAGGTCTGCTTCACAGAATGGAACTTTTGCTTGGCTTCCTGGCTGGGGAGGTCATAGGCCATAGAGTAGAATCTACTACTATTATTTTGTTCAATAAACAAAAGATTATTTCTTTAAATATTTATCATTATAACCATACACTATTACATTTTCTTAAATTATCACAGAAGCTTCTGTTTTCAGAGGATGTTGGTTAATGCTGAGACACATTACTGGTCAAAGTTCAGAGACTAAGTAAAACAGTGAAACGCTCAGCTACAAATAATACATCTGTATCACACCTCCTCCCCCTATGGCTCAAAGAACACTGTGGAAGAGGGGGTAGAAAGACTGTAAGATCCAGACACCAGGGAGGGAGGACTGATCCCTAACAGTCTTCTGTACATGGTAGGGCCACTGCACTCATGAGTGCATGGCAGCTTTGGGTGCCTGCACAAGGCCTACACAAGAGCAAGCCATTCAAAATCCCAGTATGGGTCAGAGGGAGTTCACAAGACCCCACCTCTAGCCGAGTTTCATTATTTATTAAGGCTCTTAGCAGGTGATAGCTGTTGGGGAAATGAGAGTCAGTTTTCTTCAGGGGTGTGGCCTCCTGATTGGATGCTTCTACTGAAGTAGAGGCCCCACAAGCATGTGCATACAGGCAACACTAATGAGAAGACTCAGTGAATTATGGAACTGTTTGGTTTTAGTACATGAAGTTGCTTATGGTGGTGCAGGCCTTTAATCTCAGCACCTGGGAAGCTGAAGCATACAAATTTCTGTGGGTTTAAGGCCCGGTGGTCTACACAGTGAGTTCCAGGGCAGTTAAAGCTCCACCATGAGATCCTAGCTAAAAAAAACAAAAAACAAACAACAACAACAACAACAACAAAAACCCAAAACAAAACAAAACAAAAAACAAAACAGGACAGAAATTATGAAAGAAAAAACACATATGGACAGATCTGGAATAGGCAGGTATGAGTTTCTAGGTGTCTCTTCCCAATTGAGTCCCATGGGATACACATAATTCTCCTAGAAATGATGTGTGACAACTCTTGCAAAATGTGACAAACTGCAAGCGTTCCTCCTAGCTGTGGTGCTCAGCATTTTGCTGGAGGTCGCTTGTGTGTCCTGCCAGCACCTGTAGGATAGCCACAGCTGTTCAGATTCGCACCCCTTCTACTCAGCTCTCACCAGAGCAGCAGGCATCTTCCATAAATACAGCATGGCCCAAGACTTCAGGTATGCAAAACACTTCCCACTTATTTGGGTAGAAGACTCCAAGGGAGTGGCCAAGTGCCCATTTTAAGCTGGCCTTCCTTTGGAATGTGTAGAGTTCTAGCAGCTCAGGCCTGCTGGGACAGTGAGTGGGATCTGGCAAGAGAATATAGCAGCTCTGCTCAGCAGCCAGCGATCAAATTCTCTAAGTCTCTGTCTTAGTATCACCCTCTTTGAAACAGAGTTCGTAACATAAGAAACTATACCACTCTCAGGTGAGAAAGATAAAAATAGTCAGGCAGGGTGGCACGCACCTAGAACTCTAGCACTTGAGACAATGAGGCAAGACAGTTTTGATTTCATGCCCAATTTGGGCTACACACCGAGGCCCTGTCTACACACATGCATTCACAACTCAGTGGTAGACCCCAGCACAGTAAAACAAAACAAACAAAGGAAAGGAAGGAATGCACATAAATGAGTTCCATAATTCATTTACTCAGATGATTATGGTAAGTCAGAGTAAGCTGTTATAATTAAACATTTGCCAATTTAAATATTTTATTCATTTTCTTATTCAGTAAACATTTATTAGCTACCTAAAATTGGGTAGGACTAGAAGTGAACAAAATGTGTAAACATAAAAATATACTTTTATTCCTTCATGGAATTTCCTGTAGATTTGTAAGTGATAGTGAGAACGTGGCAGCACCTGGAAGCAGGAGTGATCGTACGATGACGAGACTGGTAAAGTGTAGTGAAGTGAGGTGTTTTGGTTTGGTTGGGTTTTGGTGGTGGTGGTATTTGTTTTGATGATAGAAGGTCTCTCACTGTGTAACCCAGTCTCGCCTTGAATGGTCCTGCATAGGTGGCTGGTTTGAACTGCCCCATCTTCCCCGATGCTCCAGCTTCCTGAGTCCTAGGATTAAGTGTGTGCATCACCACACTGTGCTGATTCGACCCATTTGATTTATTCTAGCCTAGGTGCAATGAACAGAAGTTGCGCGAATCTATTTTTCTTTCCAGTGTGTAGGGTTGAACCGAGAGCCTTGTATACGCTGGGTAATAACTGTACCACCCAGGCATACTTCCAGCCCCTCAGGGACCACTTTTGTGTGGAGAGCTAGGAGCAAGTGTGTGTGTTCTCCAGGCACCCTCCACTGTGTGGTAAAGTAAACTCCTTGGCTGGCACATGGAAGACAGCTGTTCAGACTCAGCTTCTCATGCGCTTGAGTAAACTTTTGCAATGTCAACTTGAAATGTCAGGGTCAAATTTCCTGTTAAAGTGTGGTTTACTGTGACTGACTGGTGAGTGTCTACCATAGACCTGGAAGTGGGGAAGGATTAGGCCAGGAGATATCACATAATTAAAAATATCCCAATGGTATTAGATCAAAGAGTAACGGAAGGTCAGTAGGAAGAGAGTCTGAACATTGAAAGGCTTTGTAAATCATATTAAGGAGCTTTTATGGTGGCAAACGCTGTTAAGGATTTTAAACTAGGATGGCAGTCAGGATGCATTTATGCTTTAAAGTGATCGTTTTTTGATCCTGGGTAGGGAATAGATGGGAGGAAATTAAAATCTTGTCTAAGGAACATAGCTACAATGGCTGGAAGTGGAGGGCAGCAGGCAATTGAAGAGTAAAGGCAGGTCTCTTACAAGGTCTCAGAGGAGTTCTATAAATGTATTTCCATAGTCAATGTTGTTGTGAAAATTTGCAAATATGTGTGTGTGTGTGTGTGTGTGTGTGTGTGTGTGTGTGTGTTCCTTGATTATTACAGTCCTTTCTCTTCTATCTGCTGGCTGTTACTGGGTTGGGTCAGGGGAGTGTGATGCAAGTGATTGAGTAATGTCTTGGAGCTTTTTAGAACACGTAATGTGGAAAAAGCAAGACATCACATAAGAAGCTCAACTACCTGATCTCGATGTGATAGGAGGAAGTTTAAGTCATGCATAAAAAGCCAGCATCCCCCAGTTATTTCCGTCATCCTGCCTGAGGTTCCAGGAAAATGATAGGAAGCTATCTTGTATATGTAGCCCACGAGAGCCTTCTGGAATCTCTAATCCAAGTCTCCTTTTGAATGTAACAGTTAAAAAAATATTTATTTATTTTTATTATATGTGCATTGGTGTTTTGCCTGCATGTATGTCTGTGTAAGGGTGTCAGATCATGGAGTTATAGGCAGTTGTGAGCTGCCATGTGTGTGCTGGGAATTGAACCCAGATCCTGTAGAAGAGCAGTCAGTGCTCTTAACTGTTGTGTTATCTCTCCAGCCCTGAATATAGCAGTTTTACCTCTATGTTTGGGGCTGGTTTGTTGGTAGCAATGAAAGACTGGAATAAAGTCACAGCAGAGTTAATAATAGTGTCCACAAATTCTGCTATAACTTCCAGCAAGAGGTTGTTCTTATGAGATAATAGCAGTACTTGGTGGGCTAAAATAGAAAGACCCTGAGTTCAAGGCCAGGCTAGGCTATGTAACAAGACCTTTTCTCAAAAAGAAAGAAAACAGAAGGTAATGAAAGGGCTGGGATTTAAGTAGCTCTGGAACAGTTTCTATCCCTCGAAACTGCAAAAGTAAATACTTGAGGGCTGGGATGTAAAGTGCTTACCTCACTTATGAAATGCTCTGGGTTCGAGCCCTAGAACTATTAAATTTAAAAGTGAATAAATAAACAAGGTTTTTGTTGTTATTGTTGTTGTTGGTGGTGGTGGGTTTGTTTGTTTGTTTGTTTTTAAGAAGATGGGCCTACTTCCTCTCTCCTGGAATCTGGGCTGACCTATTGTCAGAGGTGGCAGGGGTTCATTGGAGATACAGCTTCATACTCAACAGCCAAAGCCTGAGGTGTCGTTTCCAGAGCCCCTCCCCTACTCCAACTCAGGAAAAACTAGATCCTTGACTTCACTGCAAAAAGGAATCTCAGGATGTCAGTGTAAGGCAAAGTTCAGGTTTACTAAAACAGATTTTTAGCATAGACTTAAGCAGAATGGTTAATAGAAAGTGAAGTGTTCTGGTGTTGGGGGTTGGTGCTATGCATTCAGATTATAAATACTGGCCCCTAAGATCTGTTTGCTTCCCAGAGGAGCACTTTCTTGTGTGCACCAAGTAATGGTTGTGTAAACCGTGCTCCCCAATTTAAAGTTGGTTGGTTAATACAATAGCTAGAAGCCTGTAACTGGGCAGAAGGGAAGTAGGCAGAGCTTAGGTTCCGGGCCTTGGTGTCAGAAGGAGGAGAGGCAGCTGGAGAGAAGAAAGTCGCCATGGGGCAGTGTGGACCATGAGCGCAGTGAGGGCTGGCCTGATGATGGAACAGAAGCATCCCAGACAGGAACAACCATGGCAGGTAACTTGGGTGTGTAGCTGGGAAACAGCAAAATAGCTTAGAAGGTTGATATCTGACCAGCTCTCTGTCTCGAATATTGGGGAACTAGCTGGGGTCGAGAAACCCTCTGGAGTCTACTACTATCCCTTCCACGACAGAGAAAATGCAATCAAATTGATCCATGTGCATCTGTCTGAAGTGCCATCCTGTTTGGGAAACTAGAAGTGATCCTGGCACTGCTAAGGATAATCAAATAAAATTTCAAAAAAAAAATTAAGAAAAAGACACTTTTAAAAGAAATGTATCTTTCTGCCTGTTGTCTCAGAACAGCATACACATTCTAAAAGGAGGATGGATTCAGTCTGATTCAGCTCCTGGGCACTGGCAATCCTCCAAGCCAGAAACAGCTCAAATAGCCTTCAACAGCAAAAATCACTAGCCAAATCCTGGTACATCCACCTAATGAAAGCCTACAGAGTGCCAGAAAGAGAAAGCACACCACCTCAACATTTTGGCTTGGTTGAGCAAAAGGAACCAGAGCTACAAAAACATGTAATGCGTGATCTTGCTTATGTAAAGCTAGAAACATTAGCATCAGCAACTAGAGATGAAACTACTCACAGCAGTGAAGGGTTAATATCCACTAAGTCCGGGGGGGGGGGGGGGGGGGGGGGGGAGGAGGGGTAGTACATACTGAGAAGAAGGAAGAATGGGAAGGATGCCTAGGGAAGGGCTAGAGGGGGATGAGAATGTCCCAGACTGTCACCTTGCAATTCATCTAGAAAAGCCAATGGGTGTGTGGAGGCGGTGGGCAGGGAATATCTACAGCCTAATGTACCAATAATCTAAGCTTTAGATCAAATAAACAATACTATTATAGCAAAGTAATAATAATAAAGCTACCTATATATTTTCAGACAGTTTCCTTCATGCATTTGTTTTTCTTTCTTTCTTTCTTTCTTCCTTTCTTTTTTTTTTGTTTTTTTGTTTTTTTGTTTTTTGTTTTTTCAGACAGGGTTTCTTTTGTGTAGCCTTGGCTGTCTTGGACTCCTTTGTAGACCAGGCTGGCCTTGAACTCACATCTGCCTCTGTCTCCCAAGTGTTGGGATTAAAGGCATGCACCACCATGCCCAGCTCACATTTTTCTTTAGAAGGATACCTGTTTACTAGGAAATGTAACATGTAGGAGGCCTCTGCCCCTTTGCTTCCAAGTGTTTTGAATACTGACTGTGATTGCCAAAAGTGCCAAGTTGTCTTTGTGATGTTTCTGGCAAAGTCTAGCAATCTAGGGAAAAGAGACATTACTTTTGGAATCAAAAGAGCAACCTTCACTCGTATCCTGTTTACACAACTGCAAATGTGCTAGGACATATTGTTTAATACTTTCCCCAAACTGAGTGTAATGCTGTAAAGTTTAAGACGTTATATACCAATTGAGAAATAATTTTAGCTTCTTCCCTGGTTTCACTGAGAGCTTTACAGTATATTCAGTTTCTAGGTTGGACATTATCCCTTAGAAGATGAGAAGCTTTGTTCTTTACCAGTCCAAAGATATTGTGATACCTAATACTCTGTTTTATACATTTTTTTTCATTCTCCTTTGGAAGCTCACAGAATCTTGTCTTTGACTGAAGATTCTGCATTTTTTTTCAGAAATTCTTTAAGATGTACAAAAGCAAGATTGGTAGAACAATAAATACTTTGATACAGTTTATATATTTTTGAAAGTAAGTTATTAAAAACTACTAAATTGCTTCACGGGGTGGCACGTGCCTGTAATCCCAGCACTCAGGGAGTCTATGACTTTCAAGCCAGCCTTGTCTACAAAGAAAGTCCAGGACATCCAAGGCTACACAGCGAAACCCTGTCTTGAAGAACCAAAACCAAAACCAAACCAAAACAAAAATATCCTACAAAAATTCCAAAGCTCTAAAGAATACGACACATGGGTTTGTTGTTGTTTTTAGCTTTTGTTTTTAAATCAGAAGATGTACTTAATGACTGACTGTTGAAATCCTCAAGTTGAGCGACATGCTGCAGCAACTCCCCTGCTGGCTTGAGCTGTTGCTCCTTAATGGCGTCCACATCCTAACTTGATCTTACGCCTCAGTCTCCAACATACTGGGACCGCAGATTATAACACCATATGTGGGGGTGCACAATTATTAGTATTCTTATTCTTATGACAGTTTTAGGGACTAGGAGTTTGCATATGTACTCTACTATGGAGATATGCCTCTGATCCCATTCCCTGTAATTTTTTTTTTTTTTTTTTTTTTTGAGTCAGGGTTTCCTCTGTATAACCTTGGCTGTCCTGGACTCTCTTTGTAGACCAGATTGGCCTCTAACTCACAGAGATCCGCCTGCCTCTACCTCCCTTTGAGTGCTGGGGTTAAAGGCTTGTGCTATCACACCCAGCTACCCCTTTAATTCTTACCCATAACTTAACTTTTTTTCTGCCTTACAATTTGGAGTCTCAAGCTTTATAGATAATGTTATATAGATTTGGGGGAGTCTCCATTATTTATCTCTATATTACAATGACCTCTAAATGTAAAGCTTAAAATCGTAACCATTCTATTATAACTCTTGATTTTCAGCAACACTTACCTATCTTGTTCTACTTCCTATCAGAATGCCAAGAAGGCACTATTCAAGTGTTATCAGGCTGGTCTGGAGGGTCAAACCTTACCTACTAGGATCCATCACAATATACATTCCCTATATGCTCAGAGCCTCTTTGTAAGGTAACAAGAAAGAAAGACAAACAAAGGAATGTGTGACTGCAGATAGCTCAGTCCCTTATTTGGGGAACAGACCTGTAGCAGGGTCTCTATAATGGCTAGAGCCTGCTATCCACTCCCAATTGGATAACATGGAATGGAGGGGAGAGAAGGGACATTGAAAATGTTCCTTTTCTAGCCAGAGATTGGTCATTACTAGGAGTGATCCCAAGTGGAGACTAGTGGTAAAAGAATGTCAAATAATTGCTAAGCATCTCTTATGGCCAGAGGGCCTTTGGGGATATGTGACAAGAATTTAGGAAAACAGGTGTAAAATCCTATCACTATAGTTTCAAGAAGTTGTCAAAATTTAGTCAAAATGGAGGGACTTTTCAAAATGGTGTGACTGTGGCTAACCCTCTCCATATGTTCTCACCACTGAGGTCATTGGGTTTCCTACACAGTGCTAAGACACAGGTGAAAACTGCCAAGAGAAAAAAATTTTAAAAGAAAAAAAAATATCAAAAAACTGCCAAGAGATTTTCCACACAGACACAGTATTTCTTCTCTGTAGTCTCCTGGACAGGAGAGTCATAGTAAGTCAAGATAGAAAAGTGTAGAAAATTATGAGGTCAAGGGAAGGAAAAAGGAACCCTTTACCCAAAGTCTGGGTAAATCCTTTTCCAACTGAGAATCAAAAATTCCAGCACAATTATTGTTTGCTATAAAGACTGCCTACATAGTAACCATATTGCATTACTATAAAGATATTTTCAAATAAAAATAAAACTATGCTTAAGGCCTGAGCATATGCAACATTTCGTGCGCCCTGACTCCCTTCCCCAGACATTTTCTGGGAGCCACCCTAACAAGACTATCAACTTTTGTTTACAATGAAAACATCTTCACTTTTCCTGCAAGTCTTGCAATCTAGGGAATTGCCTCACCGACAATAAGCCTACTTGGTTCACCTCAGGAGCTGCCTTGTGATCTCATGTGGATTTCTTAGCAACACAGCCAAGACAGCAACTTCAGCACCTCACAGAATCCTATATGGCTCTGGCTAAGGGAAGACATACATTCCCCTGAGAAGCCCACATCCGTGTTCTTGGGCACGTCCTACTCTTTCCCAGAATGCTTTTCTTTCTATTAACCCTTGTGCTTAATTCTATGCTAAAAATCTATTTTAATAAACCTGGACTCTGCCTTATACTGACATCTGAAATTCCTTTCTGGTGTGAAGTCAAGGATCCAGCTCTTCCTGAGTGGTGCAAGGGTGGGGGTGGGGGTGGGGGGGGGGATGGGGTTGTCTCTGGAAATGACTGTTCAGGCTTCAGCTGTGCTTTTAGAATGCTTACTTTGTTCTAAGATAACAGGCAGAAAGACACCTTTCTTTTAAAGTATATGTTTCTTAATTTCTTTTCAATTTTTCTTTAAAATTTAAAAAATATTTAATCATTCTTAGTGCCAGGCTCACTTCTACTTTCTCAAGATGGCACTTCAGACAGACTCACAGGGATCAACTTCTTGCATTTCTCCTCAGTTTTCTTCTCAAAGGCAAGAGTGTCTCACGTAGGCAGGGATGGCTGGAACTTATGGAGTAGTCAAGGATGACTGGGCTTCTGGTCCTTCTTCTTCTGCCCCTAGAGGCCTGGAACTACAGGTGTGCACATGACACCTGTGGTATGTGCTGCTGAGGACTCAACTTAGGACCTTGTACAGGCTAGGCATGCACTCTACCACAGAGCCACATACTTACTTCCTAATCATTTTTTATTTCACTCTGATATGTGTGAATTAAATTTGTGTTATTGGCTTTTAGCTTAGAGAATGCAGGGTTTTTGTTTTTTGTTTTTTGTTTTTTTTTTGAAGTTGCTTTTAGATAAATTTAATACATATTAAACTGCAATATTGAAAATAGAATAAGATCTGGGCAAGGAAGTAATCCTAGTACTCAGCATCCTAGTCCTCTTTAACCCTAGTACTCAGCATCCTAGTCCTCTTTAACCCTAGTACTCAGCATCCTAGTACTCTTTAACCCTAGTACTCAGCATCCTTGTCCTCTTTAACCCTAGTACTCAGCATCCTAGTATTCTTAATCCTAGCACTCAGAAGACAGAGGCAAGAAGATCTCTAAGAGGCTCACCTGATCTACATAGAAAGTTACAGGCTAGTCAAGGGAAAATAGTGAGACACAGTCTCAAAATATGAGAGAGAGAGAGAGAGAGAGAGAGAGAGAGAGAGAGAGAGAGAGAGAGAGAGAGAGACAGACAGACAGACAGACAGACAGACACAGACAGAAAGAGACTGAGAGAGAGACACACACACAGAGAGAAACAGAGAGAGGTGAGGATAGAGCGCAGTGCTAGATCATTTGTCTAGTGTGCATGACGCCCAAGATTCAATTCCTAGTAACATAGTAAGTTAGGTAAATAAATTAATAAACAGAAACAGACTCAGATCTCAGAATTCAATTAGGGTATGTTTATAGGAAATTCTTTAGTTGCAGTAGAATATTGAGAATATTGTCAGTTTGTAGTAACTAGTACTCTCCTGAGTGCCCTGCTAGTGTGACTAAGGAAGAGCTGAAAAGGAAGATGTAGGGAAGAGAGAAAAGGTATAAGTATTTACCTGTTATTCAAGTCCTTCCCCTTATCAAAGGCTCCAGAGCAGTGACCAGGCTGGCGTGCTTTGTTCATGAGTCTGGACTTGAGCATCAAACTGCACACAAGGCTTCAGTAGTTACTATGCCACTGAAAATTCTCACTCAAAAAATTCGAAGCCAGATGTTCATACTGACATCACATATCGAGAATAATGTATTTAATTCCCCTGGCAAAAAGAGAGCCATTTACATATGACAAAAAGTACAAAAAGAAAGAAAAAGAAACCTTGACATTTAATTCGCTGTTAGAAGAAAAATATTTTAAAAAACCAAGTTCTGGATTGAAGTATTCTGGCATGACTAGTGAGCCATCGTGTATAGCAAAAGGAGGCAGAACATTGTTGTAGGAATGGAGAATATGTCACATTTAATTGTTGAAGTCTGGAAAACCCCCAAAAGGAATAGCCTGATGGCCTGGAGAGATGGCTCAGTGCATAAGTGTGCTTCTTGCTCTTGTAGAGGATCTGGGTTTGATATCTAGCACCCACATGGTAGCTCATAACCATCTATAACTCCAGTTCTAGGGGGTCTGGTGAATGGATGTGGTATACTTATACACATTTATATACAGACATAAAAAATACACTTAAATCAAGAAGTAAATAAATAAAAGTCCTAGTACCCACATCAGGTGGCTCCTAACCTTCTGTAACTCTAGCTACAGAGAATCTAACGGTTTCTTCTGGCTTTTTCAGTCACCTGCACACTCATAATAAAAATAAAATAAAAAATTTTTAAATGGGATAGGATAAGAGAAGTCTGTTATCAAAGAACAAAATTTCTTGTTCTCTTTGGCTTGTTTACGAGACTCTTAGAGAAATAGTGGGCCGCTGAATTGTAATAAGGCTGTTATTAGAAAGAATTTAACCCTATCAATTGCACTTAAAACATTAAAAATGTAAACATGTGTTGGAGGATGTTTTGTGTACTGTGTATTCAAATGCTGATTTCAGGACCCAGAGATCTGGTTATAGTCCAGATGCTGGCAACTGTCATTATTACAAAATATCTTCTGTCTCAATGTTACATAAAAATTGGTTAATAAAGAGCTGGATGGCCAATAATCGTGCTAGAGAGTGAAGGTGGGACTGCTAGGTCCAGAGCAGGGAGTAGTTTCAGGTGTGGACCAATGAGTTGCCATGACAACATAGATGGAGAAGGAACACCCAAGGTGAGACTAACATGGCAGGTAACAGGCCACACAGTCCAGTATCTGCTCAGTTATAGCGCCTGAAGCTTTTGATAAATATGAAAGGTCTCTGTCATTATTTGGCAGTTAGGGCAGGAGTAGAAAGTCCATGACTTTTACAAACATTGGTAATTTACTTAGTAATAACATTTTCTTGATTATGGAAATAGTACACTGGGATTTAGAAATAGTGTGACAGATTCTAGATGAAACACTCTGAAGTTACTGTAGCATTGACATCTTATGTGGCTACAAACCATATGTAATTAATTTTATGTTCATCTAATTTTGTGTTCAGACTTCTAGAAGCCTAGAAAGCATTGCAATGTTGCAATGTCATGGTTAGCACTGCTGGATATGAGTGTCCTAAGATACTATCTTTTTTAGCATTTATTTATTAAGTGTGTGTGTGTGTGTGTGTGTGTGTGTGTGTGTGTGTGTGTACACATGGGCATGCATGTGGAAGTCATAGGACAACTTTCTAGAATTGAGTTTCCTTCCATAATGTGGGTTCTGGGGTCAAACTCAGCTCCTCACTGGAGGCAGGCAGCTTTACACACTGAGCCATCTTACTGGCACTCCTTAGAATGTATTGAGCATAACTAAATCCTGATGTTGAATTCTTTAAATGGATGGTGACCAGGATGGAGAGATGGCTCAGCCATTCAAGGCAGGCCCACAACCAAAAGCAATGTTTACCTTAAGCTTAAATAATAATTATTAATTGTTTTGAAGTCAAGCTAGATCTAAATGATGAAGTGCTTTTAAGGAAGGATCGCTAACACCTGAATTATCCAAGATTACAGATTCCTTTCCTGATAAAATCATGACAACAGACTGAATGAAAGTTTGAAAAGTGACTATATTTGCTATACATAAACATGGCAACCCTAACTTTTTCTTCTAGAAAATGCAGTCCTCATATCCACTGTTGGCAGCCTAAGGAGAAAGATCCCACACTAGCATGTGAAATCAGCTGCAGATAGAACTGTGTATTCTGTTGGCCTTGGTATTCATTCACTTTCTGTTCTCAATAGTACAACATCATAGACTGGGTGAGTTTAACAAAAGAGTTTATTTTGATAATTTCATATATATATATATATATATATTCATATTCCATATTGGCTATTCCTTCCCCTGCATTAACCTCTTTCCTCCCTCTTCTGCTGCTGAACCCTTTGATTTGTTGTTGTTTTTTTAAAGAAGTTCCCCTTCTACTTTCATGTCCTTTTGTTACTGGATTTGACCTAAGTTTATCTACTATTATTATCATTATTACTACTACTATTTTATTCTAGCTGACTTTAATCCAAAGTTGCTTGCATGAGCATGAGTAGTGGTGTTTTACTGGATCCAGGCAGTTTACCATTGAGTATTATGCTTTCCCCTCCCCCAGCAATCACTAACTGCCAACAGCTCCTTAGGGGGCAGGGCTACTTCCCAAGCCCCTCCCCCACCCATGGTGAGATGCTGATGGGCCCCCAGCTTCCGCAAATCACAACAGCTGCTGTGAGTTTATAAGTGCACTTGCCACCCTGTCATGTCCAGATGACAGTGATTTGAAGCAGTACCCACTATCTTTTGCTCTAACATATTTTCTGTCCCCTCTTCTGTGAGATCCTCTGAGCCTAGAATTGGGGAATATAGACATATCCCATTTAGGACTGAGCACTTTAATAGTCACTTATTCTCAGGCCTTTGATCAGTTATCAGTCTCTGCAGTAACTGTCACACACTTTGAAAAGAAGCTTCTCTGACCAAGGTTAGGGCAGCAGAGTCTGTGGATAGAAACCTACACACAGAGAAGACAATTTGATACCATGTCCATTTAACAAAACTGCAGTTACAGTGCATCTCCCTCCAAGGCCTATGATCTCCACAGCCTTGCTTTTGATTAGGGATATAAGACTCGGCATATATTCCCTCCCATGGAAAGCTGGCCTCAACTCCAAACGCAAAGCACTGGTTTTCTTCTATAACAGCCATGCCACTATTATATCAGTAGGCACACCTTGTCTGGCATGTTGGTAACACAGCTCACAGGGTTCACAGTTGGGCAAGGTGGTTGGTGACTTTTCTTCCCCAGCATATATATATATATATATATATATATATATATATATGTATATATATATATATATATATATATGTATATATATATATATGTATATGTATATATATATATTTCCTGAGATATATACTTATCTCAGAAAAACAAAGAAAAAATAAAAGCAATGATGACAAAAACAAAACCAAAACCAAACTAGACCAGAAGGAAAAACAAAGAGAAAGTGGGACAAAGAAAGAAAGTGAGAGAGGAAAAGGGGCAGGTAGGAGACAGAAGAGCAGAGAGTGGAAGTGGGTTTAGCAATCCCAAATGCTTGAAAGTCCTTTTTAAAAATTGAATGTTAATTAATAGTTATCTGTTAAAAACTATTTCCTACCAGTTCTGATTCTAAAACAAATAAAATCAAGGAGCAGTGCTATGGGAAAAACTGAGATCTGCTGCCCAGGAGTCATTCACAGCATTACTTTATTACTAGACAACTGAGAGTGACATACAGGTTCAATTCATTTACTGCTTCATGAAAGGATCACATCTTGCAAAGCCTGCATTCATATTTCATTTAACAATTCAGCCGATATAAAAGACTCCAGCTTTAAACAGTAGCCAAACAATGACTTAAAGCGAGTTTGTGTGTGTGTATGTGTGTGTGTGTACATGTACTTGTGTGATAGTGTGCTGGAGTATGTGTGTGTGCAGGTGCTCAGGCACATGTGTGCATGCATGTGGAGGCAAGCAGAAAACCTTAGGTATCACTCCTCAGGCACCATCCACCTCCTTTAGGACATAGACTTAGTGGCCTAGATCTTGCTACACAGGCTACACTGGCTGCAAGTGAGCCCAGGATCCCATTGGCCTGTGCCCACTTCCTAAGCACCAGGATGTCTTTCCTTTTAGTATTAAATTTTTTTTTTATTCATGCTGTTTCTAGTCATGTGAAAACACAGCTGTGTAAGTAGATGCACTTGAGTGCAAGTGTCCACTGAAGCCAGAGGCAATAGATCCCCTGGAGCTGTGAGTCCTGGGAGCCTGATCCTGCCCTCTGCTTTTTAACTGCTGAGCCAATCTCTCCAAGTTTGTCTTCATTCTTTTTTTTTTTTGAGGTAGATTCTGTTATTTAGTCTAGACTGGTCTCCAACACATAATGCTCCTGCCTCTGCTTTCTCAGTGTTGAGATTATAGGTATGTACTATCAAGCTTGGCTCCCAAATACAAATTTCTTGTCCATTCAAATCTTTCAGAATTTTAAAAAAAGTGTGACGTATGTAGAAAAGAAAAGGTTGAGACTGAAGCATTTATTTGCACCCTGAAAATTGTTCACTGTTTATTTTGATAGGCATTGGTGTTGGTATCTCAGACTTTCTTGTTGACACTTCCTTATAAAATTCTGAATTTATTTTTATTTATTTAGTTTAAAACAGAATCTTACTATGCATCATTGACTGGCCTGGAACTCACAGAGATCTGATTGCCTCTCCCTCCAGAGTACTGGAATTAAGATATGTACCACCATAGACGGCTTAAAGTTCTGGATGTTAAAGAGAAAAGTAGAGTATAAAAAGTATAGCTTGGCTGGTCGAGGTGGCGCATGCCTGTAATCCCAGCACTCAAGGAAGCAGAGGCAGGCAGATCTCTGTGAGTTCAAGGCAGCCTGATCTATAAAGCCAGTTCAGGACAGCCAAGGACACACAGAGAAAGCCTGTCTTGAAAAACAAAACAAAACAACAACAAAAAGAAAGAAAGAAAAAGGAAAATGGAAAGTATAGCTTGGACTTGAGGTTGTTTCCCATGCTAATTAAAAAAAAAAAAAAAATGTTCCTGGGAGTACATACAAGATTAAGAAGGATTACAAAAGATAAAGAACCCACAAGTGTTTGTATGGTGAGGTTAAAGGAGGTACAAAAAGGCTAGAATATTTGAAGAGAAATTATCTTAATTAACTTGTTTAAATTAATGTGGTTTTTTTTTGTTTTTGTTTTTTTTTGTTTGTTTTTGATACATACATTCACAGAACAATGTGAAATTTAGGCTCAAAATGTACAGTACATTTGAAAATATCTCCTTTTAAAGAACTATTTACTTGAGTATTTTATGCTCATGAGTGTTTTGCCTGCGTGTACGCGTGTGTACCACGTGAATGCGTGATGCCTGCTGACGTCAGAAGAGGGCACAGACCCCCTGGGATGGACTTACAGACACTGCGAGTGCCATTTGGGTGCTGGGGGCCTCTGAAAGAGTAGAAAATACCCTTAACATCTGAGCCAACTCTTTGGGCCATTGAAAATCTCTTTATAAAAATCTTCTATTGTTAGAAAATACCATTCTATTGTTAGAAGAACCAAGCCTTTACTACTGGCTTAACAGCTGGAACTCAGTATTGACTGCTTAAAACACGTCTGGTACGACACTTCATTCTATGCATAGCTCTGTCAAAAAGTGCTCGTTATACCTCTTATATTCTAGCTGGAGAAGAAGAATTAGATTCAAGATGCAGCAAATGAAGTGATGATCAATTAACTGCATCTGTTATTGAAAGACTTCCTCAGCTCTTATTTATGCAAGAGTAAGGCTGTAAAATCCAGGACCCTACTGCAAGAACAAAGATACTTGATTTCTTTTGTACATATGTATTCACAAGGTTTATTAGTATTTCTCAAATCCTTGTAGAATAAGTCCTCTTGACCTGAAATCTGTCACAATTATAGGCCACATTTCTTACCTGTGTTGAGAAACAGGCATTTGTTTGCTCCTTTTAGTCTTTCACTTATTGTGTTTCCTTTTATTGCCTCCACCCTCATTCTCTGTAAATCTTTCATTCTTGTCTTCTTTCTCTCATTCAAATGAGGCCAGGTGCTTCGATTTGTTTTATCATCTCATTCAAAATGGTGCCACGTCACCCACGGGGCAAGAATGAAGAGAGGTGCTGTCATTGCTCCTGCCAGCGTGGAGCCCCGCCCTCTGCTGCTCACCTGCTCCCTGGGAAATGACACCGGGGCCACTGTCACGAGCCTGAGGCCCCACTCCCTCCCAGCGGTCTAGGCCCCCTCCTCCTCTGCAGAGCTGCCCCGCCTCTCCCGGATCTGGGTCTGCTGAGCGCATTGATTTGCATATTTCTACCTTTGTTCCCTGGCGGTGGCCAATCAGAGTGCAGGGCGAGGCGGGGCGGCGGGGCGGGGCGCGCGATCGGCGGAGCTGCGGCCGCCGCAGGTTGCAGGGCAGAGCGGGTGGGAGCCGCTGCGGGCGCGGCACTGCACCCCGAGGGTGAACCCCGAACCCAGCCCCGGACACAGTCCCTGGAGGCCAGGATCCAGCGGCTATCCGCCCAATCCTGCGGAGGACGCCTCAACTCTCAGGCGCCCGCTTGTCCACGCGCCACGATGGTGTGCGGGGGCTTCTCGTGCTCCAAGAACTGCCTGTGCGCGCTCAACCTGCTATACACCGTGAGTAGCCCGCACCCGGTGGCACCTACGGGGCCCTCCGGCCTCCTCATCGCCCGAGTGGCCGTCTGTGCCCCTTCCCGCGCCCCTTGCGGGCTTCCCACGTCCCAGCCTCGCCCGCATCCCCCGCCGGGGACCCCGAGCTCTCTTGTCGCAGTCTCCGCCTGTCCTTCATTGTGGTGCTCGCCCCTTGCCAGTCTCTCTACAGCCCTTCACCTTTGCATTCTTTCCCACGATCCGGTCCCTCCCGACTCTCCCACCCCAATCCTTCCAGCAGCATGCTCCCGGCTCCATCTGGAGCGTGTTTAGAGGCTGGAGAGCCGGGCTTAGAGGACAGTTTTGCGGGATAGGATGGCCTGGAATGGACCAGGCGGCCTGTGGATGGCGCGCTTCTGGCTCAGCTCTAGGAGCTGTCCTTTGAATGGAAGCCATCGAGCGGGTTCACAGGATATCCGTGGCTTCCGAAGTTTGTTTTGTGCTTACATAAAGTCTCTTTGTTGACGTTCCTGCAACTTGATGCTTTTCCCATGCGGTCTTCCTCCCTCTTTATCGATACTCTAACTCCATTTTAGGCGAAGTACTTCAGTGTATAATCTTCCACCTAAGTCATTTAATTTTGTTTTTTAACCCCTGTTTATCAGCATATGCCTCCCAGTTTCGTTGTTGTTGTTGTTGTTGTTTTTAATGCCTGCCAGTTTCAACATTGATAGCTCGCTTTGGTTTTTGAGGCGTAATTCTGGCTGAACAGGAGGAAGACAAGATGTCGTTTATTGCAAACCTTCTACACCCCAGCCTTTTCATTTGTCACTTGTTATTTGTCTGTAGCAAGTAGAGTTGCCTAAATTTTATAACGATAAAGACAAAAAATGGCTTTAATAAGTTTTCATAGCTGGTAGTCGGTGAGTCTGGACTGGAAACAAGCTGTGGAATCTAGGCCTTTCCATAAGCTGCCTCTAATGCGTGGAAGAAACTTCCTTTGGTCATTTTGCTCCATCGCAGACTTGCTCTCTTCTATAAATACACCTGGTGCTTGCAGCAGCACCCACCCTGAAAACAAACCCAGCTCCGCTGCATTAGCAGAGCCAGGCCATCTGGGCCAGCTTAGGTTACATCTATGGACAAGAGAGGCCGCTTGTAGATAGACAAGCAGACACACCGGGTCATTTTACCTTTTTTTTTTTTTTTTTTTGGTGTATGTCTGAACATGATGGCAAAGCTTTGAAGGCAGGCCAGAAATAGGCATTGATGGCGTATGCTTTTTCTGGCTAGTTCTTAGGAATCCAGTCAACATGTTCACAAATGGTATACTTGGAAAATTTCGGGAACACTCAGTGATACAGCTCCTTGTGAAGGGAGATGCATGTCAAGTTTCATATCAAAATTCACCTGTCAGATGTGAGGCATGCTTACCATACTGCTTATTAAGTAAATTCCCATCCGTTCTTGAACCGTTTTTCTCTGATTAGCATGAATGATCTGCTTAGAACGTCACATTCTATTTTGTACCTTGACTCCCCTCCCTCAAAGATTTAGTCACCTGTTTCCCTGATTCTCCATCGTATAGCGTTTGCTTACACAAAGTACAGTGGCTGCCTCTGTGCTGCTTTGCCTGTCTGATTACATCAATGTGCAACGTATATATTTTATAAAAACAGGACGCTTCTTTTTTCAAATCAAGTAATATTGCTTTCGAGATATGTTATTTCTAGCTGTATCTGCAGCATGGCATGAAAGCCTGGAGAAAGAAAAGTTGACCCTAAAGGGATATGCTAATATTATTTAATATCTGTCCTAAACTACTGACCTCTAAAGTGTTTTATTGATTTTTATCAGATATGTCGTAAAGCCTAATTAATTGGAAATTCATGGGACTATACATATGGCTAGCCTTTTAAAGTCCTAGACTGTTTTGGATAAAGGAACATTTCTTAAAATATCTTATTAACTAAACATTGCCCCCTAAGCATTGCAAATAGGTTATAATATAGTAAATGTGTCTGTGTTAAGGGAGGTGAATGAAAACATAAGGTTGGACTAGATTTTTAACATTTAGTTAAACATTAACATCTGTGTCTTCCCTGGTCTCTTCCTCCACATTTTAAGATGAAGAGAAAAATGCGATTTCTGGCAGAGTTGAACTTGGGGACTAGGGGTCCTTTTTAAAAGACAGGAGTGAAAAGATCCTCCGTAGGTTCTATGCTGGCCCTGGTAACTGTCTCCAAGTTGTGCTCAGTGCTGCGGGATTAGATATGAGGTCATTTCTGAGAGGGCTAGATTAGAAGCATGAGTGCTTGTGGGAGTTGCAGGTTGGAAGGAGGAGGTGGAGAAGAGGAGGGTGCCCACGTTAGCCGTCATTGCTGTTGCTCTGAACCATTTCCTGAGGGAACTTCGGACTCTCAGCTAAGCTGTGTGCATCTCCAAGTGATCTAATGAGGTCACTATGAGCAAGGCCCTAAAACAAGTTGGGAGGAACATCCCCTAATTTGTCTCGGGGATCCAGTGACCCTATGGTGGTTAATGGTTGCTTTTTGTTCTTTTCTGCCTTGCTTCTTTTAACTGAGGAGATCGCCAGGACCGGGGTAACCTGGGGTTACTGTAGTGTCCGTAAACAATGTCTAAGTGTCGGGGAGAAGAGGAAGCCCACTCGGTGTTGGATGTTGTAAGCGTGAGAGCCTCATGCTTCCGAACTTCCTGTATTTAAAGATGACGAAGTTCTTTAGTCAACAGTTTTGGTTGTGTGCCTTCTGTGTGATGACATTGGCCTCAGCCTGGAAATGCAGTAGCAAACCAAACAGGGCTCTACAGTAAGTCTGTTTGATGAGGCTGTGCTTCATTTATCGCACATGATCTCGAGGACTGTGTCCTGCCAATAAACTTTTGGACATCTTGCGCTCTACTGAAGTCCATGGGACATTAATACACATTGAATGAATACGCATAGAAGGCACCTCTCGCCCTATATGACGGATCTAGGTACACACAATAACGTTTAGTACTGCATAAACTCTTTCTGAGTTAGGAATAAGGAAGGGGAGTTTGAATTGAGGAGATGAAGAAATAGTTTGGGAGTCTCTTTCATATCTTCAGGACACAAACCTAAATTAAAATTAATTTGGGAAATGCATTACTTATTATTTTGAGCCAGGGTATTGTCCAGCCTGGCTTTGAGCTCACTGTGGAGCCACAGGTGCCCTTAACCTTGAAATCTTCCTGTCTCAGCTTCTTTTTTCTTTCAGTTATTTAGCAGTTTATTAAAATGGTTAACCAAATATGAAAGTTCCTATTAATATAGAATTCCAAAATTTTAAGGGTAAAAGGATAAGTTTTACTTTCAGATAGGAAACAGAATTGCCCACACTGTCTGGAATTTAAATAACCCTACTGGTAGCATTTTAAAACTGTCTCCAGGTTTCACAGCAAGAGCTGGAGAAGGGTTCAGATATTTAGCTATGATGCCAGCCATTCAGATTTCCCAGCAAAAACTGACATTTCAGAGTCCTCTCTATCTGAAGTTCCTGATGCTTCGTTTTGGCAAGTAATCTCAAAAACTCTCACTCTAGCGTGTCCTATATTCAAAACCACTCACACAGCTCCCTAAATGGCAGGGTGACAGAAACCTACTCCCATGTTCTGTGATGTGACTTATTTTTACAGTACTGTGTTTATTTATTTATTTATTTATGTTTATGCATATGTGTTTATATGCAAACACGTCTGGGTACCATGTAAGTGCTTAGTGCTGGAAGTGGCATGGGATACCCTGGGACTGCAGTTACAGGCGGTTGGGAGGCATAATGTTGGGTGCTGGGAATTGAACCTGGATCCTGTGCAGGAGCAACAAGTGTCTTCAACCACCAGGTCATCTCTTCAGCCTCTGAAAATGTTTTAATTGGAAACATTTTGATAAATGTTGAAAAACAATTATAAAAAAATATACAGTTACTTATGGGATAATTGTAAGAAATGAAGTAAATATATCAAAATATGTAACATTTTGAAATTTGTTTCTTCGTTCTGGCACTAGCAACTAATACCAGGGCTTTTACCCATGCCGAGCACATGATCCCCCAGTGACTTATTTTCCTAGCCCTGCATTTTGAAAGTTTATGATACATTTTCTGTGCCTAACTACAAAAGAGAATTTAACTTTAAGAAAAATATTTGAGTAGATGATTTGTAAAATAGAATTAAATAGAAAAATATGACCAAAAATGTTTTTACTGTACTCTGGCCTTTCAGAATTGCCCTGCTGTGCTGAAAGGAGGCAAAGAAAGGACCGTGGCAAGAGGAGTTTGACCCTCTGAACCCACATAGTGAAGGAGAGAAATGACTCCTCCAAGTTGTCCTCTCACCTTTATGCATACGTTATGATGTGTATTCCTCCCCCGTACACACAGATACATAAATTAATAAAAATTAAAAGAAAATTGCAGTTGGGTGTGGTGGTACATGCCTTTAATCCCAGCACTCGGGAGCCAGAGACAGACGGATCTCTGTGAGTTTGATGCCAGCCTGGTCTACAAAGCAAGTCTAGGATAGCCAAGGCTGCACAGAGAGACCCTGTCTTAACAGACTTAAAAAAAAAAAGTTGCACTGCTATCTCCTGTGTGGTGGTACATTCCAGTTAGCACATGGGAGGCTAAGGGAAGAGAAGGGCCACAGGTATGAGCACAACTTTAGCTGTGTAGAGAGACCGTTTCTTATCCCCAGCCCAAACAAAAAAGAGAATTGCATGGCCATATATATATATGGATGATATCATTAATAATCATTTTTTTATTGAAACTCTAGGCATGGTTTGATATATAATATAAATGGTTTAATAAATATGGGTTTTAACTTCAGAAAATAGCTTGTAAAGTTAAAAACAGAAATTTCAGAAGTTATAGTTGTGTGTGTGTGTGTGTGTGTGTGTGTTCGTGTTCATTCTTCTGAAATCTTCCCAGGTTTTTCTCTTTGTCTTAATTTGAGAGGCGTGACTGTCTGTTTAGCTCAGGTTGGCCTTGAACTTTCTATCTTCCTGCTTCAGCCTCCCGATACCAGGACTGCCGGCATCCCTTCCTGTGCCTGCCTAGTTCTTTTACTTTCTTCTTGGTAACTAGTCCATTTTACAGTTTTGCCTTCTAGGTCAGTGCTTTTCAACCTTTCTAGTGCTGCAACCCTTTAATACAGTTCCTCATTTTTGTGGTGACCCAACCCCCCAGCCATAAGATTATTTTTGTTGCTACTTCATAGCTGTAGTTTGGCTACTGTTATGAATCACAATATAAACAGCTGTGTTTTGCAGTGGTCTTACGTTGTTGAACACACAAAGGGGTCTCGACCCACAGGTTGAGTACAGCTGCTCTACATCTTTGCTTGTTTTGAAAAGAGTTCTCAAAAATTATGTTGATTTCTACCATTCTGAAACATAAGAGATGACTGATTTTTTTTTTCATGTCTAAAATAAGAATGCTGGGTAAGGAGGAGCCTGAGGCCCTGAGCTCTGTCCCTGGGATCATCTTGGAAGGAGAGACCCGATTCCTGCAAGCTGTCTAACTGCCATATGTGCACAATGGTGTGTGTGTACTATACCCACCACAAGGAATGAATACATAAATAGATAAGTGTAATTAAAAAACAAAATTGGAGTATATTTTACAATAGAATGAAAAAAAAAAATACGTCATTAACTGATAGAAAAATGTCACTGGATTTCGTCAGGAACTCATCTTTTCCAACTCTACCCCTAAACCAAACAGCATGATTGGTTTGTTTGTTTTTGATCTCCAGTCTCTTTTTTTGAAAATTGATGATAATTTTATTCCTCCCTCATGGAATTGTGGTTAAGAGGAAATAGTTTAGTGTGTATAAAACACTTACATGTACTGCAGAAATAGAATGAAGACCCTATAGCGTTAAGTATGAAGGTGAATTACTTGAAAATGTTGAATTATAAACCTGTGTGTTATAGTCAGAGATTTTCAAGGCTTTGGGATTTTGACATATACCTGTTGCTATTGAGTCAACTTGCTCCAGGAAAGGAGGGTTCATATCCATAAATAAAAACAATCGTCTTTTACCTGTAAGAAAACAATGACTGGGGTGGGAGTGCGGGCACATGCCTTTACTCCCAGCATTCAAGACATAGGGGCAGGAGGATAGTGTGAGTTTGAGGCCAACCTGTTCTACAGAGTTCCAGGATAGCCAGGGCTACACAGAGAAACCCTGTCTTAAAAAAAAACAAAAAAGGAAGGAAGGAAGGAAGGGAGAAAGGAAGGGTAATGGCTGAGATGTGTTGATTATAAACATAGAAATATAATTTTTACATTAAAACAATAAAATGTGTGTATGTTGTGCTAGACATCAAATCCAGTGCCTCATGTATGCAAGTCAAGTTCTACCAACTAAGCTATATCCCCAGCTCCTGGATTTTAGATTTAGCTTTATAGTTTTTAAGTCCAAATCTGGTTATTATTTCGGGTAAGGAAATCTCTTTACTGAAATTGCTTTTGAGTGGTTGCATTTAACATTTTTCAAAGTTATGATTATTTAAAAACTGTTCTAGTTTATTTTGCTTTGCTTTCTTCCTTTTCTTTTTTTTTATTTTTCTTTTCGAGACAAGGTCTCACTATGTAACCTTGGCTGACCTAGAACTCACTATAAAGACCAGGCTGGCCTCAAACTCATAGAGATGCACTTGTCCTGGGACAGGTGCTGGGATTAAAGGCATGCGCCACCATGCCCACCTCATTTTATTTTTGAACCAGCATCTTGCTGTGTAGCTTGAGCTGTTCAAATATAATTTCTTGCTTCTGCTACTCCTGTACTGGTTTATAGCATGTGCCACCACACCTGGCTCGTCAAATTACTTTGATATTTTGAGATGTGATTAGTTGTGTGCATTAGATACATGTAGTAATATCTCTATTAGCCAAACCACTAAAGCTATATTGGTCCTTGAAGCCCACCACTGAGAAGTTCCTAAGTTAGAGGGAAGCAAAGTTGATTTATCCGGTATATTGCAAAGACAAGATGAACTCAGAGGAGTCAAGTGTGGGTGCTGGGAAAGGGTATACGTAAGTGTGTTACTGGTGTGTGGCCTTGGGGGCTTTGGAGACACTTAGTCTGCAGCTACGTTTAGCCTGTTTTGCTCTACTTATGTTGCTTACCCACAGAATTCTGTTCTTGAGGAGGAGGTTTTTTTTTTTTTTTTTCCCCAAGTACTTTGGGCTTACATACAGAGGATGCTAGGAAGACGCAACTTTGATCCTTAGATTATAAGGACACTGGAACTTCACGCATAGGTCACCCAGTCATTGTAACAATCTAGTTTTGTGAAGTTTCTGAGAAAGGGAAATGTACTTCTTTTGCAGTATTCTGGTTAGTGATGTCAAGATTCCTGGCTGTCAACCAGCGAGACGTGGAGATCAGAACCAAGCGAGTGGGGGATTTTCTTTTTCTCGAGCCCTTCTGTTTCCTAACTAGTGGTGTCCTCGGAGTGAAGCAGATTAGAGACGTGCCTGTAGAGGCGCGCCGGGGAGGTACGAGGTTCCTGGGG
The DNA here is from genome assembly GCF_903995435.1 of Acomys russatus. Lineage (NCBI taxonomy): Eukaryota > Metazoa > Chordata > Mammalia > Rodentia > Muridae > Acomys > Acomys russatus. The sequence continues at coordinate 49,256,658 of NC_067137.1, read as the reverse complement.
TGACCGAAGCTTGGGGTGGAATGTTGTCAGCCAAAGGGAAGGAAACAGATTCCCAGCCTGTTCTAAGGGTTAGGGCCAAGACAACTTCTGGTGGATTGAAAACAAGGTTCTGGAGAAAAAGATGAGTAGCACATGATTCATGGTTGTGCCTCTGGCTGGCCTGACGGTGCTATGTGCAGTGGTTGGACTAAAATTCACAGAGCTCTGCCCGTGATTGCCTCCTGAGTGCTGGGATTGAAGATGTGTACCAGTGCACCAAGCCGGCTGGCCGACAGGCCTTCCTTCTTTCCTTTGTACTTATGTATTTTATGTGTATGTGTACCATGTGTGTACAGGAGCCTGTGGAGGCCAGAAGACGGTGTCTGATCCCATACAGTAGAGTTCTAGAGGTTGGGAGCCAGCCTGTGGGTGTTAAGAATCAAACCTGGCTCCGCTAGAAGAACAAGTGCCTTTAACCAGTGAGCCATATCTCCAGCTCCTAGTTTTTATTATCGTTTTAAATTATTTTAAATTTATGTTTATTTAATGTGTCTAAGTATTTTGCCTGCACGTATGTCTGTGTACCACGTGCATGCCTGGTGTCTGAGGAAGTCAGATGAGGGCATCAGGTTCTCAACAACTGGATTTACAAATGGTTCTGATTTTTCATGTGGGTACTGGGAACCAAATCTGGGTCCTTTCTGCAAGACCAGTGAGTTCTTAACCACTAAGCCATCTCTCCAGCCCCTTCTCCCCCCACCCCCTGCCCCTTTTGAGATAGGGCTTTGCTATGTAACCCTGCCTGACTTGGAATTCAATATGTAGACCAGGCTGACATCCAGTATCAGGTGCCTGTCTTGCCACTATCTTCCAGGTGCTGGGATTACATGCGCATACATATTCGTTTTGTCCTTGAATGGCATGGATATTTGGTGAATATAATTTTATGTATTCTTTATATATACGAAGAATAATCTGGAACATGGTTGGACTGAGTTGCTTTCCCTTAAATGATGTCTAGATAGAAGAATATGCTTTCTCCAGTCCACTGAGGAGCAACAGAGAGAAGCCCTTCGCCCAGCAGTTTGCACTGACCACCTCTTCTGCTCTAAGCATTTAGCCTGGTGGCTGGAACATAAAATCAACGTATTCATTGACTGCAGGGCACCTGAAGGGTATAGGGCTCCTCTAAGGAAGTTAAAGATGGCTGCAGCTGGGGAGTGGGAGTAAATGACTTACCTCCAGACCATCACATCTTGTGTTTTAACACCCTAGGAGTAGAGACTTAAAACAAGAAAGGAAGGATGCCACCACGGGAATGACCTAATCCTCCTGGCTTCGAAAAGCTTAAACATCGTATTAGTGTCTATGGTGGTTTGATTGAGAATGACCCCCATAGGCACATGTATTTGAATAGTTGGTCCCCAGTTTGTGGAACTGTTTGGGAAGGCTTAGGAGGTGTGGTTTTGTTGGAGGAAGTGTGTCATTAGGGGTGAGTGTGGAGGTTCCAAAAGCCCTGGCTTTTCCCAGTTAGCACACATAATCTTTCTCTCTGCCTGCTACCTGCTAATAGGCATGTAAACTCTCAGTTGCTGCTCCAGTGCCATGCTTGCCTGTCTGCTGTCATGCTTCCCACCATGATGTTCATGGATTTATCCTCTGACAGTGTAAGCCCTGGATAGACTCTTTTTTTTTTCTTTTAAGTTGCGTTTGTCACAGTGTTTCTTTATGGAGATAGAAAAGTAACTATGTGTTACTTTTGTTACTATGTTACTTTTGTTGCCATATTCTTTAGCTGTAACAATATAACAGACTGTATAGTTAGTAAAGAAAAAATACTCCTTACAGTTTCTGCAGGGGGAAAAGTCCAAAATCAAGGGGCTGACACTTGACTACATCAGCACGTAGAGAAAAGTCTCACATGGCACGGAGTGCACAGCCCAGGAAGCTTCGAATTCATCCTTGAGGCCCAACCTGCAGGACCACATCCCACTGGATGCCTTCTAAAAACCCTGTTTTCAGTTAGGTCACTGAGCTGTCCTGTGCTGTCCTGTGCCTTGGCTGAGAATGGCTGTGTCCCTTCATGGTGCCCTGGTGGCATCACTGTTTCCCTCCCTGGGGATTTACCTCGGGGAAGCTGTGCTAGATTTGGACATTTTCATAATCTTGCTGTTGTGTGCCTTTTCCATCATAGCTCTTTTAACTCCCCTTTAAAGCTCTTTTTATATATCAAGTTTTCTTTGTTTTAAAGAGAAAACAGGAAAGGCTGGTGCTTCCTGCTCATAAAAACACCCCTCTCCAGGAGTTAACAGAGCCATAATCTGTTTTTATCAACCTTCTGCCTCCCAGAGGAAGGAAACTATTTGTCATGGGTCTAAATTTACGTTTATTACAATTGCTTTCGTAAGAAAACTGTTATTATTCTTGAACAAAAGAATCTTTGCAGTTGCTTTGTCTACCGAGGTATAGTGACAGACTCCGACTTTTTAATTATGCAGCTAGGATTATTTTCATTCGAATCTGTAATTTTTAGATTACTAACTTGGGACATGTAATCTCATTATCCTTAAAACTGTAAACCAATGGTAACATTTAATTATCACCGCTGAGAAATAAGTCGTCTCACTACTATATTGAAAAGGCTCTTTTTAGTAAAGTTAAACAGTGATAATCCTATCTTAGGAGGTACATTAAATATCTTTAAGTATTATTTCTAGCTTGAAAAATTAACAGAATATTTGGTGGGCTTCAGCTATATGTTACAAACACCAGTCACACACAAGTGCATATATGATTTTCAGATCATTTAAATTAAAAGACTTTCATTTATTAGGTTTTGTTTTACTACTAGTTTTTAAAGATTTTCTTTTATTTATATCTATACGTGTGTGTAAGTTTCTTAGTGTGGATTTGAACACATTCATGTATGCATGTAGGGCCTATGGAGGCAAGAAGAAGGCATTGGCTTCCTGGACCCATTGTGAGTTCCCTGGAAACTGAACCTGGGTCCTCTGCAAGAGCACTATCGACTCCTAAGCCTCTTTTTTTTTTTTTTTTTAAGATTTAATTTTTTTTTTTCACTTTATGTGTATGAGTGGCTTGCCTGCGTGTATGTACGTGCATCCACCTATTCGAGTCCCCTAGAACTGGGGATACAGATGGTTGTGAGCTCTTGTATGGGAACCAAACCTGGGTCCTCTGCCAGAGCAGCAGGTGCTCTGAGCTGCTGAGCCATCTCTTCAGTCCCTGTTTTTGGGTTTTAATCAGATAAGTTGATTAGTTCAAATAAGTTCACGTTCATGCAGTTTCACTGTTTGCCGCAATCAATGCAGGAGTTGCTTTGCACCAGAGGACTGAATCTACGTTTCTTTCTTTCTTTTTAACTTTTAGGAATATCCCTTACAAATGATGATTCAGACTTGTGTGTTTGTGCTGCTATGTGCCTGAGAGACAACAGGTGGTGCCTTGTTTCCCATTTCAGATTTTGTTTCTTTCTCTTTGTGTTGGCCATCTAACTCAGGCCCTTAACACACTGGGCAGGCACTGCCACTGAGCTGTCACCTCAACCGGAAGTACTTTTGCTAGACGTGAGTGAAGAGGCAGTGAGTTCTTGCCCGTGGCCCTCAGGTGTACATCTCTTGTTTTCAGGCTTCCCTTTTTCCTCAGGGGAAGTGAAGTGTAGGAAGGAATGTCGAGTGCACTTGATGACTCACAGATGGGGGATCAGCAGAAACTATTTGAAAGATTAACAAAAATATCTTCCTTAAGTTGCTAGGCTTGGGAGGTGGCGCTGAGGCTGGATGAGGCAGCGCTGAGGCTGGATGAGGCAGCGTGGTCTAATTTACAAGGGAAAGCAAAGCAGAAGGCTTGAGTTGGTACACATGTAAGAAAGTGCTATTAACATTTTATGGTTTACTAAATAGGCATTCCATAGACCCAGAAAAGAACGTGATAGAGTCCTGTGGACTTAGCAGCTGAATTGTACAGATTTGTAAGACGCATAGGTAGATTCTGCTATTGATGGAGGATGCAGAGTACATTGGGGCCCCTTTCAGAAGGATGGGTTTTATTCACTGGGGTGACAAGGCTAGGGATTAGGCCTAAACTATGCTCAGGACATTGGAGAGGGGAAGTTGAGGGGGGTGGGGTGGGGGGGATTGGAGTGGGGGTGGGAGGGTGGGGAACAGGACTCAGGTGAAGGCTGGCTCCACAGAACAGCTCTGGGTTTTGTTGAGTGTCCCCAATAAGGGGGAATTTTGTGTGATTTCCTCTTGTTCTTAAAACTTAATTTGTTTGGTGGATTTTTTTTTTCCTTCTGTGGAAAAAAAAATGTTTGTTCCTTTTGTTTGTTTGGCAGAATGGTTGGAGTACAGGCTGCGCTCAAAGCTGTTCTTTAGCTGAGGATCTTAGCTCCCGATCCGTCTGCTTCTGTATCTGACATCCTGGGATCCTGAGTGTGTGGTGCTACACCCATGCTCTCGCTTTAGTCTATGTGTCTCCTTCTGATCTCGATTTTAAAGCTAGTTTTTTGAAATTACATTTATTTATTGTGTAGAGGCACTTGTGCCACTACGCACATATGTGGAGGTCAAAGGACAACTTGTGGCCCTTGATTCTTTCCTTCCACTGTGTGGGCCCTGGGTTTGAACTCAGGTTGTGGTGGCCTTTACTTACTGGCATGTCTGCTGTTCCTCTCTTCTCTTTTGATTTGATGTATTGGCTCCTTTTAAAGTCCATGTCTATAATATATGACTCACTTGTTCTGTTTTTATTTTTTATCATTTTAGTTTTTTGTTTGTTTGTTTTTTTTGTTTTGGTTGCCCTGGAACTCATTATGTAGACCAGGCTAGTTTTGAACTCACAGAGCTCTCCCTGCCTATAGCTCCTGAGTACTGGAATTAAAGATGTGTGCCACCATGCTCAGTCCTCCTTCGGCTTAAATATTCCATTCTTCACCTCACTCTGTTGTGTCAGATTCTTAGGAGCCCTACTACTATTATACCTTTTTCCTAGATTTCTTTTTTCTTAGGTGTTTTGGGAATTTCGATTGATAACAAAGCTTGTCATTTTAAAATCTGGGACTGGTTTGGGGGTTGGGATTTGTGTATGTCTCCCATGAGTCGTTTTAGTCTGCTTCTCTGAGTTTCTTTTCACCGCCTCTGTCATGACAGCTGGTGATCAGCTGTCATCTAAATCGTGTGGCTGGCATGCAGACTCCTGCGTGCATGGGGGCGGGGGGGGGGAATTCAGTGCCTAGGAGACTTGACGTTTCTTTTTCTCAGTTGACTTTTGAACATACTCAGAAATCTTTGCCATCTTCCCCAGTATTTTACCATGAGAAATTTTCTAGAGTCCCCAGCTGGAGGTTTCACTTCCCAATTCTGCGTGGCCTAAAACCAAAGTCTCCATCAGACCCTGCTCTTATCAGCCCCCTTCCTCCTTAGGCTGCCCCCTGCCAGCTGGGTCTGGACCGGGATTGGGGGGGTGGGGTACGGGACCTTTCAGTTCTTCTTGCTTTGGGCGCCTATGGGATTTCCCATAGCTTTTTTTTTTTTGTGTGTTAAAATGTTTTTCATTTGTTTAAAATATACTTGAGCAGGAAGAACTGCTGTTGATTTTTAATTAGTTAACCAGTTAATTTGCATATGTTTAGAATGTGGTATGAGTGTGTGCAAGGAGGATTTTTGAGAGGTGTTTTCTCCCTTCACCAGGACTCCCAGGGGAGTCTAGGGATTAAACTCAGGCTTGAGCTGCAAGTGCTGTTAACTGCTGAGCCATCTTCCCACACCCACCCTTGCCTCTAAAAAAATGTTTTAATTAGTTAATTTTTTTTATATGTTTTGCCCTCATGTGTGTCTGTACACCACATAGGCACACTATGTGGGCATTGGCGATATCCTGGAACTGGAGTTACAGGTGGTTGTGATTTGTAGTGTGGGTACTGAGAACCAAACCTGTATCCTCTGGAGTACCAGCAGGTCCTCTGAACGGTTGGACCATCTCTCCATCCATATATTCTGTACTGTGAGTCTGGGCTGTTAGCTTGTTACTTGTTATATAGTCGGGGCTGGTCTTGATTTTTTAGAAAATTTCCTGCCTCAGCCTCCCAAGTGCCCAACCGTGCGCAGCTAGGAATAATTCATGATAGTTCAGCCCTGCCTGTGGTAAACCAAGTAGTGCCTGTCCTCAAAGACACTGCATGCTAATCTTGGACTCTGCATCTGGAATATGCTCTTTTCAGTCTGATCCCGCTACTCTGACGAGACAACCGTTCACAACCTGGTGGTTTCCTGTTTTTGACAAATTACTGCAAGTGTAGTAGCCTAAAACAACAGATTGTACTCCCCAGCAGATGTCAGAAGCCTGCAGCAGGGCTCAGCTGCACTCTCCTGGGAAGGGGAGAGAGTTTCCTACCATCTCAGTCTGGCATTCCTTGGCATAGAACCTCTTCCTCTGCCTCCAATGCCAGTAGCACACCATCGCTGCACCTCTCAGGCTACGCCCAGCTTCCTTCAGCAAAGTCCTTTTCGGACTCTGAGCCTCCTCCTTCTGCCTCTTGCAAGGATTCTGGGATTTATTAAGTTTTATTCATATAATGCAGAATAATCCCTTTTTCAGATTCTGAGTTTAATCCCAGCTTCAAAGTCCCTTTTGCCAATCTGATATGCACATGCTGTGGACATTGGCCTTTGGAGCTGAACGTCTTGGTACAGTCCTGTGGTCAGAGAAGGTAGTTTGAGTCTGGAAGGGACCTGGGAGTCAGGGGACACCTGTTCTCATAAAAGGGAATGTACTTTAATGTACTTTCTTTAGTGAGCCTATATTTTCTTTGCATTATTTGGCTTATTGCATTTATTTATTTATTTATTTATTTTGAGACGGGATTTTTCTGTGTAGCCCTGACTGTCCTGGACTCACTTTGTAGACCAGGCTGGCTTCCAACTTACACAGATCTGTCTGCCTCTGTCTCCTGAGTACTGGGATTAAAGGAGTGCACCATCATGCCCAACTTGTTTATTTATTTTTTTAAATTGTATTTTTTAAAGATTTATTTATTTTATTTATTGTATATCAGTGCTTTATTTGCCGAAGAAGGCATCAGATCACATTATAGATGGTTGTGAGCTACCATGTGGTTGCTGGGAATTGAACTCAGGACCTCTGGAAGAGCAGGCGGTGCTCTTAACCACTGAGACATCTCTCCAGCCCCCTTTAAATTGTATTATACTGTGACATACTTTATAGAAACCTCTGACATAGCAGTTATTTCTCCTTTTGTGAACTTTCATTCATTTCTCTACTGACTTCCAGAGCAAAAGCTTATGAGCTCAATCCATCCTATGGTCTTTGTTAGAGTACATTAAGAATGTTCACACACACACACACACACACACACACACACACACATATCCATCCATCCATAATTTTTTCTTTTGCTTTTTTTTGAGACAAGGTGTCTCTCTGTATACCCTGGTTGTGCTGGACTTGCTTTGTAGGTCAGGCTGGCCTCGAACTCACAGGGATCTGCCTGCCTCTGCCTCTCAGAGTGCTTGGATTATAGGCATATTGCCACCATGCCTGGCCACACATATATATTTTAATTGTTTGAATGGCTGCCTCAATGCAGATGTGTGGTATTTTAAATCTGTGAGCTCAGTACAAAATGATATTTGTTTTAACAGCTTGTTTTATTTTTATTAGTGTGTGTGTGTATGTGTGTGTGTGTACTTGCATGCACATGGGTGTGTACATACATGTATGTCACCTAGTGTGCACGTGTGGACCAGAGGACAGCTTTTGGGCATTCATTCTTACCTTCCCCTTGTTGAGGTAGTGTCTGTCTTGCTTCTGTTGCTGTGCAGTGGATTCCATGCCACTCAGCCTGAGCGCTTCCCACTGATGCTCCTGTCTCCTGTCTCTTGTCTCCTTGTAGGAGTGCTGAGGTTGCAGAGGATGCATTTGGCACTTTGCTAGGTTCCGGGATCAGACCTGGGTGGCAGGTTTGTATGGCAAGTGCTCTTACCTGCTGAACCATGTTCCTAGCCCAGAAGGATTTTTTTTTTTAGTGTTAAATGAAATGCAGATTTGTAGTCTTGTCTCATGGCTTTTCCTGAATTAGTAAACGAGTATCCTACGCAGAACTTGATCTTAGCAGCTCGGGTGAGTCATCTGTGTTACCACCGACACAAGCAGTGGTCCCCAGTTGGTTGGTCAAATGCTAATCTAGATACTGCTTTAAAAGTACTTTGTAATTATAACCAGCGTTTACAGTCAGTTGATTAAGCAAATCAGACTACCCTCTATGGTGTGGGTAGGAAGCCTTTACATCCACTGCAGTTTTCCCAACGATTCTGCCAAGTTTCCAGTATGCTGGACCCTGCGGATTTCTGCTTTGTTAATCCCAGTTGTGTGGGCCAGATTTTAAAAATCTCTCTAGTCTGAGCCTCATTTTTCTTTGATAAATAGATATAGATACATATGTTTTCTGTTGGTTCTGTTTCTCGAGACCCCTAACTGCTGCAGCTAGCTCCTCTGATGTGTGTTCTTGGGAACTGTCTTCTGTGCCTGCGCTAAGATACAGTGATGATGCTGAACCAGGCAGAGGTGAGGCCCTTCCTCACACCTCCCTCAGGCTGCCTTTACTGGTTGTGAAAGGAAATGTGCTATGTTTGGGCATTACAAAGTCAGAAATAAGCTCACTTGTGAAGGGACAGATGACTTTTTCTCAGCTCAGCACTGTGTAAAACTGCAAGGTGACTCTGAGGGGATGAAGGAACAGAGCTGACAAGAGCAGCTGAGGAAAGGAGACAGAACCCCAGAGAATGTTTTTGTATGCTAGGTGCAGTGTGGAGGTCACCAGGTCCCTGTCATCTGAAACTGGCTCTGTGGTCCTACCGATGGTTTCTTTTGTTTACACGTTTTTGGCTCTTTGACTACGACTCAAAAAAGAAAATGTTTTGGGTAAAAATACAAATAGATGCAAAATGTTTAGCAGTTTTGTTTATATCTCTACATATGTAAATATCTTTTTTAAAAAACCAATGCCTATCAAGTGTGTTTTGTTTTACATTAAACAATGATACATATGAGCAGGGGAAACATTCAAATAGTAATTTATCTATTTCTGGACTGAGTTTACCAGGCCTTTCGGCAATATGATGCTAGAAAAATGTAGTTTTGAATTTTGATTTTTCTCCAGGAGATTTACCCCAGGAGAGAGTTGACCACATGTACACTGAAGGCGCTCTGTTCTGCCCTCCAAACCCTCCTCCGTCCCTTCTCTGACACCTGATTAAGCCATCTATGTCTTCTATTGGTTAATTATAATCCCTACTGTGGTTTATCATTTATTTATTATTTAAAAGAAGAAGTAATTATAGCTTTGAGTTTTGCAAGCCCTAACTTACACACAGGTGTGCTAACTCCTCAGGTAGTGTTTAATAAGCCCATACATAAAATGACTGGAATATGACATGATTTCTTCTTGCTCAGCTGCCATTTCATTTTAAATAGCTGACCTCTCCTACGCTATTTTCATTTTGATGGTTTTAATGGTCCCTTGACCCTCTATATTTTGATATACTTGATACTGAGTACAGTTAACTTCAACAATAGTTCTGGGAACAATTTTCAAGAGTTTTCCAGGGCTCAGGCTCTGATAAGCTTCTATGGTACATGGAGATTAGAACATAGGAGTACTTATGTTCAGATTGCTTCTGGAGATACAGATGCGGGAACAGATTGTAGTACAAGGAAGAAAACAATAGCTTCAGATGCAAGGAGCACAGCTTGCCAGGGGAGAGAGGATTGGCTCAGCCTTTTGGGGAGTAGGAGGACAGAGGGGGCTGTGGGCCAACGGGATTGTAAAGGAAAAGATAAGTAATTTTCATATGAACATATTGGAATGATGGACCAAGATGTGTTGGTGCCTAGTTTTACATGCACTGTTTCCGGGCCAGCTCACAGTTGCTTGTGTATAGGCCTCGTAATCTAGAACATCTGAGACTCCATGGTTGCTTTCTGGACTATTGCTAATCTTTTAAAAACAGCATAGTTGAGGAGTATGTTAAATCAATTAGAACAGTACTATCAAGTGAAACTTGTGTGTTTCAGTTGGGTTTCTTTAGCAATGGGTTTCACACTCATGGATTTAACCAAGTGGATCAAAAATTGCCTCACAAGCCAAGATTTTTTTTTTTCTTCTTCTTCTTATTCTCCTGACAGCTGAGAGTAACATTGCATAGCCTTGGCATCACCTGGACTAGTCTAAGTCATACGACGTGGTTTGAAGCTTAAAGGAGGATATTAGAAGTTATATACAAATGTGACAACGTTTTATATGAAACTTGAATATGGTGGCAGGTTCAAACTGAGTCCCTACGGATCCTGAGGGACTCTTGCCATTGTATAAAAGATAGTAAGATTTTAAATACCCGAACAGTGCTGGTATAATTGAACCTCTCTTCATCTCTCCACAGCTGGTCAGCCTGCTGCTTATTGGGATTGCTGCTTGGGGCATCGGCTTTGGACTGATCTCCAGTCTCCGCGTAGTGGGCGTGGTCATCGCTGTGGGCATCTTCCTGTTTCTGATTGCGTTAGTAGGGCTGATTGGAGCTGTAAAACACCATCAGGTGTTGCTATTTTTTGTATCCTTTTAAAAATCAAGACTTTCTTTTTTAAACCTCCATCAGGTGAAGTTCTCACTCATTATTGATTATGTTTCAGGGGCTGCTACTAACTTAATATTACCATTAGGGAATTCATTGCAAAGAAGCAACCTCTAGAAAGAGAATTTAGGAGTATCTATAAAGAAAAAAGCCTTATATTTAGTTATCCCCAGCCCTTCCTCATCACATCATAAAGTGTTGTGCAGGTTGGACAGAGTTCTGATTTTCTTATGCAAATTCAGGATTAAGTTGAAACTCATTTGTGACTTCTAGCCTTTCCTAACATGTTAATCTTTGGTTGAGAATATAACAGTGTATTATGTAGTCCTACTTTTCAGAAAGCTTATACATTTCTCTATATCTGGCTTTCTTTCTTTTTTTTTTATTTGCAGGTTTCAGAATTTGTATTTCATTTTGGATGTGGGTGTTTCCAAATATAATTATCTTTCTATCTCTGTCTCTCTGCCTCTCTGCCTCTCTGCCTCTCTGCCTCTCTGCCTCTCTTCCTCTCTTCCTCTCTGCCCACCCCCCTCTCTTTCTGAGACAGGATCTCTGTAGACTAGACTGACACCAAGCTTGGGCAGTCCTCCTGTCTCTGTTTGTTAGGCCATGGGATTACAGGTGTCACTCACCATACCTGGAGTGTGTAATTATTTATATTTTTAAAACGAATTTATTGTTATAGTATGTTAACAAAATAATAATTAAGTGTATCACTTTGAACTTCAGGTAACATTATTCTAGCTTATAGGTGAATGTCTTTGAGTGTACTTGAAAGTTATCTCAACACTCCTGCCTTATGCTTTTTCAGAGCATTTGCAATGTTTCTTGCAACAGGTAAAGGCACTTGCTGCCAGGTCTGAGGACTTGAGTTCAATCCTCAGTACCCGTATGATGGTAGGAGAGAGGTGACTCCTGAAAGTTGTCCTCTGCACGAACACCATGGCACATATGTGCCCTAATGCACATGCCTGTATACTTATGTGTCATGCCTCCAATTCCACACACACTCATACATACAGTGAATAAATAAATGTAATAATAAAAAAGTCCTTAACTTGTAACTCTCAGTATATGATTATTCTCCTACTTGTATTTATTGTTCAGTTTTCAGTATCTTGTGCCTGCTTAGCTCTGAATCAGGAGCAACAGGTAAGTAACGTTTTTTGTTTTTTGGTTGTTTGGTTGGTTTTGAGACAGGGTCTCACTGTGTGGCTCTTGCTGTCTTAGAACTCACTATATAGACCAGGTGGCCTCAGACTCACTGAGATCCACCTGCCTCTGCCTCCTGAGTGCTTGTACCAAAGGCATGCACCACTATGCCCAGCTAAGTGAAGTTTTTATTTTATTCTACTTTATTATAGTATCACATAGCATGAATGTAAAAAAAAAAAAATGGGAGAAATCACTGGAGAATAAAACTATTTTTTCCTATCAAGAATGCCATTTTATGGATGATTTTCTTGATCAATTTCACTTGCCAAAGTTGAGTGAAGAACAGATAAACAAGCTAAATAGTCCCATTTCCCCTACAGAATTAGAAGCAATCATCGATGGTCTCCCAACCAAAAAAAGCCCAGGGCCAGATGGTTTCAGTGCAGAATTCTACCAGACCTTCAAGGGCGAGCTAATACCGATACTCTTCAAGCTACTCCAAAAGATAGAAATGGATGGAAAATTACCAAATTCATTCTATGAGGCCATAGTCTCATTGATACCTAAACCTCACAAAGACTCAACAAAGAAAGAGAATTTCAGACCAATTTCTCTTATGAACATAGATGCAAAAATACTAAATAAAATACTTGCAAAGCGAATACAGGAACACATCAAAGATATCATTCATCATGACCAAGTAGGCTTCATTCCAGGCATGCAGGGATGGTTTAATATACGGAAATCCATCAATGTAATCCACCATATAAACAAACTGAAAATAAAAAACCACATGATCATCTCCTTGGATGCAGAGAAAGCATTTGATAAAATTCAACACCTATTCATGTTTAAAGTTTTAGAGAGATCGGGGATACAAGGCACTTTCCTCAACATAATAAAGGCTATATACAGCAAGCCAATAGCCAAAATCAAAGTAAATGGTGAGATACTCAAGGAAATTCCTCTAAAATCGGGAACAAGGCAAGGCTGCCCACTCTCTCCATATCTCTTCAATATAGTACTCCAAGTTCTAGCCAGAGCAATAAGACAACAAAAGGAGATCAAGGGTATCCAAATGGGAAAGGAGGAAGTCAAATTATCCCTATTTGCAGATGATATGATAGTGTACATAAGTGACCCTCAAAATTCCACCAGAGAACTCCTACAGCTGATAAACACCTTCAGCAAATTGGCTGGATACAAAATTAACTCAAAAAAGTCTGTAGCCTTCCTATACACAAATGACAAGCTTGCAGAGGAAGAAATTAGGAAAACCACACCCTTCACATTAGCCACAAGCAATATAAAATATCTAGGAGTTACCCTAACTAAGCAAGTGAAGGACTTGTATGAAAAAAATTTCAAAACTCTGAAGAAAGAGATTGAAGATGACCTGAGAAGATGGCATGATCTTCCTTGCTCATGGATCGGGAGAATTAACATAGTAAAAATGGCCATCCTACCAAAAGCAATCTACAGATTCAATGCAATCCCTATCAAAATACCTACACAATTTTTTAAAGACATTGAAAGTTCAATTCTGAACTTCATATGGAAAAACAAAAAACCCAGAATAGCTAAAACAATCTTGTACAATTAAAGGTGCTCCGGAGGAATCTCCATACCTGATCTCAAACTGTACTATAAAGCAATAGTAATTAAAACAGCATGGTACTGGCACAGCAACAGGCTGGTTGATCAGTGGAATCGAATCGAAGACCCAGATATGAATCCACACACATATGGTCACTTGATTTTTGACAAAGAAGCCAAATCCATTCAATGGAAAAAGGATAGCATCTTCAACAAATGGTGCTGGTCTAACTGGAGGTCTATGTGTAAAAAAATGAAACTGGATCCATATTTGTCACCTTGCACAAAACTCAAATCCAAGTGGATTAAAGACCTCAACATAAAACCAGAGACACTAAGCCACTTAGAGGAAAAAGTGGGAAAGAGCCTGGAACATATTGGCACAGGAGACAACTTCCTGAACAGAACACCAACGGCCCAGGCCTTAATGTCAACCATTAATAAATGGGACCTCATGAGGCTGAGAAGCTTCTGTAAGGCTGGAGACACTGTCAAGAGAACAAAGCGACAGCCTACAGACTGGGAAAAAATCTTCACCAACCCTACATCTGACAAAGGTCTAATATCCAAAATATATAAAGAACTCAAGAAATTAAACACCACCAAACCGAATAACCCAATTGAGAAATGGGGCTTGGAACTAAACAGAGAATTCTCAACTGAGGAGTATCAAATGGCTGAGAAACACTTAAAGAAATGCTCAACCTCCTTAGTCATCAGGGAAATGCAAATCAAAACAACTCTGAGATTCCATCTTACACCCATCAGAATGGCTAAGATCAAAAACTCAAGCGACACCACATGCTGGCGAGGATGTGGGGAGAGAGGAACACTCTTTCATTGCTGGTGGGAATGCCAACTAGTACAGCCACTTTGGAAATCTATCTGGTGCTATCTCAGAAAAATGGGAATAGGGCTTCCTCAAGACCCAGCTATTCCACTCCTTGGAATATACCCAGAAGATGCTCCAGCACACAACCAGAAAATCTGCTCAACCATGTTCATAGCAGCCTTATTCATAATAGCCAGAACATGGAAACAGCCTAAGTGTCCCTCAGTAGAAGAGTGGATAAAGAAACTGTGGTACATATACACTATGGAATACTACTCAGCTATTAAAAACAAGGAATTCCCGAAATTTGTGGATAAATGGATTGAGCTAGAAATGATCATAATGAGTGAGTTAACCCAGAAGCAGAAAGAATCAAATGGTATATACTCACTTATATCTGCATACTAGCCCAAGGGGCATGTCCCACGAAAGCCTTCACTTCCCAGGAAACTGGTACAGAGGGGAAGGCATCCTATTGGGATTCTAAATGAGAGACGCATGGGAGAATAGCAAAATAAAAGGATACAAAGGGTCCTAGAAATCTATAAGTAGAACAATATGATAGGCAGATTTGGGCCCAGGGGTCCCGCTCAAACTAAGGCACCAGCCAAGGACAATACAGGAGGTAAACTTTTAACCCCTTCCCAGATCTAGCCAATAGTCAGAATATTCTCCACAGTTGAGTGGAGAGTGTGATATGACTTTCTCACGTACTCTGGTGCCTCACATTTGACCATGTCCCCTGGAGGGGGAGACCTGGTGGCACTGAGAGGAAGAACAGCAGGTAGCCAAGAAGAGACTTGATACCCTATGAGAATATATAGGGGGAGGTAATCCCCCTCAGGAACAGTCATAGGGGAGGGGAATAATGGGAAAATGGGGGGGGGGGAATGGGAGGATACAAGGGATGGGATAAACATTGAGATGTAACAAGAATAAATAAATTAAAAAAAAAAAAAAAAGAATGCCATTTTACCGTTTACCTAAATCTCTCTTAAGTGCTAAATGGAAATGACTGCAGAGAAAGATGCCATCAGGGCTTGGCAGTTTGTACCCTTTAGGAAGACAACTCTCACTGGGTACGAATTGCTATTGTTAAAAGGTGTTTCAGCATGCAGGAGGCAGAGGCAGATGGATCTCTGAGTTCCAGGCCAGCCTGGTCTACAAAGGGAGTCCAGGACAGCCAGGGCTGTTACACAGAGAAACTCTGTTTCGAAAAACAAAAACAAACACACACACACACACACACACACACACACACACACACACACACACACACACACACACACACACACACACACACACACACACACACACACACACACACACACACACACACACACACACACACACACACACACACACACACACACACACACACACACACACACGTGTCTGTGGTTTCCTTTTTAGCAATTGCTCTTTCCAAACTCTTAATTTATAGAGAAAACGTGGGTTTCTGTTTCGGAGCAGTTGAAACTTTGTATTGTTGCATTTATGCCTTTGAATCAAGTGCTACTTTTAAATTGCTTGTAAAGGCCAGGATTTTTTCATTTGTTGGATAGAAATAGTATGCTTTGCAAAGTTGGAATAGTTTTATAGAGACTGCTGATTTCACATGTGCTCTACTACTAGCTGCAGGCTCTTGCTGACTGTATTTTACGTGGGGATGATACGTTTTAATGCATCTGCAAACTGCACTTCTTAGGGTCAGCTGCTGGAGGTCGGCTGGAACAATACAGCAAGTGCCCGAAACGACATCCAAAGGAACTTGAACTGCTGTGGTTTCCGAAGCTTTAACCCAAATGACACCTGTCTGGCTGTAAGTCCAAACTATAAAAATTTTTCTTTAATATTTTATTACAGTTTAAATAGATTAACATAGAAGAAGTGGCCCTTCCGATGTTGAATTGTATTTCAAAATTGTTTGACATATACCTCTATTATATTTTTCATATGTACTATTAACATTTATTCATCCATGTCCAGTGAGACACACCACATTTATTTATTTAGCCTGTAATTCTTTATCATTCAGCTCTTCCCTACAACAAGTTGTGAGAGAAATAATAGATCAGACTCAGAGAGCTCCATCTTTGCAGTTACTAGGGAGGGAACAAGAGAAAGCAGGGTCTATTTAAGTTGGTTCTCTTTCCCAACAACTCCACAGGGGAGGACACATAAAACTACCCTTTTCTTTCCCTTCTTCCCCATCACAATTTCTCACTCATTCTCTTTGGAGCTGATGGACCAATGGGATTCATCCTCATGTTTCCTGCCAGATGGGACCACCCTAGTCTAACCCCAGTCCTGTGTAGACAAGCTCAGGGCTCGACTCATCTAGACAGTTAATGTACGTTTCTACTTTGAGTCAACTCCTCTTAGCAACTCTCTGAGCCCTACCTAAGTTGGCCGTCTCTTCAGGGAGGCCTCATTTGTGAAGTTTTTGTTTGCGTGGGTCTACATTGACTTTCTATTGTTGTATAATGTTATCACCAAACTCTGTGGCTTGAAACGGTTGTCTGTTTATCATCACAATTTTCCATGGGAGTTCAGGTGCAGTTAGCTGAGTACTCTACTCAGGTGTCTTAATTTCTTTTCCAGTGACAAACTACCCGCTGAGAGCAACTTCAGGGAGAAAGGGTTTATTTTAGCTTGTGGTTCCAGGGTATATTCCATCATCGTGAGAAAGTCAGGTGCAGGAGCTCCAGGGAGCTAGTCACATCACATCCCCAGTCAGACAGAGAGAGCAGTGAGTACATGCACTCCTCTGCCCTGTTCACGTTCTCCCCGGCTTAGGGAGAATGGTCCCATCCACAATCAAGGTGGCTCTTCCCACATCTTAAGATATTCATATTAAAATATTCAATACAACCACCACACAGAGGCCTCTTAGGTGATTCTAGATTTTGCTATGCTGAGAGTTAACAGTAACCATTGCACCAGAGTCTCACGGGGCTGAAATGAGGTGTCAGAGACTGAAATTCACCCAAGGCTTGGGGTCCTCCATCTTGCTCAGTGCTTGTTTGTAGACGTTGACTCATTGTGGATCTAGAATTACAAGCCCTGCTTGTTTGGTGGCTGTCAGCCAGTGTCTCGGTCACCATTAGTTCTATTGCTGCAAAGAGGCACATTACTAAGACAACTCTTATAAGAGAAATGAAATAATTGGGGCCTTGTTTACAGTTTCAGACATTACTAATTCCATTATCATAGAGGGGAGCAATATAGCATACAGGCATAGCGCTAGAAAAGTAGTTGAGAGTTACATTCTTATCTACAAGTGTCTGTCTGTCTGTCTGTCTGTCTGTCTCTCTCTCTCTCTCTCTTGTGTGTGTGTGTGCGTGTGTATGAGAGAGAGAGAGAGAGAGAGAGAGAGAGAGAGAGAGAGAGAGAGAGAGAGACAGACAGACAGACAGACAGACAGACAGACAGAAAGACAGACAGACACAGACGCAGAAACAAACAGAGACACAGAGAAGGGGGGCAGACAGACAGACAACAAGCTGGACTTATCATGGACTTTTGAAACCTCAAAGTCCACCCCCAGTGGCACACTTACTCCAATAAGGCCACACCTCCTAAACCTTGTAATCCTTTCAAACAGTTCTACTCCCTGGAGACTAAGCATTTAAACATATGAGGCCGTGGGGGCCATTCTTACTGAGACCACCACAGCTGGGTATCTCACTTATATCGCAAGTTAGCATGAGAATCTCTCTGTTGTGGTAGCATAAAATCTTAACAATGCAATCTAGATATCTGCTAACCATTTTCACAGTTTCTAGAAGGGGATGGATCAATCTTACAGAGCATGGACAGGAAATGACCGTCTTGGAAATTTGCACACAATTAAAAATCCAGACTCAAATTGCATGTAGCACACTAGACCTGAATTTTGTCTGTGTATATATATAGTTTTAGTTTTTATGTGTTTTTTTTTTTTTTTGTAAATGTACTGTGAAGTAACAAGTCTTCTTTTATTGATACAGAGCTGTGCTAAAAGTACCCAGAAGTGCTCACCATGTGCTCCTATAATCGGGGAGTATGCTGGAGAGGTTTTGAGATTTGTTGGTGGCATTGGCCTCTTCTTCAGTTTTACAGAGGTATGTCTTCCTTACTTTGTCTTAGGGAGTTGTGCTTTATATGGCTAGAAGACACAGCATCATACTTCAGCGGAACATATGATACTTGAAAGGTATCAGTGCTCATATTCGTTGAGATGACTCACTGTAATGGTAGCACCCCCTGACTTGGAACGAGAATGTCTGACAAATCTAGCATGGACTTTGTGACCAGATGACATTCTTGATCTGTTTAGCTCTGTGTACATTGTAATAAATAAATGAAATAAGATTAAGGTGGCTTAGCTCTGGCTTTCCTCTCTCTCTAGAGTCACAACATAAGCCATAGTTAAAATTTGCATTAAGGAGAACATTTATATTACTTAACAAATGTTAATATATAACACACACACCATGCATATGTGCATGGAAAGATTTGGTTTTTAGAATTGCCCCTGAGCCGGGCAGTGGTGGTGCATGCCTTTAATCCCAGCACTTGGGAGGCAGAGGCAGAAGGGTCACTGTGAGTTTGAAATCAGTCTGGTCTAGAGAGAGAGTTTCAGGACAGCTAAAGCCACACAGAGAAACCCTGTTTCAAAAAACAAACAAGCAAACCAAAGACTCGCCCCTGCTGCCGGGTGGTAGTAGCACATACCTTTAATCCCAGCACTCAGGAAGCAGAGACAAATGGATTTCTTGAGTTCGAGACCAGCCTGATCTACAGAGCAAGCTCAATGATAGCCTGAAACTCTGTCTCGGGGCGGGCGGGGAGGGGGGAAGGAAAAAGCTTCTGTAACTGAGGAAAGATGGGAATGGGAGAGGTAAGGTGTTCTTAGTACATTAATTGGTTAACCAATACCAAATAGTCTGCTATGGATTTGAAGGTGATAGGGGAGAGAAAAGGAAGAGAGAAATGTTGTGATGATATTACAATCTCAAAAAAAAAAAAAAAGTATAAAAGAAGTATTACTTTCAACCTTAAAAAATGTGCCTCTGAAATCATCCCCCAGTTTTCTCTGTTGCCACCTTTCTAAAACCTGTAGGTAACTAC
Organism: Acomys russatus; assembly: GCF_903995435.1. NCBI lineage: Eukaryota > Metazoa > Chordata > Mammalia > Rodentia > Muridae > Acomys > Acomys russatus. The sequence goes on along the minus strand of NC_067137.1, from coordinate 49,237,314 downwards.
TGTTATTTGTTTATGTTTATAGTACATTAATATATTTGAACTAATTAGTAAACTTTTATATATTTGTAAGCAAAACCAGAATGCTAACTCTGTATTCAGAATTAAACTCTCAATAGCTGTTAACATTTTTTAATGCTTCTGAGTTGGTAACAATGTATCAAGGAAACATTTTTTGTTTCTGAGACAGAGTCTTACAATCCAGCCCCTGCTGGTCTTAAATTTTCTCTCTCTTAGCCTCTCAGGTGCTAGTATTATAGGTGTGAGTCACCATGATGGTTTAAAAAATTCTATTTAACTAAGAAAATTCCATGTGTATTACTTTATTTCATGAAAATAATTATATAACAACATAAAATGAGTATGCAAACATATTTATAAGCCACTTTTAAAAGCTTATTTTTAATTATGAATGTGTGTGTATGTGTGCATGTGTGCATGAGTGTGGATGTCTGTGGAGGAGGCCAGCAGACGGTGTCAGAACTTTTGGATCTGGTGGTGTAGATGCTTGTGAACCACTAGATGTGGGAACCAAACTCCAGTCACCTGCAAGAGTAGCAAGTCCTCCCTTAACTGCTGAGCAGTCTCTCTAGCACTCTGTAGACATTTATCTTTAGCGTAGATATTTGGGCTCATTTTGCTTCTTGGCCGTATGCTGATCCAGTTGAGATGAATGACACAGGAGCAGAACCTGAAGCACGGTTGGAAGATGTGTGCACCTACTATTTAACTGTGTCCTAGAGGCAAGTGATCTAACCTTGCTGTGTGCCTCACCCTCTAAAGGAGAATAACAGCAGCAGGCAGCTGTTTGCTTGTGCAGTGACTAACGGAGTGAGTGTATGTAAACCTTGGAATGCTCTGAGCACTCCTTCATACATGGAGGGCCAGGTATTGTCTTGTAGCCATAGATTAATAATTAACATATGCCGTATTATGCCCTATTAGGAAACGAAAGTGGGACATTATTATTGATACATGAGATGTCTACATCGCACTTCTGTTTTAAACAGATAACAGAAGAATATGAATCAAGTAATTATTATAATAAAGTTTGGGGGGCAGGAGAGATGGCTCAGTGGTTAAGAGCACGGTCCGCTCTTCCAAAGGACCTGGGTTCAATCCCCAGAACCCGCATGGTGGCTCACAACTGTGTGTAACTCCAGTTCTGAGGGATCTGACACCTATATATCAATGCACATAAAAAAAAACTAAAATAAAAATATTTAAAAAAAAATAAAGTTTATATATATATAGCTATAGAAGTATAGTTGACTACTTACAAGAGCAACATATAGCCTTACAAATTGCAAAAATTGTGTTTTATATAGTTAGACTTTAACAGATTATTTAATCTGTTGAACATTTCATTTTTTAAAGGTTTTATTTATTTACTTAGTGTGTGTGTGTGAATGTATATGTGTATATGTGTGCTGTGTGTGTATATGTGTATGTGTGTGTGTATGCGTATGTATGTGTATATGTGTATGTGGTGTGTGTGTATATATGTATGTAGTGTGTGTATTTGTGTATATGTGTGTATGTGGTGTGTGTACATGTATGTGGTGTGTGTATGTGTGTATATGTGTGTGTGTGGTATGTCTTTGTGTGTATATGTGTATATGTGTGTATGTGGTGTGTGTGCATATGTGTTTATGTGTGTATATGTATTTGTATATACATGTGTGTATGTAGTGTGTGTGTATTTGTGTGTGTCTGTGTGTATGCAGTGTGTGTGTATGTGTCTGTGTATTGTGTATGTGTGTGTATGCGTGTGTATGTGTATGTGTGTTTGTGTATTGGGGTAACGTGCGTGTGCTGTACTGTGTGTGTCAGGAACACACGGGCTCTCTGGAGTTGGTTCTCTCCTTCTACTATCTAGTTTCTGAAGACTGGACTCAGGTCATATAGCTTTTTAGTAAGTGCCTCCACCTTCCATGCCTTCTCACCCCACCTTTACAAAGTTAAATTTATTTATTTACTTGGGTGTGGGTGTACCTGTGCCACATGCATATGTGGAGGTCAGAGGACAACTTGTAGGAGTCTGTTGGGTCCTAGGCATCACGTCAAGGAGCTCTCAGGTCAGGAGGCTTTGTAGCAAATGTGTTCCGTACTGTGCCATCTTGTCAGCCTGACCACTTAATTTCCTTTTTTTTATTTTTTGTTTTTTCAAGGCAGGGTCTCTCTGTGTAGCCTTGGCTGTCCTGGAACTCTTTTTGTAGACCAAGCTGGCCTCGAACTCATAGAGATCCACCTGCCTCTGGCTCCGGAGTGCTGGGATTAAAGGTGTGTGCCACCACGCCCGGCTTAATTTCCTTTTAATATGCAAATATTTACCCAGCTAACTCTTGCATGTGGACTGTCATTTCCCCTTGGAATACATTTCTAGGTGTAAAATATGACACGTAGTGTAGGATAGTCGAGAGATTTTGGCAAGCTGGGCTTGGTGGTACACACCTTTAATCAATAGCACTTGGGAAGCGGTGGCAGGTGTATCTCTCTGAGATCCAGGCTATCCTGGTCTACATAATGAGAGCCTGTCAAACAAACAAAACACCACCAAATAAAATTCTGTCTTCTGAGAAAAATTTACCAACTTTTGATCTAATATCTAACTCTAGATATTTTTGTCCTTAAAAATATTTAATGGAGCTGGAGGGCTGGCTCAGGGGTTAGTAGTGCCTGCTGCTTAGGGCATTATCCTGGGGAGGAAGATTTTGGGTCACAACCCAAGTTCGGTTCCCAGCAACCAGGTCAGGAGGCTCGCAGTCACCTGTCACTCTAGCTCCTGGGGGATCCCATGCCGCTGGATTCTTGGGGCACTCCTACACATGTGCACAGACACATAGTTATAACCAAGAAGAATAAATGCAGAAAACAGGCAGAGTTCACAGTTGGCTATCTGTCAAAATGGAAAAGCCATGCTTGTTACCCCAGCTTGGAACGCAGCTGCCTGCGTGGAACGTGCAGCCACTCTACCTTCTTGCCTTGCAGCATACCTTATCTTTACCCCTTACTTTGTCCATCTTGTCTCCTTCTTATCAGGACCACAGTGACTGCACCTTTGAGCCTACCTCCATATCTCTCCTTACATAACCACACCCTGAAGGCCTTTTACTTCATAAAGAAACATTTGCAGGTTCCTGGCATCTTTGGGGAACAAACATACAGTTGAGCACGATGTTTATATTTCCTTCTTTTCTTTTCTTTTTCTTTCTTTCTTTCTTTCTTTCTTTCTTTCTTTCTTTCTTTCTTTCTTTCTTTCTTTCTTTCTTCCTTTTTTCCCCCTGAAACAGGGTTTCTCTGTGTAGCCTTGGCTGTCCTGGACTCACCTTGTAGAACAGGCTGGCCTCGAACTCACAGAGATCCACCTGCCTCTGCCTCTCAAGTGCTGGGATCACAGGCATGTGGCACTGCACCCAGCCATATTTCAGTTTTATTAGCACCTGTCCTTTGATTTGTCTTTAGTCTCTCCTCTTTGAACAAAGCCCGAGCAAAAAATAACTCAGGAGTTTCGATTATTCTGTTTGACTAAATCTATTCAAAGCCTGTTTTTTTCCCTCTTATAATTCCAGATCCTGGGTGTTTGGCTGACCTACAGATACCGAAACCAGAAAGACCCGCGTGCCAACCCAAGCGCTTTCCTCTGAGGAGAAAACAAGGAGAAGCTTTCCTGTGTTGATCTTGTTCACTTTCTCAACTCTTAAGTTAAACTAATTTGCTCACTTGACAAAGGAAACAATATCTGAAAACTACATTATCAACAGTGGAATTTAATATTTTACTCTTACGTTTCTCTAAACGGTTTTTGTTTCCATTGCTGAAAAAGCAATTGAAATTCATGGTGTTCCCTGACCCTCAGTGGTCCCTGTAATCTACTGTTCTCGGTGTCTGGCACTGTCCACTGTGGCCTTTCTTAGCATTTTTACCTGCTGTAAACTGTATGGCACCCCTGCGTAGATGATATTGTAAATCCAAAACTTCGTCTCACCAGGATAATTTATAGAGTGCTGTGTTGCACAGGCGGCTCCCACTGAAGACAGCTGATGTCATTGAAGCCAGAAAGGAAGAGTCTGTTGTGTTCCCTTATTAGGAGAAGTCTAAGGTCCCGATACCTTTTGTCTTTTTAGGAAAGCTACACTGTAGTGAAAAGTGTTAACATAGAAGTCATCATTAGTTCTAGTAGCCTATCATAATTGCATCCATGTATTCTAGAAGAAATAGCTGTGTCTTTAGGAAACTGAAGTCTAGTTTTTGACTTTTATAGTCAAGGGCAAAAGGGATGCCATTTGAGAAATGTTTCGGTGTGTGACATTAATCTTTCAAAATGGGTTGAGTTTGAGAAAGATAGAGGATATATCGACATAATCTGACATTCATTTTTTAAAAAGTAATTTGAAGTCCAAAACAACTTGCAATCAATACATTGTCTGAGGCCCATGTAATAAAAAGATATTTGATTATGTTTAAAAAGAAACTTTTGTTTTGCTTTTTGAGACAGGGTTTCTTTGTGTAGCCTCGGCTGTCCTGGACTCACTTTGTAGACCAGGCTGGCCTTGTGCTCATAGGGATCCGCCTGCCTCTGCCTCCCAACTGCTGGGATTAAAGGCATGTGCCACCATTGCCTGTCAAAAAATAACTTTTAAATAACATTTTTTGGTATTGTGATAGCAAGTTGTCAAATCTAAACATATTTGAATGTACTACCTCCCATAAATTGAGAGAGAAATGGTATCTGTGGCTCTGTATGTATATTACATTAAAAATTAAAAGCTGGAAACCCTCCCTTTTGTATGGATGATTGAATCAAAAGAAGGTACTGGAAGCATTGATAAATTAAGGTAAGCAAGCATCTTTCCTTCTGCTCTATGATAGCTTTCCATTGTACCCTAAGGTCGTGTTTAAGCAAGCCTCTGAAATAAAGTCCCAGCAATGATGTCTGTTGGTAGTTATCCCCAAATCCTTTCTTAAATTAAAACAAATATTTATTGTATCTGTGTCCATGCATGTGTGTGTAGGTCAGAGGACAGTTTATACGAATTGATTCTCTCCTTCTACCATACGTGTCTCAGAGATCCAACTCAGGTCGTCACGCTGGCAGACCTGTTACCACTGAACAATCTCCTGGCCTCCCAGTGCTATATCGCAGTGTTTCCGGGGTTAATGTTATCTGCATGATGAGAAGGGTGTTTTGATGCATTTGAAGAAGCCACCTGTATTTATATGGGAAGAGGACACACATTATATCCCATTAGTGACAGTTAATTTTCTGTCTTGGTTCTGAGTAGCATGTGATACGTTATTGGCGATTGTTTTTATCACTTTATACCAAGAGGCTGGTAAACAGTCCGTCCTCAGAGGAATGCACTTTGGAGCATTTTGTTCTGACACTTCTGGGACTCTCAGCAGCTAGCAAAACCTTGTATGGAAGTGGGACCGTGCTATTTCTAGGGTGTCATGCTGAGCACTGTGGCCACCTGGGCAGAACTGCTTATGCCATGCGATGGGAGAAGTGACTCATGAAAGGAGAGTGCTGAATTCTGTTTCCTCTCCTGTGTTTTCTCTGTTTATTGAGCTGCAGTTGAAAATACCTGACAAGGTTTTGGAATTCTAGTACACGCATCGTGCTGTAAACGATTGCAAAGGGAAAGGCTGGTGTTGCACAGAGAAGCGGCCTGCAACTTGTTTTTTACTCTACTTGCAATGGCTTTATTGGAGTCAGGCAGTTAAAAATCAGGTCTGGGGGTGGGGGGTGGGGAGGCTTGGAGAATGGCAAAGCCGTTAGGAAGTCATTCTGCTTATGAGGAGGAACTGAGTTCTGTTCCCAACACCCACATTGGTGGCTCACAGTGGTCTGTAACTCCAATAGCTGCAGGGGGATCTGATGCCTCTGGACTCCTCAGGTACCTGCACAGATGCACATATCCCAATGCACACGCACATGCACACGCACACACACACGCACACACACACGCACACACACACGCACACACACACACACACACACACACACACACACACACACAGAAAAGAAATTGTTTTTGGTTTTGTTTTTTAAATTAGGGTCTGGCCCTGGTGAGTGATTTTGCTTCTTTTGGTTTTTGTCTTTTGAGCCAGAGTCTTCCTATATATCCCAGACTGGTTTTGAACTCTTTATGTAGCCCAGGCTAGCCTCAGACCTAAGGTGATTCTCTTACTCATGCACGGCCACACCCCAGAGTGAATCATTAGGACGGTGAAATTGCTGGCTTATATAAGTGAACAATAAATAATAAATGATTAGCCAGTCAGGACATTACATTCTTTTCAAGAGCCAGGACATTCTCTGTCAAATGAATCGGATTGAAGGTGACGGCTTTCCACTTCCTTTGGTGATGCGACATGATCCCTGTTTCTGATCACAGACACACATCGGCCTTTTTGTGCTGCCTCAGCATCTATTGGAAAGGCCTCCGAACAGTCCATCCCATTCCATGAATGGCCCAGCTGTGAGCCTACAAAGCTGAGGCAAGGCTCCCGGTGGTAGGATGGGTACTCCCCATGTGGAGGAAACGCTGCCATAATGTGTGCCACCTGGGCAAGAGTGCAGCTTTCAAGCCACAGCTCATGGCTGTACAGCAAACCCACTGTCCCCTACCATCCAGACCTAGTCTCTCCCTCCCAAAGGAACTCAGTACTTAAGCAGTGCTCGGATCCCCTGTTTAGGGACTCCATTTAGACAGATGTTCTCAGAACCTTTGCTCACGCACCCTTGATGGTAAGGGTGAAATGTTAGCTCGGGGAAATACAGCTAGTGCAGTAGGAAAAGGGTTGGCTGTGAGTTCTCATGTCCGAGCTCACTGTGGCTGAAGTTCATCTCTGGTACTTTGCACTCTGTGGGCAGCACAGTGTTTGTTATGAAAACCAGTTCTGCATGCTCAACCTTGAAAGTACACCACTGGGAGGAACCTTGCAGAGAGGCAGAGGAAACCAGACATTCGCTTCTTAGTTTCTTTGAGCCAAACCCTCCTTCAGTATTTCTAAATATTTGTTTAACCCAGTCTAAGTATGTTCATATCTTTATACATACAGAGAATATATGCAACTGTTTTACTTTTAGCTGAGAAAGGGCAGAGCAGTTTTTAGAAAAGCCCATTGTAACTGTATAGACATGATTTCTCATGCAGGAATAGTTTTGCTTGATGGGAGCTGATAGGAATGTTAAAGACAGACTTTACTAGGCTTCTGGGTAGTGAGGGGGCTTGTGCAAACAGTGTTTGAGGAAATGAGATGGGGGAAGGGCAGGGCTAGTCCTGTTGTTATTTTTCTTCAATTTTTAAAACTAACTTTAAATTTTGTATATATGTGTGTGTTATGTGAATGTTGGTACAGAGCCCATGGAGGCCAGAAGAGGGTGATGGATCCTCTGGAGCTTGATTACAGACAGTTCTGAGCTGCCTGATGTGGATGCTAGAAACTGAAGCTGGTTCTTCGAGAGTAGCAAGTGTTCCTAACCACTGAGCCGTCCTCCCAGTCCCACGGTGCAGTTGTTCTTGGCTGTCCTTTCATGCCTGGGCACAGTAGTCGGTGAGCTGTTTCTTTGAGACAGTTAGAAAGGGGAACGTCAGAATTCCCCACTGTGAGTCCAGCCACTTCACACTGTTCTCCTTAGAAAAACTAGTTTGGAAATTCATTCTCAAATGAGTCCTTGGGGGAGTTGCTGGAGTAAAAATAGTGTGTCAAGGGACAGACTTTGCCATGTGTGGAGGGTGAAACCGCTTTTGCTTTTAGTTTCCCATTCTTTTCGAAGAGGTGAGGTCATAGTTTGGCAAAGGGCCTTCTGCTAAGCTCTCTGATCACAGCTGAAATTGAACGAAGAGAGTTGTGGTACTGCTTAGAACTCCTGGCCTGCCTGCCTGCCATTCTCAGCACTGATAATGAGAAGACCTCAGAAGCTACATAAGCTTACCGAATGCAAGGGGGGGAAAAAGACCCCCAAATCAAAACCATCTTACATGATCATTTGAGCAAGATCAGTTCTGCAGCAGGTGAGATCAGCTTACTCCAGTGTGTTGACTTACAGCTGGCCTATTTTATCAACGGGCTTTTATTTGTTTGTTTTTTGAAGCCTGATCTTTATGTATCCCTGGCTTCCCTGGAACTCACTGTGTAGACCAAGCTGACCTCCAACTCAGAAAGATCTGCTCATTTCTGTTTCCTATGTGCTGGGCTTGAAGGTGTGTGCCTCTCCACAACCAATCAGTTAAAACCAGTTTTCTTTCTGCCTCTCTCAGCTATGGGGTCTAAAATAAAATTGGAAAAAGTATTGTAGCACATATATATTTTTTATTATATATATAAAAAGATATTTATAATTTTTAACCATATAAACACACAATTCCATGGCATTAAGTACATTTGTATTTCTCAGCATCTATCTTAGTTACTTTCTTATTGGTATGAAGAGACACCAGGACTAAGGTAATAAAACAAAGTGTTTAATTGGGGCCTTGCTTACAGTTTCCGAGGGAGAGTCCATATGACCATCATTGTGGACAGCAAGGCACCAGACAGGCCACATGGAAGCAGTAACTGAGAACTCATATCTGATCTAAAAGCCAGAGGAAGAGAGAGGCTTGGCTTGGCCTGGCCTTTGGAAACCTCAAAGCTCACCCAGTGACACCTCCAACAACTCTACACTTCCTAATCCTAAACAGTTTTTTTTTTAAAAGATTTTCTTTACTTAATATGTATACATTGCTCTGCTCACATATACACCTGCAGGCCAGAAGAGGGCATCAGATCCCATTAGAGATGGTTCTGAGCCACCATGTGGTTGCTGGGAATTGAACTCAGGACCTCTGGAAGAACAGTTAGTGCTCTTAATCTCTGAGCCATCTCTCCAGCCCAGTTTTTTTCAACTAGAGACCAAGCATCCCAACACACTACTCTACAGGGCCATTCTCATGCAAGTCCCCACACTGTCCATTCATCTCCAGACCATTTTATCTTCACAAACTAACATGCCACATTCACTAAACAGTAAAAACTCCCCATTTCTCTGCTCGTTCCCCAGCCCCTGTTGAGCAGATTTGCTTTCTCTCCACAAAGATGTTAGGCACCTAGGTGGAATTTTGAGAGTATTTGTCTTTTTTCAGTGGCTTTCCTGTTTCCCTTACGCCATGTGTTCTTGCTCCTTCCACACAACGACACAGGCCAGGGATTTCCTCCTCCTGATCACGGAACAGTGTCCCATTGTATGTACGAGCTGCACGTCGTTTATCCCTTTGTGCACTGATGGACACTTGGGTTGCTTCCATCTTCACCTGTTGTGCGCAGTGCTGTGAGCGTGGGCATAAAGCTACCCGTGCACGGCTTCCGTTCTTTGAGCACATGCAGACATGGGCTGCTAGACTGAGTTACTATTGCATGCTTAGTGTTTTGAGGCCCACTGTCCTGTTTTTTGGTGCCATTTTACATTGCCATGGTTACTGACATTCTTCTTCAGCTTTGAGACATAATACTCTCTGCATTTGGCTCTAATCTTGGGACAATCTGCGCTGTTCTGTCAAAGAAATAATCTGGGAGCTCTAGAAGGGCTGTTACCTGAAATTTAAGCACACATGGGAGATTATGGATGTCAGGGGTTGGATTTGGCAGCAAGAACGGGCACTGCTGATGTTTCGGTGAGTGCAGAGCACGTGCTTGCGCTGTGGAACCTCCAGCTGTCTTAGGTCGTGTGTGCACATGTGTGCACATGCTTCCTACAGCTAGAAACATAAGACAGGAATCCCTCAGCTCTGTTCATATGGCCTCTTCTGGTTTTCCATACTCATTGCTTTTAAAAGAAGTTTAAAAATTTATTTTTATTTTATGTGTATAAATATTTTGCATGTATGTATGTATGTATACCATGTGCATGCTCATTGCCCATGGAGACCAAAATAATGTGGGATCCCTTGGAACTAGAGTTACAGGCAGTTGTGAGCCACCTTGTGGATACTGGGAACTGGGCACATGCATGCCATGGCTCACCCATGAAGGTCAGGGGACAACTTGTAGAGGCTCATTTTTCCCTTCCAGCATGTGGATCCTAGGGATTGAGCTTAGACCCTCAGGCTTAGTGGCAGGTGCTCTTCCCTACTGAGCCACCTTGCCCACCTGTCTGAAGCTCTCTAAGAGGAATGCTTTCCCTTTATCAGCGCATGCAATTTTCCTGCTTCTGAGAGGCTGATGCCCCCATGATATTTTAGCTTAGGCTTCATGTCACCAGGTTACTCACATGTGCTCATTCCCACTTGTCAGAATGACCCCTGTGAGAGGTAGAAAAGCACCCTGGGAAAACAACACTGTCAAGGCATCTGTTCAGAAAATAAACTATCCAGTGAGGTTACCCACCCTGAGGCCATCAGGGCCAGTCGGGGTAGGTAACATGTCCACCTAATGCCTGTGTGAGATTTAATGTGGATAAGCCGAATGGAGTGAAAGCAGGCAAAGTTGCCTCCTTTCTTCTCCAAACAGCAGTGACCTCTCACCTCCATCTCACCCACAGGCCCTTGCTGCTCTTTGCTTTCCTCTCAGTCCATGTGGATGAAGCAATCAATCTAAGCTCACTCTCGACCTTGTTTCTGGCTCCTGAGATTGCATCGGGACAAGGGCAGCTTTTCGTTTCTCTACGGGGTTCACAGAGGTGCATGCTATCTCTAGGTAACTGTTGTAGTGGCGGAGTCTTCTGGAGCCAGCCACCTGATCTGCTAGAGGCTTTCTCTGAGATCAGTAAGTGAGGCAAAAATCGGACCAGCATGAATTACTAAGTAAGTGTGTATGTAGGAGTTTCTAGCTAGCATGAGAGTGGCTGTTTCTACATGAAATCCTTGTGTGCCTGTGCATGCATGTGTTTGTGTGTGTGTCTGCATGCACACTTCCTGTATCACCTTTTACTTTAAAGTATATGGTATTTAATACTTCTACAAGGTAAGCTCATGTCTATGTCAGGAAGACCCTAGGGTATGTCAAGATGACAGGAACAACCTTTATGGTTTCTATCTTCGCTGCTTGAATTAGCTTTGTTTCATGCCCTTCATGAACACTTTGTTCTATTCAGTGTTGGTATTTAGAACCAAAAAGCCTTTTAATCTCTCCTTCCTTCCTTTTTTAATTTGAAAAAAAAAATCCCCATGTTCTTTTAGACAGCATCTCACCATGTAGCTGAAGCTCACCTCCAATTAAGGGCAATGGTCCTGCCTCAGTACAGGGCTGGCAGCCATGGGCTACTACTCCAGGCTGGCCTAATTAGCGTTTCTATGAGAAACCAATAAATACAACACCCTTCAGTTGGAGTACTCACAAGTCTTTATTTTTCTAGAAAATCATGCTTCACTGTTGTAGATAATAATATTGTTTTCCCCCGTATGGGTGTTTACAAAATACATCTGTTGTAACATTTAGCTGTAATGGAATCAGCAAGTCCACAGTGCTTCTTGTCGCCTGATGCAACGCATCGTTGTCTCTACAATTCTGTCTTCAGCAGCTTGAGAGCTTTCTTCATGTTGTCTATCACTGTTGGGTGAAAAGTTAGGACAGGTCACGTTACCTTCAGAAACAACATTGTGGTTCCAATGAGAATGGGGCCCCGTAGGCTCAAATATCCGAATGCTTGGTCCCTAGCGAGTGGAACTGTTTGGAAAGGATTAGGAGATGTGACTTTGTTGGATGTGGGCAGGTGGCTTTGAGGTTTGAAAAGCCCAGCCAAGCCCAGTTTCTCTCCTGCCTCCTGCTTAGGAGGGAGATGTAGCTCTCAGCAATTGCTCCAGCCCCATGCCTGCCTGCCTGCCTGCTGCCAGGCTCCCACCGTGATGCTCATGGCCTCACCCTCTGACACTGTAAGCAAGCCGCTAAGAAACTCTTCTATAATAACTTGCCTTGGCCATGGTGTCTCCTCATAGCCATAGAGAAGTAACTAAGGCAGACACCAATGATGTGTCAGACTCTGACATTTGGGGACTGGAGTCATTGTCTCTCAGAGTGCCCTATAGTCTTCTTTTTTTTTTTTTTTTTTTTTTTAAAGATTTATTTATTATGTAAACAGTATGCCTCAGATCGCATTATAGATGGTTGTGAGCCGCCATGTGGTTGCTGGGAATTGAACTCATGACCTCTGGAAGAGCAGGCAGTGCTCTTAACCGCTGAGCCATCTCTCCAGTTGGCCATCTTATTGTTTCGTTGGCAATCGAGTTCTATGCTCTCAGTGCTCCTTTAGAAGTTCCTTCTCCAGTTTCTTCTTCCCAAAGAACCTGCACAAGCTCTGTCAGCACAGCAAACTATTGTGGCTAGTGTAGAAACATTTAATTTTAGCTTTAAATTAATTAATTAATTAATTGGGACAGAGGCTCACCATGTACTTCTACCTTGCTATGGAGACTAGGATGGCCTTGAACTTGCAGAGATCTCCCTTCGAGGGCTGGGACTAAAGGTGCGCAACACTATACCTGCCTTAGAAGCAAATCTTAAATTGCATTCAGGAGAACACGTCAGATGTGTGCGGCTGCTACAAGTTTATTTGCGGAGGCAGTAGAGCACAAATGAGGCCCGCCAGCCCACCGTGTGCTTTTGTAGACGAATCTCCTCATTCCCGTAAAAATGATTTGTTTCTTAACACTGGGGCAGGCCCAGAGAGGCTGATGCTTTTTTTCTCACAGTACATAGCGATGAAGCTACTGCCCTAGAGCCCAACCTCGTAGATCAGTGTGAGCAGCAGCAGGAGGTGACATGGGGTGCGGCCTGTGGGGGAGGTACTGAGTGAGCGGCTGCTTCTGCACTCCTACAAGTAATATTAAATCTGGAAGGCACAGTGATCTTCCGTGCCCTTAATGAGTTGCATCTTATAAAGACATACCCTGAATCTCACATATGCCCACACCTGGAACACGCTGCTCTTTGTCCTGGAGGCTCTTCCTGGAGACGTTGCTAATGGACCATAGGAGCGCACCTGCTGATTGGGGCCAGGCTTTCGTCTCCAGTGTAATCACTAGTCTAAGTCTGCACTGTCCCACAGAAAGTTCTGTCAGGATGAACATATCTCAACTGTGCATACGGACTAATACGGCTGGCATACGGCTGGCATGACTGCGTAACCAAGGGTGGTCATCTCATTAACACTAATTTCAAATTTAATAGCAGCCCATGGGTAGTGGCTAAGGTTCAGATAGGGAGGCTCTAGGAGACACTGCAAATGACTAGGGCTGGTTCTAGGCCAAATTCCAATTTCTTCCCACAAGAATGAATCAGGCGTGACCGTGTACCCTCCCACCACTTCCCTCATCGGCCTTACATCACTTTCCCTCTGTCTCTGTCCCTTCCCTCTGCCCCTCACATTGGGCATCTGGGAAAGAGAGTAGTTAGCAACTCCTGAGATCACTTGCCTATGTTCTTAAATTTAACCTGAATTTAAGCACAACGAAATGGACTGAATTCTTTTCCTTTTCATTATTTGGGGCGGCGGGGCGAGGCGGGGGGCAGAGGGCACTCAAAACAACCTTTGTGACAACTTCTGCTGCAGGTGTGTGGCAGAAGGGTTTTCCTGCTGCTGTGTGGGCAGGAAGTATGGGGATAGAGTCTGCTGGAGAAGCAGAAGCCTCAACTGAACGATGCGACCTTTATCGATAGGTTTACAAAGTGGGCGTTGGAGTGAAGAATGTGGCTTGCCAATTGGTAAAAAGTCCGGGTCAAACGGATTCTCTGGCAACTCTGGGCAGGTCTTGCCCGTCTCCGTCGAGGCTTCTCCCCCATCACTGTACACATTAGCAACAGGGACCTCAGGAGTCTAAGCCGGAGGCAATACTACTTACACAGAGGTGTGTCGGTAGGTTCGTAAGCATAGAGACGGTTGGAGTACCTTCCCGTGATGTCCGCCCTCACTGTCAGGCTTGGGTCTGCAAAGATAAGGAACCCGGATGAAACACGTTAGCTTCCAGGGAGCCTATAGTGTATGCTGAAGCAGCTGTGTCCAAGTCCTGTCTGGAGCTCCGCCTCTTCTGTTCTGCTACCCTGCCCCCTAGAGTTACCACCTGAGCAGCGGGGGGGGGGGGGGGGGGGGGAGGTTGGGGGGGTGGGTGGGGGGGGGGGGGGGGGAGGTGTAGGGGGTATAGGGAGGGGCGCCGGGGGGAGGGATTCAGCAACCGCATGAGTATGTTTTGGAAAAGATTTCAAATCCTGGTGTCCTATCTAAAATGCTCTGAAAATAGGACTGCATATTTTGTGGGGCCTTCTTGTTGTTGTTTATTTGTTTTTTGTTTTGTTCAAACATTAGTTTCCTTACCACAGAATTATCATGAGATCTTAAGTGATTATGTTGCCCTTGGCAGACATCTCTGAGAATAGCCTCGGTGATTTGACACACCCAATGCTGGTGTTTGGTTATGTTTTACTTTGTTGAGGTGTTTGAAAAGCAAGAGATGGAATAAAGCATGTGAGTTGAGGGGGCATGTGAGTTGAGGGGGCATGTGAGTTGGGGGGCATGTGAGTTGAGGGGGCATGTGAGTTGAGGGGGCATGTGAGTTGGGGGAGCATGTGAGTTGGGAGGCATGTGAGTTGGGAGGGCATGGGAGTTGGGGTCAGCGAAAGGCTAGCCTAGGTCAGGCTGACTGTCTTTTGCGTTCTTCTTTTTTATTCTTTATTTTCATTATCATTTTTGTTTGCTTCTTTGTTTTGGATAGAGTCTCACTCTGCAGCCCAGGCCAGCAGGAAACTGTATACATTATGCTGCCTCAGCCCGCTGAGTAGTGGGAATTTACATCTGCCAAGTGAGCTAAACCTCTCACCCCCCCCCCCCTCTTCTTTTAACAAAATAGTACAAGACCCTAAGCGCAGCAGGGTCAGATAACTACACACACAAGATGCCTTCCACTTTAAAAAATATTTTATGGTTAATCAATCAGCTGCACTTTAAAAATAGACATTTACAAAAATTCCCTTTAGACTTTCTGTAAATATTCCTATAGGTTTAAATCCATCTATCAAGCTGGTCATGGTGGGGAATGCAGTAATCTTAATACTTGGAGCCTGGAGGGAGGAGAATCAGGGGTTCAATGTCCTTCTTGGTCACATAGAGAGTTTGAGACTAGCCTGGGCTACATGAAACCTTGTCTCAAAAAGCAAAACAAACACCAACCCCCCCCCCACGACTAAATCTATTCTATCTTATTTTTATTTAAGTTGAAGTTCTGTAATTAATGAGAAAAAAAGGGGTACTTCAAAGGAGTGGTACAGCCAGAAGAACAGTAAGGGGGTATAGAGAGAGGTATTGAAGGGAGTGACAGAAGGCTGGGGTGGAGCTTGATGATAGAGCGCTTGCCAAGCATGCACAAGATGCTGAGCTGGATTCGCACAGCTGAGAGGGAAGAGTGGTGGAAGGGGCCTGACATGGATGTGCTGAAAAGGGGAAGATGACGTGAGAACTAGCTGGGTGTTTGCAGTCTGTCACATCCTGGAAGGGACTGTCTTTGTCACTTTAGAATGTTGGACCAGGATTAACAGACATGGATTAGCAGACACAGACATTCATTTGTTCAACCAAGACTTAGTAATGATGCCTCCACAGGAGCGAATGCAAATGCACAGTCTGACTTTCCTATTAAATGAACTCAAGGCCTTTACACACCTACTGGCCTACTCAGACTCGCTGGAGGTGTTTAAAAACCGTGGCTTCCTGTATCCCAGGCCCAGAGAGTTTAACGTCACTGGTTTGAGGTGCAGCCAGGTCAGATGGGTTTTTAGTCCTTCAAGGCTTCTAGCACTCAGCCAGCATGAAGGAGCATCGAGCTCCACAAGTTAGTGCCTCAGGACTTGCTTGTACTAAGGCAGAAGGCAATGAATGTGATGGATATGCTCAGAAATGTCCAAGACTCTTTAAGAAAAGTCCTATACAAGGTACAGCTAGATGACTTCCAGATTGCCTGCAGTGCTCAGATTCCTTTACAAATGAATGCTCTAGTTCAGGCCTTCTCATTCTCCCCCCTCCCCCCCACACCACTTGTTTCTTTCTGCCTTGTTTTTGTTTTTTGTTTTTTTGTTTGTGTTTTTCCTTTCAATGCAAACTTTGATAAGTTACCCATGTTGTCCACTTGATGGGCTTTGCTAGGCAGTGGGCTTAAATACAATGTGAGTGATGAGTTAAAGCCAAATTCTATATAGCTATTAGGCTACTCCATAGACACCTATTGAGAACCTATTGAAGGCTCACACTGAGCCTGTTATGGTGGGCAGAAACACAGGTAGCTTTGCCAAGTTAATATGTTATTCCCCATTGGGGCAAAGTAAAAGCTGAGTGACTGACAGGCAGTGAGGAGACCTGGGCATTCCCTCTGCAGATGTGCTTGGAGCACAAGATGGGAGTTAAAATGAGTAGAGGAGGAAAGAAGTCACTTGTGGAAACAGTAGTCCACATGTTCTGGTGAAAGTACATTATGACACTTAGTTAACATGAAGTCCCACCCAGAAAGTCATGATCCTTGCTAGAGGTTGGTGACCTTGGTCATAGTGAAGTGGCTGGATGAGGACATAGATGGGGATGTGTGATGGGTGGAGCCAGGAAGTGACTGCAATTGCATCATTTTTAGTGTGTCTATGTCACTGGGACTTTCACTTACCCACAAATAGAATTCGGGGCACATACTGGCCATCAGGAGAAAGGTGCTTGTCAGTTGTTTCATACTGAGATTTGAAAACAAAACAAAAGAAAACAAAGACAGCTGTTAGTTTGTTTATTCTTTAGGTATTTGCAAACCTGCCCAAACAAAAATGTATCTACTAAATCTTCCTAGAAGTAGAAAGGGCACCACGAGAGGAAAAACACAGTTATTAAAAGAAGGTTAGGGAGGGTGTTGAAAAGGGGTTGTAGAATATATAAAGAGAAGGAGGGCTTTAGGGGTGAGCAAAGAGATGAGTGGGGGAGGGACAGCAAAAACAAAGAGAATGTGAAAATGCCACAGTGGAATCCATTACTTTGCGTACTAATTAAAAAACACACTAACGTGAAAAGAGACTGCGCCTATGACTGTACCATGGGCCTAAAGCACTGCCAGGGAACCTCTTCTTCAAAGAGTTCACAACACAGATGAGGGGACAAGCATCACAGAGCAGAAAGAGCAGCCTGTGACACGGGGCATGAGGCGAGGAGATGATGGATGTGGTACTCAAAGAACAGAACAACCCAAGGAGGAAGAATTTGAGAAGCTGTGATTGGATGAGGTAGGAGGCCATTTGTTAGAGAGTAGAAAGAAAGTGCTCAGGCAGGTGCCTTGGTGATGAGGTCCTGAGACAGGGGGTATGACGCTAAAGTCCAAGACACATGGGTAGATCTGGACAGCCCGAGCTCTCTCTCCCAGGAAGAGAAGTGATGACAAGGATTAGTGAGCTAGGACTGTAGGGAGATGGGCAAAGGCAGTGATTCTCAACACACACACACACACACACACACACACACACACACACACACACACACACCCAGTTACTTTAGCAGCACAGAGATCTTGACCATTGAAGAGTATTTTTCAGATAAGATTATTAATCACTACTACATTAAAACCTAAGTGTATCACATAAATTACTGATAAAGGGTTGAGGATGTAGCTCAGTGGTAGACTATGCCCTGGCACCAGCCAGGTCTTGGGCTCAATACCAGCCATGCAAAGTTTTCAGAAAAAGGTTATTAATAAAGGAAAATATTTTTGGTTTCTCATCCTATGATGGGACTTGAAAGAGATTCTTGTTAATGCGGTATGATTTCGATGCATAGAAAAAGTGAATCAGACATGGAACCAGGAGATGTGGGTGACAATGAGGGGAAACTTACAACCAGGTTGAGAAGAATAAACTGCTCTGCCAATCTCTGGATCTCTTTGTTTTCAGCAAACACTTTCTTTAAAGCTGTAATATAAGAAAAGAAATTATTGAACATTTATCTCAGCTTTAGACAAACTCTTATTTTCTATTGTCTTCTAAGTTGAATACAAGACCTATTTTGCCCCTTCAGCAAATGATTTGTTATGTTTTCTCTATACTATTGACTGTCTTTGCTCTTTTCATTTGGTACCTAGTTTATTTGTTCACTTACCCCATTACTACTATTGTTATCACTATTAATTATTATTTTTGTTTTTCAAGAAAGGGTTTCTATGTGTAGCTTTGGATGTCCTGGACTCGCTTTGTAGACCAGGCTAGCCTTGACCTCATAGAGATCTGCCTGCCTCTCCCTCCCTGAGTGCTGGGATTACAGGTGTGTCTGTACCTCTGTGCCTGGCTCCCCTTTATTATTTTAAAATCATATTTACTGAATAATTTGTGGCAGATATGAGTTTATACTCTAGGGGAAATACCATGAATAGAAAGCTTGTGCAGCTTCCACAGAGTTCAGATGCTTACGTAGAAATCACAGCTTAAAGAAGTGCATGCTACATATGTAATAATTCCATGTGTAGGTGCATACATGGGGGAAAGTGAGGCAAAGGCTTGAAGAACTATTAGTTTGCCATGTCAGATCTCTTTTAAGAGGTGATACTGAGGTCAGAGGGTGGGTCACTTGGTGGGGGCAGATTGCTAAGACTATTGGAGACAGGTCACTGCAGGCAGAGGGGGATGTAAGAGAGTAACAGCCTTGGCTAATAAGGATGAGCAGCACAGAAGCAGGCTGGATAGAGTGAGAAGTGATCCTGACAGGAAAGGAAAACCATGGGCTGGACCTGAGCGGGCCTGTTCAGGTCCAGCCTTGAAGGCTATCGCCAGGAATTGGGGTTTAATTTGCTCGTGATGAGAAGCCATTAGGGCACACGAGTGACAGGGTCTAATTTGTGTTGAACATCCTCAGCCTGGCTTCTGTGTAGAGGACTGACTTGTGTGACCATGGGTGAGGACTGTGGCATTGTGGTCAAGGTGTAATGTTGGCTTGAACTGAGGTGGTAGGAGGTGGTTGGATTTGGGCAAGACAGGCTACCTACTGCACAGAGACCATTGGAAAATGAAAGTATAGAGCACCTCGTGCTAGAATTATTAAGTTAAAACAGTGATGGGTTCATTACGCCAAATGTTGGGGAGCTTGTACAACCATGCAGGAGGTATGTTTGTGAAACTGGAGCTGGCTGGAAGATACATTTTAATGGTAAACCCAATTGTATTTGTTAATGTGCTAGGTGAAAAAAGATAAACCCCAAATTTTCTTACTCAAAATATGTTAATTAAAAACATGGAAATACTCATTTCGTTTTAAATGTTTTAAAATATTCTTTCTTGTTCAACAGTGCTAGGTTCTAGGAATGTAAAGATCAGTGATCCAAACCCTAACCTGACATAAAAACCTATAAAAGCAATTTTGAAGAATAAATTACCTTGACTGTGTGGGCATTCGTCCAAGTGATGAATGATCATCAAGGGCTTATTGCTGTGAGAGAGACAAGATTAGACATTTAATAGGGTGCCAGGAATATCTGATAGTCACCACTAGATGGCGCGCATGAGAGACTTGACGGAGCTCCAAGTAACCCTCGCCCTACCTCGTCTTGGATTTGTATAAGGCTTCTTCGTATGTTTGAGTCCAGATGAGCTGATCCCCCCAACCTAGAACAAGAGGAGTTGGTGTATTTAAATCCATCACAGTTTTAGGCTCAAACCTACTGAACAGTATGGCAAAGATCTGGATAATATGTAATTATGAAAGAACAAAAGCCTCCAGAGGAGAACTGATTATAAACTGCTAAATGTAGAAAAAAATCCCCAAATATCTTCAGCATATAGGCCTGGTACCAAGAGTCAGTGAGTCTTTATGAATTAACCTGCAGATGGGAGCCAACAAAAAGTTGATTTCTACCTCTGGACAGGGTCTGGGGCAGTTTGGGCCGAGAGTCCTTTGGGTCTTTTTTGGCTCCAGATTTGACTGTAGTATCCTTGGCCAGAGTGCAGGAGACGGCCACAAGAAGTAGCAACGCGGACACTGAAACTCTCTCCATGGCAACTCTACACAGGAAGTAAACAGAAGGGAGTTAGAGTCTATAGAGTGTATCGCAGCAGTGGAAAGCAGTGGGGACCAGGTGGCACTGAGGTCAGACACCAGGCAGGAGTGGAAAGCCACAACTGGAGGGCACAGAGTTCCCTAGGAATACTTATTGGGGGTATCTATCCATTTATTGCCTATTTACCTTTGCCATGTACTGCTTTACCTGTCTGTGGATATATAACATTAGCTACATCGTATCTTGCAGTAGAACAGATTTACTTTAGGGAAATGCATAGCTAGTTAGATGTATGTACTCTTTGGTAAAGGAAATGCACATTTAAACATTATACTAAAAAAGCATAGTACTGGAGTGTAATTTTGTAGGTACCTCTTCTTCCCCCTCTTCCATGTCTCACTAGGTAGATGAAGACTCTAAAGTTCAGAGTGGTGAAAAGAATGTGAGGATAGGCTCGGAGCAAAGAGTTCGGAATCTTGCCATTTTACAGTGCTCCCTCCCATCTCTCCTCCCTCAAACAGTCACCCTAAGCATACATGTCTTCACCCTCTGGCTGAAATAGACACATTTCCATGGAAGAATAAATATGAATAACATGGTCATATCCTTATTTCATCCACAGCATGCTAGCTTTTCCACTTCACTGGAGACTCATTCTCCCTAGTGGAGCAGCATCTCAAATGGTGAACTAAGACACATCGAATGAACATTCTTTGGCTTCTGTCTGGGTCTGTATAGGCAGGGGAGGGCATACACGTCAGTGCGCAGATACGGAGAATGAAACCCAGGGTGCTTCTTTGTTAAATTCCATTTTTTTTTTCCTCCATCTGTTATTTCAAAGTTAAGCTGCAGCAAATGAACATGAATAGGGCTATAAATGACAAGACATTGCGTGAGTGGGAAAGGAAGGCCAAGTAGGCTGTGCTTCATGTTGTTAAAGGTACCTATGGGCTGTACCACAGGCTGCTGCAGACTGAGAATCTGGTAAAGCCAAATGCCCAGGAAGCGACGTAGAACTATAGTGTCCGTCTCTAGTGTTGGTAGAGGTCTTAAGTGACATCAAACACACTCTACAAAGGAAGCGGGGTACGTTGTCATGGTTTAGTGTTTGGAAGAAGCTCACAGTCTGTGAGTTTGAATGGGATCCTTTGCTAGAGCAGATGGTTAAAAATTCGTCACTTAGGTACCAATCCCAAGTGATGCCTTAAATTAAACTGGCCAGTTGTTATCCAAGTCTTAGTAATATAGAAACACAGTGACTCAGAAAAGATATAAACTAAAGCAGTGATATAATGTTATAATTTTCTACACTCATAAGGATGCAGGAACGTTAATAATGAATTTTATCTTCCAGAATTTTTGTAGTAACAACGAAAGTATACTATAATCTAGTGATATTTAGCAGCCCTCTTGGTGTTATGACTTCTGTTCAATATTTAAAAATGGATGAAGGACTTCATGTGAGAATTATTATTATATTTCTGGAATACAAGCTGGTTCAGAAGTGCAGATTAACTTCCTTGACCTTATCAACAAATATTTGACTATATATTATTGATAACAGCACTTCTAGTCACTGAAAATACAAAAGTCAATTGGTGGCAAAATGCTGTATTTATTCCATTGTCAATTGTTGCTGTACAGATGGCTCTTAGGACTTCTTGCAACAGCTCTGCAGATTGCAGGCTGGAACTATTGATATGTCCTGTGCATTTTATGACAGGATGCTTCAAGGAAGGCTAATAAAACACTGCTGAACAAACATCCCGCTCTGAGATCATGACTTTCTGAGATCCGCTCTACTGAGTTTTCATGATGTAAACAGTCTTTCTGCACAAATTCTACTCTACAAATATCTTGCGTGAGCCCCTCAAAACCCAAAGTGCCCATTGTCTGAAGACATTATTGGGAGACTTTAATAACTTGCAGACCCTTCCCACCCTTGGCTTATTGGCCTCCTGAAACTGGTGCATTTTACTGTCACTCTATCTCCATCTTGTCTTTAACCATGAATGTCCTTGCTGAAGGGTTTCTGTGACTCTGTTACTGCTGCAGCAGAAAGCGCCCAGCTCTCCCCTCTGCCAGTCTTAAAAACTGCAGAAGCCTTAAGAACACTGTTTCCGGATTTGCAATAATACCAGGAGGCAAGCTGAGCTGAGCTTTTTCGGTGGGGGAGCCTGTGGGCTTCTGCCTTACCTAGTGGAAGAGGACCAATGAATGACACAGGATTCCCCCAAGCCCTAACACAGGTTTGAAAACTCTCGAGTTCACCCACCCACTCACAAACCTCCAGTTTCCTGAGGAGGCCAAGTGTCACTCTGAACCTAGGCAAGCAATGCGATTCTCCACTACTTTTAACTGAAGAAAGGCCCAGCAAGCCGCCACTGGGATTGGGTGGTAACTCTTTCTAGATCCTGCTTCCTTTCCTGGGAACCTTGTGCTCATATTGTCGGTTGACTGCTTGCTTGCAACTGTGCGGAGCAATCAGAGGCCAAAGCTTACCCCTGCAAGCACAATGCCAAAGCGATTATCAATTGCCTTACCTGGGCTCCCCACCCTCCTGCTTCGTGTGAGCTGCCCGGGTTGCCGTCCAAGTTCCTGAGTGTGCCAGCACAGCTCTGAGCCTCTATTTATGGGCAGAGCACACCCCAATCCCACCCACTAATCCTGTGTCCACATGCTGCTAACTCAGAAGCAAACTTTACTTCTTCCAACCAATTGTCTTTTCTGAGATAAAAAGTTTCTTGTTTTTTAACAAGCAATCATTGCAAAAGTTGTTGTTTTTGTTTTTGTTTGAAAACCCACGTTTTTAACTGTTGGTGAAGGTTTTACTGGGCAATGTGCCAAATCCAGGTAAGCTTTAAATGAAGACATTTGATTTGTCCCAAGGCTGATTTGTCTGTATGTGATTGGATGGAAGTTGTGGTTTATAGATATTCATTTCCTTCTTCCTGGCAAGACTGCTTTTATTCAGCTTAAAAAAAAAAAAAAAAAAGATGATTCATAATTCTAACCCTTCTTATACAGCTGGCCGTGTTCTATTCATACACTATGTTCACAATATACTTCTCTCTCTCTCTCTCTCTCTCTCTCTCTCTCTCTCTCTCTCTCTCTCTCTCTCTCTCTCTCTCTCTCTAAGTGCTTTACTTGCATGCGTAAAAACCACAAATCATCACCCATGGACTGTTTCAAACTTGGAGAGGTTATTGAAGAAAGGAAGGAATGGCTAGTATTATGAGCTAATAATAATTGCTCTGCTGATGAATGTATGTGTATGGACATGTGCAAGTGTGTGTTTACATCTGTGTTCATGTGTGTGTGTGTGTGTGTGTGTGTGTATGTGTGCACATGTGTGCACACACATGGAGCAAGTTCCCTCCAACAAGTTTAAAGACACTCCAGAGGTATTTTCTTATTTTAGTGTAAACTTTCCTGTTAGTCAGATGAACAGGAAACCACTTACCTCATTTTTGTATACACATATCTATAATCCACCCCCTCAACTATCTAATTACTGAGAATTTTAAAACGGAAACTCAAGTGTTCTCTTAAAAAAACTCAGTTCTGTGGCTTTATCACAAAGCCGTATACAATTCTTAGAAACCTCAGGACAGGAATTTTCAACAGGAAAGAGCCAGTGGGATAAAAGGTCTAGAAAGTAATGTTTAGAATGAATCGGCTGGTTGGGGACTTAGCTCAGTGGTAGAGTGCTTGCCTAGCAAGTGCTAGGCCCTGGATTCGGTCCTCAGCTCTGAAAAACTAAAATAAAATGAATTAGCTTTACCATATCTAAATGCATTTTTATGTATACACTTCTTTCAACAGAAGCTTAGATTCTGTGGTCTGGTGAATCTCAAAATAATTGCATTTGCTTCTGCTTCTAAAAGAGTATACGGAGACTTTTAAAAATAATTTCTTTAATTTTATTTTATATTCATTGGTGTGAGGGAGTTAAATGCCCTGGAATTGGAGTTACAGACAGTTGTAGCTGCCATGTGGGTGCTGAGAATTGAACCTGGGTCCTCTGGAAAAGCAGCCTGTGTTCTAAACTGCTAATCCATCCCTACCGCCCCAGAGACTGTTTTAAAAAAGGAGTTTGAACAAAATTAATTATTTGTCCTAGAGCCTTAAGACTAGAATTGCTCTCACATAGGCTATTACTATTCTATTCTGCCCTTAGTTCAATTCAAACCCTCATTTGACAGATTTTTTTTTTTTTTTTTTACAATGTAGACACCAAAGAAACAAAAAATAAAATGGCTTTTTGAAGGCACTCCAATTAGTTGAGGGCAGAACTTGGCGCAAAGCCAGGGCTCTTCTATTCCATTATCTTGGACCTTGGAAAATGGGTGGGATGGAGGTCAAGATTTCAGTCAGCATCCTGTTTCCACTCACTGGATGATGACATCAGAGATGGCACAGAACACCTCTGAAGCTTCAGCTTCCATATCTGTAATGGGGTGATATACAACCACTGAGAGCGATGTACACAACTCTTGTGAGCGTAGCATGAACTGAGGAGGGGAAGAGCATCGGTATCAGAGATCTCAGGATTGTTTCTGCAGGAACAGCACAGTCCCGGGAGGCGGGAGCATCAGCAAGATTTCCCTTCTCCTGCTTCTGGAGGCTCCATGCCCAGCATCAATGCATCAGGAGGGTTGAACATCTCTGAGCCTTCCGACGTTGGTCTGTGGATGAAGGAAGTCCTCGTGTGCCTGTACCTGCCTTTCCCTCTGTACCCAGTCTCTGACCGAATTTTCTTTCCTATGAGAATAACAGTCGGATCAGATTAGAAGCCAGTCTAATGATCTATTTCACTTCAATTACCTTTGCTCTATTTACTTACTGTGGTGGTTAGGGTCAAATCCAGAGTCTTGCGTGCACTTATCAAGTGTTCCACTGAAGAACTGTACCACAGACCTTAGCTTAATTACTCTTTAAGTCCCTCTCTTGATCCAATATTGATGGTGTCACAAGAAGCCTGGGACCTCGAACCAGACCAACGGTTCATTGCAATGAACCTTTGCAAGAGAAGAAATGTTGACAAAAGGCATACCGTGGGACGCACGGTAACACACTACAGCTTCCACAACGAGATGTTTTCTATGCTTTGTTTTGTTTTGTTTATTTTTTGTTTACTTGTGTGTATTTTACTTTAGAGGGAGGTTGCAAGGGTAGATACGAAGGGATAGAGAGGTTAAGTGGGATTGGGGTCCACGATGTGAAACTCACAAAGAATCAATAAAAGGTAAAAAAAAAAAAAAAAAAAAAGACCCTCTCTCTATCTACAGTCACATTCTGAGGTACTGAGGATTTCAGCACATGGATTCTTTTGAGACACATCTCAGCCATATCTCTTGATAATTAAAAACATCTCAGATTTTCTATAGTTAATTATAATGATATAACAGCTATCTTGGACTATTCCTATGTCTAATCTCATGCTGGTAAAGATCAGATATTTGCCAAGGTGGTTATGGTACATGAAGTAATTATTAGAACATCCCGCGCATGCTAGAGTGTCTGTGGCATCCTTGGTGCATCAATCCTGAAGTGAAGTAAATGTCTCAGTAGCTTTGAGATGGGTGGGTGAGGGTGGTTCTTTTATGCTGCTAAGGCTTTGTCGTGTGGCTATTCTTTGTGATCTCTTCACGTTGTATATGGTATATGGTTTTGACAACACCTGAATGGGGGTTCTATGAGCAGGATTTGATAATTCCAAATAAATATTGAACTAATAGAACTAAGCTTGGTACCAGTGATCCTTAGAGCTGTCATAATAAAAATGCTCATGCTTGAACTGTCGGTGCCATCAGTTCTAAATAGGTTATTCCCTATATTGGATACAATCTGAAGACAACAATAACTAGCAGTTACTGAGTGTCCAGCATCTTGGTCCATTTATTATTTATTGTATGTGTGTGTCATGGCCTGTGTAGAGATCATTGGATAACCATTGGTGGTGCTCTTCATCTTCTACTCTATTTGAGACAAGGTCTGTCTTGCTCACTGTTGAAAAAGCCGGTGAGTCTGCTGATATTCACTTGTTTCCACTGTCCTTCTGGGTTTAGGTGCACTGGTATTATAGACACCTGTGGAATGACATCTGGCTTTTATGTAGGTTCAATGGATCAAAACTCAGACTGTTAGGCTTGTGTGATAAGTGCTTTATCCCCTGATCTGTGCTTGGGCCATACAGTTTGTGAAGTGGGCTAGTAAGACATATTTTGTAGGATATGTAAAAGGTTGTAAAGAAATAAAGTCTGTAAAGAAATAACATCTGAGCTGGGCGCACAGCTTAGATGTTAACAGCACTTGCTGCACGTGGTGGCTCACAACCATCTGTAACTCCAGTTCCAGGAGATCCAATGCCCTCTTCAGGCCTTCATGGGCATCAGGGGCATACATGGGGGCACAGGCATACATACAAGAGAAACATTTATACACATAAAAGGTAAAGAAGATATATTTACAAAAAGAAACAAAACCATTATCACTTGGTGAGTAATCATATTAATTATTAATAAATAATGTATGACTTGCTTCCATGTGTTATGGTTTCAGACTGTCAATTCCAGGACATTAAAATGTTAACTATTTTAAAAATAATTGTTATTACTTCTATTATTATGGCTCTGTTGTTTGTTTGTGTATGTATGTGTGGGTAGCCACAAAGACCAGAAGACGTATTGGATCCCCTGGAGTTAGACATACAGCTAGATGTGAACTTCCCTATATGGATGCTGGGAACTGACCTCAGGTCCTCTGGTAAAGGAAGGGATCATAATACAAGAGTCATCTTTCCAGACCCTTGATTACTTTTTTTATAAAGTCTATTTCAAGTCTTGAATGTATAACACTTAATTAATTTGCCATGGTAACAACCTTACTAGACTTTATAATTTTTAAAAAATATTTATTTGTTTACTTTACATCCCAATTGTAGTTCTCTCCCTTCTCCCCTCCCAGTCCCACACTCCCTCTTCTTCCTCCTATGGCCCCTCCTCTTCCTCTCAGAAAAGGGGAGCCCCCCAACCCACCCCAGCATATCTAGTCACTTCAGGACTGAGCGCATCCTCTTCCTCACTGACCTAGCATGGCAGCCCTGCCAGGGGGAATGGTCAAGAAGCATGCAACAAAGTCCTTGTCAGAGACAGCCCCTGCTCCCCTTGCTAGGGGACCTACATGAAGACCAAGCTGCCCATTGGGTACATATGTGTATGGAGCCTAGGTCCAGTCTGTGCATGGTCCTTGGTTGGTGCTTCAGTCTCCACAAGCCCGCTGGGCCCAGGTTAGTTGCTCTGTTGGTCTTCTTGTGAAGTTCCTATCCCTTCCAGGTCCTTCTATCCTTCCCACCCCCCACCCCCACTCTTCCACGAGGCTCCCTGCACTCTGCCCAATGTTTTTCTGTGCGTCTCAGCATCTGTTTAGATCCAAAGCTTGGTGGTGCCTCTCAGAGGATAGCTATGCTAGGCTCCTATCTGCAAGCATAGCAGAGTGTCATTAATAGTGTCTGGGGTTGGCTCTCTCCCTTGGTGTGGGTCTCAGGTTGGGCCAGACATTTGTTGGATGCTTCCTGTATCTCTGTTTTATCTTTATACTTGGACATCTTGTAAGTGGGGTAAATTTTGGGTAGATTTTTTTTTGTGAGTGGGCTGGTGTTCCCCTCCCTCCACTAGGAGATCTGTCTGGTTAGAGGGTGGTCTCTTTAGTCTCCATGACCCCTGCTACTAGAGGTTACTCCCATATCCTCCCAGGAGCCTACCTTGTCACAGGTTTCCAGCTTATGTCAGAGATGGCAGTGTCTCTTCTCTCTGCAAGCCCTCTGTCTTCCCACCCCCACTCTCCCCACATCTGATCCCCACACTCATTTCCCTCAATACTCCGTCTCCTATCCTGTTCCCTGTCTTCATCTACTTCTACTGTCTATTTTATTTCCCCTTCTGAGTGACGTCCCTTGGGCCCTCTTTGTACTTAGCCTCTCTGTGAATTGTAATATGGTTGTCCTATATGGCTAATATCCACTTATGAGTACATACTCTGTGTTTCTTTCTGGATCTGGGTTACCTCACTCAGGGTGATGTTTTCTACTTCCATCCATTTGCCTGCAAATTTCATGACTTTGTAATTAAAAAAAGAAGGAAAAAAGCTGGTCAGTTATCTAGTTACAAGTATGCCAAAGACAGAGTTAATGAGTAACTAGAGGCCCCACAGTTCACTGTAATTAATGATGATAACTCTGATATTTCCTTCAGTTCATCAAGTTACCTTACAACATCAGGATCATAGACACAAAGTTACTGCAGTGTTTTCAAAGCTTAGTAGGGCATCCTCTTTTAGAAATGCGATGTCATCATCCCATCTCTTCCTGTGGCAATCAAAGGAGGAACAGGTTTGCCCTGTGCCAAATCAGGATGCCGTGATTTGAACAGTACTTTCTTACTGGCCTCCAGTAATATACGGCTACCCAGACTGTTATTATTTGGGGCCATAGTGACAGTCAGTGGCTGAAAGCTAGTTACTGACTAGTATTGGTTAATGTCACACCACTAGATGTGTTTCTTATGGCAGAATGTCGAACAGAAGACCCAGCAGCAAACTGTGGCAATAACCATTTACATGAGAGGTAGAGAAAAAGAGGTATTTGCACAGCACAAATGTAAAAGCGTGACAGGAAGACCACGGGATGTGCTATGGCTCCAAGTCTAAGCTTTGGAGGACCTGAGAATCATAAAGAAGTAACCAGTGAGATACAGTGGTTTAGAGCTGGACACTTGAGAATATATTTGGCAAGGTAAAAATCAGTTGCCTTAAGTCCAAAACTATACATGCAATGCAGGCTGAAATAGTTAAAGACAAAATTATGTGTAATAGTGTATCACTGAGGGGTCAGGAAGAAGACTGTGTGCTCCTCAGGCGTCAGAAAATGACCTGAGGTTAAACTGTTGGCTACTATCACTAAGAGCATTGTCTTTTATTCTAAAGGATACCATGATTTCAACAATAAATAATACAGTCTTGATAAAATATGTAAGTTTAACTTCTTTTTATGTTTGTACATGCATGCATGTGTGTGTGTGTGTGTGTGTGTGTGTGTGTGTGTGTGTGTGTGTGAGAGAGAGAGAGAGAGAGAGAGAGAGAGAGAGAGAGAGAGAGAGAGAGAGAGTGTGTGTGTAAGCATGCACCATGGCTTGGATGTGGAGGTCAGAGGACATTTTGCGGAGGTCAGTTCTCTTTCCACCATGTGGATTCCAGAGATCAAACTCTGGTTTTTAGACTTGGCAGCCAGCCTACTTACCCACAGAGCCCACCTTGCCAGCCTGACATTACTAAGAGAGCTGCGTCTATTCTTGTGGAAAGATGGCTAACCGTTATCTCACCATGTTTGCTTCAGTCCAGGATCTCTGCGATATCCGGGTTTCCAGGTTGGCAACTCATATTTTCATGGTAAAGTTCCAGGGATGTCACAGCTTTGGAGTTTGGCACTGAGCTCCCTCCTCTTGCTTTATAACATGGCTTAATACTTATTCCTAGCTATCCAGGACTTCTATACCTTGTCTTAAACTGGAAGGAAGCTTGTTCTCACTGCTTTCCAGATCTCTGTTTTCCCTGGATAAAGGTGACGGCCTTGAATCTTTTTCATCGTGTTGGAGACTCCCTTTGAAAGGAAGAAGGAATTAAAAGTAATTTAAAGTGTGTGAATGCCCAGGGTTATTACATGATTTCCTATGAACTCGAATATTCTGAAGCACAGTGTTTATAAAAGGGCAAGTGACATCTTTTAGGATTTGAAACCATCTCCACAGGTGCTTGGGTTGTGCTGCTAATGAAGCTACTTGTCTGTTTTAAATCTGGGTCTATCAATGATCTTGCCTGTAAGTGAAAGGCAGAGACATACACATTAAGGTAACGTGTCCTTAGCAGTTGGAGTTTGACCCTGGAGTTGACAGAACAGTAGACAAATACTCCCCTAAGGGTGGAGCACGGAACAAGTAGAGGTGCTGTAGGAGCTGTCACTCATTCTTTATGCCTGGCAGTGACTTTGAAAAGACCAATATTGTGATGTAGCTTTGCTTTGCCTTTTATCCATGCATCTATCTATCTATCTATCTATCTATCTATCTATCTATCTATCTATCTATAGATCTATCTATGTATGTATCTACTATCTATCATCTACCCACCACTCATCTATTTACCTTGTTCCTTTAAAGGATCTCATAATTTTCCTATCCAGTGTGACCTGATTGTATTGTGGTCACGACCAAAGTTTTCTGTATTATAGTTAAGTTCTTGTATGGTAAAATGTCATGTTTTATCATATAGCAGTAAATGAATAACAACATAGAATGGAAATGACAGGCATATCATGTGTCAATCCTACCTAGGCAGCTATAACACATGATATAGCATGTTATCTAGGATATTTGCGACTTGAAGGTTTATTTTTTCTTCTCTTTGAGACACGGTCTTATGGAGACCATGTTGGCTTCAAACGCACATTACTTACCCCCCAGGTTTTATTTCCCATGGTGTTACAGATGTGTATTAGCATGCCATGCATGAAGGTATTTCTGTTGTCTAGAAAACAGTTATAAGTAACTTTTCAAGACCTCACTTTGTGTGTGTGTGTGTGTGTGTGTGTGTGTGTGTGAATATTATTTAGAAGATTAAACTAACTTTTTAGCAACCCATGATTCTAAATTTGCTTCCATGGAGTATGTTTCTCTTTTAAACTATCTGACTCTGAGCTGGCATGGCTTTTGGATTAAATTGCTAACAATAACAACAGTACAACTGCAAGATTGAGAAATGAATAGTAGGTATTGGTTGCTTTTAAAATATTATTGTTTTACTGTGTGTGTGTACATGCTTGCACACCCGCGTGCTCTTATGGTGGTATGCTTGTGGACGTAAGAGGACAGCTTATAGGAGTCAGTTTTCTCCTTCTACTCTGTGGGTCCCAGGGTTTGAACTTAGGTTCTCAGACTTGGCAGTAAGCACCTTTACCTGCTGAGCCATCTCCTCAGTATAATAGGACCCTACTGGTAAGTAGGTCAAAAACCTAGAAAAAGCAATTTTGAATGCTGCTGTCAGAGGTAATTAATACTTGAAGCCGATATTCAACCTGGTTGTATAATGCACGCATATACCAAAACATCACATGGTAAGTGCCACATATATAATTGATTTTTGTGTACCAGTTAAATTGATTTAAAAAGAAATATACTCTTTTCTCCCCTGACAAGTTGATCTTTTCAGAGCTCTTTCATTGTCCAGGTTTTGTATTTTATCCCCCAGGCTGAGTACCAATGAGAGAATAACACGTATCTTAGCATGGCTTTGTCTGCCTGTGTTTTCCATGAGTCATTCCATAATAGTCTTATTCTCACACTCCTCAGCAGCTGGCCAGCCCAGAAAGCAAACAGAGCTTGCCACATGTACTTTCTTTAAGACCTCGTCATCATTTCAAGACTAAGCTTTCCTCTCTTCACTGTACAGGAAAAGGTCCCATTTGTTTATTATTCTTGTCCTCTAGATTCTACATGATGGAGAAAAATGAGTCTCAACCAGGTCACATTTAAGAGGCAAATTTAGAAGTGGATCTTTACTACAGATAAGCCTGCTTTCTATGGTTGTTTGGGTTGCCAGATGAAATGCAAGCAATTCTAATCAATTACTGCAAATGGGAAGAAATGTTATGAATTTGTTAGATTTCTAAAGCTGCCAATATGATTGATTAGGTATTCAATAAAAATGTTCCATATGAAACAATTGAACTCTTTTAAAAATATACAAATGAGCACTAATATGATTTTTTTTGTTATTTTAATCACCAAACTGTAAATAGAAAAGTTTATTTTAAAATTCCAACCAAAAATGCAGATTTTTTTCTACTTCCCTATTACAATTACTTCAATTATTTTTCTATTTCCTACTTCCTTTAAGATTTCATGCTTGTTGCTCATGATCCCCTAATTCCACAACTGGCAATCAAATATATATAAGAACACACACCTATGCATGTATGTATATGTATGTGCATGCATATGTATGCATATATACATACTTTTAAATTTAGGTTCTGTCTGTAAGATAAAACACAGAGTATTTATTTTCCAGAGTCTGCCTTATTTCGCTTAACATAATGACTTCTAGTTGCATCCACTTGCCTGTAAGTCATGATTTCAGTTTTCCTCATGGCTACCTATATAGAATTCCATTGTATATATGGACTACATTTCCTTTACCTTTCCAGAATCCAGTCAAAGGACAGTGTAACATTTTCAGCTCAGATTTATGTAGGACACCAGGACTTCTAGATGACAGGAAAAGGAAATAAACCAAATAAACTGTGAAAGTTGCTGAGGGTTTCTGAATGCAAGTGTCCGGTGTCTTAATTCATCATCGCAATCTATAGCTATTTGACCACTTGTGACAATAAGGCAGAGTTGTGACTTTTGGGCCAGCTTAGGCTACATAGTAAGACTCAGTCTACAAGCAACAGATAGAGCAAAACAGAATAGAAGAGAACTGAAGTGGTGATTTCTGAGTTTGCATTACGCTGCTAATTTCTTCCGCTAGAACTGAGAATTGAACCTAGGGCCTCTTGCATGCTAGGCAAATGCTTTACAACTCATATTTAAATGTATATCTGATATGACTGATTATATGTATATATGTCCCAAGCCCTGTGGGGATTAATTTTTAGGAATGATAGTCTAAGAACTGATAATTTATATCGTGTATTCTCTTAGTTCTTGCAGCTTGGCTGCCAATGTCAGGGTCTTTCAGTACTGTTTATTCCACCATGTTTTATCATAAGTTTCTTCACATACATTTGCCTATTAAATAGAACTATTACTGTATCATGGGAGAGTGAATAAAAAGATGTAAATGATGTCTCTGAGATTTCTAAACCAAGATATGAATTTCATGAGAATTTTTTTTATCTATAAAAATCACTATTAGATTTAAAAGAGAAATTGTGTCTGTGGCGTACAGTATAGCTTTCTGAACTCCTTTGAACAGCACACGCCACTGCATTTTGGCAAGACCACTGCCCTTTGTTGACCGACTACATGTTCTGAGCCCGAACAATCCCGTAGCCGTGTCCCAAGGCAGCTAATATTTACTCAGTCATGTGTAATCCAAGAAAGAGTAAACTTAAAAATGAATCCTCAACGCATAACATACAAGAACAATAGTATGTCCTGTCACATCTTGGCACTTGGAAACACTACAAGTTTCAGGGGTACCAAAGACTGAGACAATGGCACAATTTTGGGGAGAAGGACACCTGTCCCCAGGAGCTGTGCATGCCATTCTGAGGCTCTGATTTTGTAGCTGCATCCCTTTTGCAAGGCACAGCGGGGGAACATTTCAGGTTAGGCAATAATGCCGCAAAGATTTATTAAGCTCAGACAGAGGAAGTTAGCACTATGAAAGTGGTGCCCACAGGGCCAATGTCTGCTAAGTAATTGCCAGTGTTCTGGGTGCTGGCTGAGTATGAAAAGGTTTATAATTCATTTCCAACCATAGTTCAACAGCAGCGACATGGATGCAAAAGTACATTGCTCTGTCTGTCTCGACACAGGAAATGCGGGAGAGCAGTTCCAGGATCTTACGTGTACTCAATGTTTATGCAAAAGGAAGAGAAATAAGACGGTGCTTCTAGCAGCAATCATGACCTAATGAGACCTCTTGACCGCCTTTGCGCTCTCAGCACCTCAGCTAGACCTGTGTCTAGAGGCTTGTCTGGAAAAGATGACTGTACATTCACAAGTAGAGTGCCTTGTTACAAAGGAATGTATAAGGACGCTCCCAAGCTGGGCGTCTGTGATCATCCTGCCCCTGGAACTCTGGAGGGAACTCTTGTTGTACCTTTCCATTGTTAGAATTGGGGCAGGGCGCCATTCTTCTATTTCAGGAAGGTTCCCTTTTATAAATTGCAAAGTGTTCTCCTAGTGTCTCAGGGTCATTTTTAAAATTTCCATTCCCCAAATATCTGGGCCCGTGTACTCTCAACCTATTTAAGGTTTCAGTTTTCATTTCAAGGCATTTCATTAGAATCTTTCTCAAGCCATCTGCTACTTCTACAGCTTTCTTTCCTTATAAACATTTTCTTCAGACGTACTTGAATTAGTCGTGCTTAAGAAGCTCATTTTCTTTGCTTTTTTCTTTCCATGGAAGACATATTAGGTGAAGTGCTCTATGCCTTTTGCTTGTGAACTCATCTGGAGGATTATTTTTCTGTTGGAGTCTACTATGTTGGCTTGTGGACAGGTTTCTTAAGAGCCTTGGTGTGTGTGTGTGTGTGTGTGTGTGTGTGTGTATGTATGTGTGTGTGTGTGTGTGTGTGTGTGTGTGTGTGTTTCTGGGTACTGGGGGTTGAACTCAGTGCTTCATGGACTTTAGGCAAGCAAGAGCTCTACCACTGAACCACACTGTATCTCTCTATAGAGCCTTTATGCTAGCCCTGAGGCAGATACCTGGATGGTATCTTGCTCATGGCCGTGTGTACACCAGTTTCTTTAGCACATCCCACATTAAAAAGAGCATGGAAATGCCACTTCTATACCTGAACAAAGGACAGACTAAGAGTTCTACTGTTTTATCATAAGAATATATCTTACTGTATTTTTATTGCACTTACCAGGCCTCCACAAAACTCATGTTCCTTGGTTACTAGGTAATATTTTCTAGGCTTCTTCCCCTCATACATAGTTTCAGTAGAGATGCAGTTATTTTTTATGCCTTTGTTTTCATCAAAATCATGCTAAACCCTTTTGTTCTTAGTTCGGACATGGTGGGAGTGGGGTGAGGGCATGAGGGAACAGTGTTGGGGTTTGTATTCAGGCCACAGGCTCTCCTGTTAGGCAAAGGCTTAATGAGGAGTCCCCCATGGATAGTCCGAATAGTCTCGGGAACTGTCAATCTGAGTAGATCAGATCATAAAAGCCATTTCCCTGTAGTAGTCAGGCCTGAATTGATTTGTGTTAATTCAACTCTTGATGTGATTACCTTAACTAAGGAAGGGAGGAAGCGGAAAGATGGCAAGAAGACAGCGATTATTTCCATGGTAACACGGGAGTGGCTTTGTTTGGAGTCTTTGGTGGGGACAGCCCTGCCTGGGCTTTGCTCACATTGACTGTGGGGAGGAAGACTAGGTGGGGAGTAGATAAGAGGGGAGCCAGAGGGTTGGCCCAAGCAAGGCAGCTGGTAAAGGCAAAGCTGCAGAGTACCAGATGGGTGCCAAGGCAGAGGCCTGGCGCAGGGTGGGTGGGATGCAACAGCACTTGGTTCTTCCTGTATCAGTACGAAAAAGTTCCTGCTTTTATGCCTTTCTCCTTGGAATGAGACATGATAACATTCAGGATATGTTTGCATTAGTGTAAACATTAAAAAAAAAAAAAAATAGGCCAGTGGCACAGATGGTAAATTATATTATTACTCAGGACGTATTATCTTGATTTTTAGGAAAACTCAGTGTTTAAAACTTACCATGATTTTTTTTTTAAATATCGTTGATTCAGCACCTGACGTGTATGTATAAATGTGTATTTGAGGCATACCAAGAGCTTATGAACTTTGGGTTAGGGTGCATATTTAGTAAACGTGAGGAAAATTTCATCTCGTCACAAAATAATTAGGGTGTGCCTGACATTTCCAGGCACTTTTTTAGGTATAGAAAATTCAGCAATGAACAAGTAGTAAGTTTTTGGCCTCATGAAATTTACATCTCAGGGAAGAGAGAGAGGAGGGATGGGGGGGGGGGTTGGGTTTGTATCACATATGTAGTGCAGTAGGGAGAGGCAAGCAAGATAAGACGAGGGACAGAAAAATGAGTTAGGTGGCAAGGATCATGGATGGAAGACATCTATAATTTGTTTAAAATTTTTTTTAAATACAACAAAACAAAATATAATTAAATAAAACAAAAAACTACACATTGATGTTGGACAAACAAATCAGCCAAGGTAAGACACAAGAATTGGAGACCCACTACTTCGCACACTGAGGAACCCCATAAAGACACAAAGCTAGAAGATATTATATATATTCTGAGGGCTTGGTGCAGACCCATGCAGTCTTTGTGCGTGCGCCTTCAGTCTCTGTGAGTTTATATATGCTTTGCCTGTGTTGATTGAGAGGCCTTGTTTTCTTGGTGTCCTCCATGCCTTTTGGCTCTTTCCTTTGTTCTGCCTCCTCTTGTGGGACAGCAAGGGTGCTATGAGGGTGGGGTAAAGGGGGTGGGGGGTATAAGGTGGGGCCCCTGAGCTCTGAGGGGGGATTTGGTGTAGACATCCCATTTAGCACTGAGCATTCCAAGGGCTCTTACTCTCTGCATAATATTTAGCATAATATCCCTGTGCCTATACTTTTAAATGGGATATTTTGGGAAGGTTTCATGCAAAACAAGAAAAGGGGGTAAGGCAGAAGAAAGAGTGACAGGGGATAGTGCTTGGTGGTCCTGAAGCAGAGTATTTGGTTGAAGCCACGTGAGCTGGAGACTAGGAGAGTAGGAGGTACCACCAGAGAACTGGAAGAGGCCCACACGCCCCTGTCTGACAGAAGACACATGTAGGTGAGCACCCCGGCAAGAACGCTATAGTGCTTGAACAAACTAGTCCTTGAACTTGAAGGAGTGGAGAATGACTGTAGGTAGGTGTCCCCAGTGTCACCCCTGGGAGTGACACAGCCTATGACACTTTTCTTTTAAGCCTGCCCCATCTTTTTCTTTAGCAAACTTATTCTGTCCTGTATCCCAGCAGCATTTCTGCAGCATCCTTGGTTCCTCCCGGGTGCCTCTAAGCCATCGGATAAACTTGTCCATGGCTGACACTGATTTATGATAGCCACCCACTTTGCCTATCTAAGATGCTTGAACATAGATTTCCGCTAAGATGCATAGTTAGCTTCATTCCTCGCACCCAGAAAAAGATTACTTTTGCCTCAAGTGTGGCACTGTTTTAGGTACCTCAGTGAGTTCTAAAGATCACTGAGATATCAGGGAGCTTAATGCCTAAGAGAAGGAGGACTGGCACAGAAAAGTCACAAAACCTCACCGAAGATAGAGCTCAGGCGTGGCTACTCTACCCATTGCTTTTTTCACTGCTATAATGAAACACCCTACAAAAGCACCTTGAGGAAAGGTTTATTTTGGCTCAGTTTGAAAGTACAGTCCACAATAATGGAGAAATCAGGGTATCAGGAGCAGGAGGAAGCTTGTTACATTACAACTCTAGTCAAGAAGAGCGAGGGGGGTGGAAAGGGAGGGAGGGAGGGAAGAATGGAGGGAGAGACAGAGAAAGAGAAGAGGAGAGGGAGAAAGAGGCAGAGACAGAGACAGACAGAGAGAGGAGGGAGGAAAGGGAGAGAGACAGAACAGACAGGGGGGGTGCGGAGGAAAGGGTCACAGAGAGAGAGAGAGAGAGAGAGAGAGAGAGAGAGAGAGAGAGAGAGAGAGAAAGAGAGAGAGAGAGGAGGGAGGGAGGGGGAGGGGGAGAGGGAGAGGGAGAGAGTCTTTAGATTGCATTTTCCTTTTTACTCAGTCAGGTGCCTCAGCCTAGGGAATGGTACCTCTCATTAGTAGCAGAGCGAGTCTTCCCATCA
The DNA here is from genome assembly GCF_903995435.1 of Acomys russatus. Lineage (NCBI taxonomy): Eukaryota > Metazoa > Chordata > Mammalia > Rodentia > Muridae > Acomys > Acomys russatus. The sequence goes on along the minus strand of NC_067137.1, from coordinate 49,199,725 downwards.
CAATTAACCCATCCTGACACTCTGTCACAGACCCTCCCTAGATCACTTGTCTTAAGTGATCTAGATCCCACTAAGATGACAGTTGATGTTCACCGCCACAGTTCCTAAAGGGTAAGAGATATTTTCGCAAAGGGATGCTTACTAGAAAAATATTTAAAATATAAGGATGTAGGCAACAGTAAGTACTGGTTGCACAATTAGCTTTGTCATTAGTGCCCTGCTGAGCAGTAGGATAAGTGCTTCTACATCTGGATTTGATCTTGGCTATTAGCTAAGGACCTTTCGTAAATTGCTTATTTTCTCTGTGACTCATTTTTCTCATGAGTAAACTAGAGGTGAATTAGTGAACAATGCACTAAGTGTTTTAGAAGAGCAAGTAAGGGAACATTGGCAATGTTCTAAGGATTGTGCATGGAGCCTGTACCAATAGCTTTCCAATGTTTGTTTCTAAGACAATTTGCCACAAAGGAACTTTTCATTAGGAAATCCATGGTGTTAAACACGCTGAGGAGGAACTGCTCTATGTGAGACTTGAGCTACTTCTTTTTTCACAGGAACCTCTGAGTTTCTACAAAATGCCCTATGCATCCTAAAGTTGCCAATATACAACCATCTATCATTATCTGTGGGCCTCCTCTTCCCTGCTGTGTGTGTGTGTGGGGGTGCTGTTGGCCATCAGCCCATGAAGGCAGGAGGAGCAGAGGCGAGGAACAGGGCTCAGATGACCATGAGCACCAAGGAGAATGACCTCTGGGAACCACTTCAGGGAGATAGTGCAACTGTATTCCGGGAGAACAAAGGCTGTACAGGCCTTTGTGAGTGGGCGGGGCGGCAGCTCCCAGGACAGCTGTATGTAATTGGTTGGAACTAGGCACTTCAAGGATGCTTGATTTGCATTTGACAACATGCTCCTATCATATGAATGGGAACACGGTACCTAATTATCCTATAGGTGCAGAGAGGGGAGAGCTAGCAGGGAGCTGTGCTGAAGGCCATATGTCAAATGTGGTTAGGGGTATCTATGCCTAAAGACACTCTCTAGATGAGGTCAGGCAGAGAGCCGGAGGCTCTGCTGCAGAGAGCTCAGAAAGGCTATCCAGACTGGAAGGACTGCAACCTCAAACAGCTGGGTCCTTTCAACAATTATCCTTCAGAGATGGCTCTGGAACCCACACAGATACCTAAACCCACAAATGCTCAAGTCTCTTACAAAGAATGGTTTAATCTTAGCATGTAACCTTTTTTCAACCTCATTTAGACTCTATGTCATTTCTATGTAGGTTGTAATATCTAATACCATGTGTGGGCTATGCAGATGGCTATAACATTGGGCTTTAGAGGATGAAAGTAAGAAAAGTCTGCATATGTTGATTACAGAGACATTTTTTCAAATATTTTCTATCTGTAGTTGTTTGACTTGTGAAAGTGGAGTCTGTGTGTGTGTGTGTGTGTGTGTGTGTGTGTGTGTGTGTGTGCGCGCGAGCACACACACATTATAAGTTTCCTGAACTGTTGCCAATAGTTCGTGTGCTTTGTCCTGTGCTTTTTAAGAGAAATTCCAAGCCAAATTTTGATCACAGCTACCAAAGGCTTTTTCTTATTTAAATTCAAGGAGCAATAGGTCCAGAAAGTTCTCAGATTACAGATGTGAGGTGTAAGTGGACAATAATAGCATAAGTTATTAAGAAACGAAACACTTTTTGCCTCCTTGTATGGTAATTTTTGAATGTTTAGACAACACAGTTCTTAAGTATGTATACATAGCCTTGCTTTAATTATTTTTTATTCTTAAATATTCTTTAAAAAAAAACAAAGATAGACTGGAAGGTTGCTAAATAACATAGAAGGTTGCTTGACTTAGAAATTTGGGGTTTTGACAACACTCCCCCTTTCAGGATATGAAGGATCTCTCCATATATTCAAAGCCTTGGTGAGCAAAGGATCTTTACTGTTGCTTTCTAGTCACAGTTGTGAAATGAGATTGTGTTCTGAGAAAGACTAGAAAGGGGAGAAAGTAAAGTCATTGCTTGAGGCAAAAGATAATATCTTCTAACTTCTTAATTTGTTCCATGCACTGCTCTTAGAACATTGTGTTTACCTACTTGTTCTTTTAACACTTAGTATATTAACAACTTTTCACTCTCATTTATAAATGAGAAAGATAAGCTATAAAGAAAACAAGCTATGTGTATGGGAGACAGGAGCAAAGAGTAGGCAGTATGTAACCTGTATCCAGTCCTTCAGACTCTAAGTCATTTCTAGGTAGCGTGCAAGATCTACTACCATGTGTGGGCTATGCAGACGGCTGCTACACAGGGTCTTAGAGAACAAGGGTAAGACAAGAAGTCTGCACATGTTGAGTACAGAGATAGTCTTCAAACATAAGCAAAGCATGGGGAGATTCAAATTGCCGTGGTCAATGGCTTAAATGACTTGGTGACAGAGTTAGCTGCCTTCATACAAAGGACTTCAATTCAAAGCTATCTTTGAACTGTGAATTCCCATATAACACACAGACGTCTAACTTAGAACGAATCATAACTGTATTTCTCAGAATTTTTTTTTTTTTGGTAACTAATATCCAGACTTGTCCAATCACAAACATTTGAGCTGGAAAGGATCCCTAAAGGTGGCAGAGATGGAAGAGACAGGAACGGTAATAATGAAGGTGCTGGAAGGGTCTTCCTCAGCAAGAAAGTAGAGCAGCTCTCCTCCAGAGGAAGACATTTGGAGGAGGGAGAAGGAAGGTGATGCAATTCAGCGAGGTGGACTTTAATCTCTTCTGCAAACGGGAAGTGATTTTTATCTTAAGTAGAAATTGGGTATTGGCAAAAGAAGACTCCAAATAATAGTTGTGATGGGGATGGACTCAGAAAAATTGACTAAATGACTGTCCAGCTCCATAGTAGGTAAGAGGTCATGACCGTGACATGGCCCCAGGGAATCAGGGCCTATCATCATTTCTCAGAAATCCAAATTGCTCTTGAATTAGAGACGTCAAAGAAGAGATGTCCTCCATTTCTTAAAATTTAAGACTTTTAGTTGATTGGGGTATTTTCTTATTTTGTATTTCATATTAGTATGAGGTAAGATGACAATTTGCATAATTTAGCAAATAATAAGGAGAATTTAGCAGGAATTAGGGGGAAAGAATAATGTAGATATAAAAAGGAAAATTTCTTTAGTATTAATATAGCAATGTTTTATATTGTTTCCTGGTGGTAGATTCAGAGCCACTACTTTTTAAGTTTTTGCAGGATAAGCTGTAGTTAGAGGATAAGTCTGTTTAAATATTATTCAACTTAATGGCTGACTTGTCATTTGACCAAAACTACAAGGACAGATTGTTGGCGGCCCTTGATAAATGCTGTACATGCTGGGGCCTGAGCTTCTTCATTTCCAAAGAATGTGACAGTAACAAACCACATAGGGTTGCTAAGGAGAAAATAAACAGTGGGACTGTAAAGGGTAAATGGTTGGCTAAATATTAAAAGCTCCACAAATACCTTTAGTGCCTCTGTACAGGAAGGACCCATGTCCTTTCAGATAACGTTTATTAAGTTTCCAAGAGAGGAGAAGGAATGGCTAACAAAGCAGGCATTGCCACTGGAAATCTGTCCCGATACATTATCGATAGGTGGGCAGAGTCTCAGTGAAGTTTCCTTCTGAGGAAACACGAAGTCGGACTCTCCTGAAGTGGAGGGCTAAGTTTACAAACAAAGGACTACTGAGCAGAGTGTACGTGACTTAATAAGGATCAGCAATAAAGTAGGCGAGAGGAGAAATGCCCATTAATAAATATCCAGTTCTGTAGGTAGTAAGCCTCATGACCCACTGTTCAGCCAGGCTGGCTGAACCAAAATGCCTGGGCATCTGGAAGGTGTTCCTTCCATGTTGGTTGCATTAGTGAATATTATTTCTAGTATGCCCTGTTGCTGGCCGCCAATCAGAGTGAAGCTTTCTGGTTTCCTCTGCATCCAAAGATGGCCCTGGCTTCATATGAGCTTGGTGATCAGGGACTGAGGTTTTGAGCTTATAACCCACAAATAGAATAAGACATGACTCAAGTGGAATGACATTATCCTCTCTAAGTGTCCCAAGTTGCCTTTTGCAGAACAGTTTTAGACTCATCTTTTCGCTGCCAGTGCCATGCGGCATGAAGGGTTGGGCGTTTGTTTCTTTTCTGAAGGGTAAATTGGAAGCTCAGAAGTTACTCCCATGCCTGAAATACTACAAATAGGATTCTGCAAAGATAGCTCAGAAATGAGGCCAACAATCTCAGAGTTTCATGGTCTTTTCTTTCCTAAAGAAGATCCTCTGGGAATGTAGCTCAGTGAACAGAGTACATGCCTAGCATGTCCAAAGCCTTGGGTTCTACTCCAGAGTTGCACACACCTGTGTGTGGTGTTGCATGCCTGTCACCTCAGCAGGAGGATAATCTGGGCTGCTACACAGTGAATTTCAGGCCAGCCCGGGCTACATGTCTTAAAAAAAAAAAAAAAAGGAGAAAACGTTTGCTACAGAAACAAATAAATACATAAGTAAACTGTAAAAAAAATAACCTTTCCTTTAAAATAGTCACAGTGTCATGAGCCTGTGTCAAATAAAAATTGGAGAAAGATTTAAGAAAGATGATGCCATATGAACTGGACTTATACCAATGGCCAGATGTCATTGTGGGGCAGGCTTTCAGCATCAATTCAAATCACTTAGATAGGGCAGAAAAATTGGGGAGTGATAAATTGGTTCCTGGTTTTCAGACAATGGGCAGTGGGAATTTAGATAGCAGGTTTGTTGACTTACTAAGTTACTAAAATTTTATATTGAGGATTCTTATATTCTTGGTTTATTTTATACTGGAGGCAGTGGAAGACCTGGGAAGAGAGTTGTCTTTTCCTGGGGCCACACAGTTGGTCCCTTTTGGGTACTGGATATGCATTCCACCTAGGAGCTCTGACTCGCACGGAAGTTCTTTTTTCACTTTCCTTACCTGTCTATCATTAAGATTCCCAATCGTTTACCAAAAAGTGTAGAACCTTACACTTCAAAACAGAGAGGACATGAAAGACCTCAACATGGGCCTCTAGAGTATGGGCAGGAAGCAGGGACAGAGACTGATCTGCTGAGTGAATTTAGTTAGAATGTCATTCACTTACCTCATGGTTTTATTGGACATGTTTTCTCTGATTTATGTGCTGCCCAGAAGCCCTACTTATTTTAATATTCTTAGGAAGGTACTTAGAGCAGCAAGATTCGGTGTTTACTACCCTCTCTCCATTCTTTGTGGCTGTACTTGCAGCTCTGGGGTGTGAAACTGAGGATTCTGCTTCATTCAGCAAGTTTCACAGAAGAAAACGGTATTAGTGCCACCTTGCTTCGTAAATGATACTTGCTAGACATTACTGCCAAGAGATGCCCTCTGGAGATCGGTTCTATGGCTGAGTAAGACTGGAAATCATGCAGTCATGTTGGGCCTGTGGGGGATTGGGCATTAGCATATTGAAAGCCCTTTTGAAGTTCAGCAAGAAGAAAGTCTGTTTAGCTTTGCTTAGCCAGCCTTTCTGTTAGGTGATTTGGACTGAAAGATGTTTGGGTTTTCACCAACAGTCTCTTAATGAAACATCCAGCATTCCAGGGAACAAACTTCAGGATCTCTTGAATGAAGAAACCACAGCATCTCACCAAAATAGATAAAATTGTTGAATGCAACCAGTTTTCTTGTAGCCAGTTTTCAGCAGGTTGGAGTTGCACCCTCAGTGTTCGCACTTCAGCGAGCACAGGTTTTCTTCTCGCACACTGTATTAGTTAGCTCTCAGGACCACTGCTTGGGAAGGTAGTGTTATTCTTATTATTCTTTGCGTTCATGTGAAGGAAGTGTCATTGAGAAGACAGTGTCGCTCCAGCTCCTCGGACAGCCACAGCAGTGCTGGCTGTTGAGTCACAAATGCGTCAAATAATTTTCTGTCTTGTGATTGGCATTCAGGTTGTATTGTAAACTGGTGTGTACTGAACTAGCAACATCCTCTGTGGTGGTTCTCACTCAACATCATTTAAAACATCTTATGTACCATCTAGCTGCCATGGGAAGACAACTTTATGCGGAAACAAAAATAGAAAAATAGATGTGCTGTGAGAAAACAGTGGTATGGTTGTGTGCTCTAGGCAGTCGGAAAAACTAAATAATGCTAAAGAACAATAAAAGCTACAAAGTTGTGAAGTTGTGTTAATATTTATAAAAATGATTAGATTCTGTGAAAGTCCACAAATTACTCTTGATGGTCTTTAAAGATATGTCCATATTGGTTTGTCTCTAAAATATTTTCAGTTTTACATACACGTGAAAATGATTTTAGAAGTCATTAATTCTAGGTACCTTGTTTGGCTCAGTGGGCTTTTTATTAAAGTCTACTGCTTTAGTACAACAGTGGGAGAGCTTCGGCATCATTCCACCTGCAAGGAAAGGCTGCTATAGCAAGAGGGTCTGGGTATATTTACAAGCCAGGTCAGGAATGTTCCTGGCATACAAATATGTGAAGAATGTTCTAGAAAGTGAAGAGAAACGCAGGTACTGCATCCAAATCTACCTGTAACTTGATCCTTCAGTTTACATGTTGTGCATACAAAAGTGTTTATTTCCTGCCCATTTCACAAGTCCCAATGCACGAATATTTCCTACTCAATCAGAATATTAGAATCATCTTGTACAATAATTTGGATTTAGTTTCTTGATAGTGTGACTCTTCCCCTCCTACTTCATGATAAGGAGATTGCTCTCTCGTTCTGTGTTTTGCTATTCATGTATTCAGTCTATTCTCTTAGCCACACACACTGATTATTTTCAGTTGCCAAGAATGCTGTCTTAGTTAATTTCCATTGCTTTGATAAAGACCACGACTGAAAGAGGAGGAAAGGATTTATTTGGCTTACACATTTGGTGTCACAGTCCATCAAGGAAAGCCAAAGCAGGAATCTGTAGGCAGGAACTGAAATAGTGGGCATGGAGGAATGCTGCTTACCTGGCCAGGTCTCCATGGCTTGCTCAGCTTACTTTCTTATACTAGCCAGAACCAATTGCCCTGGCATGGTACTGCCCCAGTGTTCTGGGTCCTCTCACATCATCCATCAATCAAGAAAACATACCACAGTCTTGCCTACATGTTAATCAACAGAGGCATTTACTCAGTTGAGGTTCCCTCTTCCCAACGGACTGTGGCATGTGTCAGGTTGACAAAAATCCAGCCAGCACAAGTGCCTAGTCTCAACATTCTAATACCTGTTATCACTTGTTTTCTCTTGAACTTGAAATTTCTTCTGTGATCTCCTCTTAATAGAACACTGTGAAACAGTTTTGTTGTTTTTCTTTTTTAAGATCTTGTAATACAATTCTTTGTATAGCCATAGTTTAAGTGGTAGGGGCCAGACAGAGACAATTTCACACTCTGGCACAGACACAGGTGAGGCAATAGCTGCTTTGCAGGGCTTGGTTTAAGGATTAATGATTATTTATTTACAAGATGTCTGCTATGTAATAGGTACCCAATAAATAAAATATACCAACATTATCAGTGTCAATAAAAGGTGTATGAAAATTTATTTGAAAAGTCTTCACATTATTGCAGCTGACAGCTTTCTACCAATGTATAATGTATGGTTGAGGGCTCTTCAGCACGAGCCAACAGAGCTCAAGAGCCTCAGCTCTCATGATCTCACTTAATCCAGGGCCATATGGACTCTGGGAAAATGGGTCTTCTGTTCAAAGCCAATCCTTTCGAATGTGGACAACCAATTCTTTTGTTTCTTTTGCTGGAGAATAATATCTCCACAATTTAAAATTATGTATTTTTATTTGTTTATTTTAAGACAGGATTTCACTATAAAGCTATATAACCTGGTGTGTGTGTGTGTGTGTGTGTGTGTGTGTGTATAAAAAGTCATGATCATCCATCTGCCTTATCTTCCCGAGTGCCTGGTTTCTTTTAATTTGCTTTTCTTTTGATGACTATTTCATAGATAACAGGATGCTAGGTTTATGTGGTTTTTTTTCAACTTTTGATCAAATTGTCTGTTTCCTCTAATTCTCAGGACTTCTGAAAAGAAATCTGTTATAATTTCATTAGTTTTTCTGCATAGGTAATATGTTACATTGTTTCTCTTCTTGTTTTTGATATTTTATCTTTAGTCTTTAGAAATATATGTGGTGCATTATTCTGGATTTTTCCACATGAATTCTTTACACTTGAATCCTTTACAATACTTGGGATTTCCAAATTATGACTTTTTAGCACTTCCTCAGTGTTGTCTTTCTCTTTTCCTTCCAATATGCCTGTGACAAAAGTGCCCCCTCCTAGTATTAAATTCACTAATTCTGTCCTGGCTCTCCATTCTGCTAATCAAGCCCATCCCTGAGTGGTTTTTGTTTTGTTATTAGTTTAGTCACTGCACGTTTCTATCTTAAAATTTCTGTTTGACTTTTATTTGTATCCTCTGTTCTTTTGCTGAGACTTTCTAATAAGTTAGCTTCAAGAGTGTGTTTTAAAGCATCTGTTTAAAGCTGTCTTACTCACCCATGCTCCACACAGGGCTTAATATCTTATAATCAGGAAGAGTTCCAAAGATTAAACATCAAAAAAATTCTTCAACACATGGGCTAGTGGCTGGAGAAGTGGCTTAGGAACTAAGAGTTGTTGCTCTTTCAGAGGACCTGGGTTCAGTTTCAACCATGGTGGCTCACAGCCATCCATTACTCTCATTCCGGTGGATCTGATACGCTCTTCTGAACTTTACGAGCACCTGGCACACATGAGGTACACCTGTGCAGGCCAAACGCTCAGATGCATAAAGTCAATCTAAATAAATATAGATACATGAATGAATGGGATAATGAACTGGATAGACATTTTCTACAAAAATATTCTCAAATGGATAATTAAAAAATAACAGTTGACTTCTTCAGCCATGGGTGAAACACAAAACTGCTTTGAGATTCTTTCTCATCGCAGTGAGAGTGGTCAATGTTAACAATCAAAAGATGTGGCAGAGAGAAACCTTAATTACTGCTGGAAGTAAAACTGGCTTAGTCACCATGGAAGTCAGTGCTGAGTGTTCTCAAAACACTAAAAATACAAGTAGCATATGACTAGCTAGTCCACTCCTAGGCATACACCACAGACTCCATCTCATACCACAGAGATACTTTGCACATCCATTCATTGTTTTAATGGTCTTACTAGGTAAGTAATGGAGCCAAATTAAATATCCACTGGATGGTGACTAGTAAAGAAAACACACTATACACATATAATAAAATGTATTCATCTCTAAAGAAAAGTAGAATCATGACATTTGTGAGAAAATGAGATTAATGCATTGGCAAGTGTCAGATCGGCAGAGGACAGAGACAACACATTTAATAATATCTGTTAAAACTTAAATGTTACATTCTTTTGTTTGAATCTCAAGGATACAAATAAAATATGTCACCACTGAGCTATAGATGGCCTCAGCCCCCTTTACTTCCTATTTTGATAAAGGGCTCACTAAGTTTGCCAGGTGTTAAACTCACTCTGTATCCCAGGCATTGAACTTGTGATCCTCCTGCCTTAGCCTCCCAAGTAGTTGGGACTGTCGGCATGTATTACTAGGCCCAGTTGCTGAAATGTTCTCCTACCCCCACTTTGAAAGAGTGTCAATATCAACTTGGACTTTATGATAATACATAGCTAGCTTGTTGATGTTAAGCTCTGATGTGTTGTTGAAAAAGTGAGTCTATGACAAAAATGGTTGTAAATAAGATTTCAACCAGTCAAAGAAAAAACTTGAACAGTTTTATAAAAAACTAAATATCAGTAGATTGACATAAGTGTGTCTTAAGTAGTTTTTCATATATATTAAAAGGAGAGAATTGAAAAGACCTGATGGTGGGAAGACTTTACGGGAATGGGGTAAAGTTTGTTTCAGTTACTGTCTGATTTTGGAGATGGACTATTTATATGTAGTCTACTTTATGCTACTTCCTGCAATGGCTGAAGTGTTCACTGGGGGTTTAGGGGAGTTCCAGATCTGTTGATCTTTCTAACAAGGTTTTAGCACTGGACTGACTTTGTTAATGAGCTCCAGGATGAGGTCAGGGTGAGAGTTGGGTGAGGGGTAGGTATGGAGTGGGTGGACTCAGCAGAGTACAAAACCTCTATTCAATGTATTGTAGGTGTGTGTGTGTATGCATTGCATGTGTTGTGTGTACTGTATGTGTATGCATTATACGCACTCACAAAGGCCAGAGGAGATGTAGGATGTCTTTTTCTATGACATAGGGTCTCTTGCTGGAACTAGGCTAGCTTCCAGAAAGCCCGGAAGTCCTTCTGTTTCTGTGCTGTATACTGCTGGGCTACAGGCTTGTGTCACAGCTATGCCTGTTTTTTTGTTTTTTGTTTTCTTTTCTTTTTAATATCCTCTATGCACCTGAACTCAGATCCTCATGGTTAAGCCTCAAAGACTCTTACTCACTGAGCCATCTCTCCAAGTCAAGAATCTATTAACTGATTACACTTAATTTTGAAAATATCCTTTTAAAAAAAAGTGAATAATGTGTAGATGTTTGTTGATTAGGAAAAGGTTTAAAAGCCAAGCTCAATGGCACACACCTGTAATCCCAGTACTTGAGAAGGCAGACCCAGGCAGATCTCTATGAGTTCGAGGCCACCCTAGTTTACAAAGTGAGTCCAGGACAACCAGGACTACTACACAGAGAAGCCATGTGTTGAAACAAACAAAACAAAACAAAAAGAGAAAGGAAAGGGTTTAAAACATAGGCAACTAGTTCAGGCAAGAAAAATAAACAAATAAGAGCGACACACTCAATTCTTCTCAACTTACTTTGTTGTGACTTTGTGTGCACTCACATACATTTAAAAACAATTCTCATGAAAAGGCTTCCAAATTAAAACCTTTGTTTATAAAATCAGTAGTCAAGAGTCTCATTCACCAGGTGTGGAGGTATGAGGGCAACACAGCCCAGGATGTTTCTCAGTGGTAGGACACTTGCCGACCGTATGTACAAGACCCTGGGTTCCACTAGGAGGGGGAAGAGAAGGAAGATTAGGAAATGGAATAAGTTATTTTAATTTTCATAAGAACTATAACTGGGACCAAGGAACTATAAAATTCTGAATCTGAATTTAATTATCAAGACTGGTATTAACATTGTCTTCTATCTTATGATGCACATTTGTCAGCATTTTAACAGCTTTGAAAGTCAGAATGCTTTTTAGGATTGATAATCTGTCATGCCTGAATCATTGTATTAATTCATTTCTCTTGTTACATATAAAAGAATACTCTTCCGTATTTTGATGAAAGCACAAATATTTTACAATTTTAACCCACTGAGTACTAGAATCTACTACTACAAGAATGGCATCTACACCCAGAGAGGGAGGAGGCCAATAATACAAAAACCCTTCCAAATGGTTGACGTCATACAAAACTGAAATGTGCAACTCTGGTAGCTGAACTTGGTTCTCAATGTGACTACATCAGGAATTAGCTAAACCCAAGCAGCTGAACATACCTGTGAAGGACTTTCTTGACTGGGTCACTAGAAGGTGGAAGACCCACCCAAATCTGGGCCATACCTTTCCATGGTGGAGCCCACATAAACACACATGGAAGAAGGAAGCATTTGCTTTTTGCCTGCTTGCCTTCATTTTCCCTGTCAAGTTCATGTATTCTGCTGCCAAAGCATTTCTTCACAGATGTTAGTGTAGTAGGCCCCCGGACCTTAACACAACTGACTCTATTATGATGAAAGCACCATCCAGGCTATAAAACTCAGCATGTAGCCACAGCACCTGCCCAAACTAAAACAAAGGCCTAATCCACCAAAGCCCATACATCTGAGAAAGTCTCTAAATGTACTAACCTTGCTGTTTGGCTTCTGTAGTTCTGCTTGTGGTTAACTTTTCTTGTTAACAGAAGTATGTCAACCCTGGACATGGCTCGTGTGATTAAAAGCTCACACTGAGGAAGGCTCAGTGCTCTACTGGGATCCTAAACATCCAGTGCAGTCACCACTGAACCTGGCCAGCTTAGTGTTTAGGTTAAACCCATGTCTGAGCAGTCTTCTCTGGGGGAATACTCACATCATTAGACCTAACTTCTTTGAGCACAAGGTAGGCTGAATAGCATCAGCTCTCTAGGAATCCTCCAGGACTGCAGCTCCTGAGAGTGACCGCTGAGACATCCTGTCTCATGGACTGAACAACTATTAGAGTATTGGCGTTTCTACTGGAAGACAGCCATTGGTAGGCTACCCAGATCATAGCCTAAGCTATTGTATTCAATTTCACCCCCAACCCCACACACATACAATTATAGATACAGATATATGTTCATTTTGTCAGTTCTGTTCTTTCAGAGAACCCTAACAACACAGTTTGTTAGACAGGGTACAACAGAAAAGGCAGCAAAGGAAGTCCTTCATTTGAGGAGCCGTTGGGCAGGTTTTGGGCAAGAGCAGCAAGTGCAAACAGTGTGAGGTGGCAAAGACATTCTCAGAGTGACAGGACCATACAGGCTACCAGTGGACCTCAGCAGGGTCACTGAAGGAGAAATTGATCCAAGACTATTAGAAGGAAGCTCAAGGGTTGTTTGTACCACACAGGGCATTATGCTGTTCACTGCTTCCATGACTTCCATTCTCCCTTCCCTGTCACCCCGACTCCCCCAGTCTCATCCACCTCCACAAACCCATGCACTTCGAGGGTTAGCTGGTTCTTACCAGGGCCATGAGTGGGTCATGGCCAACTTGGACATATAGGACAGCCTTCCTACTTTGTCCTGTGATCAACCCACTGTTTCAGGCATGATCCTATGCAGAGAGAGGGAGAGGGAAAGAGAGAAGGGAGGGGGGAGGAGGAAGGAGAGGGAGAGAGAGAGAGAATGAATGAATGAATGAATGAATGAATGAGAATATATGACTCTAACTCCTAAACTCCTTTTGGGCCTTAAAACCAGATATCTCATTAGTCTGATCATATAGTTTTATAAACTTCCATGAGGAGAAATTGAACACTTTATAGCAGAAGGAAACAGAAAATGGGACTTGGGGGGGTGTGGTTTTGAGATGCTCTGCTTGAGGATTTTGACAATGAGTCTACTCATTACTGTTGAAGCCAATTGAACTTGGGTTTTCTTGTCTCAGCATGCAGAGTCACAGTCCATTGGGCTACTACTATGTTGTTTTATGACAGGGAGTAGACTTGTTCTTGTTCTATTAAAAAAGAGATTATTCAAGATTTAACGATAGGGGGTTTTATTGATACACAGAAGAAGAAAAAAAAAAGAGCAAGAAGAAAAGTACAACACAATCGTAGCAGTGTATGTGAAAAGCTGTAGTGACTGTGTCTATGATGATGACACTGCAGACCGGGAGAAGTAGATAAGAAAAAATATATATTTTCATATAAAATTGATAGTTTGTATGAAGGGCATGCGGTGGGAAATAGGATCATTACAGGCAGCTTCCCGGAACCCATGAGAAGATTTAGATTTGAAAACATACTGTGGAGCTATCCACTATTATGAGAAAGAGCTAAGAGGGACGTGGGTAGAGAGCAAGGGTTTCGGTTCTGGCTGGGCTGCAGCTTGAGGACCTGTCTCTCTGTGGCGGGGAAAGTGAATATGTAGTTTTATTCTTGAGTCTGGTATTGAGTGGAGAAATCAGAGCTAGGGGAGAAATTTGCAACTCATCAGCATAAAAGTAGATTTCCAAATCCGTGGATTTAAATGAGGTAAACTGTAGGGAGACTATATAAGTACACAAATCAGACAGAAGCTAGGATGGAGCCCTCTTTCAAGACGTGGAGATAGATTAGAAGGATGCTAGGACCAAAACACAGGTGAACATCCGGTGTGCTGGGCGTGACAGTTACATAAAAAGGAACCTGTTCAGGCCTAGTGACATGGCCCTTGTCACCGAGCCTGATGACCTAAATTTGATCATTAGAGCCTACATCGCGGAAGAGAAGAACCAATTATTGCAAGTCGTTCTCTGAGCTCCCCACGTCCACCATGGCAGGCACTCTAGTGTGCAGGCACACAGGCACACACACAGGACATAACTACAGGTTGGAAAGAGGCTTTCCTACTGAAATCCTGACTGGTTGAGGGAGGCAAGGAGGGCAGTTGTCAGGTTACTCAGGCTCGATGGAAATCGGAGCTATCTGAAGGTTTGCAAGTGCTTGTAAAATAATGTAACTATGCTTTCTGTTTCTGTTCTTATATCAATACACTGAAGACAAGATTTTGCGGACGATTGTAACTAAGCCAAATATTTGACTAAAGGACTGATTCTAATTTCACATAACGGAGGCATCAAATGGCTCCATTCCATAAAAGGATGTAAAAACTTCCCATTTTATTTGCATTTCTCAAAGAGCAAATGGCAACTCGCACAATAACCAACAGCCTCACAGCTGCGAGTGCCCCTTCTTGTCTTGAACTCCTTCAGACGTGCAGGAGAGATGCAGCAGTGATGAGGGCAACACACACACACACACACACACACACACACACACACACAGTTGTTTATCGTCATATTTTCCTCAGTATCTCTGTTACCCATGCTCAATGTACTCTGTGTCTCACCTTCTTCCACAAGTCCTCACACTCCCTTTCTTAGAGGCTTCTGTTATTTCTGTCCCAGCATCAGCCACCTGAGGCCATTCTTGAGCAAAGGACGCAATCCTTCCATTTCTCTGAGCACTTGGGAGCACCAGGAGCCCTTTGGAATTGCATTGCTTATCTCACGCTTATGAATGTCCCCATCCAGAGAAGCTCAGATGAGTCAAATTGTCTTCTACTTTAAATGTAAGATTTCTGCCATGTTGGATGAGAGACTTGATGCTCAGAAGTCAGTGTCAAGTTTTAGAGGAATTAAACATAAATAAATAAATAAATAAATAAATAAATAAATAAATAATCACCCCTGAGTCTACCAAATAGATTTGTTTTCCAGTGGCTGGATTTGATTGCTGTTTTAGTAAGATCCCGTATTTTCCATGCTGTCCCCCCCCCCCCCCCAAAATCCACATCTCACAGTCCTGGAGTAGAGTACAAGCCTTCCCTAGCAGGGAAGCTAGGTCAAATGCTAAGACCCACCCTCTTTTACAGGTGCACAGAGAACAAAAACAAGAAAAACGAGCTAGAAAAGACAGGCCCGCACGCCCTCGCTCTAAAGGTGTAAGGGGAAACTGGAATTCTCGTAAAGCAGCTCAACCTTGTACTCAAGTTTCCAGAGCGGTGCCGTCCTGTCCAGGGGAAAAGTGAACACTGTCGGACCATGGGAAGAAACAGCGAAAAGTGTGGGAGAAAACAGCCCAACAGGCTACATTGCAGGTACATGTAATGTACCTTACTTAATGTGCAGGGAGTGTCATTTCTTAGTAGAACCATGATGCTTGTACCATCGATTTTTCCAGATCTCTTTGAATGGAGGAAACATTTTGATTCTCAAACACGCCTTACTGTGTTTGTGCCTTACAAATGTTTACTTTTATCTGCTAGGGCAGGTTTTAAGTCTAAGCGACAGGAAGAGCAGGCTTTGGGACTCATTTGCTCACTTCCCTCAGTCCTCTGAATGCTGAGGTGTCCTAAACTTCAAGCATTCTTTGAAAGTATAGCTCAGGCACCCTCCACCCCCCCCCCCATTACTTACTCTGGCCCAATGCAAATATTTGTCTATTAAGAAATAGACAGCACCCTGGAATCACAGACCCACCATCTGGTTACAATGAGCCAACACCCACCTGTAAAGAGACGGATCCAGGCTAGTATCCGGTTTCCCTAGCTCTGAGGAGAAGGCAATTGACGCTATGGGGCCCTGCTTTGTTTGAGCTGCCCCATGCTAAGATTGCCCGATACAATGTCGGAAAGGGTGTGTGTATTTGTCGCAGCCCATAAAGATTGCTTTCAGGTTCTTTTACACAAATCTTTTTTTTTTTTTTTTTTTTTACAGTAATGGAGTCAGAAAGAGGCTGCATTATCATCAGCTTTAGGTAAATGGATGCTTTTGTAGATTCTCTGTTCTGACGATTGGGGGTAAATAAGAAACCACTTGGCGTGCTGCCCTTGTAGATGTTAGAAGGACTGGGTACTATGGAAGGAGAGCCTCACTGCTCCATTCCTAGCAAGGACAGAGCAGGCAAAAGCACAAAAAGACACTCAGTTCACAGCGGTGTGGGTGTGCGTCTTTCAAATGATCACCAAGCCTTGTTTTAAACGGGAGATGTTTAACTTAACTGAACCTTAGCGGTCTCCCTCAAGTGTTTGCTCTGGGCACTTAAGTGTGAGTTTACAGGAACTGGAAAGTGAGCTTGGATTGGAGAGTTGTTCCTTGAAACAGAAGCCTCTAGGGACCACACCCTTCAGCTCTCTACTTTCACACAGGGTCACCCTGAAGGCTTGCCTCCGGCATGGTTTTTCTTTTAGAAAATCCATACACAAAATGAAGACAGAAAGTTGACTGGCTTCTCGATTTTAGAGCCTGGAAGTTTTGAGACCAACTATAAAGAGATTTTTAAATTAGTTTTATACCAAGATCCCTGAACTAAAAAACAAAATTATCTCCCAGACTCCCTGGTGGTTTCTCTAAGTTTGTACACTTCTTTGTCAAATCCAAGTATGAAAACACGGCAAGCTTAACTTGACTATTTGGGGTAAATTAGTATAAAAGGTTTTTTTGTTGGTGTTTTTGTTTTTTGTTTTTTGGTTTTTCAAGACAGGGTTTCTCTGCGTAGCTTTGTTTGTCCTGGACTCGCTTTGTAGACCAGGCTGGCCTCAAACTCACAGAGATCTGCCTGTCTCTGCCTCCCAAGTGCTGGGATTAAAGGCGTGCGCCACCACACCCGGCATAAAAGATTTTTTAAAAACACACCAAATAAGTATATGATAAGTGTAAATTTCATAGGCCTAATAGATTCAAGAAAATATAATTTTAACATGGTAATAGATCCAGGCAAAGGTAGATAGTAGAGTCTGAGAGGTAGTCAAAGGACCCAACTTAATTCTGCTATTTTATTGATAACCCAAACCTCAAGAACTTTGGCACCCCTGGCTTGCTATGCCAACCATGGAGTCTGTTGATACAGCTCACTTGATACAGTACTTGCCTGACACACATGAAGCCTTGAGTTTGAGCCCTACCGCTGCACGAACTGGGTGGGCATCTGTAACCTCTGCACTCTGGGAGCAGACACAGGAAGATTAGGAATGTAAGGTCAACCCTAGCTACAGAGTAAGTTGAAGACCAGCATGGAGTTCACAAAATCTTGTCTTAAAAACAAACAACAGCACCAACAAGCCAGAAGCAAGCAGGGAATTATAAAAGAAACAACATTGATCTTAATACCTGGAGGAAGGCCATTCTAGCTAGCTGCAGTAACCTTTTTAAGCAATGGTGGCCAAGGGACAGATGGCTTTGAAAGACTGAGGGAAGCAGAGGGACTGAGGAGAGCAGTCACTTCCAAAGTAAGGAGAGCAGGTCTGTGGAGGGGAGAGGCTCTGGGCAGCAGCTGACACTAAAAATGGATAGTTCTGGACTTAGGAAAGATCTATGTGAAAGTAACAAGTGGGGCTGGAGAGACACCTCTCCAGGTTAAGAGTATTCCTAAGGCCTTCCCAATACACATATCAGGTGAGTCACAACCATCTGTAATCCCAGTGGATACAATGCCTTCTTCTGGCCTTGACAGACAACTCCACACATGTGCACATATATGTGCATGTATATGCACACACACACACACACACACACACACACACACACACACACGACACCAGTCTACCTTATACTCTTCATATCATAGAAATAAAAAGCAGAATACTATGACGTGGAGTACATGGACACAGAATCTAGATTTGCTGGATTTGAGTCCTGAATCCGTTAATGTGCTTATCAGTGACCTTTTAACCAAGGGATGGAACATTGTCAGGTCCCCATTAACTCCCAAGTTAAGAGAGGGTAACAGAATTTCCCATGGGTATAAGCGTATTAATGCATAAAGCCAAGGGAACATATCACCACTGGGCCTGGAACATAGAAAGAGTCAATGTCACATCTAAACACATCAACTGGAGTAAGCAGCTCTTCCCCAGGAATGACTTTTGCTTCTGAGTTGAAACAGCAGCATTGGCTTTATGTATTTCATGAACTTTATTAACTTGGAGTCCAGCAATAATGCAAAACTGAGCAGAAATGTGTGTGGAGGACAGACATAGAGCCTGAAGGGCTAATTGTGAGACATGGCTGCCTCATAGTATCAAGGTTTCTTTTGCAGTGTGTCATGGGAAGGTTTGGCATTTCCTTACCCATGGTGGAAATTCTACAAGTTAGACATGGGAGGGATTCGCAGCTATATTAACTTTCTAGGGCTGTCATAGCAAAGTGCCACACATTGTGTGGCTTTAAAAATTGTTGGCTCACAGTGCTGGAGACTGGAGATCTTGGACCAAGATATTGGTGTTTTCTCTATGTGTGAATGTTGCTGTATCCAAATTTCTCCCTTTTATTGAAATAGATTTTTTTCACATAATATATTCTGACTAGGTTTCCCCTCCCTCTACTCCTCCCAGCTTCTCCTCATCCACCCATTTTCTGTCTCTTATTAGAAAACGAACAGGCTTCTGAAGAATAGTACTAAAATAAAATAAGATAAACAAAAACTAACATACTGGAATAGGACAAAATAAACAAATAGAAGGAAAGGAGCCAAATAGAAGGCACAAGAAACAGACATCCAATCATTTGCACACTCAGGAATCCCATCAAAACACTAAGCTGACTGGTCTCAGTGGTGCATGCCTGTAATCCCAGCACTCAGGGAGGGAGAGGCAGGTGAATCTCCCCAAGTTCAAGGCCAATATGGGCTGCAAAGTGAGCCGAGGACAGTCAACACTACACAAGCAAAATCTTGTCTCAAAAAACCAAAACCAAAACCAAAACTAAAACAAAACCCAAAACAAACAAACAACCCCAAACCAGGAAACAAAAAACCTTCCCCAAAACCCACCCGCTCAGCTCGAAACCATAATAAATGTGCAAAGTACCTATAGGATAAAAAGAAAGAATATAATAAAATATAATAATAATAATAATAATAATAATAATAATAATAATAATAATAATAATAATAATAATAATAATTTGAAGCCTTGACATAACATTATGAGACAAGCTACCTCCAAAGATGCCATTGAGTTCATTTTGTATTAGCCATCTACTGCTGGGCATGCAGTCTACCCTTAAGAGTAGTTTGTTTCTGCAGTGAGACTCCCTTGAGAAAACTAAAATTTCACTTGTAAGTGGTTATGAATTGGAAATATATTATGGGATAGGGATGGGGCATGTGTCCACTTCTCTTTTCAGATCTAGAACCCCATCTTGTGCAAACCCATGTAAGCCCTTAGCATGCTGCCTCAGTCTTTGTGCGTTCATCTGTGTGTCAGGCCTGTTGTGTCTAAAAGGCCTTGATTCCATAGTGTTCTTTATCTGTTCTGGCTTTTAGACTCTTTCTGCCTCCTCTTCTGCAAGGTTCCCTGAGCCCTGAGAGGAGGGACTTGATGGAGACATCCCATTTAACATTGATGCTTTCAAGGTCTCTCACTTTCTGCATATTGTCCAATTCTGGGTATCTGTATTTATTCTCATCGGTTGTAGGAGGAAGCTTCTCTGATGATGGCTGAGCAATGAGCATAGCAGAACGTCACTAGAGATCGTTTCATTACTACTTTTGTTGTTTTAGAACAGTAGTATTTGGTTTTACTCTATATTCCTGGCCCATTTAGACTCAGATTCCTTATTAACCAGGCAGTCTCAGGAATGGCCTCTCCTGGGGTGGGCCTTATGTCAATTCAGATGTTGGTTGGTTATTCCCACAAGCTTTGTGTCACCACTGCACTAGCATGTCTTATAGGTAGGACATATCCTTTGTAGATCAAAGGATATGAAGGTGTGTTGTTGTTTACATTTCTCCTTTGGTGCCTTGCAGAGTGCATTCTTGTTCCAAAGATTCTAGCACGTAGAGGTGAAGGCTCTGTGTAGGCACCAGCTCAACTTTTCTGTGTTCAGCGAGCTGTGTAGGTGTTGTCTTCAGCAACGGGGACTTATTCAGTTTGTGGAGAACATGGGACATCTTTCCATCTGCTGATATCTTCTTCAATTTCTTTCTTCAATGTCTTAAAGTTTTTATCATACAAGTCTTTCACTTGCTTGGTTTGAACTACCCCTAAGATATTTCATATTACTCGAGGCTATAACTTTTGAAAGGTGTTGTTTCCCTGATTTCTTTCTCAGGGCCCACATTTGTCATTTGTATGTAGGAGAGCTACTGATTTTCATTAGCCATTTTTTTTTATCCAGCTAATTTTTTGAAGTCATTTGTGAGCTGTAGGAGTTCCTGGCAAAAATTATAGAGTCATATATATATATATATATATATATATATATATATATATATATATATATATGTATTATTTCATCTGCAAATATAGGCAATTTGAGTTCTTAAATTCCAATTTGTATCCTCTTGATCTCCTTCAGTAGACTTATTGCTCTAGCTAACATCTCAAGTATGTTAGAGAATAGGTATGAAGGGAGTGGACCACCTTGTCTTTTTCCTGATTTTAGGGTCATTGCTTTGAGTTTCTCCCCATTTAAGTTGATGTTGGCTATGAGATTGCTGCAAACTGCCTTTATTATGTTTAAGTATGTCCCTTCTATCTCTAATATCTCTAAGACTTTTTATCATAAAGGGGTATTAGATCTTGTCAATGGCTTTTTCTGCATCTAATGTGATGATCATGTGGTTTTTGCCTTTGTTTGTTCATGTTTTGTTTTATATGTTGAACCATCCCTGTATCTGTAGGATGAAGCCTACTTGATCATGGTGGGTGGTATTTTTGATGTGTTCTTAGATTCTGTTTGCAAGAATTTACTTGAGAATTTTTGCATCTATGTTCATAAGAGAAATTGATCTGTAATTCTCTTTCTTTGTTAGGTTTTTATGTGGTGACTGTGACCTCGTAAAACAAACTGGGCAATGCTCCTTCTATTTTGTAGAACAATTTGAGGAGTATTGGCATTAATTCTTTGAAAGTCTCTGAGTTTTCTACACTAAAACTATCTGGCCCTTGGTAGACTTTTAATGACTGATTCTATTTCACTGAGGGTCATAGGTCTGTTTAAATGTCTTATCTACACTTTATTTAGCTTTGGTAGGTAATACGTATTGAGAAAATGACACATGTCCTTAAAATTTTTCAATTTGATGGAGTATAGATTCTTTTTAAATTATATTTCTTTTTAACTTATACATTTATATTATTACACATAAATAAAATAAACTACATACAGCAGGAAGAACCACGGACTAATAAGGAATTATATAAATGTTACATTCATAGTGATTTGGCTATTTGTATTTTGCAAACTTGAAGTAAACATCTTTCCTATCTTGGTGAATCTAAAATTCAGAATGAAAATCAATGTCTATCATATCTCATCTCTATTAACTTAAAGCATCTATCTAGATCTAAAAACATCTTAACCAACCCCTAACCAACTAAGCTTAATTGTAAGACTAAACTATGTGGTCTTCCACCTCATCAGAGACTTGAGAAGGAATAAAACTTAAATATCTGAGTGAACCAGAAGTGCAGGTTAGCGGCTTCCAAAATGAAAAGACAAACAAACAAACAACAAAACAAAACAACAACAACAACAACAAACGACAGAGACAGTTCGCTGCCTGGGCAGTCATCCAATACTCTCTATAACATTTTGAGCATCAGTTCAGATTCTTATCATTTTATGATTCTCTGGATTTTTTTGGTGTCTGCTCTTATGTTCCCCCTTTGTCTCTAATTTCATTCATTTGGACAAGGGTTTGTTAATCTTACTGATTTTCTCTAAGAACCAACTCTTTCTTTCGTTGATTCTTTGTGTTTTTATGTCTATTTTTTTGATGTCAGCCCAGAGTTTGATTATTTTTTGCCATACCCCTCTTACGTGTGCTTATTTCTTTTTGTTCTAGAGCTTTCAGGTGTGCTGTTAAGTGACTAGCATGAAATATTGCCATTTTTTAAAAAAATGTAGGAACTCAGTGTTCTGAACTTGTCTCTTTGTACTGCCTTCATAATGTTCCCTGAGTTTGGATAGGCTATATCTTCATTTTCCTTCAGTTCTAGAAATTATTTACTTATTTATTTCTGTCTGACTCCTTTCCCATTCAGTAGAGAGTTCTTCAGTTTCCATGAGTTTGTAAGTTTTCTGTTGCTTCTGTTGTTAATATGTAGCATTAACCTGTCGTGGTCATATAGGATGCAAGGAGTTCTCTCAATTTTCTTGTATCTGTTGAAGTTTGCTTTATTGATTCTATTCCTCTTTCATGTCTTAAACGGTTTTTTAAAATTTTTCCTTCCACTGTTTATTTGTGGTTTCATAGATTTCTTTAAGGGGTTATTAATTTCTTTTTAAAAACCCTCTATCATATTAATAACAGCTATTTTAAGGTCCTTGCTTTGTGCTTAAGCTATTTTGTAATTCTCCTGGCCTACTGTGGTAGGATTGCTAGGCTATAGTGGAAACATATTGCCCTAGCTGTCATAGATGCTGTTTTTATGCTGGTCTGTAAGCTCTGGGTTTTCGGAGATTGTAATTCTAGGTGATGCGATCTAGTCTTATCTTTGTTCGATATTTTGTTCCTTGGTTTCTGTTGCTCTCATTCATTCTTAGGAGAGTGAAGTTGCTGTGTATTGCCTGGTAAGAAACTCTTTGGGATCTTGATAACTGTGGTCATTGGGGGCGGGCGGTGTGTTCTAGGTAAATGTGTTTGTAGGTACTGGGAACTGATCTTTTAGAATGGGGATGAGCTGGGGGCCTGACAGTGCTTCACAGGAGAGATGAAAACAAGGTGTTCCACAGGGATTCTTAGCTCTCCTGAGAATAGGGGCAGAGAGTAAGGGGAGGACACAAGAGAGTCTGCTACAGAGCTGGGGCTGAGCCTGAGGGTTTAGATTTGGAGAAGGAAAGAGGAAGACCATCAGTTAGGATACCTGCTTCCCTGGCTATGGCCTGCAGGTTCTTCCAGAATGCCTGCTGAAGCCTGGAGCTGGAATAAAGGGGTGAGTTGGGGAAAGGAAGGTGGTAGAAGAAGAGCTGTGTGATCCACTGAGAATTGGGGCAGAGAGGAAGGGAAGTCTGAGGCATGTTGTCTACTACAGCACTGATCATGAGACAGGGGGATTGGATTTGAAGGAGTGGAAGGAGAGGTGAAGATCCGCACTTGGCCTACCTGCTTCCCTGGCTGATTTGGCCTGGAGGTTCCCAGGGCATGCCTGCTGGGGAGGGAGGCCTGGGGTAATGAGATGAGTAAAGGGAAAGTAGTTTCAAGGGGAAGATCTGTGTGATTCAGTGGAGACTGGGCCAGGGAGGGGAAGGGAAGCTGGGCAGGTAGTCTGCTACAGAGCTTGAGATAAGACTGGGGGACTTGTTTTGAGGGGAGAGAGAGAGAGAGAGAGAGAGAGAGAGAGAGAGAGAGAGAGAGAGAGAGAGAGAGAGAGAGAGAGAGAGGGTTCCCAGAGAATCAGTTTTCCTTTTTGTAAAGATGCCATCATCACACTGGAGTTGGGACACACTCTAGTCCAGTATGTCTGTGTTGTAACAATGTCTTCCCTCAAGGTCCCTATTTCTAAGAAAGATACTGTCTGAAGTAACAAGAACAAAGGCTTCAGCATGAGAAGAGTTTACCTGTATGTGTTCAACCTGTATGTGATGATTAGTTTTAATTACCAACTGGGAAGAGACTCTCAGTAAGGAATTGTCTAGTTTCTGTTTGCCTGTAGGCATGTCTGTGGTAGATCACCTTGATCGCCTTAATTAAGGTAGGGAGACCCAGCTACTGTGGACAGCTCCATTCCCAGGTTTGGGTTATAGGCTGCATGAGAATAGAGAAAGCAAACTGAGGACATGCATTTATTTATCTCTGATCTTGACTGGAGATGTGATGTGCCCCATTGCTTCAACTTTGATTTCCCTGTATTATGGACTGTAAGCTGCAACTGCTAGCTAAAGTATACCCTTTCTATTTAATCTGGGTTTTTGTTGTTTTGTTTTGGTGTGTGTGTGTGTGTGTGTGTGTGTGTGTGTGTGTGTTTTGGTCAAGGTGTTTCATCACAGCAATAGAAATGAATGTAGCTCAGTGTGATGGAATATTCTCTTTGGAAAAAAAAAATCACTGTAGTATATTTCCACAAGTGGCGGTCACTAGTGGCTAGTGTGAACCCAGTTGCGTTCTGGTAGATCTATAGTAGACAAAGTGTGTTCAGTAGTCCTAAAACAAATCTGGGCAATTAACAGTGCAGTCCAGTGTTTAGTGGCCTCTGGCTGCGACAGGCTCCACAATCCCATTGCCTGCACAACACCCAAACAATTTTGCGACATTATGTATCAGTGTAGATGTGCAAGAGAGGCAATGGGTCACAGGGGAAGACTCTGTTTCCAGGAGTTTTCTACTTAGTGAAAAACCCATGGGGAGGAAACACACTTAAAAGGCGGAAAAGAAAATTCTCATTTTTCTTTACTCAGCAAGACTGATCCAGAATATGTAAATTGCATATAATTATGTTTAATAAGTATCATGTAAAGTCCTTAGCAAATTTTAATGTGTATGTATACATACAATTTTCTAGAAAGATAAGTTTTCCTGAAGCTTGGCACATTGTTGTTAATTATAAAACCCTGAGATAAAAAATGAGCCTGTGTACACTTTTGTGTTTTAGGGCTAAATAAATGAATCTTGGACCCCCCCCCCCCAATATACTTTCTGTTTTGTCAAATTGGAAGATAGAACACATTCTCACTCTACTCAAGATTCGTGGGCACTACAGCTTGTATGCAACTTGACAGCACAGTGAGAGAGCTGGTCTCCCTCTACTGGCCCCATGGTGTCAAAGACGCAGCACAGATTGTTTCCTACTACTGATGCGTATGCACTTCTTACCATTACCATTACTGCGGAAGAGGGAGGTTGCTTTAATTTTTTTCCAGTCTGTCTTTGCATATATGGTAACAAATGCCCTATCTGATACAAAATAGAAAACAGATGTTGGTTAATTAGGAAAGATTACAGATTTTAAAATATGGTCTTTGTGTGTATGCTAGAGCACGTGAATGTGTGTTGTTTTGTTTTGTCTGCTTGCTTGCTTTAAGACAGAGTCTCTCACTGGCCTGGAGTGGAGCTACACTGGCTGACCAGTGAGCCCCAGGGATCTACGTGTCTCCACCACGCACTGCGATTACTGGAGGGTAACATCATGCCTGGATTTATTTATATGAGTTCTTGGATTTGAATTTAAGTCTTCAGGCTTTCAGGGGAAGCAATTTACCAATGGGGCCCTCTCTTTACTCTATAATGAACAAGGGGCCCTGGAATGGGAGGATCAAACAGGGATAGGGAAGGGAGAGGGGGTGAGGGAGGGAATGCAAGGATAGACAGCTAGAACAAAAGAGCATGCGAGGGGCCATATGGAAACCCAATGTAGTAGAAAACTCCTGAAATATATACATATATGAAAGTGATATAAATGAAATTGTCAAATAATGGAAGAGACAGAGCTCCAAATAAACATCTCTCCTCACCAAATGCAGTCCCAGTACCAGGAATGGGTTACATCTAATAGAATTCTTCACCAAGAAGGTACTATGGGAATCCCCAAGCAACCCAGGCTACTGACAAAGCTATGAGTGGCTCTACACAAAGTGACAGTAAGTCCCCATTGCTGAAAACAACACATACACAACTTATTAAATATGAAGAAGTCAAGCTGGTGCCTACCTTGAGCCCTTACCTCTATGGACAGTATTCATAGTTTTGGAAGGTACACTTCATGCTGCCAAAGGAGAAAGGTAAACACCAACCCAGCTACAAACTCTGTGATCTACAATGGTATTCTGCTTGCAAAAACCACACTGGTGCAATAGTGGCACAAAGCTTGTGGGAATAGCCAACCAGTATCTGATTTCAGTTAAGTCTCACTCCATGAGATGGAACCTATACCAAACTCTGCTTGGGTGTTCCAAGTACCTGAGACTAGACTGACCGTGTACCTAGGAGAAAGCCAAATACTACTGTTCTGCTAAAGCAAAGTAGCAATAAGGTGACTCCTAATTATATTCTTCTACACTCATAGATCAGTGCCTTGTTCAGCCATCATAAGAGAAGCCTTCTATTGCAGAAGATGGGAACAAATACAGAGATCCACAGCCAGACAATATAAGAAAGTAAGAGATCTTGGAACACTTAGCCCCAACAGGTATGTTTCCATTAAATCTCTCTCCTTAGGATTCATGGAACTCTGAAAGAAGAGACAGAAAAAGTGTAAGAACCAGAGAGGATAGAGGATACCATGGAACCAAGGCCTTCTAGACGTAACAGGGCTGGTGCACACATAAACTCAGACACTGAGAGGACAGGCACGGGGCCTGTAGGGGATCAAATGGGACCCAAGAACTGAAAGTAAAGTTGGAAAAAAAAATGACCTCATCTTTGACCCAGAAGCTATCTCCAGTGATAACCACTTGCAAATGAGATCTTAGTTTTCTCCAACGGAGTCTCACTGGGAATGAGGGTAGGCCTCATTCCCAGCGGTAGATTGCCAACACAACAAGAGTTTAATGACATCTTTGGAGGTTCTTTGTTGCATAGTTAAGCCAGGGCTCTATTGTTACAGATGTTGTTTTTAAATCATAATTGTCCTTTGTGTATGTATTATGGCTTCCCATTTTGTGTTTTTTATGGAATTTAGGCTTTGAATTTTTTCAAACATACTTTAGTTGGGGTTCTTTAATGCTCATACCTTCCTTCCAACCCACTACCCTAGACAGGAGAGAAAAGAGGCTAATGTGAACAGGAGGAGGAGGCCTTTTAAGACTCATTTCCTTGGAGCGTTTCCACTCTTTGTTGCCAGGATTTCAGCAGACCTGTTAAATGGCAAGCCAGCAATTCAGCAAAGGTGACTGCAAGTGCAGCAGCCAGAATCTGGAGCAGCAGCCGGCACCTGGATCCTCAAAGCCTTCTCTGGAGCGTTTCTCTCTAGGAGCATCTGGAAGTGAAGCAATGAACAGCCAAACAATAGGAAACAATGCCAAGAACAAAAAGCCAAGCCTCTTGTTTTGGGCATATATATATCTCCTCTCAGAGTCCATACTAAGATGTTTATCAGCTGGCAAAGACCATGCCCCCACAGGAGGAGTTCCTCTTCTAGTAGACAAGCACCATGTGTCCTCCCACAAGTCTGTTTCCATTGAACAAACACCATATACCCTCACACAAGTAGGTTTCATATCCCACACTTGGGAACAAAACAAAAATATGTTTACATCCACTAGAGTGGAATTCTTGTGTGTGTGAATGTGTGTGTCTCTGCATCTATATGTGCTTCTTGTACTTTTTCTTTAGCTTGTTTTCTTGTTTGGTTGTTTTATTCTATTCTGATTTGTTTGTTTGTTTTTATTTTTTTTAGTAATTTATTCTTGTTACATCTCCATGTTTATCCCATCCTTGTATCCTCCCTTTCCCCCCCCCCCATTTTCCCATTATTCCCCTCCCCTATGACTGTTCCTGAGGGGGATTACCTCCCCCTATATATTCTCATAGGGTATCAAGTCTCTTCTTGGCTACCAGCTGTCCTTCCTCTGAGTGCCACCAGGTCTCCCCCTCCAGGGGACATGGTCAAATGTGAGGCACCAGAGTACGTGAGAAAGTCATATCCCACTCTCCACTCAACTGTGGAGAATATTCTGACCATTGGCTAGATCTGGGAAGGAGTTTAAAGTTTACCTCCTGTATTGTCCTTGGCTGGTGCCTTAGTTTGAGCAGGACTCCTGGGCCCAAATCTGCCTATCATATTGTTCTACTTGTAGATTTCTAGGACCCTTTGTATCCTTTTATTTTGCTATTCTCCCATGCGTCTCTCATTTAGAGTCCCAATAGGATGCCTTCCCCTCTTATTTTATCTTATTATTAATTCTTAGATGCCTGTTGCTTTTTTTTTTTTTTTAGGGAGAGACAGAAAAGTTGTGGGTCCAGATGGAAAGAGAAGCGGAAAGAGACTGGGAGGACTAAGGGAAGGGCAAATTGTAATCAGAATATATTGTTTGAAAAATTTATTTTCAATAAAAGAAAAAAGTTGTGTCTCTTAGTTTTTGAGATTATAATATAATCACACAATTTCCCATTCTCTTACTTCTCTCCAAACCTTCTTATATACCTTATACTCCTCTTTCTTCTCTTTAAAATTCATGGCCTCTATTTTTTTATGTCTCTCTCTCTCTCTCTCTCTTTCTCTCTCTCTCTCTCACACACACACACACACACACTCACACACTCCTAAATATAGCCTGCTCAATATGCATACTATTGTTCTATTTATGTCTTCCAGAATGAGAATTTGGCATTGGTTAACTAGTTGATGTGCTCTTCTGTTTAGAAGACTATTTCTCCCACTCTCAGATTTTCTTAGATGTCTGTACTTTGTGGAGGATTGAGGCCTCATGAACTTTCTCTGTCAAGTTTGACATGTCTTTGTTCTTGGCTAGGCCCTGTTTCAGCAGTCATGTTGGTGAGATTTTGTGGGTGTAGCTTCTGATGTTACTAGGAGACAGAATCTCACGGCAAACTCCCTGATCCTTTGGCTCTTACAATCTTTCTACTCCCTCTTCTATAATTATTCCTGAGCTTTAGGTATAGTAGTAGCTTTATAGATATATCCATCAGAACAGCAGCTTATTTAAGTTTAACTTGGTGCCCTATATTTTAGTATTGAATATTTAACTTTTTGACTACTATATCTCTTTGCAATGCAAATAAATCCCTCTATACAAACTCCATTCACACAGAATTGTACATACAGTTTCAGAGAGCTGATATTAGTAATATTTTCTAAATATTGAGTAAATCAGGGGAGAAATAATTTTTGGAAGTTATATGCATAAATAATTAGAAAGAGGTTATGCTTGAACCTTCTCCTAGTATAGAGAAATTTTAATTGAGCAACATGGCTGCTTTGGCAAGGGATCACATCCAAAGACCTTCTGGGTATATGTGATCTGGCTGGGATGCAGACATGCTCTGGATAACAGTATGAGCTTCTGGAATACAGACATGCCCTTAGAACACACCTTTAATCTCAATGAAGTTAAGGTGAGTTTATAGAAGGAAGCAGCCATGGTTGAAGGTACTGTCTAATTGAGGAACAGAGAAAGTGATGAACCAGAGAAAAATTTGACAGAATGAGTCAGAGATAGGATACACCCAACTCTCATGAGAACGGGACGGGAAAGAGAGACTTCATAAGAGCAGCACAGGGAGAGAGCAAAAGTTTTTACTGCAAGTTACTTACCAGGACAGTTTTATAGAGACAGGTTGCAGAGAGAATAAGCCGAAAACAGGTGAAGAAAGAACTAGCCAGAGAATGTAATGAGACAGAGATCAAAACATATTGTCAGAATTAGTTTGAGGCCAGGCAGAGCAACTTAGTCAGAAGCCAAGAGATGCCCGTTTGAATCAGTCAGCTTGGAGAGGAGTGTAGGCCAGAACAGCTGAGTTGAATCAGCCAGGGAGAGTTCAGAAAGAACTAAAGGCTTGAGAATGGCTTTCCTCTCATCACCTCATCTGAGGAAATAAAAACATTTATACCCCAGAACCTCCCACAAATGCTGATGTGTAGTCCTAAACACAACTTGTAAGAGCAAATCTAGAAGTAGTTGGTTCTAAGCAAGTCATTTTGTGAAATGATGCTATTAATTAGAAACATCAAGTAGGCTATAGAACTTAAAAATTAAAAAAGTTTAGAGGAAATAAAAGATTCCAAAATTATATTCAATAATATTAATTATTACAAATTTACCCTTTAAAATGAATTATATTAAATTTATGAATAATACAATTATATATAAATGTATAATGAAATATACATTGTATTACAAACAAAAGTCAATTTTTATTCAGTGACACATTTACCATTCACTCTAAATAAAAAGAAATGATTATTCTTTTTTAATTTTTAGAAACTAAGTTGTCAATGAATCTCTTCTATAGGTCACACTGAATGACTACTGACATTTTTCTCCTTCTTTCCTATGTACTCAGAAATGGAATCAACTATCAACTGTATTACTATACAAATGTGCACAATTAGATAGTTCCTATATTGGGTATATATATGCATATATATGTATATATTCAGAACAGACTCAGATTTGACTGAGGAAGGCATCCTGAAGATCTTGGCTGTAGACAACAGAACAAGCAAGTAACTTGTATTGCTGATCCTGCTACATGGATACATCTCTGAGACTATCTAAGGCATAAATGTCTATGCATAGCCAATAAGTCTTGTTGGCTCCAGAATCCCATTGACTTAATATTACATCCATCCTTTCATATAACATGAATTGAGATTTAAATACTTGTGAAAATTGATATATTGACAGAGCAAAAGGACCAAACACCAAAGAAGACAAAATAAATAGTCCATGTGATTCAGCCTTAGAGACTGCCTCAAATGCTGTTTCATCAAGGCTAGCTTCCAGGGCAGTGTCAAAGAAAGCTACTGAACCCAGGTGACCTCAATTCATCCAGCCTTACAGATTGATCTAGTAAAGACTACACTTAAGCCTGAACTTTCACAACACCCAGAGAATGGACAACAAATGTTACAGCCAACCTTTTAAGACCTAACCATTTTTCCAATTTCCCTGTCCCCCCAAATCCTACACCCCAAATCAACAGGAAACACTCTAAATAAGAACAACATCCTATCCCCTTAGGTTGGGGTGGTAGGTTTTGTTGTTCTCTTGGGTAATGGACATGGAAGGAGGGACTTCCTGGTAGGGAGAAAAGAACTCTAGGAAGAATAAAGAGGAAAGGCTTTTCACCAGGAGACATGGGAAGAAATGGATCTCACTTCATGCCTGGAAGGCATAGCTAGCCACGAGGCTGGATGGGGCTAGATGGTAGGGTCAGCTTAGATAAGCTAGTTGAACGTCTGCCCAGCTAAGGCCAAAGCTTTGAAATATTAAAATGTCTTGGTGTCTTTATTTTTATCCATGAAGGGCCACGTAAGGTCTTATAACATAGATCAGTTTACTAAAAGTATTATTTAAAACCATCAGGATGGTGGTCAAATGACACCTGGAGCAATGTTTCTCTCATCCAATCTTGGAGTCAGTGAGGCATGAGTATCAGACAGTGTGTGTCTAGCTCAAGTATACAGTTTCTTATTCAATTCACCTCAGAAATGCAGTCAGATTCTGTGTGTTAGGAACACTAACTATCTAGAGGTGTCCTGCCTTCTGACAATTGTCTCTTCCTGACTGACTGTGGGGTTCCTTTTGGCAGAAATTTTCTTGTTATTTAAAAGGACATGCAACATTTTGTCAACCTTTTGGTATCTTTCTGTGAAGAACTGAAGTAGGAATTGGCTATCTGATCATTTTAGGAGGAGGGTATATCATCTTTTTCAGACAATTATTTGGAGAAGTTCTTTAATATTACTGATACAACTTTAATTTTCTTAGAACATTAAAAATTTAAAGTATCTACTAAAACCAAGGAAAACATGCAGTTGAATTTTAAAATATATTCGGTTTATTTGAATTAGTTTTCAAATGCATATCTTAACTTAAAAGGGAAACAAATAAGTGATTAACTCTGAAATATTCTGCTAAGTGTTCAAATACATAACAAGGACATCATTTGTTGCCTACACCAGCAGATTTGATATGTTGGAGAGGATAGATGTAAACTTAGATTAATGGACATAGTGAATGAGAGTTGAGGAAGTGGAAGTAACCAGTGACTTCTTATTAAGGGCATTCCTCCACTAGAACTGTATTAGGTACTTTTTTGCTATGACCAAGGTGTCTGACATCAACAACATAAGGAAGGAAAGCAGGTTCTATTTTGGTTTATGGTTTAGAGGGTCTGGTCCATGGTCAACTGGGCCCGTGTACTTGGGCAGAACAATTTTTGTGGGCAGTGTATGGCAGAGGTTACTCTTCTTGGTCCATAGGAAGTAAAGAGTAAGATAAGAAGGTAGCAGAGACCAGATGCCCTCAGTGAGCTACCCATCATGACCTATGACCTCTAGCTAGACCCTGCCTTCTAAAGTCTCCAGAACTTTACTTTCTGAGAACCAACCCTTCAAGACATGAGGCAGTGAGGACATTTCATATGCAAAGCATAGCAACTCTGAGATCATGGCAAACCATCTTTGCTAGAGATATAGGTAAACATTGGACTCTAGCATCACCATGCAGCTAAACATTTATTAAAATATAATTTTAGTGTCATAAATTATCATAGACATGTCATAAGTCTAAATAATGATGTTAACAAATCCATGAACTTGCACATTTGGTGTTTGTTAGTGAGCCAGATGTTTATGTCACACATTTGACCTTTTAGCGTTGAAGCATCTTTCCATCATTCCTTACAACTCTGACTGGATAAGTCTTAGTGCTCTCTTCATGTTGTCTATTACTGAAATGAGAGTAAACACATGTTGTTCTATTAGTAAACAAAAGTAGTGAATGTTAGAATCTAACTGATAGTAAATAAAGTTGGATTGTTTATACTTTTATGTTAGTTGGCTCATTAGCATGCTATATTAATAAACAAAATGAATATTTGCAAATTTATGGTTACATCAATGAGAGGTAGCTTATCAGGTTCACTTACAATAAGCAGTTTTATTAAGAGAGCATTAAGAGTTTTCCTTTTAATTAGCTGTTGAATTAATCCAGTATTGCTGGATTGCGACCAATACCATCTTCTTAATTACGGCTTATAGTGACTGTTATTAAAAATGGTTAAAGTCCTAAGTAAATTCATACTTCATTATTTATAGACATTTAAGGAGGGCAAAATTGCCATTATTGTCATCTGAGAACATGACATTGAGTCTTTGACACAAGGAGAAAGCAATCTCTCTCTTAATGTTTGCATCTTTTTAGTGTGTCAGGGTCATGTGTTACTACTATCCGGTGTAATTTATGAACACTCACACATGGGTAAATCCTGGGGTTCATATGTGTATAGTCTGTTGGAGTATCTTCCAGTTATGTCAGCCCTGACCGTCAAGGAAGGGTCTGCCAAAAAACAACATGAAACAAAATCACTCAAACACTACTTAACATGTTCCGAAAGTTATTTCACTCTCCTCTCAAACCACAGTTAGGCAAACTTACAAGCAAATCCAGTTTTCATCATGTGGATGGGTTAGGCTACAGTTTCCTCTTAGAGATCCATGGCTTTCTGTTAGTCTGTTTTGGGGTATTGTACTAACAGTGCATGGATATTTTGATTTAGTAGCATAAATGTATAAAATTTGTTAGTAATAATAAAAATAAAATGTATTAGTAGTAATAAAAAATTAAAAATTTGGCATAGATCTAACGAGAACATAATGTTATTGTTTGGGTTTGAAATGGCCCCTCTTTTAAAAAAAAACAGTGCTTAAGTTCAAATCTCAAAGCAAATAAAAGTAAGAATGCAGAGGTTCCTACTAACTTTGCACACCTGACATGAAGTTACACACATACCAACAAACATGATCCTCGGCACATACTGCCCATCCGGTGACAAGTTCTTGTCCGTGGTTTCATGCTGGCAGAAGATGAAATAAATGAAGTTATTGGACTATGTAGCATTCTTCTTGAAATCTACAATTTCAGGAAATTATACATTAAGGTCTTTTAAAATTCTGTAGTAATACTTGACCCTGCATGTTTGGAGGGGAAAAAAAAGTTCAAAATCTCCATGATGTTCTGATATTAAGGAAATAGTGCTGAGACCACGTACCATGAGATTCAACATGATGAAGTCATTCTGAGCCATTTCTTGTATTTCTTCATTTTTGGAAAATTCCTTTTTAAGTGCTGTGAGGGAGAACAAAATGTCAGTTTGCTTAAAGGGTCAAGATATCGTCGATGAAATATCAAAGTTCGTATGTTTTTTTTATATCATTTGTGTCACTGACATGGGTGTAAAGGATTTGTTGCTCTTTTACCACTTAGTCCATGGATGGAAATCAATGAAGTAAAATCTGAACACGGAGATGCCAAGGGACAAATTACATTAATGAAGACGGTAGTTTTATCATTTACACTGCTTAGGAACTCATTAGTTAGAAACATTTCTGTCAGCAAGTTTTCCCTCTCAGTTTTGACTTTTAAGAAGTGGGCATCATATTTAAGAAAGCGCATCATAGTTTCACACTCAGCAGATATAAACAATCATTATAATCTTTTGTCTGGACTGTGCCTCACTGCTTAGTCCGATTTACCTCTGACTCACAATCCTTCTGCTGTAGTTACCAGAGGATGCCCCTAGGTGGCTCTCTCTTGAGCTTTAAGCATCTAGGTAGGATTGGTACTCTGGGAGTTACGTTTTTAAAATGTGGTTTGTGTGGGTGCCTTCTTAACTATTCTTACCAGCTTACTCCGCCTTAGGTTTGGATGTACAGTAAGGTCCCAGGAGCTAAACTTACCTTGACAGTATTGACAGTCCTCCAGGTGGTGAATCACCATCAATGGCTTGTTACTAAACAGAGGAAGCATAACGTTAATTAATTAATTTACTTTAATAAATAAAGTTAATATAATTAAGTAATTAGTGATGAACTAAATTACAAAATGGAATTAGACTTGAAGTTGGTGTGATTGACTAGACTTAAATAAGAATCTCAGACTCCTACGTCATGGCAATGTAGCCTATAGTAGGTGGTGTCATCCAGTACGTGGCCACAGAACTAACCATGTACAATATTAAAAGTGTTAGCTCACAGGCTGCACAGCTTACTGAAGTGAGAATTGTTGGTGGGGGTTACAGAAACTGTAGCTTAAAGTGGCAGGTGGCACTTAGGCACACTATTGTATGTGCTGATAATTAGAAAACAATGCTATCTCCAGGAGTCAAGGGCCGCTATAAACAACACTTATTTCTAAAGAAAACATGCTATATGATTTCAGGAAAGTCAACTTAAAACATTCTCAATTTGTCCTTTAAGATTTTACAACATACTCATATTTGATCATTTTCATATCCTCTCATTCATGTGTCAACCTACATTTACAAATAATTCAAGAGAGTCCTCTATTAATATATTTTTCTGAACAAAGGTATTATAGTAACTAATTTACATCCTAACTCTAAGCAAAATGAGAATAGTAATTATAGAAAGGACTACATGATTATGATAGGGATGTTTTCACGGTTTAGATTCCATCTTTCCCCCAAAGGCTCTTGTGGTGCGAGCCTGGTCCCCAGTGGGTAGTGAGGTGGTGGAAACGTGAAGGTGGTTAGATAAATGGCTCTGTCCTCAAGATGTTACTGTGTCTCCTGGGAAAGGGTCTGAGTTCCTGGGCTGGATTAGGTCCCACATGGGTGCATTACTGGGAGGCTGGGATCTTTTAATCCCCTTTGTACACAATCATATCCTGTGATGCCATCTGCCATGAAGCCTCATCAGAGCCAAGTAAATATTGATGTCCATGCTATTAAACTTCTGGAAGCTAAGTAAACCTCTTTCTTTACAAATTATTCAGCTTTATATATTTGATTATAACAACATAAAACTAAGACATATATATATATAGTGATATTTTTCAAATATGGTTTTACTACTAAGATGATGATATGCATCAGAAGAGAGATTTGGGGGCATAGTTATTCATCAAAAATTTTATGTATTAATTAATTAGGTTATTTGACAATCCTGGTAATCAATCTTTCGACATGCTAGGCAAGCACTCTACTAGTTGGCTACATTCCCAGGCCAGCATAAATCTTTTCAAAACCAATTACAAAATATAATTATATAAATTCAGTGGTTGCATAAGTCTGTGCTGTATTCAGCATTTTCTTAGTCCCAGTAAATGTTAAACACAAACTTTGAGTGAATAATTTCATTCACTTATCAAACTTAGATTAGAAGTACATTTTGAGGAGAGGTCGCGGTGGTGCACACTTTTAATACCAGCACTTGGGAGGCAGAGGCAGAGGCAGGCAGATCTCTGATTTTGAGGCCAGCCTGGGTCTACAGAGTAAGCTCCAGGACAGTCCAGGTTACACAAAGAAACCCTGTCTCGAAAACAAAGCAAAACAACAACAACAACAATAACAACAACAACAACAACAACAGTGCATTTTGGATAAGACTCGTCCAAATTACCTTCAGGATGTATAGGCTAGTTAGAAAGCATCCATTCACCTGCGTCAGACATTGGTAAAGCTGCAGACTTGAGCTGTGATGAGTGAAATGCCATACCCAGTTCTTATGAGCAGCACGCTAAACTTAAAGCTATTCAATGAGGCTTTCACAGACAGGTCAAACTAGGTTGAGCCCTCCTGAGCCTAAGGTGCTTAATGATGCTCCCACAGGCAGGTCTATACTCAGCCTGTAAGCATCAGCTTTCCGTTACACAGCTCTTCTAACTGAGCTCAGTCGGGTAGGCATCCCTAGACACCCATCTGGGGCACTGGCCACCCTGCTTTTCTGACTGGCCACTGCTTCTTCCTAGCATCTGCAAGACATCTTGAAAGGGGTCAGCTGTGCTTATGGGAAAAAAAGTCTTGCAGAATTAACTTCAGCATCAGATCATGGCAATTAGAACCCAAGGAAAACGCCATCAGTTGTATGGACGACTCACTGTTAACAGTTCGCAAATGAGCTGTTAGTCCATTTAGAGAAAAGCACTGAGACTCGACAGTGGGAATTGAAGTGGCCACAGTCTAAATCAAGATTTCAGCTTCTGTTGTGTCTTTTCAGCTGAAAAGAGTAGATACCTAAGGGTTTGTGGCCACATTTTCATTTCCAGGACTTCACTTTGGCATTATCACATAGAAGTAGCTACACATGGTTGTGTTAAAAAAAAAAAAAAAAAAAAAAAAAAAAAAAAAAAAAAAAAAAAAACCCAAAACAAAACAAAAACGCCCACAAAAACAAAACAAAAAAAAAACCCTTGCATTTGTGAACACTAAAATGTGAGTTTAGTGCCATTTTCACATTACAAAATACTATATATTTATTTTTCCCAAAATTTTAAAGTAGAATATCAGTTTTGAGTTCATATACTGTATGAATGTGTGATTCCCTGATCTAAAACTGTATGTGCAATTGTGAGAGGCATTGAGGGAGGGAGGATCTGAGCTTTTGAGGCTCTAAAACATAGAGGCTGCCCATGGCTTCACAGATTGTCGTCATTGGTAGATAGCCCTTTCAATTTGTACATGTTTTTCTTTTAAAATTTGATTTTAAATTTAGTTGACTGAAAACTTGGAAAGATTGAAGTTCTTCCTTCCAGATCCGTCTTTCCATAAATAAGCTGTATTATCATTCCTGTTTTCTTCCACACATTCTTGGGGCCCGTTTCCCAAATGTAGATGTGTGTTGTCTGATAGACATGTTCTCTACCTGTGTGCATGCGTGTGTGTACTTCTAAAAGCACAGGACAGGTGTTGAGCAGGCATCTGAACAGGAGCTGCTTGGGAGAACTTGGCCAGGAGGATGGAGAACTCAAAGGCAAGCCAAGGAAGGCATTTTAGGGAGACCCACTCTCTAAAAATAAAAGAGAACTCACAAACACTGCCAAGTATTCGTTTTCCTTTTGCCAATATAATTTATATCTTAGATGTTATTACATAGATTTTTTTCTAAATATATCATCCCACTAAATATATTTGAACTTCTCTAATTAGTCTTCTTAAAAATGGATATTTAAATCCTCCTCAGTTTCCCATTGGGAGATTAGGACATTTAAATAAACACTTATTCTGTAAACATGCACTGGTTATTTGTGTAAGAATTCACACCCGTGTGTACATGTTTGTGAAGCTCCTCTGTTAAAATGGACATCAGTTTTAAATTATTTTACCTAATATATGAAAAGAAAAACGATCACTGCTACATTACTTTCATATTCTCCAGTTGTGTGTTATTTGTT
The DNA here is from genome assembly GCF_903995435.1 of Acomys russatus. Taxonomy (NCBI): domain Eukaryota; kingdom Metazoa; phylum Chordata; class Mammalia; order Rodentia; family Muridae; genus Acomys; species Acomys russatus. The sequence goes on along the minus strand of NC_067137.1, from coordinate 49,161,669 downwards.
CTGTGAACTATCATGTCCTTCACTCACTGTATTGACAAGGTTTTCTTTTCTTTTAAAGAAGACTCAGTGTTAGAGAAATTCATTCTTGTGATATATAGTCCTTCCTTTCCCCTCCTCTTTTCTTCTCTTCTTCCATTGCATATGGTTTTTGGCTATACAGAAAAGTCATATAATCATAAATATTAGTTTCTTGTGTTTTGTTACTTTTTCATCATTGAGCCCACAATACTTGAAATCTTTTATTAGATCCAACAGCCCTTGGAGTTTTCTGTGTATACAATCATTTCCTGTGCACCTGGTTTAATTTTTTTCCTTTCTCATTTGGATGCCTTTTACATTTTTAGTTAGGTTGGTCAGGCCGTCTGGAGATGTCATGTGGGAGAGAAGCAGTGCGAGTGGGCACTGTTGTCTTTTTTCCCTTAGAGGAAGATTTCCAACTGTTCTCCACTGGGCATATGACCTAAAGTCATGTGTTTCTTATCATGGGGAGGGATAGCCCCAGCCAGTTTGCTGTGAGTGGATGCTAAGTTCTGTCAGATGCTTATCAGTATCTACTAAGAGATCATATGATTCTTCATTCTGTTAATATAGGATATTTGCACATGCTTTCTTGCATATATTAATTGATCCTACATTCTAGGGTTAAATCCTACTCAACCATAGCCAAGGATGTTTTAAATGTACTGTTAGATTCTATTTGCTAGGATGTTAAGGATTTTTCTATTAGTGTTCATCAAAGGTGTCTTAGTCTGTGTTCTGTTGCTGTGAGGAGACACTATAACCACAGCAACTCTCTTTAACAGAAAGCATTTAGTTGAGGCTTGCATACAGGTTCAGAGCTTTAGTCCATTATCACTCATGGTGGCATGCAGGCAGACACGGTGCTGGAGAGGTAGCTGAGAGCTTTACATCTGGACCCACAGATAGCAGGCAGAGAGAGAGAGACACTTGGCCTGGCTGGAGCATTTAAAAACCTCAAAGCCCAAGTGAGATAACTTCTCTAACAAGACCACACCTTCTCCAACAAGATCACATGTCCTTATTCCTCCAAATAGTGCCACTACCTATGAGCCTATGGTGGGCATTTTCACTCAAACCACTGCAAAGGTATGATCTACAGTTTTCTTTTCTTGTAGTGTTCATCTGATTTTGTTACCAGGGTAATGATAGCCTTATTAAGAGAATTTAAATGTGGTATTTCCTTTCCATTTTTAGGTGAGTTTCAGGAGGATTAGTATTAGTTCTTTAATAGTTTAGTAGGTGGCAGGCAGTGTTGGCACACAGCTGTAAAACCAGCACATGGGGAGCTGAGGCAGGAGCATAATTTGAGGCCAGTTGGCATGTAGAAGAACTGTTTCAAAAACAAACACAAAGTTTAGAAGTTTGGTAAAGTTAAACCATTAGATACTGGTTACTAGATCCTAGAAGTTAATCCATTAGATCCTGGTATTTACTTTAATGGAAGACATTTTTTTCTCTCTCTCCAAGAAAGGAACTCTCTGTGTAGCCTTGGCTGTCCTGGAACTTGCAGTGTAGACCAGATCATCTTCGAACTCACAGAGTTCTCTCTGCCTCTCAAGTGCTAGGATGAAGGGTGTGCCCTGCTGCCACCCAGTGATGGAAAACTTTTTCTTTTCTTTTTTTCTTCTTAAGAGATTATGAATTGGTCTTTAATTTTTAATTTACTATAGTTTATTCAGATTATATCCCAGTTAATATCCTCACTTAATATCTTCCTCTCCCCTAGACCTCAGACAGAGGGGACCTCCTCTCCTACCATATGACCACAGACTATCAGGTCTCATCCAGACAGCCTGCTTCCCCTTCCTCTGTGTGCCCATAGGATTTCCCCATCTAGGGGAAGTGATCAAATTGGTGACACCAGAGTTCATGTCAGAGGCAGTCTGCACTCCCCCAGAACCTTGGAGAATGAGCTGTCCAATCGCTATGTCTGAACAGGAGGTCTCTGTTCACTGTATGCATTGTCCTTGGTTGCTGCAACAGTTTGTGTAGGCACCACTAGGTCCAGATTTGCCAGCCTTGATGGACTTCTTGTGGGGCTCCTGAACCCTCTGGGTCCTTCTACACTACTCTCACATGGAGTCCAGCAGCAAGACCCAGCATCTGTCCTGATCCTCAGAATCTGGAAATAACCTAGATGTCCCTCAAGCAAAGAATGGATAAAGAATCTGTGGTACACTTACACAATGAAATACTACGCGGGTATTAAAAACAAGGAAATCTTGAAATTTGCAGGCAAATGGATAGAACTAGAACCAATCATCCTGAGTGAGGTAATACAGGCTCAGAAAGACATGCATGGTATATATTTACTTATAAGTGGATATTAGCCCAACATAGATGTCCTCTGAGAGACTCCACCCAGCACGGGAACAGGACAGAAGCTGGGACTCACACCCAAACTTTTAAAATTCTGAATACAATTTCTTCAATAGTCTGCGCAAATTTTCCATTCATGATATAATCTTAATGGTTTTATGTGTATAGGAATTTATGTTTCTGCTAGTATATTTATTTTATTGACTTAAAAGTTGTTCAAAATAGTCTCTGATGACTATTTTTGTGATCCATTTTGGTTTTTTTCCCCTTAGTTGGTTTTTACTTTTATTTATGTGTGTGTGTGTGTGTGTGTGTGTGTGTGTGTGTGTGTGTGTGTGTGTGTGTTTGTGTGTGTGTAGTGCATGCACATGAGTGTGGTGTGTGGTATGTGTATGTAATGCACACACATGAATATGTAGTTGTAAACAGTTGGATTCAGAGCAGGATGTCATTGTCAACCTCCAAAGAGGGTTTTGGATTCCATAGAGCTGCAGTTACAGGCACATGGGTGCTGGAAATTGAACTTTGGTTCTCTGGAAGAACAGTAAGAGCTCTTACCAGCCCAGCCATCTCTCCATCCCCTGTAGTACCATTTGTAATCTCTCCTTTTCACTTTTGATTTTATTAGATTCCTCTTTTTCTTTATTGGTACATTTACTGCTATGTTGGTTTTATCTCTTCCAAAAGAGAAAAAGAGCACCTTTTCTTTGTATGGTCCTATCTACTGTTTTCTCCTGTTTGCTCTGGTTTTTATTATTTCCTTCCTAATACTAATTTTGAACTTAGTTTCTTTCTTTTTGGGAGAATGGAATGGGTCTTTAAGGCACATTATTACATATTTGGAACTTTCTTCTTTCAAATAAAAAATAAGATAAAGATCCTTATTTGAAAACTATGTCAATAAAGATATTTATTCAGAAGAATTTCCTCTTTGATTGTTTATAATACATTGCATAAATTTTAGTATGTTGACTTTCCACTTTGATTTGCCTCAAAACAATAAAAAATTTCCTCTTAATATCCTCTTTGACCAATTTGACACTTCAATTTGTGTGTGTGTTGTGTGTGACATGTGAAAGTGGTGCATGCACATGAGTGCTGTGTGTGGTATGTGAATGCGGTGCATGCACATGAGTGCTGTGTGGTATATGTATGCGGTGCATGCACACGAGTGCTGTGTGTCGTATGTGTATGCGGTGCATGCACATGAGTGCTGTGTGTGGTATGTGTATGCGGTGCATGCACATGAGTGCTGTGTGTGGTATGTGTATGCGGTGCATGCACATGAGTGCTGTGTGTGGTATGTGTATGCGGTGCATGCACATGAGTGCTGTGTGGTATGTGTATGCGGTGCATGCACATGAGTGCTGTGTGGTATGTGTATGCGGTGCATGCACATGAGTGCTGTGTGGTATGTGTATGCGGTGCATGCACATGAGTGCTGTGTGGTATGTGTATGCGGTGCATGCACATGAGTGCTGTGTGTGGTATGTGTATGCGGTGCATGCACATGAGTGCTGTGTGTCGTATGTGTATGCGGTGCATGCACATGAGTGCTGTGTGTGGTATGTGAAAGTGGTGCATGCACATGAGTGCTGTGTGTCGTATGTGTATGCGGTGCATGCACATGAGTGCTGTGTGTGGTATGTGTATGCGGTGCATGCACATGAGTGCTGTGTGTCGTATGTGTATGCGGTGCATGCACATGAGTGCTGTGTGTGGTATGTGAAAGTGGTGCATGCACATGAGTGCTGTGTGTGGTATGTGTATGTGGTGCATGCACATGAGTGCTGTGTGTGGTATGTGTATGCGGTGCATGCACATGAGTGCTGTGTGTGGTATGTGTATGCGGTGCATGCACATGAGTGCTGTGTGGTATGTGTATGCGGTGCATGCACATGAGTGCTGTGTGTGGTATGTGTATGCGGTGCATGCACATGAGTGCTGTGTGTCGTATGTGTATGCGGTGCATGCACATGAGTGCTGTGTGTGGTATGTGTATGCGGTGCATGCACATGAGTGCTGTGTGGTATGTGTATGCGGTGCATGCACATGAGTGCTGTGTGTGGTATGTGTATGCGGTGCATGCACATGAGTGCTGTGTGTGGTATGTGTATGCGGTGCATGCACATGAGTGCTGTGTGTGGTATGTGTATGCGGTGCATGCACATGAGTGCTGTGTGTTGTATGTGAAAGTGGTGCATGCACATGAGTGTTTGTGTGGTATCTGTAGGTAGCACATGCACATGAGAGTGTGGTTGTAAACACCTGAGACCACAGCAGGAGGTCACTGACAGCTACATCAGTGCTCTACCTTACTTTCTTAGACAGGCTTTCACTGAAGTAGATGTGAACCATTTCATCTAGGCTGCCCAGTGAGCTCCTGGGACCCATCTGTCTCCACAAGCCTCCAGAATTCCAGGCAAGCCTTAAACTTACTACAGAGCTGGCATGACCTTGAACTTCGGATCCTTTACACCTACTTCCAGAGTCCATTTTAGGTGACAGTGGGGATGGAACTTGGGGCTTTTGCCTGCTCTGCTAAAAATCTGTAGGCTGACCTACATCACCTGCCCTAAATATTGGCTTATTAAACAGATTAACTCGTAGTCTTAAATCATTATTTATTCAGTTCTGAGAGCATTTAGCTAAATTTTTAAGTGGGAGAATTGAAAATAAATGTTCTTTAGATATTCAAATTTTTCTCCAGGAGATTTAGTAGATCTTTAAAAATAAAAATTGTGTTACATTTGGTGAGCCTGGGCTAGTGCCAGGCACACAGCAGAAGACAATCAACTACTACTTGGCTGATTATTAATATGAGTGTGAAATAAAGCTCCCTGAGGTGTCTGGCTGGCCAGACCTGTGGGAAGACAGTTGCCTTAAACTGCTTTCCATTAAGCTTGCATAGTGCCTAGTGAGTGGCCCCACCTTGCTCATACAGCTTACACTTAAAGCTTTCCTCTGCCATAAAGAAATTCATAGAGGGATCTAGAGCTTTTACAAATGAAGAATATCACTTGTTAAGGTTTGAATGTGAGATGTTTCCTATAGGCTTGTTTGTTTGAACAATTGGTCTCCAGCTGCAGGTGTCGTTTTTTGAAGTTGTGGAAACTTTAGAAAATGGAGAGATTTATTTATTTATTATTATGTATACAGTGCTCTGCCTGCATGCCAGAAGAGGGCACCAGATTTCATTACAGATGATTGTAAGCCACCATGTGGTTGCTGGAAATTGAACTCAGGACCTTTGGAAGAGTAGTCAGTGCTCTTAACCTCTGTGTCCCATGAAAGTCTTCGCTTACCAGGAAAGTGGGATAGATGGGAGGACATCCTATTGGGACTCTAGGTGAGAGAAGTATAAGAGAATGGGGAAATAGAAAGATCCACAGAGTCCTAGAAACCTACAAGAAGAATATTTTGATGGGTGAATCTGGGCCCAGGGGTCCTGCTCAAACTATGGCACCAGCCACGGACAATACATGCAGTAAACATTGAATCCCTACCTGTCCCTAGCCAATCCTTGTCCATTGGCTAATGGACAGGACATTCTCCACAGTTTGAGTGGAGAGTGGGGACTGACTTCGACATGATCTCTGGTGCCCCATATTTGACCACATCCCCTGGATGGGAGACCTGGTGGTCCTCAGAGGAAGGATAGCAGACTACCAAGAAGAGACTTGATACCCTATGAACGTATACAGGGGAAGGAGGTCCCCCTCAGTCACAGTCACAGGGGGAGAGGAATAGGGTGAAAGTGGGAGGGAGGGAGGAATGGGAGGATACAAGGGATGGGATAACAACTGAGATGTAATATAAATTAATTAATAAAAATTAATTTAAAAAATAAAGTAAAAAAAAAAAGTGGAGAGAGTGAGGGCTTGTGTGACATCCTCAAAGGTTACATCTGGTCCTGGTTCTGGCCCCACCCTCTGTTTGCTGACTGCTAGTGTGATGGACCTGCTACCTCTGCAGCCATGTCTTCCTCACAATGATGGATTCTATGTGCAAGTCCTGACTCAGGATAAATCCTTCCCCCTTTACAAATCTTCTGGCTAGGTGTCTGGTTACAGTATGGGAAGCACAGCTAAAACAGTACTAAAACAGCAAGCGTGACTTCACACAGCATCCAGTAACAGGACGAGAACAACAGCATTCTTTCATAAGCTAATAAGACTGGTTCTGGCTCGTCCATGAGGCATGACAGATGGCATGGGAACAGTAACTAAGAAGGATTTTACCTTTTGTGAGCATGAAAGAGACCTTCTTCATAAGTTTGTACCCAGGTGATGTCATCTCCCCACCCTGAGGAAGAGATAAATAGAAGCATTATCCCAGGGCCATAGGGTTCTGTCTGATGAGCAGATGGCAACCTCCAGACCTATAATAGCTCCAAAGCTGTTGACTGAAAGACAGTGTAAAAAATAGTAGACTATATCTGGATACAGAGAAGTGGTGCCCTTTGGAGGATTTGGGAGTGTGCATCAAAGCTCAAGACCCAACCTTGAACCTGATCGATACTGATCAGCGCTGGATGGTGGTGCCTGAGAAGACATCTCTAGTCATGCAGAAGCTCCAGCTTTCAGAATGGACATGAAACAATAGTTATCATCACATAGTTCTAAGAAAACTTCCACGAGTCTTTTGCACTGCACTAAAAAGTGCTCTTTGTATCTTGAGTGCCAGAGGACGCTGACTGCTTCTACGTAGTGCACATTAGAGAAAAGGAATTCCAAACTCTACTTTACTTTTTCATTTTATTTAAGGAAGAAAATACTATATTTGGAAACACACACACACACACACACATTCTGAAAACAACCAAAGAGTGCAATAGTGGGAAAGAGAGAGCTGTGATGAGAGAATCCGTTAGCTTTAGAAAGGAGATAGATGTAATTGTGAGTGAATCTGAGATAATTGGGCAAGTTACTTACACTTTTCAAGTTTGATTTTGCTTTGTTCAGATTGTTCTTCCCTCTTGAAGTAAGAAAGTGTTTAATTTTTAAAAGTTCTTTTTAAAATTAATTAAAAATTTTTACATATATATTTATATTATTACATCTATATTAAAAAAACTACATACAGCAAAAAGAACCACAGAACATTCAGGAATGACATTCATGTTACGTTCATAGTGTTTTGACTGATTGTATTTGGCAACCTTAAAGAAAACATTTTCCTATCTCAGTGAGTCAATTTGTTTTTTATTTTACAGGAGCCCCCAATCAATAGAATAAAATTTTAAAGAGACATTCAGGTTTTAAAAAGAGTGGCTTTTTTAAAAAAAGAGACTGGATTTTGAAGTGTTTGAATTTGTAAAGACTGTGGGATGTTTGTTTGTTTGTTTGGTTGGTTTTTTTGAGACAGGGTTTCTCTGTGTAGCCTTGGCAGTCTTGAACTTGTTTTGCAGGGCTTGAACTCACAGAGATCCATCTGCCTCTACCTCCTGAGTGCTGGGATTAGAGATGTGTGCTACCATGCTGGGCTAAAATGTAAAATATTTTATGTTGTGATGTTGATATTAATGTGTGATCTTGATTGAGAATGCACAAGAAAGGAAAGGCTATGGTTTAACAGTGATATGTTTGAGTGTCAAGTTGCCAAGGGGTCAATTATCCTGCCTAGTTTCAAGCCAACTTGACATATGCTAGAATCTTCGAAAAGAAGGGAACCTCAATTGAGAAAAATGCCTCCTTAAGATCCAGCTGTAAGACATTTTCTTATTTAAAGACAGATAGGGGAGGGTTCATCCGATGGTGGGTGGTGCCATCCGCTCTGGTGGTCCTGGGTTCTACAAGAAAGCAAGCTAAGCAAGCCATGAGAAGTGAGCCAGTAAATGGCACCCTACTGTGGCCTTTGTATCAGCTCCTGCCTCCAGAATCCTGCTCTGTTTGAGTTCCGGTGCCGACTTCCTTCAGTGATGAACAATACTGTGGAAACATAAGCTGAATAAACCCTTTTCCTCCCAAGTTTCTTTGGTCATGGTGCTTCATCATAGCAATAGTAACTAAGACAACCACTTTTTATACACTCATCAGCTGATGGAATTTTGACTTTGATGAATAATGCTGCTGTGAACATATAAGAACACTTTTGTGGATGGGTGTGTACTTTCATTTTCTTGGGGAGTATAGGAAGAAGTGAAATTTCTGAGTTAAATGGTAACTTCATTTCAACTCTTTTTTTAAAGACAGGCTCTCGGTATGTAGTTTTTGCTGTCCTGGAGTCAGGGTAACCTTGAACTCACAAGGTCTGGAGTTAAAGGTGATCACCACCACAACTGGCTTGCATTTTAATTTTCTGAGTGTTTCTGAGGGGTGTTAGTTTGTTCTACAAAATAATTGTGCCAATTACAGCAAGATAATAGCTATGTTTGTGCTAGATCTAACATCTTAACATTGGAAGACATCTTGTCGTTTTGGTGCCTCACCCTAGCCAGAGTCCTCTTCTCTGTAAAGATGCTGAAAGATGATCTGGCGTTGCTTTAGCACATTTAGCACTTACTCTAGAAATATGAGAGCAACTTCTTGATTACCTTTTTTTCTTTGCTTGTATTTTTAAAAGGTTTATGTATATTTTAAAATATTTTGTCTATGGGTGTTTTGCTGGCATGTATGTCTATTTTCACCACATTTATGCCTGGTACACGTGAAGGTCAGGATTAGATTCCCTGCAACTGAACTTATAGATGGTTTTGAATTGGCATCTGGGTGCCAAGGCTTGAACCTAAGTTCCCTGGAAGAGCAGCAAGTGCTCTTAACTGCTGAGCCATATTTTCAGCTCCCCTCATCTGTTGTAAACATCACCCAATTACTAGAACTTTAGCAATAATATCCTAATTCTCCTTTTCTACTCAGCCTAGCTCCACTAGTTCCTAGGAATAAAAAGAGAAAATAATATAAATTCCCAATTGCCCATAATTCTGTAGGGGGCATATCATGTCAGCTATTTTTATACAGTCTAGGCTATAATCATAATGGACCAAAATATGACAGAATCTAAATTCTTTCCCAGGTCTGGATTTATGGCTATACTTTTGTTTCTAGCTTTGGCTGTGCTTTTTGGTTTTCTATGATTTTATTAATTCACCAGTTATCCATTTATTGAATATCTGCTATATGCTAAGCACTTGTTCCAGGTCTAGGGCAGCTCCTTTGATTTTGAGACCAGGCTGGTTTTGAACTCACAAAGATTCTCCAACCTCTGCCTAGGATTAAAGGCACCATTATGCTGGGCTTTAGTTCTTTTGGGGAAAGATAGTTTTGATCACAGTATGTGTGTGTATTTTTAAAAACCACCTATTCCTTTTCTCACTAATCATTTGTTTTCTCTCAACTTGTCTCTGCCTTAACTCTTTATCACTGTTCTTTGCCTTAAGGTTCTGTAGTCTGCTCCTTCCACCTGCTCCTGCCTTCTACCCTCAGCCTCTCAGCTATTTCCAACATAGAAATAGATAGCAAAAGGATCAGCAAATACAAACCAGCTCTCAGCACAGTGACTCTCTGATTTAGCTGTCATCCTCTCTACTAAAACAGTGTCTTCATATCTGACGTGGTAGAACCAAGGTCTTCAAAGGAAGCCATATATACTCCAGTTTGTTTTCATAAGGTTTGCCAAGAGCAGGGCCAGAAAGATGGCTCAGCATGTAAAGGGACCTACAGCCAAAACTGGTGACCTGAGTAGTTGGACCCCTGCACCCCAAATGGTAAAAGGAGAGAATAGAGTTTAGCAAACTCAGCAAGTTGTCTTCTGACATCAACACATTGAGTAAATATATGGAGTAAGACTTCGCCACAGAGTTTTAGACCATCTGAACGGGCTCACAGAATACCAGTGTCTTACAGTGTAGCCACTGCAGTGCCGCTCAGCTCCACTGCAGTGCCGCTCAGCTCTACTGCAGTGCCGCTCAGCTCCACTGCAATGCCGCTCAGCTCTACTGCAATGCCGCTCAGCTCCACTGCAGTGCCGCTCAGCTCTACTGCAGTGCCGCTCAGCTCCACTGCAGTGCCGCTCAGCTCCACTGCAGTGCCGCTCAGCTCCACTGCAATGCCGCTCAGCTCTACTGCAATGCCGCTCAGCTCCACTGCAATGCCGCTCAGCTCTACTGCAGTGCCACTCAGCTCTACTGCAGTGCCGCTCAGCTCCACTGTGACACATTTTATCCAGGGAAGTATTTTTGCTCTTTATTTGTTTTTCAGTATAGATTGGCTTTCTAGACATATAGGTTATGATTGCTGAGCTAAAGCTGGATGAATTCACTTAGGTAAACAATTATGGACACACAGCTGATTCTAACCAGAACCACAGAATCTTCATACAAACAGCTCAGCAGAGGCCCAGAAATTTGAATAAGCTCTGAAGAATCTTAAAGTACCCTCAGGACAACATTTATGACATCGATGAATGATTTCTTTTCTAAGATTCTAATAGTCAGAGCGTACACATCAAGGCAGTTCTTTATGACATCTACAAAAGATACATTTTTATATTGAGACAGGTCTAGTACTGCACTCCAAGCTGGGGAGACAGAGGACAGCAGATCTCTAGGAGTCTGAGGTTAGCCTGGTGTACACAATGAGTTCCAAGCCAGCCAAGGCTACGTGGAGAGACCCTGTTTCAAAAATAAAACAAAACAATAACAACTCCCCAAACTCAAAGTGTTAGTATTTATTTGAAATTTGGTTATTTCCTATCTGAAATCAATGATCACCCTTTAGAGAAGTTTGTTTTAAAGTCATATACTGAAAAAGTCTAGTTTTTCCTCTGCTTGTAATCAAACTATAGATGGATACAGTAGATATTTTCAGAACAGCTGAAATGGCTGAGTATAGAAATGATAGTGAAATTACAGTACCTCTAGAGAGCGTCTGAGGAGGTCTCTTTTCTTTTTTGATAGCAATGGCAAGGTTGGAAGAAACTGTGATCAGGAAGAGGCAGAGAGCCAGAACGGACTGTAGCATCGTGTCTCCTAGAGAGTCACCCAGAGGCAGCTAGATGTAGAAAATCATTTTTCAGAATCAGGTCATTTTTCAACAGTCTGTTACTCAAAGATACTTGGACAAACCCCATGATGACAGGCTCTTTTTTTTTTTCACACGGATAATCTCTTGGTATCATTTTAAAAACATTGAACCATCTTAGTAGATATTAAGTTCTTGAAGGTTCTGGAAATCCTGACTCAGAGTGACATTTACAAACAGGCTGAGGATGCCCAGCTGCCCCTGAGGTCACTGTGGTGTGTGTAGTTCTACAGACACAGTCCTGCTTGTTAATCACTGTCAAGCTGCATTGTGCAGAGCCAAGTTGACTCTCGGCATCAAGATTCTTATTTTTTTTTTCTTTTTCCTTTCTGGGCCTAATAGCTGAAAACAATATCCTTAACTCTATAGCAAAGTGAGACTAGATATGAAAAAAAAAAAAAAAAAAAAAAAGAACATTCTTTCAGCTTCAAGCAGGAAGCAAAGTAGAACGTGGACAAGCCTTGTTCTCAGTCCTCTGTATTCCCTCCACTCCCCTGTGCTTTCCAACAGCCATGGAGCCGTTTACGCTCAGTTTACAAGTGTTCTGTTTGGAAACCAACAAGTATCGTCACATTGCTAAAACAAAACATGAATAGCAGAGTAGAAATAGATGTACAGATAGCCTTCATGTTTGTCTAAAATTTAACACATTTTTTTTTTCTGAAGATTTGTGTTATTTGGCAGTGGACACCACCATAATAATGAAATTTCCTAGCTCAAATGCAATGAATGGCTACTAACTGATTCTGCTTGACTGTGCCTATATTTAGTTCTATTAAGAATTGTGGGAAACGGGAAGATTAGTAAGACGCAATAATTTAGTCCCAGCGAAACAGGTGGTCACTGTGATAGTGAAGGTAAAATAGCATCTGAGATCTGGGACAAGAGGTCAGTGGAAGTAAATAAACCCTGGTTTCTCTAGATGCTTTAAAAAAAAACTTAAACATTTATTTATTTTTCTTTTTATGTGTCAGATCACCTGGAACTGGAGTTACAGACAGATGTGAGCTGCTAAATGGGTGCTAGGTCTTGAACCTGGGTCCTTTAGAAGAGTAGACAGTACTCTTAACCACTGGGCCATGTCTCCAGCCCCCTCTAGACGCTTTCTTATCCCTCTCGTTCCAGCATGTTTCCATTCTCAATGACACCTTTCTTGTCCCATCTCTGAATTGGTGATGCTTGCCACCCCACGTTAGTCATATTGGAATTCCATCCATAACTGCCAGTAGAACCATTTATTGGCTTCTTTGTGTCTAGGCCCTAAAAAATCCTGTTAAGCAGTAACTGTGTCTGATAACACTATCTGTTTCAGTTCTTATAGCTTATTAAGTCATAAAACATTTCAGAATGTTCCCTTAAAGAGGCCATCTTGTACCTGGAAGATGAAATGAAAGCTATGGCAGGCCTTAGCAGGGAGCACGGGCAGCCTGGTCTAACAAGCACAACTCAGGAAGTTCATTTTCCATCAGGCTGAAAGTTGCAGTAGAGATGTTGAAAAAAAAAAACCTAAAATAGAGTCCTATCAGCTTCTAGAAGGTCTACACAGATGAGCTAGCTACAGGTGGCAAATTAATTTTAAAAATCCAAAAGATTATCTATTCAGCTTCCTTAAAAATGTCCAAAAATGCTTCAGATTCTTTTTAGGATCTTAGAAGGGAGAGCTAAGAAAAGCTAATCTGAAGAAAGTATTTGGAAGGTTCTCAATGTTGGAAACAGAGCTGCGTGGGTGGGTGGAATCTACATCAAGAAAGAAGGAACGTGCCACTTCAGCATTTGTGCTCTTTTCGAGTCATGTTCAAAGTTGAGGAGGAACCTAATAATTCCCAATTGTCAAAGAATTATACTATGTACTATTATCAAGCACCCTTTCTATATTCAAAATAAAAAACCTTTGTTAGATGTTGAAAAAAAAAAAAAGAAAGAAAGAAAGAAAGGAGTGAGTGTATTCAAAGCAATGTAGCTTGTCTCTTGTTGTTTTGGGATCAGTGGTGCTTCCCGTGTGTCTTGCTGAGAGTCCCAGCTGCAGCGACAGGTATTGGGAGGAACTCAGATGATTCTTACATTACAGCAGCATCTGATGCTGTTCTTGGGACAACCAGTCCTTGTCTCTGTACTTTTGAAAAGTAATTTAATTAAAGTATTTACTTCAATATTGAAAAATTCCACATTTTAAAACAAAAGGTTGGGGGCAGTAGAAATGACTCACTGGTTAAGAGGATTAACTGCCCTTCCAGAGGACCTAGGTTCAATTTCCACCACCCACAAGGCAGCTCAGACCTGTCAGTTCCAGGGAACCCAACACCTTCACCCAGACATACATGCGAACAAAATACCAGTGCACATGACATAAAATCAAATAAATTAAAAAGTTAAAAATACTTAAATTAACACATAAAATTAATATATAAAAAGTTTAAAATTTTTAAAGAAATAATTTAAAGTTGTCTAGTGTATTCTATCATTAAAATGAATCGAGAGTGAAACTATGAAGCCAGCACAGAAAACCAAGTCAGCAGAAGCAACAGAATATAGTTTCATTTCATAGTCTCCACTTTTGACCACAAGTCTCACTTTTAAACAGCAAAATATCAATAAAAAACAGAGGTTGGGAAATTGTAGTCTGTATGTTTTGCCTGCTTACCTGAGCTGCTCACTGCTCTTGTTAGAAACGTATTCTGGATGCATGGGTGCACTCATGTATTCACAGCAAAGGGGTGTGGATTTATAGACACACACACCTGACCTACAACTGCACTTGCATGGCAACAAGAGCGCTGTCACCTGGGCAGTCACAAACACAGGCTTGTCCAAAGAACTTGACTTCTTTCCAGTTCTCATGCCGTGAAGCAAAAAAGCACTCCTCACTCTGAATTAAGATCACATGTCTTCATAAAATGACACCATAGGCTTACTTGTGTTTCTTTCTCCTCTACCTTTTACTTTCCAAGGTAATTGGACATTTGGCTGGATTTCAACATTGTGAGTAAAAAAAAAAAAAAAAAAAAAAAAAAGAAAAAGAAAAAGAAAAAAGAAAACAGAGGGGAAAGGCAGAAGTAGCGGGCAGTGAAGGTAGAAACTGTGTGTACTCCATTGTTCCCAGTGGGAGTTCAGCGAGCTTTGGGAATTAGATACGAAGCAAATAGGAATTCCTCATGATGGCTCGGATTACAGGAATATAATACAGAGCTAAAAAGATCAGGCTTTCTTTCTTTCCTTCTTTTTTCTTTGTGAAAGTGTTCACATGCGCAGGAGAAAGGGGTTAGGGAGGGACAGAGAGGTAGGGAGGAAGAGAGAGGCTTTGTTTTATTTGTTTGTTTGTTTATCATTTGGTTGTCCTCTGCGATCCTTTTTGCTTATTCTGGATATTTTACACACTGTGGCTTTATCTCATTTAATTTTAGAGAATGGTTGTATTTAACTGACTTGCAGTGAAGTTCCTGAAAGCTGAACAATGGGTCCACTGGTGTGGCAGCAAGTCAGCTCCCCAAAGACATCTGCCCCTCTAGCCTTTAGTTGATGGCATTGTCCTTTTTCTAACACTGACCAACTGGAGACAGTAAGTCGTGGAAGTTTTTTCTAGAATATTTGGCTTAGAAATTTCCAGCTCGGTTCTAGCTTGATGTGGACATCCTGTAACAGAGAGGTATCAAGAAAAGTTGGAAAAAGCAGAAGTAGGGTGGGGCAAGGGATGGAGGGAGAGAGTACTAGGAGAGACAACTTGAATTAGGGGGCATTTGGGAGCCAGTGTAGAAACCTAGTGCTGGGGAAATTCCCTGGAATTGGCAAGAGTGACTGTGGTGAAGACACCAAATTGACTGTCTTCTGTAACCAAGCAAGGCTTCTAGCGGTGGGAGATATCACCTAGTTATAAAACCTTTGACCTGCCTTTTGTCCTTCCTGTAGGATGTGCTGTGCTGAGGTAATGGTAGTACAGAACTTGTAGGAATGACTACCAATGACTGAAGTCCAATGTGAGGACCACACCAAGAAATGGAGCCCACCAATGACACTGCCTGTAGGTCCAGGATCCAGAGGCTGGATAGCCCAGAGACCTAGAATAGAACTGAACATCACTGAGAAAAAAGTCAATGAAATGATTCCTAATGATATTCTGCTATAATCATAGATCGGTGACTAGCCCAACTGTCACTAGAGAGGAGTCATCCAGCATTTGATGGGAACAGATGAAGAGACCCATGAGCAAACACTAGGCAGATCTTGGGGAAGACCTCAGAAGAGGGGGAAGAAGGATTGTAGGACCCAGAGGGGTTGAGGACATCATGAGAACGTGGACAGAGAATCAACTAAACAGGGCCTCATATAGACTAAGGCAACAGTCAGGAACTCTGTATTAGTCTGAGCTACATCCTCTGCATAAACATTATGGTTGTATAGCTTGGGATTTTTGTGGGACTCCTAACAGCAGGAGTTGGGGTGTCTTTGATTTCTTTTGCCTGCTCTTGGCACTCTTTTCCTCTTACTGGTTTGTCTCACCCATCCTTGATAAGAGGGTTTGTGTTTAGTCTCATTGAAACTTGTTAATCTATAGTCATTTGATACCCTGGGAGGCCTGCTCTTTTCTAAAGGGAAATGGAGGGGGAGTGGATCCAGGGGAAAGAGGAGGTGGGGGGAGCCTGGGAGGAGAGAGGGATGTATTGTATAAGAGGAGAGCCTATTTTCTATTTATTTATTTATTTATTTTTGATTTCCCTTGTTCTAAGGGGAGGGACCTGTTGGAGACCTCCAATTAGATTCTTTCTGCATAATGTCTGGCTGTGGGTCTCTGCATCCACTCCTATCTGCTGCCAAAGGAAACCTCTCTGATGATGACTGGACAGGGCACCCATCTCTGAGTGTAGCAGAATATCCTTAGAAATCATTTAATTAATTAAAAAAATTTTTTTTTTTTTTTTTAGGCCAGCCTGTTTGGTTCTATCCTAGGCCTCCGTCCTCTCTAGTCTCCAGTTTCTGGCCATCTCCAAATAGTGTCTAGCAGGGCTCTCTCTCATGGCATGGATGTCAAATTAAACCAGATGTTGGTTGGCCACTGTCACAAGTTCTGAGCCACCATTGCCCTAGCACGTATCGGAGGGAAGCCAAATTGTAGATCAAGAGATTTGTGGCTGTGTTGGTGTCCAGGTTTCATTTTTGGTAGCCTGCAAAATATCTTTCCACAGAGAAGTGAAGGCTCTTTCATTGTTCAGTTGTTTTAGCTATCCTGGAGTTTTTGTTTGTTCAATTGTTTTTCTGTATTAAGTTGAGAATTGCCTTTTAAAGGATTGACAGTAAAGAATTTTGTTGGGATATTAATGGGGACTGCATTGAATGTGTAGATTGGTTTTGGTAGAATAACCATTTTTAACTATGTTCGTCCTAATGATGGTGTGTGGGCATGAACTATCTTTTCTCATTTTCTGATATCTTCTTTGATTTCTTTTTTTCAAAGACTTGAAGTTTTTATCATACAACTTGCTTGGTTAGATTTACCCCAAGATATTTTATATTATTTGAGGCTATTGTAAAATATGTTGTTTCCCTGATTTCTTTCTTATTTATTTGTCATTTGTATATAGGAGGGCTACCGATTTTTTTTTTTTTTTTTTTTAAATCTTTTATCCAGCCACTTCTCTGAAAGTGTTTATCAGTTGTCAAGTTCCCTGGTGAAATTTTTGGGATCACTTTTTTATACTATTATATCATCTACAAATAATGATATTTTGATTTCTTTCTTTCCAACTTGTGTCCCCTTGATCTCTTTCACTTGTCTTATTGTTTTAGCTAGAACTTCAAGTACTAAATTGAGTAGATATGGACAGAGTGAAGAACTTTGTCTTATTTCGGATTTTACTGTAATTGCTTTGAGTTTCTCTCCATTTAATTTGATTTTGTTTTTTGTATTGCTGTAAATGACCTTTATTATGTTTAGGTATGGGCCTTGTATTCTTAATCTCTCCAGAACTTTTATCATGAAGGGATGTTGGATTTTGTCAAAGGCCTTCCATGCATTGAATGAGGTGATTGTGTATTTTTTCCTTTGAGTTTATCTAGTTTACATTGACTGATTTTTGTATACTGAACCATCCCTGCATCTCTAGGAAGAAGCCTACTTGATCATGGTGGATGATCACTTTAATGTGTTCTCGGATTCGGTTTGCAAGTTTTTATTAAGTGTTTTTGAACCCATGTAAAGGAAATTGATCTGTAATTGTCTTTCTATGTTGAGTCTTTATGTGGTTTTGGTGTCAGAGTAACTGTGGCTTTATAAAATGAATTTGGCAATGTTCCTTCTGTTTCTATTTTGTAGAATAATTTGTGGAGTATTGGTATCAGCTTTTCTTTGAAAATTTGGTAGAATTCTGAGCTAAAACCATCTGTCCTTGAGCTTTTTTAGTTGGGACACTTTTAATGATTGCTTTTATTTACATTAGAGGTTAACAGACTATTTAAATTGTTTATCTGATTATGATTTAACATTGGTAAGTGGTACCTATAGACAAAACTATCTATTTCTTTTAGATTTGCCAATTTGGCAGAGTACAGGTTTTGAAAGTATGCCATATGATGCTCTGGATTTCCTCAGTTTCTGTCATTATGTCCCTGTTTTCATTTATGTAGTTAATTTGGATATTCTTTCTCCATTTCTTCGTGTGTTACTGTCATTTCCTGTTGCCTGTAGAGCTCTCAGCTCCTTCTTTAGTACTGTGTCTTCCTGTATGCCAGCATGCTCCCCACCATGATGATAATGGACTAAAACTCTGAAATGTTAGCCAGCTCCAATGAAATGTTTTCCTTTATAAGAGTTGCTGTGGTGACAGCAATAGAAACTCTAACTAAGGCAGATGGATTAGGCCTTGGTTTTAGTGTTGGCTGGTGGTGCTGTTTTCGTACTGAGTTTTACCACCTGAATGGTATTTCCACCATGGAGTCAGTTGTGCTAAGGTCTGGAGCCTACTAAGGTCTGAGGCCCTGTTACATTCCCCACTGGTCTTAGAGAACGAGTCGAATCATGGACTCCTTCCTGTTTTAGCTTAAGATGCAGGACTTCACTGTTAAGCCAATCAGAATGAAAATTAAAAGGCCCAGCCAGTGCTGGTAGCAGAGTAGTTAGCCAGAGGGACCAAGAGAACAGAGACTGATATAATTATTTCCACAGCCATGGTCAGATCTTTTTCTAATTACAACCTGAAACAACAGGTTTCTTCCAAAGCCAGACATTGTTTCTTTTATCTCTGAGAAGTCTAAGCCTCTCCAATTTTGTAGACCATTTCTGCAAGGGAGTCTAATTATTGTTTTAATTCAGAAACCGAAACTTTCAATACCTCTAGGTCCTGATCTACCTATCTGCTTAGTTTGGAAAGCATCAGAAGAGGCAAGCTTAGTCAAGCCATTAGTACACGTTCACAAAGTCATCTTAGAGGCCCAGTAATATTGTTGCCATCCATATGAACTAACCCTTAAGGCAGAATAGCCGGCATCAGAATAAGGGGAAGGGCTGAGATTAAAGGTTTTGGATATTAGATAAGTTGAGCCCCTCTAACTCTCTAATGTTAATTCAGGCTTCCCCAAGTCACATTGAATTTTGTCAATCAATGGACTGACAGCCTGGTTAGGGCCAACGTAGTACAGGGGCTGGGTGTCTAAGCAATCCTCGCTGATTTCTGGCTGGAAATGATTAACTCCATCTCCAGCAATGCTTCCTGTATCCCCAGTTTTTTGTTTTTTGTTTTTTTTTTTTGTTGTTTGTTTTTTTGTTTTTTTTTTTCTGTTCTCCAAAGGCCAGAATCTTTTAAAGAATTTTCTTTAGGAAGCCTCAGTTTTAAGTCCCATTTTCTCCCCACTGGAAACTCCCTTGGTTTTAGAAACCAGGGGCCCAAGCCCAAGGCATATATATAGAATTATAATCTCTGTATTCTGATCTCAAAAGACAGATTCTCCTATCTTTCCTTTTCTTCATACAACCAGACACCTGAAGTAGGTATCAGCAAGTAAAGGTCAAGATGGAATGTAGGTTGCTGGTCTGTAGTCACCCAAGCCAATATCTTCTCTGTATCTGTCTTCCTCAGTTCTCAGGGCCATGAGGGTTGGACCATATCCCTGTATTCATACCCACTGCAAGTATTAGGAGGAGGTAGAGAGGCAGATGGTGGAAGAGTCCAGGAACCAATGAAAGCTTAATTTTTATGGTTCTGTAGTCTGGAGACAGGCCATTTGGCAGCAGCATCAGTGGCTTCTACTTTGTTTACCTGGGTAGGGTGAGTCCCCGGTGTAATGGCAGCTATCTTTACAGCCATAGGGCTGGAGAGAATCACAGCGTGGAGTCATTTCCAAGTTGGTTTCAGTGCCCCTTTGGCTACCTGCCTGATTCAGACGGTGCCACTGGACTGGAACAAGAGATAACTGATGATGACTGGGTCTCTCGAGTAGGTCAATGATTAGCCTTTATGGAGGACTGGAGTGCCTGCAGTGACTTAAGAAAGAAATGGTTAGAGAGTTTTGCCAACTGCTGGTCTCTGACCCTGAGAAACAGTTGGGGAGGTATTAGAGTACCTTTTATTCACTTGATTTAATTGTCATCTCCAAGGCTAACTGTGTTTGTCTGCTAACCTAGGCCTAGTCTTGGAAGCTTCTAGATTCTGTATAATATAGGTCCAGAGTGTTTCCAGCCTTTGAGACTTACTGACAAATAAGCTCATCTTTTCTAGTTCTTTCTGAGCTCTGGCTGGCTGATTCAATTCAGCTGTTCTGGCTCAAATTCCTCTCCATGTTGACGGATTTAAACAGATTTCTCTCCGCTTCTGACTGAATTTCTCTGCTTGAACTCATACTAACTTTGGCAATATGTTCTAATCTTATGGCCCCCTTTTTTTTCTCTTGCTTGCTATGTCTTCATCTGTGTCTAACTTGTTCTTTCTTTGTACATCTGTCCTGGTAAAAACTACCTCCTCCTTCTTCTTTTTCTTCTTCTTCTTCTTCTTCTTCTTCTTCTTCTTCTTCTTCTTCTTCTTCTTCTTCTTCTTCTTCTTCTCTCTCTCCCCCCCCTCTCTCTCTCCCTCCACAATTCCCTTTTCAAATAACTCCCCTTCCTTTCTGTTCTCATGAGAGTTGGGCATATCCTGTTTTATCAAATCTTTTTCTGATTTTTCACTTTGTCTATCTCTCAATTAGACATCACTTTCAAACTTGGATGTTTCTTTCTACCAAGTAATTTGACCTTCGTTGTTTGAGACTAAAAGTTATACTAAGGATATGTCTGTATTCCAGCCAGGTCACACAGTACTGTCTTTGGATGTAATCTCTTTTCCAGAGCAGCCATGTTCTGAATTAAAATTCTTCTACAAGGAGGTCTTCCAAACATAATCTTACAGGAGACTAAATCATTCCCTATGCATCAAGCCAAAGCAAAGCAAAGGCAGGAGACTAACCTATCATCCTTTGGTAGACTCTAATGAGATTTTTGTTAAAGTTTCTTTTAATGTCCTGTTTATTCTTTTTATCTGTCCAGAACTCTAAGGTCTATATGTACAATGAAGTTTTCAATCGATGACTTAAGCTTTTACTATTAGAGGTTTTGGCTATAAAAGCCAGGCCATTATCAGACCTCATTGTTGGAGGGGGGGGGGAGGTCAAATCAGGGGACCAGTTCCTGGAGGAGCTTCTTAGCTACTATTTGAGCAGTTTCAGCTCCAGTGAGGAATGATTCTACCTATCCTGAAAAGGTATCCACATACTCACTTATAAGTGGATATTAACCCAACATAGATGTCCTCTGAGAGTATCCACTCAGGTGGGGATCGGGACAGATGGATGCTGGGACTTGCTGCTGGACTCCAGGTGAGAGTGGCATGGAAGCATGGGTTCCAGGAGCCCCATAAGAAGACCATCAAGACTCCCGGATCTGAACCCAGGGGGCCCTGCACAGACTGTTGCACCAAGCAAGGATAATACATGCAGTAAATCTTGAGCCCCTGTTCAGATCTAGCCAATGGACAGTTCATTCTCCACAGTTTTTGGGAGCACAGGGGCCACCTTTGACATGAACTCTGATGCCCCCAATTTGACCAGTTCTCCTCAGTAGGGAGGCACAGAGGCACATAGAGGAAGGGGAAGCAGGCTACCTGGATGAGACTTGATAGGCTGTGGTTATATGGTGGTGGTGGAGGAGGAGGAGGAGGAGGTCTCCTTCTGTCAGAGGTCTAGGGGAGGGAAATAGGGTAAAAGAGGGATTGAGGCGGGAATGGGAAAAGATACAAGTGAGGGGATAACAACCAGGATGTAGTCTGAATAAATTATTTTTTAAAAAGCTATCAAGTACTTTTAACCTCCCCAACAGGCCAGATCTTGGTAAATGCAATTTCTCCAGAGGTGGTTGAGGTGCTGGTCTGTTGGGTATGGGCTCTCTGTTTTGAATTCACTTAAGCACAAACCTGATGCATCTGGCACTAGGCATACAGTCTACATATAATGTACCTTGGTCTGAGCAAGTTAGAAAATTTTGTGGACCCCAGACGTGCAGGATGGTGAAGGTCACCTACTAATGGTCCTATGAGTTGCTTCTGGGAGAATGATCTTTCTCTCTCATGTCATCCATCAACCTGTGAGTTTGAGTCATCCATTTCTTTTTTACCATGGAGTTTTGGGCAGTACCAGGTCATGGTATGTCATCAGAATATCAATAGGCCCCACTGGTTTAAGGCCATTTGTCATGCAGCCAGGGCAGCAGCACAAACACACAGTGGAACACAGTAAAGACCACCACAGGTGGCTAAGACACATTCATATACCTGAACAGAAAGAAAAATCCAGTGACGTCTCACATGGATCCTGGACACTGGATCAGTAGCTGTCCAGTACCTTCCCTGTGTATCCCAACAGAAGGTGCCTTAACCAGACTTACCTCCAGAGGTGAAAAGCCACTTGGCTTTCTAATTTGTTTCTTTTTTGGAATGGAGATCTCAGACCCCTCTGAAGCATTAGGCAGTGACTAATCAAAGGGAGCTCTCGGGACCCGGAACATCTCAGGTTGCACACCCCCTAGAAGGCCACTGACCGCAGCATTTTTCCTCATTCCTAGGGGCTCTGAGACCACACCACACCCTGCGTCTCCAGTTCTGGTCTTAGGATTTCACTGGAGC
Source organism: Acomys russatus (assembly GCF_903995435.1). Lineage (NCBI taxonomy): Eukaryota > Metazoa > Chordata > Mammalia > Rodentia > Muridae > Acomys > Acomys russatus. The sequence continues at coordinate 49,139,177 of NC_067137.1, read as the reverse complement.
CTCCAGAAATGTTGCAGGGTTTCCACCAGGGAAGAGTGCTCAGACATGGGTTTAAGCCAATGGAAAGTCTTTATTAGCCAGTCGGCAACTACATTGGGTGTTTGGGATCCCAGTATAGCACCGAGCCTTTCTTAGGGTGAGCTTTTAAGCACAAAACCCATATTCTGGATCGACATACTTCAGTTAATGAGAACTGTTAGCCAGAAGTGGAACTACAGAAGCTAAAAAGCAAGGTTAGTACATTTTGAGACTTTCCCAGGACTATATGGACTTTGATGGATTAGGCTTTTGTTTTAGTTTTGTGAGGTGGTTCTGTACTGAGTTTTACAGCGTAAATGGTACTTCCATCATGGAGTCAGTTGTGCTAAGATCTGAGAGCCTACTAAGTAAGGTCTGGAACCTTGTATGGTCTCTTATAGTCAGCAGCACATTTGTCCAGGCTCTTTTAGTTTTTAGTCTCTCAATTGAAAAGTCATGTGTATTTCTAAAAGGTCTACTTTTATGTGTTACTTGACTGTGTTTCTCTTTCAGCTTTTAATATTCTTCCTTTGTTCTCTATGTTTAGTGTTTTGATTATTGTGTGGCAAGGAAATTTTCTTTTTCTGGTACAATCTACTTTGGTGTTCTGAAAGCTTCTTGTAGCTGTCTAAGCATGCTCTTCTTTAGGTTAGGAAAATTTTCTTTTATAATTTTGTCGAAGCACCATGACCAAAGGTAAACTGGTGAGGTAAAGGTTTACTTCACTTATCCTTGCATTTAACAGTCCATCACTGAAGGAAGTCAGGGTAGCAACCTGGAGGCAGGAGCTGGTGCATGAGGAGGTGCTGCTTACTGGCTTGCTCCTCATGGCTTGCTCAGCTTTCTTTCTTATAGACCCCAGGACCACCAGCCCATGGGTGGCTCCACCCACAGTGGACGGGCCCTACAACATCAATCACTGAAAAAGAAATTTCCCTACAGCATTGACTACAGTTCAGTTTTATGGAGGCATTTCCTCAAAGTCCTGTCCTCTCAGATGACTCTAGTTTGTGTCAAATTGGCATAGAACTAGGCAGTACAAACAGCAAAGGAGAGCTTAGAAGAATGTGAGCAGATTGCTACCTCTCTGGAAGCTAGCTTTTACCTCATTTCTGTGAGCCCAGTACTAGGGCTGGGTGACTTGCTCAAGTCCACAACAAATAGAGAGGCTGGTCTATAAATCTAGATAGTCCACACTTCCACTATGGAAGGGAGGCTACACACATAGCAGTGTGGCATGAATGCCCTTATGAAGCAGAGCAGTCAATTTCTGTATGCAGCTCCTGCTGGGCCATCATGGGGAACAGATTCTTCAGTACCTACTGGGGAAGAAGCAAGAACAAGATAGAAGAGATTTCCTGGCCTTCACACACAGCAGTGCACAGGTTTTAACCCTTTGCTGCCATTGTTGTCACTGTCTTAGCGGGTCCATAGCAGTATGTGGCTGTGAGAAACAGACCGAGCAATGGGCATGCAGTCTTATGCCCTCGGCCTCTAGTCTCCTGCTGTTCTGTTCCAGGACCGGGAGTTTTGAGTTTAAGTCCGAATCTTGGTTACTGATGTGATCCCAGACAACTACTGTTTTAAACAGAGATATTCGCATTATGCAGAATGGTTAGGGACTAAAGAGAGAAACAAAAGGTCGCTGGAAGCAGATAGAGAATCCCCAGGGGGGAGGGTGGGCGACCCATCAGCTTTCACATAGGGTTCTGAGATAAGACAGGCCAAGCCCAAGTTGTGCTGCTTTGTGTAAAAGAAAAAGAAAATGAGTGACTGTGAAGATGATAGCTGATAATGAAGTCACATTACTCACCAGTGCTTCTTGCTGTCTTATGACAAGTGCTAACGGGAGGCCGCTCAGGCTAGAAACTAAAGGGCAGTTGGATGGTATCACAGTAGGTATTTTCCCACATCACATGATTTTGTAAAGGCACTATTACTCGGAAGATGAGACATAGCTAGGTTGAGATTTGTAATGTGAAATGTTTTAATAATAACAAATTTGACCTCCCCCTGCTCTTTCTAGATTTGCCAGTGAAAGTGGAGCACCATACAGTCTCAGAAGTGTCTGTGGTCACTGATACCTCCGAACAAATAGGTGCCTGCTTTATTATTTTTAGCAACATATTAGTTTAGAGTCCATTTTCAAGTATGGATATCCAGTCTCTGGACAATTCCATGGGCTCCATATAGCATACTAGAATACTTCTCATACAACAGAATGGAGAAAGGACTTTTCTTTACTTATGTTTATACCATTACATTTAATTTTATTCCACATTGTGTTCTCTAGCCCATCCTCTTTCCCTAGTCATCAGATGTCTGAATTTTTCTGGTAGCATTACCTGCCTTGTTTTTTTTTTTTTTTTAATTGAGACAAAACAGAGGAAAGCTGGAGGGAGGGAAGGATGAATGACTAAACAGGAGTGATGGAGTGAGAGATCATGAGATGGATGGAGAGGGGTAGTGGATGATGAGAGAGAGAGAGATAGGGAGTGAGAGACTGGTGATGAGAGGGAGGATGGGTGGAGAAAGGAAGTGAGGAAGGGAATGTTCGTCTTTCTTCTCTCTCAGCAAATTATCCCAGAGAATGTCTGTCCCTAGAGAAGTTGTTCTTATAACCCAAGAGCCCATTAAGCTTGGGAACCAGAGCAGAATATAATCTTGGATTCTGACGTCTGATAGCCCTACAACAAAAGAAGAGCTGAGACAACAAGTAGACAGTGACATTTAACTTGGATCTGGCAGTGAAATAGGTATGTGTAAATCCACACATCTATGTTCCCATGCCAACAGAAGAGCATCTACTTCTCTGAAATGCTCACTAAAATCAAGCCTAACCATTTTCTATCTTGCTGTTTCCTTTCTTTTCTTCTCCCCTTCCCTTCCCTCCTTTCATCTGTCCTTCATTTCTTCCTTCCTTTCTTTTTCTTTTTTTAATTTTTGCAACAAGGTAGTCCTGGCTGTCTTGGAACTTACTGTGCAGAACAGGCTGGCTTCAAACTCACATAAGTCTGTTTGCCTCTACCTCCTGAGTGCTGGGATTAAGGTTTGTACCACCACAAACTGGTGTTTTCCTTTTCTTAAAAGATGATACAACAAGCCCTGAACTCAGATATCTATTTACCTCCACCTCCTGAGTGCTAAGATTAAAAGTGTGTGCCTTCACTCATGGCTGATAATGTGATTGTTAAGGTTGAGCCAATTGCCCAGCTAGGGATTTCACAGAATAGCTAGATTGTATTCTTGCCATGATGAGACGTTACATTGATGCTATGATGGCTTCCAAGTATGTTATTTTTAACAATTGCAAGCTTGACAAACCAAAGTAGGATAGTCACATCATATATTTTATTGAATTCAGATGTAGGAAGAAGCAAAGGGAGAGAAGCAAAGGCTTGCAAAGGGAGACACAGGACTGCAAAGGTTGTTGCATGGTTGTTGTGTGTCCTACCCTTTTCTGCTGATGGTAGGTGTACATTGACCAAAGCTGAAAGGGAAGAGTGGGGCTCAGTATAAAGAAGGGGCCTGAAGCCAACTTGATGAATGTGATAGACACAGGGAAAAGTGCCTGACTAATGGCCATTGTTCAACAGCAATGGTTTCTATCTCAACGTATTAGAAAATATGAGGGACCAGAATGTACATCATCCATGGGAGACTGATTTGAGGATGACGTTACTGGAGCTGCCATGATTTGAATATAGGAAAACAGTATTCTTACATCTGTACTAATGTTTAATTTGAATATGGTGAAGTGTATTTCGCTTAACACTTAAAAATCATACCTAATGACCTTTAAGAAAGTGTGTATCCTTGTAACGGATAACAGTTACATACAAAGTATCCACCAACTTTAAAACTTCCTTTGTGCCAAGCAGTTCCCATATTTTCTGTGTTTATATATTAGGCTTAGCTCTAAACGAAGTCATGTAGGACAAATTTTTTTTTTTAATATTTAGTTGCTTGTGCTAGCTACATTTTTTTCCCTACACATCTTACACAGCTCACCCCCTTTCCACAGGGAATGGTCTCAGCCTACAGGAGTGTGGGAGTGTGGTACCAGGTCATTGCCCAGCACAGCCTGACTCCTGACTCCTGGCACTGTTCATCCTCAACTTTCCCCACAGAGAAAAAAAGGTCAGGCTTGTTTTAGTTTTAAACAGTCTCTGGGACTTGGCTACAAATGGCATTTAGGGTTGAATGAAATTTGCATTTTAAATGCCCTGAATTAGGGCTGGCAGCATGTTCAGTCCTTAGGGAAATCTACCTGCACATTCACCAACTTTACCCTGCTTCTGAAGCGCTCCAGTACCTTGGCATGGCTATGCTTAAGCACTCAGGAGCCAGACCTGATTCTGACCCTTGATTTGCTTCCTCATTGGGGTATGTGACTTGGGTAAAGTATGTAACCTATGTGAGATTCAGTTTTTTTTTCTTTGAAAATCAGGTATAATACTATCTGGGTTTGCCAGGATTAAGTATACGATACTTCTGTGTGAGCTGTAATCAAGAGAGATCTACAAAACGACCCAGTCGTGTTCATTAAACTTTCAGATATATTGGAGAAGATGTTTCTATGAAATAATTGAATTAACAACGGGGAGGGGATTTTATGAGCATCTGGTATCACTAATAGTAGCATTTATTTGTCACTTAATAGGACTTTTCAATTGTCCTCCATAATTGAGAATTTATTATTATTTTTTGCGTTATAATTTTTTAATTAATTCATTCATATTACATCTAAATTGTTATCCCATCCCTTGTATCCTCCCATTCCTCCTTCTCTTCTGCTTTCACCCTATTTCCCCTCCCCTATGACTGTGACTAAGGGGGACCTCCTCCCCCTCAATATGATCCTAGGGTATCAAGTTTCTTCTTGGTAGTCTGCTATCCTTCCTTTGAGTGCCACCAGGCCTCCTTATCAAGGGGACATGGTCAAATAGGCACCAGAGTTCATGTGAAAGTCGGTCTCCACTCTCCACTTAACTGTGGAGAATGTTCTGTCCCTTGGCTAGATCTGGGTAGGGGTTTGATGCTCACTGCACATATTATCCTTGGTTGGTGCCATAGTTTGAGCAGAACCCCTGGGCCCAGATCCACCCGTCATAGTGTTCTTGTAGGTTTCTATGACCCTCTGGATCCTTCTATTTCTCCATTCTCCCATACTTCTCTCACCTAGAGTCCCAATGGGATGTCCTCACCTCTATCCCACTTTCCTGGTAAGTGAAGACTTTCATGGGACATGTCCCTTGGAATAGTGAGTATATACCATTTGAGTCTTTCTGCTTCTGGCTTAACTCACATAATTGAGAATTTAAAGAACAAGGCCTTTGCTTTTTTTTTTTTCAATTTCAAAGATATGCTCACAGCGCCACCTGCTGATCAATAGGGAAAACCACTTCTGGACTATTTTGATAAGCAAAATAAATAAAATGCAAGGGTGTTTCCTTTGGTGTCTTTTTTAGTACAGATGGCCACTCTGTCATTTGTGTGAGAAATGTACATCATTTTTGCAAAGCTCTATAATGTTCTTTCGAAGTATCAAATATCAGCATATTGATCTTTCTATTTACTGGCCCCCATCATTGAATCAGTTTAAATGGTCACTATCAAATTTAAGTAGTGACATAAAAGGTCAAGTGATCTGCACTGAGTATTGCTTTCCACTCAGAGACTAGACCAGCCAAATTAACCAGGCACCTGCCAATCGAAGGCTTTTACCACATTGTAGAAACATACGCCAAGCTCCAGGCTGACTGTAGCGCTCCTGTGAAGTTGGAGGTCTGCCTCTGAGAGACTGCTCAGAGAATCTGAGTGTTGTTTAGCCCAGACTGGACCTCTATGGGACAAGAACATCCCAGATCACAAAGGTACCATGAGCACAGCCAAGATACCAAGTGTTTCCTGTATCCATAGCAAAACTGTAAGTTGAAATGGTTATTATAACCATGACTATATAAGTCTTCTAAATTAAAGATTATGTAATATATTAAAAATTATGGGCATGGCTATAACATATGCATCTATGTTCCCACGCCAACAGAAGAGCCTCTACTTCTCTGAAATGCTCACTAAAATCAAGCCTAACCATTTTCTATCTTGCTGTTTCCTTTCTTTTCTTCTCCCCTTCCCTTCCCTCCTTCCATAACAATGCATCATTCTAACCACCCAGAAGAGGGCAATGGTGCATTTAGTGCTTCCTGAGTGTTGTGCAGCTGGATCTGTGACCACAAAGGGAACCTATAGACCCAAGACAGTTGCTTCCTCTTTCTGGCAAATGCTGGTCTTCAGCTTTGTGTCTCCGTGGCTGTGCCTATTACTGATGTTTCTTGGAAGTGGATTTACACACTGTACAGCCTCCTGTGGCTGCTCTCTTTCCTATAGCAGTGTTTTCAAGGGCCACTCGTTTGGCAGTGTGTATCAGTGTTCAGTCTTTTCATAGTTGAGTCATATTCCATTCCATGACGATGCCAAAACTTGTCTATGTACTACTCATGGTGGCTTTGTTGTTTGCACATCTATAGGACTGTGACTAGCAACACGATGAATACTGTTTCATTTGAATACCTCTTCTGTATTCAAATGTTTGGCTACATTTGAACTCAGGCTCCATTTGAATATCTCTTCTGTAACCTTTTTGGCTATACACTTAGGAGCAGACTGTGCTGTATGCTGCCCTATTCTAACTACGCTGTTCTGCCAAAGTCTAAATTACTAAAAATTGCCAAGCTTTTCTCAGTATTACTACCAGTATTGTATGCATACCCAATATCTACCTGCCTTCAAGCCTAATGTTTTTTTTTTTTTTGAGTATAGCTCTCCTGGGTGTGTGTGTGTGGGGGGGGGGGGTCTTTCACTGTACTCTTTGGTTTTTAGTACTTTAATATCTAATGACACTACACATACTTTCATGAGCTTATTGGCCACTCACACACTTCTTTATTGGTGTTTCTACTCCAGTCCTTTGCCCTCACTGACTTTCTAAAAGGATAAAAAGGATGGGATTAGGACTGAGAAACCCTGACTGGGCTCCATGGAGTTGTCAAAGAACAGAACCTTCTCAGGAAATTAGGGGAGGAGGGATCCATCTGGCCAGCTGCCCTGAGTCTCGTGAAGAGCTGGAATGCAGCTTACTATTGTTCATCCATTCAGGGCTCATTTGAGGCCTGGGTAGGGTCACTGTTGCTATGGAAACCAGAGAGCAATGTGGGGTCACTGCTCCTTTCTCTCCTGTCTCATTTGTCTCCATGACCTGACCCCTGCCCCTCTCCATCTCTAGTCAGGGCTCTCTGTTCCCTGCATCTTTGCAACCATCCTGGAGTCACACACTCAGGGAGAGAAAATGATCGCCTTGGTTTGTCACTGTCCATCCTGGTATCTCCTGGGGCTGGCCTTCTGCACTACATATTCTCACCATCTTTGTGTGGTTACAGGGGTTTCAATCAGAGGAAGCCAGGCCAATCCCAGCTTATCTGTGAGGAGCTAACAAGAGCTCTGAGTTAAAGGAACTGCCAAGGGTGAAGCAGACATGGAGTGTGTTTTATGAGTTACTTACCGCAATGTTCCAAACACCCATACTTTACACATCCATCTCTTTTGTATTGTAACACATGGTCTGTGTTCACCAGATAAACCCAGCACCGTTATCATACAATTTTAAAGGTCAGTAGTCTGACATGAAGCCTACTTTGTACAAAGTAATTGGCTGCTGTTTTCTTCAGTAGACTCCGGGGAGGATGTTGTCCATTTTCCCTGCTTGCAGAGGCCACTGTCTTCCTTTTTATGTAGTTGTGTCACTTGCCCCTGCTTCTACCACTGTGTGACCATCTCTATTTCTTGCACTTTCTTTGTTCCTTTCAAGTGGGCCCTTGCGGTAACATGGGCCCTACCTGGATATCTAAGAATGTCTCCCTGTTCTGGGATCCTACCCCATACTGCAACATTCTGCTGCCCTGTGAGGCAGCGCCATGGTTCTGGCTTCTGAGGACTGCATCTGTGGACATTCTTGAGGAGAGTTATTCATCAGTTCACCACAAGGTCCCCACAATTAAGAACCTGCAAAGCTCTGAAAGACTCCACCCAACAGGGGATTGGAGTAGATGCTGAACCTCACAGCTAAACTTTGGGGTGGATCTCAGGGAGTCTTATGGCAGAGTTGGGGGATGGAAAGACTTGGAGGGGACAGGAGCTCCACAAAGAGACCAAGGGAGCCAACAAATCTGGGTGGGGGAGGGGTGAGCTGCAGAGACTGATGCACCAACCAAGGACCACGGATGGCGAGGACCTAGTGGATGTAAGCATATCTTTGTTTTGATCCCAGGTGTGGGATGTGAAGCAGATTTGTGTGATGGTGTGTGGTGTTTGTCTGCCGGAAGCAGACTTGTGAGAGAACATGTGGCGTTTGTCCACTAGAAGAGGAACTTTCTAGTGTTCTTTCCACCATTTTATTTGCTGGTCTGTAGTTTATATACAGCTCTGTTGCTTTAATTTCTAACATATTGGAAATAAGCCACAAAGAGCCTAACACAGCCTGAGTATTTTTTTCTTTTTGGCAAAATTATTGAAGTAGATGTCTTACAGAGATTACAGAGTTCTAAAGGTAGTTAGGCTACCCTGGGGGTCTCTACAGCTGGTGGGTTCATTCATATTTAAGAGATTGCAATGTCCTATGTCCCTCTAGATAAAAGATGAGTGGACAGCCCACTTCTTGCTAAGGAGCTGCTGGGCTCTGGCTCTCAGAAGTTACCTTAGTGCTGGATTCTGTTTCTCAATCAAATCACTTCCCATGAGATGTGCTTTTTTCCCATCATGGATCACGTTCCCTAGACACCAGAGACACTGGAGACAGGCTCAAACTATGCACCAGTCCAGAGGTGTTCGGCTGGTTAGACTCTTTCTAGAGCCAACTCACATTTTAAAGAATGGGGTGAGGTGTTACCTTTATATAGAGATTAAAACACATTTTTAAAAATATTTGTCTAGGGAGTAGACTGGAAGTAAGGCTTATTTGAAATGTTTTATAAGTTCAAAGTATTTCTCTGGTGAAAAAACTGATTTTCATTTCTGCTCAAATACTGTTCTAGTTCCTCTACTGGAACCTACTAGACTCAGGCCCAGTAGAAAATGCTCACATGTGTGTGCATGTACACAAATCATACACACATACCACATACACATACAAACACAAAAGCACACACTCACAGCATGCACAAACACACACAACACACCACTTCTACTCTCCTTCCAGGTTGTGTTTATCTCTGCTCTGTATCCAGGCACCCAACTCAAAGCATAAGACATGGAGTTGCCTTCAATGTGTTTTAACTGAAGAAATGGCTGGGGTCATGTTTTGCTCCCTGATGCTCACCTATGAGACAAAAATGCAGCCAGCTTTCCTAGCAAAGTCTGTCGCTTTACTGTAAAATCACCACTCTGCCCCTTCTACTACCCTTGCTTCCTCAGTTGTGACTTATTTCTCCAAGCAACCTAATCCTCTTGAGCACATCCTCACCTCATCCCTCATTTTGCCCACGGCTGTTACAGCTGCTTTTCAGAGAACACTGCATGGTAGTAGATATCTGTCCGGAAGAAAAATTCAAATTTCCATTTCTAAAGAACAAGTCATTTCTTTCCTAGCTTTCTACCTTTTTTTCGGGGGTGGGGGGGGGATCTCAGTGCTCAGTAGTAAGCCAAGTTCACAGTCTGACTTCTCCTTTCAGGGGCTGTGTGATGTCTTGGCTCTATGTCCCATCTGCTTTCCCCCATCATCTGTAAGAGGTGATGGCAGCATATTGATGACTGATGAATGTCTGCTGGAACATGACCTACTAGCCTCCTTGTACGTATCCGCAGGCTTTAGTTCTGAATGTCTGAAGTTTGGCCTCCGACTAAATGCAAATCCCACTCTCAGACCTGCCCTTTTGGCAGTTTGAAACAATTAGTTTGGAATTGGCACCATCTCTTTTAAGTAAGATTGCTACTAAATATAAAGTCTTTAAGCAAAATCACCTTTGTGTTCATAACATGTCTTTAGTTCATAATTGAGAGAGAGAGGAAGAGGAAGGGGGAGAAAGAGAGAGAGAGAGAGAGAGAGAGAGAGAGAGAGAGAGAGAGAGAGAGAGAGAGAGAGAGAAAAGAAGAAGAAGAAGGAGGAGGAGAAAGAGAGGGAGGGAGAGAGAGAGAAAAAGAAGAGAGAGAGGGAGGGGGGGGGAAGAGGAGGAGCAGGAGAAAGAAAATAAAGAAAAGAAAATGCAATGTTTGGTTGACGTTTAGCTTCAGAAACCCTCACTTCTTACTTTATTGCCTTCCAATGCATGATCCCTTACAGATGTTATTTTCTTTAGAGTCTGATTTTAAAGTATGACTTCTGTGGATATTATGCCTTTTATGTTTTATCTCCTCCTAATGATTAGATGCAAAGGCTAAATGTAGAATATCTTTCCTGAGCCCATTTCCTCCTAAGAAGAATTACTTTTGCTATGTCTTCTTCTGCTTCAGACCCCCAAGGAACTTTGGCCTTGCATTTTTTAGGAGGTGACTTTGAGGATGCAGAAGGTGGCAGCAGACTATAGCAGGACGGCAACTTGGGTGGAGTCCAGGAGATTTGACCACTTGCTGCAGCACTGTTGAAGTCTGTCAGATCGCTTCCCTTTGTGGCCAGCACACTTGTTACTTAGGAAAGATGCTGCTTTTTATTTTGTAGCTGTTATAGGACACAGTGAGCTGAAGATTCACTTGGCATATGCACAAGGAATCTGAGGCCAAGTACTCTTCTGAATGAGCTTTATTAGGGGACAGAGCCTATTCACTTTGGGGGCCATGATCAGTCCTTGAAGTAGGAAGGCATTTAGGAGGCTACAGCCTCTCTCCAGAGAAAGATGATGGGGTCTTAAGGAGAAAGAGAGGTTTCCCTTAAAACCCAGAGAGAAGCTTCACGGAGAGAGATAATTTAACATAAAGGAGTGTGAGAGATAGCTGCCATGGATGACATGGTGGGGCTGAATGGAGGAAAAGGCAGAGAAAGGGGAACAGGAAGGGGAGGATGAGGAGAGAGGAAGCAAGAGAAAGAAAGAAAGGGAGAGGGGGAGAGGGAGAGGAAGAGAGCTGCGTTCGAGAGAGCCTTCACTTTTATGAGTTTTCCCCATGATGTGGGGAGCCTGCCCTTAACTCAGAGGCATCAGTTATTTGCTTGTGGGTGGGGCAGATAATAAAGAACATGGGTTTGCAAGTCCTTGCTTCTTCTTGTGGGAGGTAGAGACCATAGTTACAGGGTAGGCAAGGCCTAATGTTTGAGAGAGAGAGAGAGAGAGAGAGAGAGAGAGAGAGAGAGAGAGAGAGAGAGAGAGAGAGAGAGAGAGAGAGAGAGAGAGACAGAGAGAGAGAGAGACATAGACAGTGAAAGAGAAAGACAGACACAGAGAGAGGCAGAGACAAGTGTGTGTGCCTCAACATGTATGAAGTACAGTCTCATTGCTGTAACCCTTACCCTTCCTAACATTTCTCTGACTCCTATTACTCCCCACACAAATCCTTTACTATCTTCATGTGGGGTATGTGTGTGTGTGTGTGTGTGTGTGTGTACAGTGCTGCAAATTCTTGCAGATGAAAGAGCATCCTGCCTGGGTGTGGTATATAGCAGAGAGGGCTCTGCTTCCTGGCATTGTGGACAGGCAAATCCAGTAGGTGTCAGGCCTCCATTCAGTTTCTTAACATGAAGCCTGCTGGAATTTCTAGTCACTATTTAAAAATCTGTCCTGACACAGGCATGCATGTCTTCTCATGTGGGTACTGTGCAATCACATTATGTAATGCAGGCTTTGTTGCCAATTGTTACCTGAAGTCTGCACCCCTTGCTCTAACTCATAGGGACGGTTCCCAGACAGCACTTTACCTTAAGATACATTTAACTTCCTAAGATATAGAACAAAGCCACATAAATTAAAATTGCTTTGACTTTTGTTGGTAAGTTTTGAGTTGTGGCACATGCGCAATGGGCTGGCTGCAGATGGAGGCCCCAGGAAGCCGTGTGTTGCAGGATTGTTTTAACTAAACTCTGAGGCTGCTTGGCAGCTCTCCCCTCCCCACAGCACCCATTCTGTACTTGCAGGCAGAGAAGGGGAGGAAGGTAGAGCTATCTTGTTTCTTATCCTTTCAAGGGCAGAGTCCACATTTCTGTGCCCTGCTGAGCCTAGTGTTTGGATTGGAAGGCTACCCGGATGAGACCTGATAGGCTGTGGTCAGAAGGTGAGAGAGGAGGTCCCCTTCGACCAGAGGTCTAGGGGAGGGGACTAGAGTGGAAGAGGGAGCCAGGGCAGGAACAGGAAGATAAGAGTGAGGGGATAACAGTCTGGATGTAATGTGAATAAATTATAAAAAAAAATTAAAAAAAGAAAACCAGATAGGCTGTCAATGTTAAAAACCATTAAACGTTGCAAGAATCCATAAATAGAATGAGGAATGTTCTGTGTGAAACTGAGAGCAGTAGCTGCTCATCTTCCTATTGTTAGACCCAAGTGTTCAGTTCAATTCCACTGTGGTACAGACAGAGATGCAGCTGCACACCCGTGGGCCAAGCCTGCATCCTTGGAGAGAGATGCTTTAGGTCTCTGTGGTTCTGCACCCACCTGTGCCATACACCAAGAGTGTCAGTGCTTCTTTGATGCCACATGTGTGACTCCATGACCCAGCAGCACACTTTAGTTTTTGCTTACATTTTGGGGAAGTCTAACAGAGGGATTCTGTGAGTCACTGACTTCAATACTCCAATGTTGTGCTTAGCAACCTCAGCTCTCAATACACACAACAGGGTAATTTTTTTTTTTTTTTTTTTTTTTTTTTTACTGGAGCCTACCAACCCATAATGTCCTGGGCACTTGTGTAGTCTGCACAGGCCACTTGGTGAGACTCATGAAAAAAGACAAAACCTCATAGTTGGCAGTCAGTTCTGCTTTATCCAACACAAATAAGATCCTAAATCAAAATGATGTGTACTATAAAAGGATGAAAAATGACGATGGGTTTTCCTTTGTGTAGTTCTAGAATGTTCTTCTGTCAGCAGCTGCTTCTCACAATGAACTATAAATTTAACTTGTGACAAAAAGGTATTTTAATTAAAGTCCAGAAAATCCATCACTAGTAGGGAAATGGCATTCTATAGTTAAGAGACATGATCAGACAAGCTTAGAATGAAGTTCACGGGGACCAGGAACGTATTTCCTGCCTCATACAGGAGTGCCAGTGACGAAAGCTTGGGGACACAGAACAGCCTTCTTTCTTGCATACAGCCTGCTTAACATAGCAAAAACAACATGAGAAGGAAAGTTGTCTCAAATTACTTGGATTTATTTATAAAAGGATGTTGGTTATGAGACTATGTTGTGCAGGCGTTTCTCATGCCCAGATGTTTTCCTACTGTTCCTTATATGTCTTTTGTTCATATTAAAAAAAAAAGAAAAAAGAAAAAAGAAAACCATGAGCTATAAGAGTCCCTCACAGCATTTTTACAAATTACCCACGAAGAATCCAATTCCTTCAAAATACAGAAGGAAAGGTGATTTTTTTTTTTTTATAAAAAGAAAATCAGATAAAACCCACTGAATAGATGATTTCCTAACGGCTGACAATATTGTCCAAACTCCATACAGGCTAACATGAGTATGTTTCTGTTCTTTCTCAATTCAACACTCCTGATTCTCATGGAACTGCTCATGTTCTGTGCGCTCCAGGATTGGTGCTTTTCTCCTAAATTCCTGCAGTCTGCCTGTCTTCCTGGCCATAGCACAAAAGCACTGTTCTTCGTTTTCTGGAATGTTCCACCCCAAGTTTTTTCACTACTGACTATACACTTAGATTTTCCAAAACCTACCTTATTTAGGGTTCTTAAACATTTCTACCTCCCTTCTAACCCACAACCAGAGGTAGGGGGCAAAGAAGGTTAATAGGAAAAGGTGGCTGTGGACTTGTTTAGACATAGTTCCTTGGGCCAATTCTACTCTGTGTTGTCTGGATACCAGCAGTGCAGTTCAATAGCAAACACCAAACAACAACATGATTCAGTAGCTGCAGCAAGATCTAGCAGAAACAGCAGGGCTCCGCCAATTCGGCACGAGTCAGGGGAAGCTGCCAGAATCAGCCAGAATACCACGAGAAATTCTCTGGCATATTTTTCTCTACAATGTAGCAATACAAAAGCACCATCTAACTGTCTGTGGGGCTCTATTTATATTCTCTCTAAATATCACGTGTCCTCTCATAAGACAGCTTCCAGAAAAACATGGTGTGCTCTCTCAAAACACAGTTTCCAGAAAGCCATCACATGACACAATTGAGTTTTTAAAGAAACTAGAAACTTCCATTTCAGCTGACTTCTTTCCACGCCTCACCTTTGAGGTGTGCAAAGGTCCCACAGAGCAGCCCTCCCTGACAACCCTCAACTAGTTTCTCTATATTTCAGGTCTTTGTTTCATTCACAACATCGGTCTTCTTACAAAAGTTTGTAATGTCTATTGTGGTTTTCCCTTAACTCAAAGGCATCCTAGTCATTTGCTTGGTGGTGTGTGGTGTTTGTGTGTGTGTGTGTGTGTGTGTGTGTGTGTGTGTGTGTGTGTGTGTGTATTAGATGATGAAGAACATTGGCTTGCAAGTCCTTGCTACATTTTGAGAAAGGTAGAGACCACAGTTACAGGGTAGGCAAGGCCTCCTTCCTCTACCTCTTTTTCTACTTTTTCCTCCTCTTTCTCCTTATTTTTTTCTCTTTGTATTCTGACCTTGACACAGAACTTTGGACTTTATCTATCTATCTATCTATCTATCTATCTATCTATCTATCTATCTATCTATCTATCTTCCTGAACTTTAGGCTAAAATAAAGTGTAAAAAAATGCGTTGATATGAGGGCAACACATTTTTTTTTCACATAAAATGAAAATGTTTTAAAACATTTACTGAATTGATACGAAGATCTAAAGTTTATATAATATTTTTAGGTGTAAGATGAGAAGATTATAGGTTGCTGTGTTTTTAGTTGAGTCTATTTTGTTTTGAGAAAGGCTTTTTCCACAGTAGCTCAGGCTGACCTCAGGTATTTGGTGATCTTTCTGCCCTTTTTGCCCTGGTGCTGAGATGACAGCATGCTTTGCTGGCTTTACTTTAAAAAAAAAAAATCTATTGAGCTGCGCAAGGTGGCACACACCTGTAATTCCAGCACCCAGGGGGCAGAAACAGGCAGATCTCTGTGAATTCAAGGTGGGTCTGGTCTACAAAGTAAGTCTAAGACAGACAAGGCTACTTAGAGAAACCTTGTCTCAAAAAAATTTATCTGTTGTTATCATTTATTTTGTGTGTGTGGATGTTTTACTTGTATGTTTTGTATGTCTGTGCACTACACACATACATGGTGCTCAACAGCACAAGAAGGTACAGTATCCTCTGGACTAGAATGATGGACAGTTGTGAACCACCACACAGATGCTGAAAACTGAACCTGGGGCTTCTGGAAGAGTAGACAGTGTTCTCAACTGCTAAGCCATCTCCAGCCATGACTTTGCTTTTTTTTTTTTTTTAATACCAGAGGTGATAGGTATTTCTGGTTTTGTGAGTTGTTTATGATTATAAATGTTGAGGAAAAACATGAAGAATAACTTCCTTTAAGTACCACTTAGTGCAGAAGTTTCTAGGGCTTATGTGTGCTGACTTTTAAGAGAACTTTACATTCCTGGATCCTTGAAATTACTTCACTTTTATTAGTGTGTACAAGGCTCTTCTTCCATTAATACTTGGAGGCAAGAGTGCTGCCACTGTGTAGTTTATGCAGATTTTCCAAGGGGACAAGGGTCTAGATTGATAGGAAAAGGCTGCAATAGAAAAATTTCTGGGGGTTAATTTAAAAAAAAGATTTATTTTCATTTATGTGTATGCCTTTGTCTCAGAGTATGTATGACCTGTGTATGAATGTAGGTGTGATCCCCTGGAGCTGGAGTCACGTGTAGTTGTGAACTTTATAACTTGGGTGGTAGTAACTGAACTCAGGTCTTCAGAAAGAGTAGCAAGAGCTCTTACCAGGTGAGCCATCTCTCAGCCTATATGATTTTGCTTGTTTCTTCCAACAATCCTGTCTTATCTTGGACTTAGGGATTAAAAATAACTTGTTCTTCACTAGAATAAATGAGATAACGAATTAAATAACTAATAATAACTAAAAATAATGGTCACTCATTACTGACTCTTCAAAGGAGTCAACGAGTGTTGTTTCCTCCAAGAGCACAGGGCCCATTGGATTCTCTCTAAGCAAAGAGGAAAGAGAGTGGAGAGATGGTTTCTGCCTCAGAATAAGAAGAAGCAGCTGTGCACATCATCCCAGGAAGAGTCATATTAAGTTTTTAAAGTTAATTGAAACATAACTTCAGTGCGTTAATTGAATGTGGGGAAAGGATGAGGATAATGGTTCTGAGCACCGGGAACCACTGGACTTTTACTGCCTTCTCCTCCAATGCTGCTCTCGGCTACATCCTAGTGCGATCAGGTGAAGCAGATTGCATGCGCAGAGTGCAGGTGTTTTTGCTTTGCTCCCGACAAGAATAAAACAAACAACAACCAATGCCTACCATATTTTCTTGAGTGGTTTTCTAGGTTTTTCATCTGAGGTCACAGAGTTTGTTAAAACTGCAATGACTTCGCTGTGCCGTTCTTCCGAAGTGCACAGCTGAATGGGCACACTGGACGGTTCATAGGCTGGAGGCCACAACATGGAAATCACGCTCCACTGTAAAACACCCAAAAGGAGGGCTGCGGGTGGGGTTATGTACACATGTCTTAGTTGCTGTGGTTTGGTGGTCCGCAGTTACTTCCTCTGTGCCATTCCCTCTTCCCACACCTTTTGTACCCTTTTCAAGCCGCTTCCCTTTTTAAGACCCGGCTTCCTCTTTGTTACTTCTCCCCTCCCCCAACCTTACTTTTTTTTTTTTTTTTTTTTTTTTTTGACTGTTTCTTGGTAACAGACTCATCCCTGCTCAGCTTGGAAACTATTTGTTTTCCCGTGGGTCCCATTGCTTTGCAAAGAACACAAGTTGTACGCTTGTGTTTGGAGACTAAAAGCCTTCTTGTTTGCATTAGCTTCTACTGGGAGACAACCTCCTCTTCTGCGCTCACTTTTCCTGCACAGGAGATGCTCACAGGGCACCCTGGCCTCACAAGGTGGCGCTGTGTGCTTACTGACCATGCACTCTAATAGCCTGGTCTTAATCAAAGCAGAGCTCTTTTGCTCTTTAAGGAAGAACATCAACATTCCCAATGTTTGTCGTTCCCTGAAGTATTTCCCCAGCTTGTGCAGAGCTAGTGATTGCTCCGTGGATGAGGGCTTGCAGACCCAAACCTCCCACACCCCTTCTAAAATGTTTGTAAGATCTAAAGAGGGATCAATTTACTGGGTGTCATTGCACTTTTAATCTCAGCACTTGGGAGGCAGAAGCAGGCAGATCTCTATGAGTTGGTCTATATAACAAGCTCCAGGCTAACAAATGACACCTTGTTTGAGGGAAAGAAAAAAATATGGATGATTACTTTTTTTTTGTCTTTTGTTTGTATGAAGGTCAACTTATAAATGCCAACAATAGCTCTTCCTTAAGAAACTACTAAGATGACTGCTGACCAACACATTTCTCATTGCTCTACTGGTGAGTACTGGACAAAACGTGGACCTCACGCTTTCTAAGCTCCCATCAGCTCCTTTACCCTGAAATTCCCGCAGTGACAACCCTTTCCAGTGGGTTGTTGGGCTTTAGATCAAGCAAGCAGCTGAGGTGCGTTTTTAACCAAAGCAGCCCAGGCTTCCAAGCTCTCCCAGCATCCCTCAGTCCCTACTTGTTTCAGGGCATATCCCTCCCTCTACCCCAAATTTTCCAGCCTAAGGGCAGGGGCTTCCCCTCCCTCAGAGGATCTTTACTGTATAATCTAGACATTTTGGTTTCCCCCTTTTCTTTCTGTATTTACATCCTCCCTCCTTCCCTCCTTCCCTCCCTTCCTCCTCCCCTCTCTCCCCACTTAGGATGCACTCCCCCCACCCCATTTTTCTTTCTACCCCTGCATGGTGACTTCCCTGTCCCCATTCCTTGGGACCAGCAAATCCACTGAGAGCTGCCCCCCAAAACCCTCCATTTATGAACTCTAGCCTGGCTTGAATTAGCTCATTTCACCCACAGAAGAATGCTTATTAGGGACCCTGATGACCTGTTATAGTGTTGTGTGCTCCTCTTCCCATGGCACATGGATGGTTCAGGCCATTTCTTTTCCTTTGCCCACAGTACTTAACTATGGACAAAGAACTAGCTTATCAGATGGGGCTCAGGTGTGGATGCCTAGGAGGCTCATTTTCAATAGTTAGGATTTGAAAAGGGGCCCAGAAGATGATTAGGACATGCCCCTGGTTGAATGACTCATTGGTTACATTTTGTGAAACTTTGACTTAGTAAGGAAAAAAAAAAAAACAAAACAAAACCCATCAGATTTCCCAGGGATCCAAGAGTAAACAAAGTAATAAAGACATGCACTTACAATAACAGTAGAGCACACACATATTAATGCATATGTTACAGTTTATATAAGTCAAGTAATAAATTTCTATGTAAGTCACAACAATGACAAACAAGATCATGCAAACTTTTCATGTGATACAAACCAGTCCTCCAGGGGCTCTGATTTGTGGAACTTCCTATAGAGCTCGGCTAAGGTGCTGTACACACTACCTGTGCCAAGATTTGCCTCTGCCACTCAATTTCCAGGGTCATGCCAACAAGTACTGACATGTTCACACCATGCTATCCTGTGCTGTAGTTTTCTGAGGGGTAGGAATATGGAAGACAAACAGACTGATAAGAGAGGATGTAGAACTACTTACTGCAATGAAAGAGACATTTGAATTGTATAATAGACAACAGCTAATTAACAGTATTAAACAATGCCCTACAGTTGCACATGGCTTGACAGAGGGAGGCACCAATGTTGTCTGTGGGATGTGGAAAACAACTGAGCATTTGTGTTCTGTTCCTCAGGGGAGGTACCTTCTGTTTTTCCTCCCATCTGCTTAGGGTGCCCAATGCTTGCCTTGGGTTCTGCTGTAGTGGTTTTTCTCTTTCATTTAACCCCTTGAGTGCTGTTCATGGGTAGAATTCCATGTGCCCCGTGACATGACAGTGTGCTTTTCATATTCTCCATTTCTTTTTCCTGTTGTGTTCAGAGAATGTCCCTCTCTACCGTAACAAAGGAAGGAAGGAAGGAAGGAAGAAAGAGAGAAAGAAAGAAAGAAAGGGAGAAAGGTTATTTTATAAGTCCACCCAGTCACAAAACAAAAGAAAAAATTTAAACAAACATGAAAAAAGAAGGGATTAGTTAGGACTAGTAAAGAGATCAGTGAGAGTGAGAGCCAAAAAGAGAGTGCACCAGGGATGGAGATGACCAATGTCCATTATAGAGATGTGTGAAAAGATCACAGCGAAGTCCAGTATTATATACAACAATAAAACCTTTTTGAAAGTTAGGATTTTTGTTTGTTTGTTCTTGTTATTTTGAAACAGGGTTTCTTTGTGTAACATTGGCTGTTCTGGACTTGCTTTGTAGACCAGGCTGGCCTCAAACTCACAGAGATCCACCTGTCTCTGCCTCCCAGAGTGCTGAGATTAAAGGCGTGCGCCACCACACCCAGTGAAAAGTTAAAATTTCTGTTCAGAGTCCTCTGTTGCTGGTCCACCTTCTCTCAATACTGCCATTTAGAGGCCTTACTCACCCAAAGAGTGTTTTCCTGCTGAAGACACAAAGCCAGTCAGTCGTATGTCCTCACAAATGTAGGTTTCTCACCTCAGATCATAACCAAAAACACTGGCAAATTATGCATGTGTTTGTATACTCAAGTGAAAGGAATCAAACTGAAAGGCAGAGGAGACCTTTATATCTATTTGGAGAATACAAGCTATATCTTCATTCACAAAACTGGAGCTCATTTGTGAGAGATGGAGAAAGCCAATAGCACAAGAGAAAAGGGAAAGCAAAGTGGGGTAGATTGTAATAGAGGAGACCATTTGGTAAGCAGAGACTAATATTACAATAACAGTGACAGTAACACACAGGCACCAGGGAGGTTAGACAACCAGAAGAAACCATTAGCAAATATACCTTACCAAAGTGCTCTCCTCCACCAGAGAGCTCAGGAGCTGTCCTGAGAAAACCGCCTAGAAATTAGAGCAGTGACAAAAATAAGGGAAACTTGAAAGACCCAATGGGAGAAAGAAGAACAAAACCAAGCCAGCACTCTGAGAATTGTCACATAAGACGTCCAGAAGTAGGAAACAAAGAAAAACGTGGGTGGGTGGAAAATTGGAAGTATAAAAACAATGTTTCTCATAGCTACAAAAGAGGCTCTGGAGTGAGGAGTGACTTGGGGATGAAGGAAAGAAGAGAAATCGCTTAGGAGAGAGCAGGTGTTTCATGCTGCCCGAGAGCTGGGGAGGACGCCCCCACCAGGGTTAGGGAGAATCCGAACAGAATACACACTCTGAGTTAGTAAGCAGTAGGCCAATGTTATAAGAGATCTGAAAAATGGATTGCACTTAGAACTTTAAATTCTTCTATTGCTAATCAAATGGCAAAGTAAATAAAATGTATCCCAAACATCATGGCGACTAAAAGAATGGTGTCCCCACATACCTTAATTCAGAATGATAAAACATGAAAGCACTTCTGAGATTTTGAGACTGTTTTTCTAATTCTCTCTCTCTCTCTCTCTCTCTCTCTCTCTCTCTCTCTCTCTCTCTCTCTCTCTCTCTCTCTCTCTCTCTCTCTCTCTCTCTCCTCTCTCTCTGTGTCTGTGTGTGTGTGAGCGTACATTCACAGGTCAGAGGATGTCATTAGGTGCTGTCTTCTATCACTCTCAGGCTAATTCTTTTGACACAAAATCTCTTCCTGAATCTAGGACTCATGTATTTCAGCTAGACTAAAAGCCAGCAAGTTCCAGTGACTCCTCCTGCCTCTGTTCCCCACAGCCCTGGAGTTGCAGCTGCATATGAGACCACACCCAGCTTGTTGCATGGTGCTGGGATCCAAACTCAGCTTCTCAAGGTTATGTGGCAAGCACCCTTCACCCCTAGAGACCTCCACATCACCCAAGAGAAAAAAGTCTTGTCAAGTATTTTTACCTGGTAAGAATATAAAAAAAAAAAAAAAGAAGAGAAAAAACTTAAAGCTGGCGTTGCAGGTGGTTATGAGCTGTCTGATGTGGGTACTGGGAAGTCAACTCTAATTAGAGCAACAAGCTCTCTTAACTGCTGTGCCCTCCCTCCAGCCCCCAGGAAGATTGTTTTAAAGAAGAACAGTGACATGGTTAGGGTTGTGATGCCGGAGGATATGTAAGACAGGAATGAAAGCGTAGGTAGCTTCCGCAACAACAGAGCAGAGAGCCCAGCTCCACTGAAGAAGAGTCACAATCCAAGTGCGCTCCACCATGATAAGGCATGGTGTGGGGCAAATGGCATGGATAAAGGGTGCTCTCTTTATGTAGCATAGAGGTATGCTGTTGGCCTTAGTGGGAAGGCCTGCATTTCCAGCGTGTTATTTGGCCTGCCTGTGAATGAAGTGGTTATATCCACGCACCAGGCAGGTTTCACAGTGGAAAAGGCACTAGAAAAATCCTTTTAGGAGAATGGCTCCAAAGTACATGAAAAAGACTGGAGGCTGAAAACCAAGGCACTGTCACTCAGGTCTTTGTTCTCAGCCTTTCCAAGTTGGACGCAGAGGTTGGGAAATCATAATTGCCCTTGGTTAGGGAGAGGATGGTATGAACAGTGTATGAAATCATCACAGAAGCCATACTCACCTTTTATGCCCAATGTGTGTGTGTGTGTGTGTGTGTGTGTGTGCATGTGCATAACAGTTCCTTCCAATTTCCAGCTCCTAGCAGTTCTCATTGGATGGTCACTAAATTGATTCCAGAACTTTCTACCTACACTACTACAGTGCATGCTTAAAGTGGCTAGACTACCATAGCTTTTTGAGAAAAGTGTGCTGAGTTGTTGACTCTGGAAATGTGGTTTGAGGTATTATCCTTGGTAGTGACAGGCAGAGCTTCGTACTGATAGAATAAACTTATATTACCAGTGAGAATTTTACCAGGGGTAAAGAATTTCTTTCCAATAGGAAGGACATCAAAGATTAAAAAATATCAAGGTTATAAATTTTACAGGTTTAGACTTAGTATAATAATAGATTATTACAAACTATTGACAGATTAAAATACAACTAAAGCCCTATTAGCTAAAAAACAAAACAAAACAAAACAAAAAAACCCAAACTCCTATTTTTCTGAACAGCAGCAAATGTTTAAGTACTTGACCAAGTATGTTATAAGCCAGGGACAACAATAACAGACACACTAACACAAAAGGGGAAACGTCATGGGGTTACAGACAACTAAGGAATGCTGAGAGCTGGAGCAATGGTCTCTCCCAGAGAAGAGCTGGTTATCCAATGTCAAGAGGTCAGACCTGAAAACATATACATACAATTGACCTAAATGGACTGAGTAGGCTGTATTTATACATTTGTAATACATATGCAACTATAACAAGTAAAGAAAAGAGGTGATGAATCTGAGAGGGAAGAAGGGAGGGAGAGGTTGGAGGGAAGAAAAGGAAGAGGGCAAATTATATAAGTATTTTAGTTAAAAAAAAAAAAAGGATGTGTTATATGCATATTACTTTGAGGGGGAAAGGGAACCACTACACGAAATAAAAACAGAAACAAAAGTAGGAAGCGGTAGATAGGGATCGGGAGTGGGGTGTGTGGAGGCCCAGGAGATTGCCTTCCATTTTAAGGGCCTTTTAATAGTGTTTTGTTTTTTTAAAAAAAACTATATACACATTTTATCTTAAAAGTTCTAACAAGGTTGATCTTTTACTACAGCCTTTAACAATATTACTCAAAATACTTTTAAAGAATGTATGGATAAGAGCTGGGCGCCTTTAACCATGACTACTGCTCAGATGGATTTTTAAAGTTGTTTGGCCGTGGCTTACGAACATCTGTAACTCCAGTTCCAGGGCATTCATAACCCTCTTGTGGCCTCTGTGGGTACCAGGCAAACACAGGGTGCACATGCATACACACAGGCAAAACAACCAAACATAAAAAAAGAAAACCCTTTGTGAAAGGAGGCAGGATAGATGCCTCAGTGGTTAAGAGCACTGGCTGCTCTTCCAGAGGACCTGGGTTCAATTCCCAGCAACCACATGGTGGATCATAATTGTCTGTAACTCCAGCACCCTCAAATAGACATACATGCTGGCAAAACGTCAACATAAATAAAATAAAAATCGATAAATTATTAAAATTGTTTGGCTCCATTTGGATCAAAGATCCCAAGGCTTAGTTCCTTAGCGGTATTGAAAATTGTCTCTCTTCCATTTGTGTCACTGTCTTTGGTCCTTTAACAGTTCACCATGTGTCCCCAGCTGATGGTAAGACACATAGACTGTGTCACAAGGAGGGGCTAGGACCAACAACCAGGCATAACCAGTTAGGTCAGATGTTATCTGCAGGTATGTGGGTGTGAGAGAAAGGGGGCTTAGCGAGGGATTGTTAATAGGCATGTTCTAATTCATAGATACTCCTTATAAAACAATTTAGGCACACACAT